>NC_089597.1:60323348-60923348 GCF_019320115.1 Miscanthus floridulus | reverse complement strand
ATGAACGAATTCCCTTTAAACCGCCTGTGAGATAATGGCAAGCTGTAGTTACTAACTTATGTTGAATATAATGGTTAATTTATTTAGTTATGATGAACTATTAAGACCATTAATTATGATGTACGATTATGATTATTAATATTTCCTAATGTTTTTTATTTAAGTTATTTTGAAATGATGAATTGCTATTTGATGATAATTTAGTTTGTGTTCATTATGACTATTTTGTGATTCAAGTTGTAGTTATATTGAGTTAGTTGTGGAATTGATGATGAATGAACATCTAATTACACTAGTATACGAATAGGCAAAATTTCTAGATGTGTACAGGCTCTTGTTAAATTTCTACATGAGTTTAGGCTCTTGTTACTGCATGTTGTTTACATTCATTATTCCTATGTTTATCTAAATTAGAATAATAAAGTTATAGTTCCTGATAATGGGTATATTGGGAATCACATTAGAATCCTATGCCAAGTTATTGTATAGTGGTGAAATTTAGATACATTGAGATTAAATGTCTATTGTTCATCTAGATGATCACATTTATATTCAATCATGTCATTTGGCCAAAATAGCCCATTGAACTCTAGCAGACCCTAACTTGGATACCTAATCTACTTGTGGTCGCCAGAGTGCAAAAAAGTACTCTAGTAGGCCTCCTACTCGGGTACATAAAATTAAGAGCCGCCCTACAATCCACCTCTCCATCCCTCATTTTTGGCATCTCCACACGACCCTTATTTTTCTATTTGTGCCATTCGGCTTCCTCAATGCCCACCACTGCCACACTCAAATCTAGCCACTGGCCACTACCTCCCTTGCCCCCAGTGGACAAACTTGATCTCCCACCACCCCACCTTCCCCACACCTCCTCCCACACTTTTCTCAGTGGATTGAGGTGCACAGATTGAACTCTAGGATTGGACTATGGATTGCAAACCAAAGGGAGGATGCCCTCAATGGCTTGCGCATCTTCACTGGTGGTCTACCCAAGGTCCCCCTTGCCTCGGCACCCTCCCTGGCTCTAGTCCCTCCTGTGGTCCTCCTTCCCTCGGCACCCCACATGCCTAGAGTCTGCATGAGGTCTAACCTCCCTCCACCTTGCCCACATCTAGTTGTTGTTTATTGGCGGTTTTTCCTGTTGAAGCTCAAACTCCCCAATGCCTTCTTTTCCTACTGCCCTAGCTAGACCTACTAGTCTGCCAAAAAGGCAAGAATGTGTTCCAGGTACCCCATGTCTTCTTCCATAAATAGGATGCCAACTTTCAAAAACCATTCGGCATAGATGGGTAATTTGTTTAATGATGAACTACTGGTCATCATAGTTCTAAAGCAGGTCATCACAAATGAGTAGGAACAGTTGCGCATGTGATCTGTGACGAAACCTCATGATGTTCAATGATGAATTTTTGTGACGATATCTAATTTCATCAAAGGACCAGAGCACCATCACCAATGATCGATGAGGAATCAAAAAAATTCGTCATAGAAATCAATCTTCTATGACAGTTTTTAATTTGCCATTAAGATTTGCGTCATAGATCGATGTGCAAATTTCTACTAGTGTGTCTAGTCCTCCCTGATGTGATGAGATTGGAATGTGAGCACATGTGGATACCGATCTCTATAAAAAATGATGAAACTTGATAGGCTTTGAGGACATTAGCATGTGCATTGAAGTTTAATTCTGGTTTTGATTAAGGCATTTGGGTTGCACAATGATGAACTACTGTTTTCGTCTAAGGCAATTGGACCATGCAATGATCAACTATGACTTTCGATTTGCAATTGCTACTAAGCAAAATCCATTGCCTATGATGTCTTTTGAATTTGAATGATTGAATTTGAATTTCAGTTGTTGAATTTACACTTGAAATGTTGAAGCATTTGATCAAAGGGAACAAGAAAAAAAGACAAACAAAAAGTAAGGGACCTAATTTAGACATTACTTCTAGAGTCTAGTCTAGAAAATAGGACACCAACAAATAAGAGAAGTACACAAATAAAAAAATACCCTTATTTTTTGGTTATTGGTGGAGTTGCTCTAAGTTACGAGTACAGTATCTATGGTATATTGTGGGGATTCTTTGCTTGCAGTAGCTATTTGATATAATTGGCTTGGCCCACTTCTCATCTAATTGACTATGGGGAGAGGCTTCATCCTTATTTTTTTCCATCTCTATTTGTGAGCCCCTATGTTTTTGCCCGATTTGTTCCCGCCTTTTAGAGATTATAGTAAGGTGGAATTAGAGGGCACTCATTTTATTGTTTCAACAATACCAGCTTAGGTGGTTCCGTCTAGAGTTGGTAGAGATGGCTTAGGGCAAAGGTGGGAAATGTTATAAAACATGTTGCCAACTGTTAGGACCTTTCCCTCTCCATCTCTCATGATCAACATAGTAGATGAAAGTAGAACACATAGAAAATAAGAGACATGGAGACTATTCTTTATTTCTCTGAATATTGGTAATTACAACATAGAGGTCCCACGTATATATAGTTCTGCTAAGGTCTAAGAGTTTTAGTAAGAGCCCACATACAAACGGACTAGGATTAGGATTTCTCCTTCTCCTTTCTTTCTAGGATAGAGTCCGTATGTTTTATAACACTCCCCTTCGGACGATTACCATGATATGCACATGTCTCATTAAAAACTCTATCCGAAAAACCCAGTGAGAAATAACGGTTCTTAGAGAAAAGAGTACATCACATTCGTTAATTGAATTGCACATGTTTGTCATTAAAAACCTTATGTGAGAAACCTTCAAGTAAAAACTCACTTAGGAAAAAAGAGTACAACATTTAACCTTCTTGGTTTGTATTCTTCAGGATATTCTATTCTTCATGAATAGATATTTATCTTCATGATAAATGCATAAACTTCAACATTTTTAGCAAATACGATCTACTTGATCTTGATAATTCTAGTGGTTTAATTACCTTCAAGGTAGATTCAAACAAATTGCTCCCCTCATAAAGCAATCCTTTGAACATCATTGTTCAAACCACACTTTTTCATAAATATGTGCTTAATAATGGTATGTAGTACCACAATACTATATCGTTCAAAATATTGGCTCGTAATTCTTCTATGAATTATAATATGAGTAAACAAGAGCAATATGCTTCATGCATAAATGATCACTTATTAGTTGTGCAAAACAAATAAAATTTATCATTCAGGATAATAAATCCTTTCAGAGGATTTTGGGGGTAAATAGTTTACAATATTCAATATCTTCTAGATAGTGTATCAAACTTATACTTAGAGTTTGAATACCTATAATTCTTTCTCAGTAGATTTTCAAATTATATGTTCTACAAATCTTCAGGATTTTTAGTATACCACTAAATAATAAATTCAGTCTTCCATTTGGCATTTAGGGGATAATTCAATTGCTAAAATCACCATTATTCTTATACCTTCTACGGTATTTAGAGGATATCATCACTTTAACGCTAGCTTTTCAATATGCACTTTCTAAGTGTTTATATGACACCTCCATGGTGTTTATGATTCTTCATTTGCTTTCTCTTGGGTCGTATTCACTTTAGGGATTAATGGTGTTTATTTAAGAATCAACTAGTAAATCCTTTATAGATTAGTTCCTTCAAGGATGTTCTAATTCTTAGTGAATAACATTTCTCTTCTATGAGATATATTCTCTACTACATGAGAGATTATTATGTGATATACATAATAAAATAGTGTTATTCACTACAAAGTCGTTCAATGACTCTTTTTCTTCTAGGACATACTTTTCTTGAGACTTCAATATTCATTCAGGAATATATTCTTCTTAATACTTAGTATGAGATTTAATTTCAATATGTTGCAATTTCTATTCTTTAGGAACTATATGGATTTTCATAATCCACTTACTAACTGCATATTTTATATTCATTCATTTTATTTGCTAGAGATATAGCAGAACATTTATTTCTTTCTAGTAGGAGATTCAACCTCAATTGCTTTCTTTATTGACCCAATATAATCGCTACAAGCGACTTTGCCATGGACTTTGTTTCTAGATCTGGGTTCTCATAAGAGAAACATTTACAATTATAGAGGTAGCGTTGTTAACAACTATTATTTTCTCCTAATATTCTCACAATGTGAGATTATTCTATCTCTTTGTCATTTCCCAAATAAGAGATGATTTGTTGTTCTGCATAACCAACACTAATAATCTACGCGCCTAGTGTGTTTGGATTTCATCTTCATGATGATCCTCTTCATGAGGTGTTCTCTTTATGAGAATGGAGGAGTTTGTTCTTGTTTCATTTGACAAGTATACATTAAACTAGAATCCACAGGCATTCCCATAGATTTTAGCTTCGTAGTATATAATATTTAGTTTACTACTAGTAAACACAACTTCTGATTTATAAGTTCAAGTTACTCCTTTTATTTTTTTCAAAAATATTTAGCATATGCTCCGCTTCATGCTTCATAAGAGCATTAGTCAAACTATTGTTTGATTTAGTGTGTGATATTGTTTCTGCTTTAAGCTTTGAGAAATATTTTTTAGATCATTTTCCTTCTGTGGAAATAATATTTGGCATTCAAAATAGTCTTTCTCGCCCCCTAATGCTAATATTAGATCTTTAATAGCATACTTCAAAAGATATCCTCTATCATGGGTTTAAAAATAATCAAATAGGCCCATTCATGTATGCTATGATAAAATTTTATGGGAAATATTCACGCACATATTTAAGCACGGGGTTAGTATTCGTTAAATGCAGCGAGCTAGAATACATAAAGTGCACTTAAGAATGTTTAGCATTCCTATAAACTCAGGGTTGTTCTCCCCCTGATTTGCACACATATCATAGTTTAAAAAACTATTTCATTGTCTAGCTTCTTCATAATTTAGCCATAAAAATTGATCCAATTACTCATACATAAAAAATGTACCATATACTTCAAATGTATAAAATACACAACATTAAAAAACACATGAAATTTCTTCTAGAATTTTATAATTGCCATTAATGCAAAATTTTCCAAATGTCTTTTCTTCATAAATCCCAAATCATCATAAGTATTTTATCTATCAACTCAATTTCCATTATAATCCATCCCATTCAATTGGGTCACTTCTCCATTTAGCCAATTTCAATTTAAGCAACTCCCCAAGATCTTAGGCTACTTGGCCCTAGGCCAATTTATTGCTTATACATGCGATCTATTGAAAGCAAGATATTTTTTAGTTCAACGGGAACTATAGACATAACGTACTAGCTAGCCAATGTAATTATGAGGGGAGTGCAAGGTAGCTACTAGCTACAAATATAGCTGCTATGCTAATATTCATGCATGAGTGGAGATAGTTGCAGCTCGACGAGAGCACAATCAAAGTGATACGCATTCATGTGTAATGTGGAATGTTGGTATTCAACCCAACGTAATAGATACCAACAAAATACAAAGCTACAAGCTTGCTTGCATTTAGTGCAATGTAGAGAAACTTAACTCGGCTAGAAGGGATGCGACTACGACTTCAAGTCCTAATACATGCACTTAAAGATAGATTTAGGAAGGCTATGCCTATTAAATATATATTACCCATATTTTCTTATGCCTTTACCCAAAATTTCTCCCCCTTTTCATGTCATAGTTACTTCAAGTAATAATATGCTACATGCATCATCTATGAATAACCATTTCTAATGTTCCATAGAATTCAATCATACTTCTGGTATTCATTGGTTCTGGCATGAAATTCACATATCAAGTGCACTATTCAGTGTACAACAACATATTCAGGGTATGACTTAAACTTCAAGTTTCTGGGTTGAGGTATTAAATACTTAGTTTATGGATTATATTATTTCTTGACTAAATTGATCCTTCTATGATCAGTTAATATGCTAGTATAGTCCAATTATTCATGTGCTTCTAGAAATTCAGTTTCCTTTCTACCTACATGGTACTAGTGCATAAAGAATTATAACCTTCATAGTTAATTGAGGCTTCTTTGTGGATAAAATTAATGCAAAATTTGTTGAGATAGGCAATACGCAATTGTTTATATGTAAAACATATAAATCTAATTCATTCCATGCAAGATTAACATATATTACTCCAAGTAAAAATTGCAACTAAGAACTTTATATTAGTCTTCAAGCTAATAAAGTAACCATTAACACTTCTACGAGTTTCCATAATCCACTTAATTCAACGGGAATTAAAACTTAAAGTACCACCACCACTACTATCAATACTTCACGGTATAGATTTCAAAAGCAATAAATCTATAAGCTTCTTCTTCAAGAGAAACTTTAAATGTTCTAATTTATCCATTCTTACATATCTTAGCTTCAATGTTTGACATTTAGCAGCTTAATGCGTGCTCGATCCTTCTAGGAGTACAATATATGCAAGTCACATATCCTGATTTATAGAGCTATCTAAAAATTCTGACTCAATTTCTACTTGATATTGAGTAATTCTGGATGATATTTGATACTTCTAGTACTTCAATGCTCTTGATCTTCTTTTTCAAGAAACATTTCTTCTGGAATTAGACAAATTCGTCTTTATCATCTCGTCTTCTATGACTTTTAACATAAAGCTTCAAGCTAATTGTATTTGTTTATAGAGTAGAACATTTATATCCCATATGGTCATATAAGCTTGAAAATTCAATTTACAATATTTCTAACATTATGCAATCATCATAATATATGATATCTTCTAGACTTCCTCATGCAGTGAGTCCCATAAGACCTTTAGGATTTAGGTTGGTCACATACTCATTCTTTGAGAGTAATACCAGGAATTACTATGCTTAAAATCTACTCCACTTCAGTGACAGTAGAATATCCTACTAGGATTTAACAATGATCATGCTATATAATTCTGCCATTTAGAACAAGTTCAGGATATTCCTTCTTCACGAAGGTATGCATATATCACTATAACTAAGTCATGTGCATATAGGTTTACTACGTGTAAACAAGTAGCAAGTGCAAAAAGATAGTGGATGGTTATACAAAATATTCTTAGAAGCATCATTGCATTTTCCAGGATTATGGTATTTACAAAATTTCAGAATTAATACCAAACATTCGTTCATCCCAAAAATTTATTATGCTAGGAAAACAATATGAGCCTCTCAAAGGTGATAAGTCTAAGGTCTGTAGGATTTATAGATGCTATATACCTTATACCATGTTTCTAGTGTAATAATTCAAAATTTTACTCTTGCAAATACATGGTATATGATTCATGACGTGTGATATGTAAATAAATGCATTCAAAAGAGCATAAAAATTTAACACGTGGTACGTATACATGAACATAAATAAAATACTATAAATGTATACAAATAGAAGGATTTTATTGTCTAATAATTTTCTTCCAGAAATTCAGGTAACTTGTGTTACATGTAGCTGCAAGCTCGCTGGTTAGCCACGGTGATGAGCTGCATGCTCGCATCATATTAACAATTCGTCATGCATGTTGAAACTGCAGGTTATAAGATTTCCAAGGCCAGATAAAGACAAGAACATATAGTAGATTAGCATACCGGAAACTACAGGTTCCTAAATTAATGTAGTATAGTGATCTCAGAGATGTATGATCGTCAGAATCAATCTATTAGATAGTACTAGATAATATTTAGTACAGGTTCATGCTATTTTGCTTTCTGGAATACAAAATATTATCGTAAAAAGACATGAAATATTATCACAAAATAGATTAAATTTTCACAAAATAGATTATGCTATTTTGAGCTTACCGTAAAATTTCAGATTAATACGGTTTTTCTTGTTTTTCTAGATTTTCACGAATTCTCGCAACCCAATTTAATTTTTCGCTTGCATGGCGACGGGCGGCGTACCAAGTGCCATACGACAGAAACGAAACTTTGCATGACTGCATGTGGGCTGCGAGCCTGAGACCGTGAGCACGGCGACATGCAGTACTGCAGCGCAGGCCTATGGACGAACATGCGTACGTGCAAGCGCGTGCGTGGTGACTCTCGTGAGCTGTACATGATACCGGAGATCAGGGCGCGTACACAAGTAACACACGTAGTGTTGATACCGTGGCTGTGGCGTGCGGGCCACGATCCTTAGCGGGGAAGCAGTCCGAACACACATAGAACAAAGAACATGCTAGCGACTGCAGGTTACTAGCATCCGTTTAAGTTACTGATGCCAATGGCAAATCAAAACCAATAGTGGGAGCCCCGGCGGCGTTCTTGCCGTACTCATGCGTCCGAGGGCAGCGGCGTTCCAGCCGTGTTGCATTGTTGCGTGCATCGAGAGAGACGATGACATACTACTGGCATGCATGCTAGGATCAGGAGGAAGCAAGACTCCTTTTTTATTATTGACCCTCTAGATGTAAACTCTGTAAACTTTGTATAGTTTATTTATTATATGTTTCGAGTATATACGTACTTCATGCACAATTCAACAGGCATAGCATATATAGAGCAGCTCGATAGCTGGCACAAGCTATCTGGAAGACGCGTTTCATATCTCGTGTAAGATGCTAATTTGATCTACTTCACATGCCACGTAGAGCAGTGGTCAGTAGATACCTACCGCGTAGGGCATTTGATATTGTCGTAGAATTGTCTACTTTACGACGACGGTACATATCGATGCAGTGCAAATTAGTTGTAGGTAGAGGTAGCAGATCCGTTCCGCTAACAACGTCGGGATGTCGACGTCGTAGAAGTAGTCGCGGCAGGGACGTCGGCATGAGCGGCGACGTCGACGGCGGCGGCTTCAACGGCGTTATCGATGTAGAGCTTGTTGTGCTAATAACGTGTTATAAAATATGTTGCCAACGGTTAGGACCTTTCCCTCTCCATCTCTCATGATCAACATAGTATATGAAAGTAGAACACATAGAAAACAAGAGATAGGGAGACTATTTTTTATTTCTCTAAATATTGGTATTTCTCTAAATATTGATAATTACAACATAGGGCTCTAACGTATATATAGTCCTGCTAAGGTTTAAGAGTTTTGGTAAGAGCTCACGTACAAACGGACTAGGATTATAATTTTTTCTTCTCCTTTTCTTATAGAACAGAGTCTATATATTTTACAACAGGATAAACACTTCCGTACCGATTTTAATTGGACAGCAATTCTTGGTCGAGTATATGGAATGGCCACAATAGGATCTCCTTCCAACAGCTTTAATAATATCCACTAGATGTCACGTCCTCCATCCTAAAAATAATTATATATCTTTCTTTTCAAAGAGTCAACTATTTTTAGATTTAACTAGATTTATAAAAAAAAATTAGAAATAATTATATCTTCTAATCTATTTATTATGAAAACACATTCCCCCAATAATCTAATGATAGTTATTACCTATCGTAAATATTACTATAAATTTGTATATTTGGTCAGATTTTTAAAAAGTTTGACTTATCAAAAAGTAAGTGGTGCAGTTATTTTGAGACAGATGGAATATCTAATTAAAAAGGTGGTGGGCAATACTGTTTAGCTAAGGCCTCGTTTAGTTTCTCTCCCTAAAGTTTACTCCCTATCACATCGGATGTTTAGATACATGCATAGAGTATTAAATATAGACTAAAAAAATAAAGATTGTGACTACCTTGCGAGATGAATTTTTTAAGCCTAATTAGTCCATGATTTGATAATATGGTGCTACAGTAAACATGTGTTGATGCCGGACTAACTAGGCTTAATAAATTCGTCTCGCGGATTACTGACGGATTCTGTAATTTGTTTTTTATTAGTATCCGAACACCCCATGTGACATCCGATGTGACATCTCTAAACTTTACTCTCTAAATTTAAACACCACCTAAGTGGGCCTCCATTCAAAATGTGTAATATCCTAGTTTTATTCATGTTCCCTATTTCCATTTTTTATGGTGCATGTTGTACATTGTTGCCTAGCACATCCTCGGTTTGAAGTGGGTTCTTATTGTTGTTTGTTTTTTCTTTATTCTTTTAATAAAACTAGGTAGCGTGTCCATGCCTTGCAGCAGGATAACTAATAATTTATACTAAAAACACACGGATCGCACGATAAGATAATAATACTATAAAAAATAAATAGCAACGTTAAAGTGACATTTAATCCAAAAAACAAAGTTTATGAATTTAACACAGTCACGGAGTGCGCGGCGTTGTAGGCTCATAAACTCTACTTTATAGACCTTTCCGTGATGCGACTAAGATAATGTTTTATATTGTCACGAAGAAATCTTCAATATCCATTTCTTTCATTGTAATCCATTTATCTTGACAATGTTTGAGGTGAGGGCACGGTTACAGTTTTTAGTAGCTTTGCGATATTGTCTGAAGCTATGAGATGATTGAAGTCTTGCAATGATCATTTCATTAATTTAGTTTTCTATCTATGTTTAATTGTTTATTCAGTCTATTTTATAGGCACGTCAGTAGATAATGGATGACAAAATTCAAGCATCCATAATTTATCTCTTTCACTTTGAGCATGAGTTTTGTTTTTATTTTTTAATTGATATATTGTCCTTTTGTTTTTACCGTAGCGTTAGCACGGGCATGCATGAAAACAAAGATGTCTTTACACTGCAGAAATCTGTTAAGAAAATCATGCATAGATTATTCTTGTATTGAATAATATATATATACAATCACCTAAGTATTCTAATTAAACTATAAAAATTTGAATTAGGATACGAGGTAAGACATGCAAACAGATATTTCAAAACTACCTGTAGAGTCCAAAGAACTTAATAAATAAATCCTTTTGGAAGCAATGCAAATTCTCTATAATCTTTTATTTGGTATAGTTAGTATTATCATAGTACCCACATGTATTCATGTGAAATAAATCGTGGACAAAACGTAGACACTTTTTGGTACGACATTCCAATATGGGTCCATAGTCATACCAATATCCTTGAGGCAGATCACATAAAGGATGAGAGTCTCTCTATGAGATTGCTCACAAGAGACTCAAACTTATATCTGATCATGGTAATGTTGAATTGCTTTGCATCAAAAGCATCGGCAATGATAAACGGGAACATAGGTTTTAGTATGCATAGTGGAGGAAAACTCAACATTGGCCTTCTTAGTAGCTTTTCTGAGCCTTTGCAGTGCTAACCTGTCCTTACTCAGATAGTCAAGAGGTGCACCATAAAATTATGCACCACTAAGAAAAAGTATCACCATTGTTTGCCTTGACCTGAAAAATGTGTCGAAATTAAGAATTACAACACATAATTCAACATCTTGGAACAGACACTCAAGTGGATACCTTATTCTACAATATATGTCTGTGTGGAATAGTCCTAAAGCCACACATATTTATACGGTGAGTATAACATACCTTGTTTTAAAATTTTATCAGAGTTTTTAAGACATGCAATATTATCCATGTGACAGGCACTAATATTTACATATATACTCGAATCCGTGCGTACAGGATTATATGGAGATGCAGCTAAACTTATTCATGGATTTATTGACGCATGAAAGAAATGGATATCGGAGATTTCTTTCTATCGATATAAAGTATTATCTTAGCCATATCACGAAAAAGTCTATACAGTAGAGTTTGTGAGCCTACGACGCTACGCTCTCCGTGACTGTGTTAATTTTACGAACTTTGCTTTTTGAATTAAATGTCACTTTAACGTCGGTATTTAATTTAACAGTATTGTTATCTTATCGTGTGATCCGTGTGTTTTTAGTACAAAAGATTTAGTTGTCCCGTAGCAACGCACGGGCACGCTACCTAGTTGAATATAAAAGGAGAGAACTGGCTGCATTCGTACATATAATGTACGTCAGTTAAGGTTTTGTTTGAATTAACTCAGTTCACGAACAAATAGTAATAACTAAATGTGACATATATCGAATTCTTTTAGCCACTATTTGTGTGCAGAAGCAAAAAACATCCCAACCGCGCTTGCCCTAATATGAGTATTTGAAGTAATAAACCTTTGAAGAACATCAACGTACCTCCCTTCCAGAGATTGGGTCGAATCCAATCTAGAGCCTCGGAACCTTGCATCTTTTCCTGGATTGGCTTCACTTCGGATGCGCCGATAGTAATATCAACGATCTCAAATCGATGGACCAAGTTGTATGGATCCCCATACAATGGCTCAGACATGTAGATTTTGTTCTCCTTGTACTTAGATACACTTGTTCTACCGAAACTTTCATTGAAATGTTTAGACATGAATAGTGTCTGATCACCGATGTCCCTCACCCTAGACCACTCCGGCGTATGGTCGTGGAGGTTGCACTTGTAGATCACGCTACTGTAGGTGAAGCTCTGTGTCTCGTAGAACATGCTTACCATGGCACCCACAATGTGCAGCTCACCGTTTGATTCTAGGTACCTACGGTGGCAGAGCCCCACAGGTGGCGATAGCGATGGTAGCAGCGTCGCGGTTGGAGTAGCGCCGGCGGCGTTGCTGCTGCAGACGGAGATTTCTCCAGTGCAGTCAATTGCCAAAAACTTGTCTTGACAGTGGACGATGGACCCCACGGAGAATTCTAGTTTAGTGTCGAGCAGCATCCATGCGCTGTCGACTCCAACCAGGCAGAACGCGACCTCCGTGGAGCACCCAAGCATGGCCATGGCCACGCACTCACGGCCGGCGGCGTTAGGCGGCGCCGAGAGCATGATCTCACGGAAGAACATGTCCCTCATGTCTTCTAGCTTGATGGTTCTGCTTGCGGCATCCGCGTCCCCGTAGCCGTTGGTGGGATGGAGGACCCACCGGCCGTGGACCCTAGACACGTGTTCCGATGAGGACGTCGCCGCGACGTATTTGCCTGCTAGCGGGAGCTCAATGCGGGGGGCACGGGCACAGGCGAATGGATTCACTAGCGTCACGGACGCCGCCTCGTCCATGAGCGCCAGCCACCCACACGAGGAGCCGCACGCCACCTTGCCGTGCACATCGGGCAGCGTCTTGGACAAGACCTTCTTCTCCGAGACGCAGTAGAAGCCGACGCGGTCTGAGTCGGGGTCGAACGGGAGCAGCAGGAGCAGCCCGAAGGTCGCGAACGGGATGGCGACGCGCCATAGGGAGCAAGCGGATCGGAAGGATGCCGCGTCGTGGCCTGACGCAAGACGCTGCCCGATGGACTCGAGGAGATCCTCTGGCATGCCAGATCTCCAGTCAGTGAGAGGTATGGACCTTCTCTTGGAATTGGGAGGCTGAGCCATGGAAGACAGATGACATCAACTATGGTTCACGCAAGAAATATTGTCCGGTGTCTACTGTCGTGATAGACCATGGATTAGGGAATAGGGATATGGGGAAAGGATTCAAAATGAACAGACCCAAGGGCAATTTCAGCAAGAAACAGCAAGCAAGGGCGATGGAACACGTGAGCGTGAAACCAAATGAAAGGAGGAAAAAGTTGTCCCTTTTGCAAATGCAAAGAGGAGAAGTAATTAAATGTAGGCAGATTTGGTAAGGTTCTCAGAAATGCAAAGATGTTCCTTTTATCTTAATTCTCTTTCCTTCTGTGTTAATTTTCTTTCCTTTTGCTTGTTGCCACGTATGCTGGTGCATGTAAACATGCAATGTATATATGGATAGCACAATAATTTTCTACTTCCTATTTTGCCGTGATTCATCTATCGCATGACAGACAATATTTAATCAAGGAAAATAGCATGCGGGAGATGTCGTGGGATCGCAGTCATGGGCAGACAGACGAACCAAAACAAATATCGCACAAAAAAAAATATCGACGCTTTCTCCTTTTTAGTTGTAGGAGAATATAGCAAAACTACTCTTGCCGTCCTGGAAAAAAAATGTAAGATAGATCAGAAGTATCAGTAAGACCCAACGAATTTACCGGAGTCTGATAAGCTTACAGCGTGACCATACCTTTAAGGCTTGTTCGGCTGGAATAGGCTATGAACTATTCGAGCTTCATCAAACTTATACAAGATTAGCTAACCATTTCACTTGGAATCTTTTTAGGGAAAGGTTCCTGGAGAACCGATCGAGCCCTTAGTTGGAAATCCAGAATGCCAGATCTATTCCATTTCCTTCAAAAATGGAGATCTATTCCATTTCCTTCAAAAATGGTTTAAGGTCATAGAGAATAATGAATACCACAACTCCATGAGAAAATGCCATGTTTACCGTGTACACGCACATGAACTGGCCCCGTTGATCGCCGTCGATGTTCCAATTCTCTCTGAAACATGATCAGCCCGTCAATTCTTTGTTGCAATTGATTGGCTAAGATTCATTGCTCCCATGGCTACCAAGTCTTGTGCAGCGCTGCTGCTACCTTTCGTCCTCCTGCTTCTTGCCGGCAGCTCGTTGGCACTGGCTCAGCTGGAAGTCGGCTACTACAGCAAAACATGCCCGAACGTCGAGGCTCTTGTCCGCGACGAGATGGAGAAGATCATCTCCGCCGCACCCAGCCTTGCTGGCCCACTCCTCAGGCTTCACTTCCATGACTGCTTCGTCAGGGTAAGTCGCGTGTTTTCTGTTACATTACAAACATATTTTCGTTACTACTGCTTGAACGTGTACACTCTTTGTGTACTGACATTCCCATTGATTGACATGTAGTAGTGCACTGCAGAGTACTGATTAAAACCAATGCATGCTACTCAAATTTAACTGCAGGGTTGTGACGCCTCCGTTCTGCTCAACTCCACCGATGGTAACACGGCAGAGAAGGACGCCAGGCCGAACAAGAGTCTTCGAGAGGCTTCGGTTCCGTGGACAGGGTGAAGGCCAAGCTCGAGGCCGCCTGCCCCAACACCGTGTCCTGCGCCGATGTCCTCACGCTCATGGCCCGCGACGCCGTCGTGCTGGCCAGGGGCCCCTTCTGGCCGGTGGCGCTCGGGAGGCGAGACGGCAGGGTGTCCAGTGCGACTGAGGCGGCCGACCAGCTGCCACCGGCCTACGGAGACATACCACTGCTGACCAAAATTTTTGCATCGAAAGGCCTCGATATCAAGGATCTAGTTGTCCTCTCCGGCGGCCACACCCTCGGCACGGCGCACTGCCCGTCTTACGCCGGCCGGCTCTACAACTTCAGTAGCGCTTACAGTTCAGACCTATCCCACGACAGCAAGTACGCCGGCCGGCTCAGGACGCGTTGCAGGAGCGTCGACGACAAGGCCACGCTTTCCGAGATGGACCCCGGCAGCTACAAGACCTTCGACACCAGCTACTATCGCCACGTTGCCAAGCGCAGGGGCCTCTTCCAGTCTGACGCTGCGCTCCTGACCGACGCCACCACCAGGGAGTACGTCCAGCGCATCGCCACAGGCAATTTCGGCGATGTGTTCTTCAAGGACTTCAGTGAGTCAATGATCAAGATGGGAAATGTCGGCGTGCTCACCGGTGTTGACGGGGAGATCAGGAAGAAGTGCTATGTACTAAGGCTCTCTTCAATGACATCCAAAATAGAGGCCATATTCATCTTTTGGATAGCGCTACAGGCAAGAGTTTCAATAACTATTCGGCATCTTCTCCAACGACAAGATCCAAAAAAAAAAGAATCATTTCTGTAAAGGAAAAAGTCTACTTAACCCCCCACCTTTCATACTTGGTCTACTTCACCCCTCAATTATGAAACCGTCTGTTTTACCTCCTGAACTTTCTAAAACCGTCTATTTTACCCCCTGGGCGGTTTTCAGCGGCGGTCTGCTACAGTAACATCGTGTCTGCTACAGTAATTTTTATCTATAACTAAGTTCTACATAGTCCAATGAGTACGAAATTTTTACTATAGTTCAAGCATACAATAATTAGCGTACCATAAAAATTTCACCACAATTGGACCATAGAAGCTGCAGCTATGAATTATTCCAATTAATTACAAACAAAATTAGATTTTCCAATTAATCTAAGGCTACAGTAAAAAAATGTACTAAAGCATACCGTATTATATATTCACTGTGTAGATCTACTCATATGGAGTCCAATAAAATTAGATTTTTCTATGATTTACTATGATTTTTCAAAAATTCACCGAAAATAAATAAAAAAGAAGAAAATTCAAACCCACCATTACTGAAAACCGCCCAGGGGGTAAAATAGACGGTTTTAGAAAGTTCAGGGGGTAAAACAGACGGTTTCATAGTTGGGGGTGAAGTAGACCAAGTATGAAAGGTGGGGGGTTAAGTAGACTTTTTCCTTTCTGCAAATGGGTTTGCAGGAGAGAGGATGTCCATATTTGGGTTGTGCCTCACGCAATCTAAAATAGGTCTCCCAGATCTCTTGCTACTCATTTTAGGTTTGGGTACCCATATAGGTTACTTGTTGGAGACGGTCTATCCAACAGTCTAACTAGGCTTTCTCCTTGCTTGCGCGTTAACTTGATTATATTAGGGCTTGTTTGGTTCTTTAGCCACCTCTTAAAATTCTTGTCACATCGAATGTTTAGACACGTGCATAGAGTATTAAATATAGACTAATTACGAAACTAATTGTACAACTTGCGACTAATTTGCAAGATGAATCTTTTAAGCCTAATTAGTCCATAATTTGACCACGTGGTGCTACAGTAACATGTGCTAATGCCAGATTAATTAGGCTTAAAAAATTCGTCTTAGAAATTAGCCTTCATCTATGTAATTGGTTTTATAATTAATCTATATTTAATACTTCTTATTAGTATCTAAATATTTGATGTGACATAAATTTTAGGAGCGACTAGAGAACAAACCTTTAGCGTTTCTCGGTAGTATCTTCGTCACGAGTTACAATGAATGCCTGTAGGATTAATCATTTTGTTACGTGAAAACATCTCCACCAGAGCCCTTAAATAAACCTCCAATTTAATAGACTCGTACCAAAAAAAAGGCATGGCCTCAAATTTGGGTAGCCCTCAAATCGACCCCTTAGGCCCTCGTTACCAGGGACCCTACTCCGAGGTCCGAACCACCAAACGGTAGTTGTGTCCGTTTCTCTGCCCACGCGTACGCGGAATCGCTCCGTCGCCGGTTCCCCCGCGCCGCCACCGCCCTCCTCCACGGGTCCTCTTCGCCAACGAGGTCCCTCCCTCATTCCTTGGCTGGGCGTGACTCCTTCGGAGCCGATCTCCACCGTCTCGAGACCGACGCGCCAACGCAGCCCGACCAGCCCGCGTAGCCCAATGCAGTCCGGCAGTTCCTCCTTCTCCTCCCCGACGCGGCTCCCTTCCCCGGCGCGGCCTGATGCTCAGCTCCTCCCTGCTCCTCCCGACGACGGGAGCGGCTGCTGTGGCGAGCGGATCCCAGCGATGCTGCGGCGAGCGCGGATCCCCTCCGGCCTCGTCCCCTGCCGCTGCGCCCAACCACCGGCACAGATCCCATGGCGGACGCGGTGGTGCCCCTCTGGCGGCCTCTTCCTTTCCTCCGGCTCCTCTTTGCAGATCCTGCCGGCGAGCGGCTCCCCCGAGCGAGCCCTTGCTGTTGCGGGCCCCGGTGGCTGTGGATCCCTGCGGGAGCGGCTCCCCGGTGTAGCGTGCCCCTGCGGTTCGTGGGAGAGGATCCATAGCCTCGGGGAGACTGATGCGGCGGCCTCCTTGTTGATAGAGAGATCGATGAGTTTGAGGTTGGAGAATAACATGTGGGCCCCTTATGTCAATGTCCCCTAAAAAGGATTTGAGGGCTCTAATTCGAGGGCCATTGTTGGAGTAGATAAAAAAAATTAGGCCCTTAAAAATAAGGGGAAGCCCCAAAAATCAAAAGGATTTGAGGGCTAGGGCTGACGATGCTCTTAGTCGATATTTCATTAAGTGATGAGTTCTTCTTGAGTTCCACTAAGTATTTTCTGTGTCGGTTTGTTATATATTGTATGTGATAAATTTTCGTCATCAGGTCAACCCAAAACCAGACAGTGATGGTTGCCGGGTCAAGCTATGACCCAACATCATATTACTGTCGGGTGGTGGTCTTAATTAGCAGTGATATCTCGCCTATATATTAATGTCCGCTTGTGGCTCCACACAACCGTCATTGTTTTCATTTTAGGCAGGGGGAGCTACAGGGAATGCCAGGTGTGCACCGGCATACCCACAGATCCAGCGGTAGCTTTTATATGTATACGTCTGTATTTATTTGTAAAAATACAAAACAAAAACCCGTACCTAGACAATGTAAAATGAACGCGGTAGCAGCTGCTTGTCGAGAGATGGACTTTCCTGGTTTCCAGGCCCAGATGGCCATACGGACGGGAAGCCCAGCTTCTGCCCACGCGGCCAGCCAGACGGAAACTTGGAGGTCCTGTCCTCCGAATACGCAGGTCCCGACGGCCGATGCTAGACTCCTATTGATCTACGGAGTATTGCAGATTAGAGTCTCGCCTGCTGGCCACCGTCTTGAGGCTTGAATCCTCCCGGCGCCGACCGCCGAGTACGCGACGTGGAGGATCCATCTAGGCTATTTGGTTACTGCCTGCTGCGCGTGCACGATTAACGCGTATAGCCCGACTGCCTGAGCCGCCCCAGTGAGATTAAATCTCTTTTTTCATTCGTCTTTCTATAGCAAAATCATGTCCATTTTTATGGCTAACATCGAGTCATCCCTAATGCAGCAGGATCGGATATTTGCTCAACATCAGAGACGATCAAGATTAATCAATAATTTAGTATCATGTGAGTGTTTATGTCATCACATATGAGGATTGAGGATTCAATCCATGCACTTGTAATATGTTTAACTGTTTGATATTGTGTTTTTTTAATAATTGTGTAGTTATGAAGAGAAGTGAAGACATTGCATCGCTTTTAATAATTGTTTCTATGAAGATGATATATTTGAGACCTTCATGTCCTGTAGAAAACATGAAAGCGTCGACTAAAAAAGTCAGATAAATGGTATTACAAGTCTCTTATACTCTTTTTTATGCATATATGTTTGGACCTATCAGAATGACACTTGATTATTCATATTGTAGTTTGTAGATGTTTTCAACTTAATCTTTAAATTTAAAATTATAGTGTTATTTAGTGTATATATGTCGTATTACATTGCAAATTTTACAATTGCTACCGAATTTATAGGGTCACTAGATCCATAATTATTGGTTGGATAATAGGTTTACGACCAGACGGATTCCAACATACCCAGTGATAATGAGGTGATACGGATTGCTGTTCTGTAGTACTAGTTACAGGTGTTATGAACCGACCTACACCTCTAGTCTGTGAAGCAATGAGGCCTCTCCGCGCATGGCGTCATCGGCACCGGTCAACGGCGAGGCGCTCGTTGATTTCAGCATTGTCGTGTTCTTGGCACCGCAACCCTGAAAATGTGTTTGTACCAGATTTAGGCCTCTTTGTATATCCGGCCATCGATTGGAACGGCCTGGACATAGTTGTTCCCATGTGAGACCAATCAGAACTCCACCGACCGGCTTACCTGCAGCTGCTGGTAAATCATTTGACGCTGCAACATGCTTGGCATGACTAGCTGCGTCTCATCTCTCAACCGATCCCCACATGCATATATTTGACCTATGCCATTGCCATATATAAGAGGTTATATGAGTTAGAGCGTCTCCAAGGGTATCTTATATGCTTTTGCAATCCTTGTTTTTATGGCAAGATTGAAAAAAACTCATCCCAACAACTCTCAATCCATACTCTCAAACTTTTGGCACTTGGGAACACCCCCTCCCCCCACCCCCACCCCTGTCGCGTGTAACTTTAGAGAATCTCCAAGTGTATCATATTTTTTCTTCTAAAAACATGTTGTTTTCGAACTCCCAAAAAGGTATTGGGAGAAAAAAAGAAGTCTACACTAGTAGAGAAATAGGTTGTACTCCCGGTTCTCAACCCCCTTCAGTCCCGGTTTTGGAACCAAGAGCACGAATCCGGGACTAAAGGACCCCTCCTTTAGTCCCAGTTTCGCGCCCGAGACTAAATGTCCACCTTTAGTCCCCGTTGGTATACCAACCGGGACTAATGAGGCCGCTCGGCCTGGCCACGTGGGCTGGCCCTTTAGTCCCGGTTGGTACCAACCAGGACTAAAGGTTTTCATTTTTTTCATTTTTTGTTTCTATTTTCAATTGATGATTCGTTTTGGTTTTCGAATACGCATTCTACGCTGCTAATAATATACGTATTCTACACGTTTATAATGTTCGAATATTTTGTACAAACTAAAGTATGAAATTAACGTATATATTACATGCATATATATATATATATATATATATATATATATATATATATATATATATATATATATATATATGGTACGTTATTTTATGTACATATAATATGTATATATATATATTACAAATAAAGCTTGCATTGTATATTCTATCATATTCTTGGCATAACAAATTCACTCCATCTGGTTTGGCTTTCATGTTTCGTTCACGTCATTGTAGAACTCGCCGATAGGGTTTAGGACCTGGTCATTAAGAAATCCTGCTATGGTCTCTTGAATTGCTTTCAGTTGGTCACGTCGTATGACTTTTTCCTTCAACCATAGAGTCTTCAATAAAAGTTAAAGGAAAAAGTATTAATATATATATATGTGTTGGTCACGTGATTACTTATATATATGAGCAATAAAAGAAATTATGAATATATGAATATATTTATATAACGTACTTTGAGGTTCTCTTCAGGAGTTATTTTTGAGTATGCCATGATGAACTCGCAAACATAGTATCCGCAGTAGTTGTTCCCCTGTTCTTGCCTCAGAACCCATTTTTACGAGAAAAAAGATCCGGTGAATTGAAAGCATGCATGGTGTTAATTGAATTATATATATATATATATATATATATATATATATATATATATATATATATATATATATATATATACATGTAGCTAGTACTTACTTTGTGTGCGATTACATCCAGTGGCGCTTTGCAATGTTTCATGTGGTGTTTCTCAATAAAACTTTTTCAAACACTGCGTCCAATAAAATAAAAAATTAATTTGGCCTTTAATAATTGTTGCAGTTAAGAGATCGGGGTATATATAGTTACTAGAGAGACCAAATTACCCTTAGATAATATCTATCATGTCTTGGTACTCTTTTCGCTCTTTTCTTAATGAGTCTAAGATGCTCAACCGACTATTGGCCATATCGATGACCATCAATATCCAGTGATTGCTACATATGTTTTTATACACAAATATGATCGACATTAACTAGAGTCAACATATATATATGGGAGATAGCTTAGCTGGTAAGCAAATAACTAAACAAATGTCCATATGATCGACATTAATTATTTAACACTCACTTGAAGTTGTAGGGGAAGAGTATGTCCTTGTTTTGTTGGTTTACTAAGAACCTCATGAGATTTTTCTCGAGTTCAGCTTTCCATTGAGGCGGGGGATTAGGGTATTTGAATACGATATTTGGATCAACGAAACCAACATCATTATCCTTTCTCTTTCTGAGTTCTGTCATCTCATATCTGCATATATAAAAATATAGTGTGAGGATATATAATTTATATATATACATGTAGCTTTATATATATACATTTTAATAGTAGAAAATAATCACACTTACAGACAATAGCAGCTAATGAGACTTTTGTCGAGAGAGTCCAGGTGGCATAGTTGGTGTAATTCTAAAAACTTGACATATATAATGTCATCGCCACGGAAGTAATGTTGCTTTCTAACTCTGACAGAAACAAAGGTCTCTCCCCGTTCACATGCCGCCATGTACCACTTGTTTAGCAGGTACATTTGCGTACCCAGTTCACCTAAGGCCTCAGGGTTGTATAGACTCTTTCCATGTTCAAATTTCTTCTAAGGATCCACTTTCGGAGCAGATGGTCCTTCAGTGAGCACTTGGATAAGGTCCAAACCGGTATCCTCGTAAAACCGAGCCAGGTCCTCAAAATCGACGTCCAGTGCATCTAAGTTTGAACCATATTCATTACGAATGACAAGAGGGGGGGGACTGATTGTTGCGATTGTTGTCCGAGTTGTGCAACACCTTTTCCTGCTCTAGTCTTTTTCTACTTCACCTCAAATGACTTGGTGAGAGAGCGATCGTAGTCCGATTTTGGAAGGGTCTTTTGAGATTCCCGCTTTTTCTGGTCCACCTTCTTTCTTAGAAGATCTAGAGGTAGGTAGAAGTACGGTTTCTCTGGGTTCTCCCTCGCTTCTCGTTGCTTTCTTACTTTTTCGAAGAAACTGCTCACATCTTTTTGTATTGCAACATTTAATTCCTTTTCACTTTTCTTGTAAGCCAGTTTTTGGGGAATAACTGGATTAGAGGAGGCTTTCTTCTTTGCCGGCTGGTGGGCCAATGGCTTCGTTTGCGGGGCGGACCTCTTAGGAGCTGGCTGCTTCTTGGTCATGAAGGGAGGAGGGGCAGCCGTTGGAGACCTCCTTGGAGGTGGCGGCGGTGGCGGCGTTGCATAATCATTGCTCGGAGCACTATGATGATCTGGAGATTGAATAATTGGACTTAGGTTGGTGGAGGCCCTGCTGTGTGAGTACAAAAAAGAATAATTAGGTATAAGAAATTGTTATTATTAATCATGCATGTCAATAGAAAATTAGTGAAAAAATTGTTTCGTTCACTTTTGTCCGCACCTATTGTCTGACAGTTGAGGAAGCGGCGGTGGACTAGAGACCCCAAGAATAATGATGTAGCGCTTGCGCCATAGTATAAATGTCTTCTCTGCTTCTCCTAGAGTCTTCTCCCCATCACCTCCTGGAATGTTAAAAGCCAGATCACTAAAACCTTTGTTAACTCTATCCACTAGGACGCTAACATATCTAGGTGGTATTATTGCCCCATGGATTCTTGGTGTCTTAGTAGGATCTGGAGGAGAAAAAACACCGAGAGCCACCATGATTGTGGCATTCCCTTTTGGAATATGTAGCTCACATGATGTAAACAGTGCAGTGATGTCATCCACGGGAAAATGTAGCATTGCGTCATCTTGATTTGGCAACTCCGTGGAAGCGCAACTGCTTTTCAACTGATCAGGGAGGCTAATATTAATGTTGATTCTTGGATCTGATGCCGACCTTTGGGCACTCATTGCTATTTGCACTTGCTTTATGATTTCGTCCTACATTCTAGCTTGCATGTCTTTTTCGCGCTCCTGTGCTTGAAGCAACGCCTCCCGTGCCTCATGAACATATTCCTCCAACCTGCTAATCCGCGCTGCTTCCTCATCCTTCCTTCTCTACCGGCTTCTGTAGGTATTTCTGTCGTTAGGGAAACCATGCTCCCAAGAAATGTTCCGTCCTAAACCTCTCATTCGGCCACTGTGTTCAGCAGTCTCGATGGCATACGGCAGTTGATCCTTCTCTCTATTGGGCCTGAACGCACCAATAGCTTTAGCTTGTAGAGCATAAGAAAATATTTGTGTTGCTCTTTCGAGTTTTGGGCCATGAACTAGCTTCCCGGTCTCTAGGTCCAGTCTTCCCCCATGAGCGAAAAACTAATTCTTCGCGTGTTTGGGCCAATTGAGTGATTCTGGTGTGATACCCTTGGCAAGAATGTCCGCTTCCATTTTTTCCCACTTGGGAATGGCAGTCGCGTAGCCACCTGATCCCATGCTATGGTGGTATACCTTCTGTCAGGCATTCTCTTGGTTTCTTCTCACCCGTTCCTCACCCTCTTTCGATGTCTTGTACTGTACAAAATCATTCTAGTAGGGCCTCAACTTCGCGAGCGGGCCACTAGTATTGAAATTGGGCATTAGGTTCTTCTTGACGTATTTTGTATATAGGGATTTCTTCCAAGTCTGAAATTGTGTGGCCATCTTCTTCATAGCCCACTTTCGAACTCGTTCCTTCAATTCATCATCGTTGATAGCATCATAATCATCCGCTTGCAACGTAAAATGTTGAAGGATATCGTCCCAAATTAAATTCTTATCAAGATCAGAGACAAAACTAACATGAGGCTCGTTGATCTTTTGCTTCCATTCACGGGCATTGACCGGAAGTCTATCCCTTACAAGGCACCCACAGTGTTGCACGAATTTCCTTGCATGTGGACCAAGTGGTTTGCCTGTCTCGATATTGAATTCCGATATTATGTAGCGCCCCTCCAATGGCTTTTTCGGGCCTAGAATATTTTTGCTTTTCGCCGTTGTGGTCGTCGATCCAGAGGGCTACATATAAAAAATAATAAATAAATATCATGTGTACACATAATAGATGATAGATATTCATATATATATATAATATTCAAATATATATATAAATATATATACCTCGCCAGTGTTTTCTTGCACAATATTTTCTTGGTTATCTTCAAGAGCTTGGTATTGACTCCCTTCATCTACATCCTGCTGGTCACCATCGGCCAATTGAGTGCCGGTGTTGATAATATCCATCATTTCTTCATCCATGTTGTCTCTCGGGGCAGCCATCTAGCTTTTACACTACTAGATATATCTATAAAAAATAAAAACTATATCTATCAAATATCCATCAAATTCTAGCTCAAAAACATGTTTAAATAAATAACCATCCGTACTAGTTGACCTTGCTTACATGATCATCTTGGCGAGCATTTCTCCACCGGACGGCACCGTACTTGGCCACAGAAGAGCTCCGATTCTACGAGGAAGGGAACACGGTCTTCCACGACCGTTGCCGCTCTCCCTCATAGAATCAAAGCTCCTCCTTGACGTCCGTTACCGCTCGGCAGAGAACATGCTAGCCGAGATGAACACGGTCCGCTTACATGATCAACTAGTACGGATTTTCTACAATTTTCTAACTATTTTCTAAGTTTTTCATTTTATGGAAAAATTAGTTCTAAAAAATAAAAGGCATGATTTCTAAGTATTTCATTTCATGGAAAAATTAATTCTAAGTGACCTGCATGACATCGGCGAGCTCGCGGGCGTTTCATGGAAAATTAATTCTAAGTGACCTGCTCAACAAAATTGAGAAAAAACACATGCTCTCATGACCTCACACATCTTCTAAGATCACGTGAGCTTCTGTACTAGTTGACGTTGCTTACGTGATCATCTCGGCAGGCATTTCTCCATCGGACGGCACCGTACGTAGCCACGGAAGAGCTCCGATTCTACGAGGAAGGGAACACGGTCTTCCACGACTGTTGCCACTCTCCCTCGTAGAATCAAAGCTCCTCCTTGACGTCTGTTACCGCTCGGCAGAGAACATGCTAGCCAAGATGAACACGGTCCGCAAGTTCAACTAGTACGGATTTTCTATAATTTTCTAACTAGTCCGCGCTAAGGAGGCGGAGGTATGCCCGCCCGAGTATGAGAACTACGTGCCCTGCTACTACAACATCACGGACGCCGTCGAACGTCTCAGATCTAGAGGCCGGCGTCGTCATAAGCTACCGCGCAAAAAGGAGGAAACGACGAGACACTGGGCCGCGCCCGTGCTCCACTGAGCTCGATGGCTCAGCACAAAATCGCATTACAAGATTGCCGGCATGAGGGCTCGGCACACGCATCCATCCAATTACAAAAGGTTGGAACAAGTAATCAATCATAAACAGATTATATATGGTGGCGGTGGTGGCTCACATCCAAGGTGTCAAACACGAGGTCTAGCTCCTGCAGCCAAAAAACGTGTTAGAGACTTAGACTTTACTAAAAAACAGTAATAATCTGTTTCATTACAGGCCGATGGTAAATATGGTTGCCCATCCATTTGTACACTGCATCTCACAGAGCCTAGACTCCACATCCTACTAATCGTATAATATTACTACCTAGTAGGCTAGCACTCTGTAATGCTTTTATATTGGCACTGAGACTTGCCATGTAGCAAACAAGGTAACCATCGCTGTGACATGTAATATTCTGTATATATAACTATGCTTCCTGCATTGTACTTGAATCTATCAAGACTATCATGCTTGCCACCATTACAACTAATATTACATGTTATTGTCACCACCATCGATTTGGGTCAGTTTAGAATTTAATGTTTGTTCAGTGTATAGTAGAAAAGGTAAATCAACGGGTCAGTTGGGTAGTCGAAGCTCTGCCAGAAGACGGCGAACGAGTTGGAGGAGCTCCGCAGCACGGCGACGGTGTCATTGGTTGTGGGGTCCAAGATCCGATAGATGTGCTATCTAATTTTGTAAAATAGGAAGTTGGCTATTCCTTTATTTTCGATGGCCATATATAATCAAACAAAGTTATTGTAGATCTCTTCTTTTTTTAGAAGTTTTCTATTTTACAAAATGGCTAAATAATGGAATTTGTCAACTAATTTTAGCCAAGCTGTTGGAGTTGCTCTAATAGATTTTTTATTTACATGATAGAATATTTAGTGCTATAGAAACCATCTGAGATGAAGAGCTTGGACTGTCATCCTCTTTCAAATGTGCAAAACCCTGCTGCTCTCTTTGGACTTGTGATCCAACGGTGATGGGAATTGTGTCAGGCACACGGTACAACATCCGCGTGGAATGATCGCGTTATTGTCGAGCCGACACCGGTTACTGGCGACTGTTGAGTGGTGAAGTCGAAACGAAAATGCAACAAACACAAGATGGAGCCGAGATGACGGCGTACAGAATCCCAAAAGAACCCAGTCATGTGTAGCGTGCAGCGAAGGACGTAGTGGAGGCCCACGGCCACGGCACGACTCGACGCCAGCCGCCCTAGGCAGCCCGCACCGGCGGGCGCCTGCCTTCTCCGACTCCCGATGGCAGTGCACGCGGGCAGTGGACCACGCCTTGCCACGACGTGTCAAATTCAATGAAAGCGAATCCACCAATGGACAATCGGGGCAGGCGGTGGTCGTAACGTATTCAGTGCCATACAGCAGCAAGCATGATTTTCCAAACATAGCACAGAGAGGAGGATGAAGAAGGGGATGAATTGGAGGAGATAGACACCTCGAAGAACCTTGAACCGCTTGGGGGCGAGGGGGGCCGGGGACGAGGATGATGCGAGGTGTGTGCTGGCCGGCCGGAGAAGAAGCGCGCGTGCGCGTGGGGCCGGTGGGGGCGGTGCCGCTGCTGGATCCGGTTGGAGAAGATGAGGCGACGGAGAAGAAGGCTTCAGCTACTGGATCTGGTTGGAGAAGAAGGCGGTGGAGACAAAGAGGAAGAGAACTTAGGGAGAAGGGCGTGGTTTATAAAGGGAGACCTGTAGTCCTGGGTGATTGTTAGAACTGGGACTAAAGATTCTTTAATCCCGGGTGATGGTTATAACCGGGACTAAAGGTCTGACCTTTAGTCCCGGGTGTAGCCACGACCCAGGAGTAAAGGGGATTTTGGCGGGCCGCAAAAACACAGCCCATCTTTAGCAGTCCTGGGTGATGGTTAGAACCGGGACTAAAGGTTATTTAGTCCCGGATGATGGTTAGAACCGGGACTAAAGGTCTGACCTTTAGTCCCGGGTGGTTGGTCCACCCAGGAGTAAAGGTGGGCTGCAGTTTGGCTTCCCGCTAGTTTGTAGAAGTTTTTTCCTTTTTTATATATTTCTTTTATATAAATATGAAGAGAGTTGTTAATTGCCTAGTAAATAAAATATTAGCAAAAAAATACAAAAAGAATTCCGGGACCTGGTTTTGCATTATTGTACATAAGAAAAATCTGTAACCTAAACTCTTTTGTTTTACCGTATAAATATTTAACATAGTGTAAATAATAATCATAATTTTCACCATGCAAAAATGTACTACTTAATTAAAATCATTAAAACTATTGCTTTTCGACAAGAAATTAATTTTTACATCTTATTGACGTTGATCATTTGTTTTTTCATCACACATTCTCCACAGGAAATCCACCGTCAAGCAGAAAATTCATTTCAATGGTAGAAAATATGAATACACGACAAAAATATGAATACACTATATATATCAAGCGGGCACAGTAGTGAACTTCTTCTTAACGTATATCCCTTGGTTATGATCGTGCCGTAACCATGGAGTGTCCTCATCATTTAGCTGGATGCTTGGGTCTTTGTTCACTGTGAAGGGTGGAATTCGGTCATCCTTTTCATAATCTTCTGATATGTTTGACTTGTCTTCAATTCTGATGATGTTTCTTTTCCCTAAAAGAACTATGTGGTGCTTTGGCTCATTGATTGGGTCATTGTTGTTTTTCCCTCTCTTCAGTTTTGTAGACATGTCCTTGACATAGAACACCTAATTCACATCATTGGCAAGGACCAACGGCTCGTCTTTGTACCTAATATTTTTGAGGTCCACGGTTGTCATTCCATATTGGTTGTCGACTGCTACCCCGCCTTCAGTCGCCTTTACCCATTGGCACTTGAACAAAGGTACCTTAAAAGTAGGTGCATAGTTTAGTTCCCATATCTCCTCTATGCGGCCATAATATGTTTGCTTATTTCCATTAGGGTCGGTGGCATCTATGCGGACACCACTGTTTTGGTTAGTGCTCCTTTTATCTTGGGCTCCTGTGTAAAATGTATTCCCATTTATCTCGTACCCTTTGTATGTGAGGATATGCCACGATGGCTGCCTAGCCAACAAATACAGTTGCTCATCAATACTCTCATCACCCTGACATTCTTTTCGCAACCAGTCATTGAAAGTTTCCATGTGCTGACGCGTAATCCAAGCTTCAGACTTCCCTAGAAACTTGGATCGGAGCAACTCTTTATGTGTCTCGATATACGGATCCACCAAGGAGGAGTTTTGCAGAACTATGTAGTGTGCTTTATTAAAATAATTGTCCTGCATACCAATATATGTTTTCTTCCCTTGTGTCCCCTTTCCACTTAGTCTCCCCTTGTGTCGTGATTCAGGAACACCAATCAGGTCAAGGTCAGGAATAAAGTCAACACAAAACTCAATGACATCCTCTGTTCTATAGCCCTTGGCGATGCTTCCTTCTGGCCGAGCAAGGTTGTGAACATATTTCTTTAGGACTCCCATGAACCTCTCAAAGGGGAACATGTTGTGCAGGAACACAGGACCGAGAATGCTAATCTCCTTGACCAGGTGAACTAGGAGGTGTGTCATGATATTAAAGAAGGAAGGAGGGAACACCAACTCAAAGCGGACAAGA
The DNA here is from genome assembly GCF_019320115.1 of Miscanthus floridulus. Lineage (NCBI taxonomy): Eukaryota > Viridiplantae > Streptophyta > Magnoliopsida > Poales > Poaceae > Miscanthus > Miscanthus floridulus. The sequence continues at coordinate 60,894,424 of NC_089597.1, read as the reverse complement.
CATTGAACCACATCATTCTGTAGTTTAGCTAGATCCATTGGATCGATTGCCTTCTGAGAAATCGCATCGAGGAATGCACATATCTTCACGGTGGCTAGACGTACATTTGGAGGTAGAATTCCTCTTAATGCAACTAGAAGCAATTGCGTCATGAGCACATGGCAGTCATGGGACTTTAAGTTTAGGAATTTCTTCTCTGGCATATTTATTATACCCTTTATATTCGAGGAGAATCCAGATGGTACCTTGATGCTTGCTAGGCATTCAAACATGCTTTCCTTCTCTTCTTTGCTAAGAGTGTAGCTGGCAGGACTTAAGTAATGGCGTCCATCATCTATCTTCTCTGGATGTAGGTTGTCTCGTTCTTTCAAACATCGTAGGTCCTGTCATGCTTCAAGTGTGTCCTTAGGCTTCCCATACACACCCATGAAGCCTAGCAGGTTCACACAAAGATTATTCGTTAGGTGCATCACGTCGATCGCGCTACGGACCTCTAGGACTTGCCAATAGGGTAGCTCCCCAAATATGGACTTCTTCTTCCACATGGGTGCGTGATCGTTGGCATCGTTCAGAACAGGTTCGCTGCCATGTGCCTTTCCAAATACTACTTTCACATCTTGACCATATTGAGTACATCCTCACCAGTTCGGTTGCTCGGCTTGGTCTGGTGGTCTGCCTTATCTTTAAAATGCTTGCCTTTCTTTCTTAGGGGGTGATTTGTAGGAAGAAATCGACGATGGCCATGGTACATGACCTTTCGATATTTTTTCAAGAATATACCTTTAATGTCTTCGAAATAGTACGTGCATGCATTATATCCCTTGTTTGATTGTCCTAAAAGATTACTTAGAGCAGGCCAATCATTGATTGTTACGAACAACAATGCTCTTAGGTCAAAGTGCTCCTGTTTGTGCTCATCCCACACATGTACACCTGGTCTGTTCCACAAAAGTAGTTCTTCAACTAGTGGCCTCAGGTACACATCGATGTTGTTGCCAGGTTGCCTTGGGCCTTGGATGAGCACTGGCAACATAATAAACTTACGCTTCATGCATAACCAGGAAGAAAGGTTGTAGATACATAGAGTAACAGGCAAAGTGCTATGACTACTGCTCTGCTCGCCAAAAGGATTCATACCATCCGTACTTAAAGCAAACCTTAAGTTTTTGTGTCATTTGCAAACTCCGAGAATTCTCTATCGATTGCTCTCCACTAGGACCCATCAGCAGGGTGTCTCAACATATTATCTACCTTACGATCTTCTTTGTGCCATCGCAATAACTTTGCATGGTCTTTGTTTCTGAATAGACGTTTTATGCATGGTATTATAGGAGCATACCACATAATCTTGGCAGGGATTTTCTTCGTGGGACGTTCGCCCTCAACATCACCAGGGTCATCTCGCCTGATCTTATACCACGATGCATGACATACCGGGCATGCATCTAACTTCTCGTACACCTCGCCACGGTAGAGGATGCAGTCATTAGGACATGCATGTATCTTCTGGATTTCTAATCCCAAAGGGCAGACTAGCTGTTTTGCTTCATACGTAGTGACGGGCAATTCATTATCCTTTGGAAGCATCTTCTTTTGGATTTTCAGTAACTCCCCAAATCCCTTGTCAGATACACTATTCTTTGCCTTCCATTGTAGCAATTCCAGTGTAGTACCCAACTTTTTCTGTCCCGCATCACAAGTTGGGTATAGCAATTTCTTGTGATCCTCTAGCATACGCTCAAACCTGATCTTCCCCTTTTCACTTTTGCATTCTCTTTGTGCGTCACGAATGGCCTGACCAAGATCATCAGCGGGCTCATCTTCTGCCACTACCTCTTCTTCAGCTTCCCCCATTGCAGTCTCATTGAAGGCACCATATTCAGCAATAATGTCATCATCGTCCCATTGTTCTTCTTCACCTTCTTCCATTACAACCCCGGTTTCTCTGAGCTTTGTCCAACAAATATAGTTTGGCATGAAACCCGACTTCAACAAGTGTGAATGAAGACTCCTTGAGCTAGCATATTCCTTCAAATTCTTACATATGGCACATGGGCAGCACATGAAACCATCGCGTTTGTTTGCCTCGGCCACACGTAAGAAAGAATGCACGCCCTCAATGAACTCTTGGGAGCGGCGATCAGCATTGTACATCCAATGCCGGCTCATCTGCATTACATGACATACATACCATATTAAAACATAGAACATAATTAGTTAATTATATGACATGCATGCCACCACACAAGGTATTAATTTATGAAAGTCTCACTATAATGTAGACAATCCCAATTACCACAAAAAAACTAAAGCTAAAATGTACTTCAGCAGCATAAGGATTTCGCGACCAATCCCAACTAAAACAGACAGATCATGCGTTTGGTCAACATCTATGGGCTTCTTCCGCAGGATCACTGCCTCATCAGCCGCCGTAGCCGCCTGTGCAAGAGAGTTTTGCACGTGTTCAACATACTCTTCCTCCCAGTACCAGCCTGAACATCCAGTGTCATCCCACTGAAATTAAAACAAAAAATTGGAACTTTAATCACAATCATCATGAAAATAAGTATAAATTAACCATAATTATTAAATGCGACAAAATAACTCACTTGTAGAAGATACGGCCCTTGTTGGGACAGTCCTTCCTCACCCGGTACTTCATCACAATCTTCTCCTCACACTTGCCGCATGCAATGAGAGGGAGGTCCGGCCTTAGTCGCTTTGGAACCCGATAAGAGGCATAGGACCATGAATTAGTTGACATCTACTCTCTATACTCATTTTTAATATAATAAAAATTTCTCATTTTATAAACAAATAAAATTAAAAAAACTCTAAAATTCTCTATATCTCTAAACCATGAAGTGTGCTATGCATGCTAGAAATGAAAGCTGAATACCAGTTTTGAATAACTACTTTAACCTTCCTTCATCCAAATATGCAAACTTTAAAGTGATTTTGAGCTTAAATGGCTTACAAATAAAAAAAATCCACCATAAAAAACCACATATATCTAGTCCACAAAATGAGATACGCTACTGATGAAACATGAGAGTATAAAGTTGGTAACCTTTAGAACCGAAGAATCGATGGAGGAATTGAAGAAATGTTGTGATTACCGGCGATGAGGAAGAAGAGAGGCCGGCGATGAAGCAAGAACACTGAGCTCGAAGTGGCTCGGGCTCGGGGAGAAAAAAGGGATATATAGGAGGGGACCTTTAGTCCCGGTTGGAGACAGAAACCGGGACTAAAGGTCCCTTTCTAGTCCCGGACGGAGCCTCTAGCCTGGAGTAGACTTTTACTCCCGGTTGGAGGGACCAACCGGGAGTAAAAGTTAACCTTTAGTCCCGGTTGATAGCTCCAACTGGGACTAAAGGTCCCCTACAGCAAAAGCCTACCGCAGTAGCCGTTGGGAAGGGACCTTTAGTCCTGGTTGGAGCTACAAACCGGGACTAAAGGTCTCTCTAGTCCCGGGCGTGAAAAATACTGGAACTAAAGCCAAATTTTGAGCTGGATCAAAGGTCGTTTCTCTGCTAGTGCTATCTCCAAGAGTTTTCAATAAATCACTTCCAAAAAATCAAAATTTGGTCTCACATGGAATTTTTTGCGGCAACCTTTTTTCACGTGTCATCGTGGAGTCACGCCAAACCCTTCAACGCCGCCGCTTCCCTGCCCGCCGCCGCCACCTCCTATCTGGCTGCGCCCCCATCCTAGCCGGCAGCGGCAGTCACAGCCTGCAGGGTGCCTCCCAAGCACGCTAGACGTCACGGCTGCTGAGAAATCACTACTGCAAAGAGAATTGGATGATTCATCATCAGAGGACGATGACTATTTGATCTTCTCGGCAGCTCAAATTGTGCAAACATATTTGAATGAAAAAGAAAGACATGGTGGTTCAGTCCCAGGCCATACCATATAGTTATTTATCGAGATAGAGAAGATGGGCACCAAAGCATGTTTCAAAATTACTCTGATGATCCGACATATGGCCCAAATTTATTCCGTCAAAGGTTCATGTGCATTCACTTGTGATATGTACATAATATTCTAGGTAAGTGTTATATGATTTTTTTTATTTTTTTTTATTTTAGGTACATGATGAGTTAGGATCTTTTCCTTTGCATAATGAATGTTATAGAATCACACCATGACTACTTTGTGCCAAAAAGGAGTGCGACCAATGCTCTTGATTAAGTTGCTTCCAAAAAGTCACCGCAACATTTCGTATGCTAACATATGAAGTTCCCATTGATACTATGGATGAGTATGTCCGCATTGGAGAAAGTGCCGCAATTGATAGCTTATGTAGGTTCGTTGCTGCAGTAGTTGATATATATGATGATGAATGCATGAGATCACCTAAGGAGACTGACACAGCACGGTTATTGGCACTCGGTGAGCAAAATGGCTTTCCTGAATGATAGAGTCCATCAATTGTATGCATTGGGCATGGAAGAATTGTCCTCTACAATTGCAAGGTCAGTACAAGGGCCCACTATTATTTTGGAGGTTATTGCTTCGAAAGATCTTTGCATATGCCATGTCTTTTTTGGAATTCCTGGGTCTCATAGTGATATCAATGTACTTCACCGGTCTCCTTTATTTGCAAAGCTGGCGGAGGACAGAGCTCCTGAGGTGAACTATAGCATAAATGGTCATGATTATACGATGCGTTATTATCTAGCCGATGGTATATACCCATCATGGGCTAATTTAGTCAAGTCCATCTCAGCCTATGGGGAACAACAACAAATATTTTGCCAAAGCACAAGAAGCAGTAAGGAAGGATATTGAAAGAGGTTTTGGGGTTCTGCAACCTAGGTTCGCCATTGTTCGAGGAGCAACTCATTTATGGAACACATAGACACTAGGAAACATCATGAAAGCTTGTGTCATTATGCACAATATGATTATCGAAAATGAGGGAGTCGTTGACCCTACTGAGCAGTACGACTATGGTGGCCAAAATGTGGAACCTTCTCACGAGAGTAATCGAACCATTGATCACTTTATTGATGCACATAAAAGGATATGAGACAAAGAAACCCATCACCAGTTAAAAGAAGACCTAATCGAGCCCCTATGGCAGTATTTTTCGGATAAATATTAGGTTCAAAGGCTTTTTATTTCAGTGTAATCAACATTTTTTTCTCTATGAGTTACTTGAAGTGTAATCAACATTCAGCAAATAGTCTGCCAATAGCCGGCCACCAGCAGCCATGCGCGTCTAGCAGCTAGCCAGCAGCAACAGCCGGCCATCTAGTAGTAGCAGTAGCAGATAGCCATCAGCAGCAGCCGGCCATCTAGTAGTAGCAGAAGCATGTAGCCATCAGCAGCACCCGACCATTTAGTAGTAGTAACATTCAGCAACAGTAACATGCAAGCAAAGCCGGCCGGTAGCAGCAACATGCGCCCGGCAGCACTTCAATGCAGCACAGTACCATGCAAGCAATAGCCGGCCATCGGATACAGATACAGTGATACACAGAACATAAATTCATTCCAAACCAAATAGTACTTCATCATAAATGATAATGCAAAGTAAATAACCAGTCTTCATAATGCAAACTCAAGGTTCACTGGATCACAAATTAATTGCCCATAGAAATGAAATGATAGCAACTAAATCTAATTCGACAGACGGACGAGCAACGATAGTCTCCTGCATATGCTTGTAGTACGGCTGCTGCAGCAGGGATAGGAAGCTAATGTCCATTGACATTATTTTGTCTTCCTTTTCTATCATGTCTAATTCCACCTTCTGCAATTCAGCTTGTACCTTTTTTCTTCTAATGCCAGGTGCTCTTTCTCTAAAGCAGGTGAAGCCATGTACCTCTCCGCTTTCTTCTTCTCTTTCTCCATGTCAAAAGCCTCCTTCTTAGCTCACATTTTGTTCAAAGCCTCCATGCAAGCTTCACCTCCTCCTCACTTTAGAGCTTATTTTGCCTTCTTCTAACCCATTGGCCTCTTTCATGCTTCGGAGTCTAGGGGTGTAATCTCAATGACATCTTTAGTGTTGTTGACTTCTACATTCCTCGGAGTGGAATCCGGGTGAACCTTCTGTTTCTTCTTAGCAGCTTGCTTCTGCTCTACCAGTTCCTTCATCTTCGCCTTTCACTTGTCTTCGCCCTGTTAGTTGATCTCCACCAATAGGCCCAACGGCCTATTGGGCCCTTAGATCTGCGCCCTGATCGGGGGCGCCCAACCCTAATATGGTTGGTGGGCCCCAGTCGCACAGCACTATAAATAGAGGAGTGGGGAACTGGGCTCGGATAACGAAGTTGACTAGAGCCGCCGTAACCACTCACAGAAACCTAATCTGATCTAATGAGAAGTGCTGCCAGCGACGGGATGCCCCACCACACCGCCATCACCTCTGCATCGCCCCTGCGATCACCCCCGGGCCACTGGACCTCGCCTTCTCGCCACCACTATGCTGGAGCTGCCACAACACCGGCGTCCGTGGACCGAATGGTGACTTAGATCAAGGTACATCAACTGTTTCCCCATCTAAGTAAGAGGCTTTACCCCGAATGTACTTCTAGAGGTACACCATGATTCTTACAATGGTATCTGAGCCAAGGTTAAAGTATGGGGTAGAGTATTGAAAAGAGAACAAGGGTTCGAACCCTAACCAGGTAAAAGAAAATAGAAAAGAGACCAGGGGTGGCGGAAGTCACCCAACTCCCGGTCATCACCGCCACCGAGCGGGGAAAGTCGCCGCACCGCCGTCTTCGCCGGCGCGCGGTAAGAAAAGAACACCCAGTTCGTATCTGAGGAAAGCAGTAAAAAGAAAGAATAGTGGTTCAAGAACACTAACCCTAACTAGGTGAAGAGGAAGGGCCCTCGGCTCATGAGGCCGAACCCTAAAACCCGTAAAGACTCCACGAGGATGACACACAGTGAAACCCTAACCCCAAGAATGTAACCCTAGAATGAATCCCCATCCCAATCGGACTCAACCGTGAAGAAGCAGTCCAAAAAGAGAAGAAAGGGAAGAGGCTTATCTCGCCAAAGCTTCAAGACAAAACCGAATCGGGTTCAACCGAACCCTAACCCTAACTCGCATGAAGAAGGGGAAGAGAGTGATTCGGTATAAATAGAAAAGAAAAGAAATCAAATGAAAAGATGAACCGAATTGGGAAGAGAAACCCTAACCCTAGATCCCCAAATCGGTTGAATCCGAGAAGAAGCTATGGAAACCCAAAAGAGAAACAAGATCCAAATCAGAGAAGAAAAAAAAGGGGATGGGGTCTACCTCGCCGTGCACCGGGCTAAGCCTTCGCCGACGTGGGAAAAGAGGGCTGAGCCGGGGGGAGTTGTTTCGCCCGGGCTTGGCCAAGGAGGCGCCACGGCCAGACCGCTCGACGACGGCGCGCTCACCCGCTGGGGAGCGCGCACGCCGACGAGGGGGCCGGGGACGGCGCCGAGGCTCTGCTCGCTCTCCGCCGTCTGCTCGCTCGAACTCACCATCGCTGCGGCTGAGAGAGAAAGGAAGAGGAGAGCGGCGAAGAGAGAGGAAGGGAGGCGCACAATGAGATAGGGTTTTTGGGAAAGACCGGCGTCCGTGGTTTTGTTCGGGCGAGACGGCCGGGCGACCGCCGGATGCGATCTGATGGCGGAGCGCAACTAGGCCAGTTTTGGCCTAGGCGGGCGTGGGTGTGAGGCCACTTTCCTGGCCTAGGCCGAGGTTGCGGCCTGGGCGCGGGGGAGAGCGCGAGACAGCGCGCGCGCGGGCATGGGCCGCTTTGCCGGTTGGGCCGAAGATAGTAAAAATTTTGAATCAGTTTTCTTATTTCTTTTTTCTAGTAAATGTTTATTTCCTGGAAATTGATTAATGACTTAAAGAAAATAGAAAAGAAATTTTTTCCTGCGGGTAAAATTCAAGAAATTGAGTGTTTTCCGCTACTAAAGAAATTATATATTCTCTAGTTATTTTGAACCAACGTGATATATAATTGGAGAAAAAGAGATTTTGGCATGATTATGATGTTGTTATTTTCTGACCAACGTTATTAATAACAATATCGTAATTTTAATGATTTATACATTAATTCTATTTCTGCCCAACGGTGATGTAGAATTAGTGTATAAGAACAGTTGTAAATTTTAATGATTTATGCATTAATTCTATTTCTGCTCAACGGTGATATAGAATTAGTGTATAAGAATAGTTAGAAATTTTAATGATTTATGCATTAATTCTATTTCTGCCCAACGATGATGTAGAATTAATGTGTAAGAACAGTTGTATGTTTGGTAGTCACCTCACTGTGTCCCACTGATCCTGTGGCACCAGTGAGGGAGACAAACGAGATTGATGCCGCTTGGGCAACTAAAGAGAGGGATTTTGAATCCCAAAAGATATCCTATGACTTTGAGCATAGGAAGAGGGTCACTGCCAACAAGAAATTTTTGGCTATGATAAAGAACACGATTGAGCCTGCAATTGTGGGCTCAATTCCAGAGTGTGACATGGTCACAGAGTACCTCGATAGAATAAAGAGTCAGTTCACTGGCTCTTCAAAGACATATGCTACCCAGCTGATAAAGCGGTTAGTGACAGAAAGTTAATCTGGAAATTGTGGTATAAGAGAGCTCACGATGCATCGTCGAAATTATGGCACTATCGTTTAGGCCATATTTCAAGAGGGAGAATAAAAGACTAGTTAAGAATAATATTCTTCCTCCATTAGAGCTCTCAGATTTAGAACAATGCAGAGAACGCATAAAAGAAAAGTATGTAAAGAAAGTTAAGAAAGATGCCAAACGAAGCGTAGGAATTTTATAGATCATTCACACAGACATCTGTGGTGAGTTTCCTATAAAGAGTGTGGATGGTAATGATTCATTCATAACATTCACAGATGATTACTCCTGTTATGTCTACATTTATTCAATCAAAGAAAGAATAGAAGCATTGGATAAATATAGATATTTAAGGCAAAAGCTGAAATCCAACGCAATTTAAAGATTAAGATAATCAGGTCCGACCATGGGGGAGTACTACGGTCGGCATACCCCATATGGCTAAATTCCTAGACCTTTTGCAAGGTTCTTACAGGAGAATGGCAAAGTAGCCCAGTATTCTACACTGTGCGAACCTCAGCAGAATGGAGTAGCTGAAAGACGCAATCGTACCCTGATAGATATGGTGCGCAGTATGATAAGTTACTCTACCTTACAGATGAGCCTATGGATGGAGGCGTTAAAAACCGCCATTCATATTCTCAATAGAGTACCAAGTAAGTCGGTGCCGAAAACGCCGTATGAGTTGTGGACAGAAAGAGTACCCTCACTAAACACTTACGTGTGTGGGGGAGCCCTGCTGAGGCTAAAGTATTTAACCCAAACATTGGGAAGCTAAATCCCAAAATAGTAAGTTGACATTGCATTGGCTATCCAGAAAAGTCAAAAGGTTTTCGTTTCTACTATCCAGAGAGACATACAAAGTTTGTGGAAACGAGACATGTTGTCTTCCTTGAGGATGAATTGACGAGGGGGAGCATGGTAGCTCGAGAAATTGACCTTAAAGAGAAGTGGGTGTATGCGCCCACTCCACTGATTCATGGGCCAATTTTCTCACTACCTGTTGTCGCTGCACTGACAGTGCAAGATACTGTGGTGTCAGCACCTGTTGTTATTCCGCCTGTGGCAACAATAAATGACCATGAGGAACCTGTTCTTCAGGATCCTATAGAACCTATTTCCACACATGAGGGGGAGAAACAATAGCTTCAAACAGAAGATGTGCCAAATGTGGAGGCCCCTAGAAGGACTCAAAGAGTTAGAAAATCAGCTATTACTGCTGACTATAAAGTATACAACACTGAGGAATTTCAAATGGAGGATGATCCCACCTCATTTGAAGAAGCCATGAGAAGTGATCATTCATCAAAGTGGCTTGAGGCCATGGAAATGAAATGAAATCAATGAATGCCAATATAGTTTGGGACTTGAAAATAATTCCTAAAGGAGCCAAAACAGTTGGATGTAAATGGGTCTACAAAATAAAACTTGACTCTCAAGGGAATATAGAGAGATATAAAGTGCAACTTGTGGCAAAAGGCTTTAATCAAAGAGAAGGGATTGATTACAATGAGCCTTTTATCCAGTCTCATGTAAGGATTCCTTTAGAATCATAATGACATTAGTGGCACATTACGATTTAGAATTACATCAGATGGATGTAAAGACGACATTTCTCAACGGGGACTTGGAGGAAAATGATTACATGGCACAACCGAAGGGTTTTGTCATGGAAGGAAAAGAACGAATGGGATGCCGCCTAAAGAAATCCATTTATGGATTAAAACAAGCTTCAAGTCAGTGGTACTTGAAGTTTGATCAGACAATAAAGAATTTTGGTTTTAAAGTGAATATAGAGGACAATTATGTCTATGGAAAGTTTAAGAATGGGAAGTTTATCTTCCTTGTCTTGTATGTGGATGATATCTTATGTGCTAGTAGTGATGTCAGTCTACTGCTAGAGACAAAGAGGTTTTGTCAAAATTTGATATGAAAGATCTTGGTGAACCTTCGTTCGTTCTAGGGATCAAGATTCACCGAGATATAAGTAAAGGGGTAATAGGACTATCACAAAAGGCATACATAGAAAAGATCTTAAAGAAATTATGCATGCACAAATATAGTCCCTCACCTGCTCCTATAGTCAAGGGCGACATATATGGGGATTTTAAATGCCCTAGAAACCAATATGAGATCGATCAAATTAAAGTGGTTCCATATGCTTCAGTTGTCGAAAGCTTGCAATATGCTCAAGTATGTACGTGCCCTGACTTGACATTTGTTACCAGGTTACTTGGTAGATTCCAGAGCAATTCTAGAACAGAACACTGGAAATTAGTAAAGAAAGTCTTGTGTTATTTGCAAGGAACGAAAGGCCTCATGATGACGTATAGAAGATCTGATTCACTCCATATAGTGGGATATTCAGATTCTGATTATGCGGGAGATGATAGAAAATTCATGTCTGGATATGAATTCACTCTCGCAGGGGGAGCTATTTCATGGAAAAGCTCAAAGCAAATTATCACTGCATCGTCCACATTGTATGCTGGGTTTGTAGCGTGTTATGAGGCAACGGGGCAGGTGAACTGGCTAAAGAAGTTCATACCTGGTTTTGAAGGTGGTTGACGACATCTATAGACCACTAAAGTTATACAGCGATAATAATCAGGAAGTACAGTATGCTCACAACAATAAGTCAAGTGATGCTGCCAAACATATTGACATAAAGTATATTGTTGTGAAAGATAAAGTCTGGGATTATGTCATAAAGTCTTGAGCATATAAGTAAAGAAAAGATGCTCGCGGATCCGCTTACAAAAGGCTTACCACCCAACGTGTAGCTAGCATGGGTTTAAGGGAAAGCCTAAAATTCATAGACAAAAGAAGGCCCAAAGATAAGTATCTATTTCAGAATAGAGTAGTGTGTTGTAGCTGTTGAATCTATCGCCAATGGACCGTGACGATGAGATATGCTCTATATGCTAATCTGTAATGGAATGAACAAAAGTAAATGATATGAAATTGAAAAATAGTAATGAGATCAAGGGGGAGAATGTTAGTTGATCTCCACCAATAGGCCCAATGGCCTATTGGGCCCTTAGATCTGCGCCCTGATCGGGGGCGTCCAACCCTAATATGGTTGGTAGGCCCCTATCGCACAGCACTATAAATAGAGGAGTGGGGAACTGGGCTCGGATAACGAAGTTGAATGGAGCCACCGTAACCACTCATAGAAACCTAATCCAATCTAACGAGAAGTGTTGCCAGCGACAGGATGCCCCACCACACCGTCATCACCTCTGCATCGCCCCTGCGATCACCACCGGGCCACTGGACCTCACCTTCTCGCCACCACTACGCTGGAGCTGCCACAACACCAGCGTCCATGGACCAAATGGTGACTTAGATCGAGGTACATCAACTGTTTCCCCATCTAAGTAAGAGGCTTTACCCCGAATGTACTTCTAGAGGTACACCATGATTCTTACACGCCCTTCAACTTGTTCCAACAATGCATTAGAGTGAATGACTTGTCTAGCTCCATTCCTTTGAACATAGCTGATGCTTCAGAAATCCACACACGTATGTTGATTAAATATGAATGTGTAAGTGTTCAAATATGAATGAAATATGTAAATAAACAATTGCATAACACTAACCTTGTCTTGAATGGTACTACCACTTTGATTTCTACGGTCAATCGCGTCATAGCAGGCACAAAACTTGTTGACATTCTCCAAAATATACATCCATCTATGCATAATTGAACTCTCTGTTTGGCTTGGATATGGCTGCCTGTTGGCCTCACAGTACTCATAAATTCTATGCCCAAAGGAGGCATGAGATTGATTAGCACCTTGGATGGGATCTTTGCTAACATTCAACCAAGCTAATACAACAATTTCATCCTCCTTCATATTGATTTTTTTTTTGCCTTTCCTGATCTGGCCTTGTAGCATGTGGGCATCCAGCACCTACACGTGACTGCACTTCAACTTCAGTATGAGCATACTCATTTGACTGAAAGTCCTATGTCATGGGGATACTAATGTCCTCTAAAGAAGCATCCCCATCCAGTCCCGTGACCATGCTTGTCCAATATCCACCCCCTCCAATGGTATGAGTCTACAAATATAGATGAAAAAATCAATACCAAATGTCATGAACAATAAAATTATGATTACCACATGATTAACATCGATCATCAACATCAACTACCCCGTGGCTAGGCCACAACCGACCGTAGCCAGGCCAGTCTCCCAGCATGCAAACACGGCCGGCCATAGGATGCCACAGCCTGGCACACAAAGGCAGCAGCCGGCCATGGCCTGCCACAGAGAGGAAGGCCAAGACGTCATCAGCCATCAACAAAGAGAAGATAGCAACGACAAACCTAGCGACAGCCAAGGTAGACCTAGCAGGCCAAGATTGCAATGTCAAACCTAGCAGGCCAAGATAGTGACGGCAAAGCTAGCGGCCAGCGACAGCCAAGGCAGTTCTAGCTAAGGCACCCAAGGCAAACCTAGCAGCGGCTGGCAGGAAGCCATAACGGTCCACACGCGAAGAAGGACACTGTGCAGGAAACCTCTATCCATGCGACCGCCAGTCTAGACGATCGACGCCATTGCCTGAACGCTCATCGTCTAGTCACGTGCGCTTGCTGGACGCCCACGCGCTATAAGGCCAAATCAGAAAAGGCAAAAAAAATTCAATCCAAAGGAGGATGAAATTGTTGTATCAGCTTGGTTGAACGTTAGCAAAGATCTCATCCAAGATGCTAATTAATCTCCTACCTCCTTTTGGCATGGAATTTATTACTATGAGGCAAACAGGCAGCCATATCCAAGCCGAACAGAGAGTTTAATTATGCATAGATGGATGTATATTTTGGAGAATGTCAACAAGTTTTGTGCCTGCTATGACACGATTGACTGTAGAAATCAAAGTGGTAGTACAATTCAAGACAAGGTTAGTGTTATGCAATTGTTTTTTTACATATTTCATTCATCTTTGAACACATACATGTTTATATTTAATAAACATACCTGTGTAGATTTTGGAAGCATCGGCTATGTTCAAAGCAATGGAGCAAGACAAGTCATTCACTATAATGCATTGTTGGAACAAGTTGAAGGGCGAAGGCAAATGGAAGGCGAAGATGAAGGAACTGGCAGAGCAGAAGCAAGCCGCTAAGAAGAAATAGAACATTCACCTGGATTCCACTCTGAGGAATGTAGAAGTCAACAACACTAAAGATGTCATTGAGATTACACTCCCAGACTCTAAAGCACGAAAGAGGCCAATGGGTCAGAAGAAGGCAAAAGAATCTCTAAGGCGAGGAGGAGGTGAAGCTTGCATGGAGGCTTTGAACAAAATATGAGCTAAGAAGGAGGCTTTGGACATGGAGAAAGAGAAGAAGAAAGAGGAGAGATGGATGGCTTCACCTGCTCTAGAGAAAGAGTGCCTGGTATTAGAAGAAAAAAAGGTACAAGCTGAATTGCAGAAGGTGGAATTAGACAGGATAGAAAAGATAGACAAAATAATGTCAATGGGCATTAGCTCCCTGTCCCTACTGCAGCAGCAGTACTACAAACATATGAGGGAGACTATCGTTGCTTGTCATCTATCGAATTAGATTTAGTAGCTATCATTTGATTTTTATAGGCAACTAATTTGTCATTCAGTGAACCTTGAGTTCGCATTATGAAGACTGGTTATTTACTTTACATTATCATTTAAGATGAAGTACGATTTGGTTTGGAATGAATACATGTTCTGTGTATCACTATATCTATATATGATGGCCGGCTATTGCTTGCATGATACTATGCTGCATTGAAGTGCTGCGGGGCGCCTGTTGCTGCTGAAAGGATCAAGATGCCCAAGAGGGTGGTGAATTGGGCTAATTCTAAATTTTTGCAATAATTAAGCCCTACAATTAGCCCATTTCACACCTTGTGTCTAGAATGTGTTTCTATTGTTCTCCCGTACAAAAGTTTTCCACCCTAGGTTTCAATCCTACTCTAGCATGACAATTCTAGGAATGTAAAGATATGAAATGAATTGCTCAAATATAAATGCTCAAAATAAAGAGAGGGAAATGAACACAGCGATGTTTTCCTGAGGTATCGGAGAGTCACCACTTCCACTAGTCATCGTTGGAGCACCCGCGCAAGGGTGTAGCTCCCCCTTGATCCACGCAAAGATCAAGTGCTCTCTACGGGCTGATTCTTTAACACTTCGTCACGGTGAATCGCCCACAACCGCTCACAACATGACTTAGGCCATCCACAAGCTCCGCCAGATGATCACCAAGCTCCCAACTATCAAGCCATCTAGGTGATGGCGATCACCAAGAGTAACAGCACAAACTCTCACTTTGCCAAGACAAGACTAATGAGAAAGGTGGATGCACACTTGCTACTCCCTATGTACTAATGAGGTCCTTAATCTTGGATTCTCAAATCTCAATCACCCCACTAGGCTCTTGCTCTCCCTTGCACTCCAAAGGTGTTTCTTAGATGAACAAATGGGCAAGAGAACTCAAATGGACTAGTGGGATATGTATTTCTACCCCCCATTCAAATCATAACGGTTGAGGTCCAACTCAGCAAGTATCGGGATGACTGGACGCTCCAGTCAAGGTGACCAGATGCACCGGTAAGTGTAATACGTCAGCATGTCAGAAAGAGCCGTTTCATCTGACTGGACTCTGGCCTGCGTTCGGTAAGCACCCACCGGACACGTCTGGTCATAAAAAACCCTCTCTGGAACTTTGTTGTTGTTGACCAAACGCTGGCACCCAGAGTTTGGTCATTTCTTTGTTCAGCATCTGGTCCATGGTTAATAGCTTGTCCACACTGCTATAGATACAGATAGCATCACGTCCGGTGAGCACTGGTTTCCAGCGTCCGGTCGCACTCTGACTACTGCTACCGATCAGATGAACTGACCGGACTCTCCAAGCTGCGTCCGATCACAACCAAACCAGCGTGCAGTCAGTCATTTATCTCTACATTTACTTTCAATTTGAAATTCTTTGTGAATGAAGTTGACTTCTATCTATCTTAGGGCTATTCCTGTGATGCCTAGTGCTAAGTTTGACAAGTGTACACCACACCTAATCCATTAGACTCACCTAGGTTAAGCTACTAGTCCATACGCCCCTTAATAGTTTGGCCAAAGGAAAAACAAGGTCCTAAACTACTCTAAGTGTCTCTCCAACACCAAACGACACTTAGAACTAGTCCATCCTTAACCTTGTCGTCCATCCTTTGAAAACTAAAATGATTTTCATCGATAGGGGCATGACAACCATGATTGCCCAATCAATTTCCATTACCATGACCTAACTCAAATTGCCTCTACAAAACACATGTTAGTCATAGTAATCCCGTGTCGTCTTTAATCATCGAAACCCAACTGGAGGCCTAGATGCTTTCAATCTCCCCCTTTTTGGTGATTGATGACAGCACAACCTCGAGTATGTAAAAGAGATGTGTGAGGTTTTAACAGGCTTGGTTCACATAAGCTTTTGACAATAAGAACAAATGGGTTAGGCATGCTTATATGACCCAAGCCAACATGGTGTACTCAAAAGATATGAATTAAGCATGAGTACATGAAGTAAAGCTCATTTGAATCAGAGTAAAACGCGGAAGCAAAGCCAATGAGCATAACCAAGTGACATGACACACACACACACACACACACACACACACACACACACACACACACACACACACACATATATATATATATATATATATATATATATATATATATATATATATATATATATATATATATATATATATATATAACAATGTAGAGAGCACACATGTCACATAAGTCTCACCATCACATGTATATAATACAATGCATGAAAGTAAACATGAATGCACGAAGTATCACACACGAAAGACCAAAAGAATCAAGTCCATCTCACACGCTCCCCCTAAATCTAACATACTCGGTCCCTCTTCCCCTTTGGTGTCAAGCACCAAAACCTAAAGGTCAGATGGCGAGACAAGAGCAGTCGAGTCAGGCGATGAGGTGTGGTGAGAGACCTAGAACTGAGCTGCATCATCCTCTGACCCTAAACTCTGAGGGGTCTGACCCTCTATAGCTAGAAGTGAAGGTGAAGCGGTCTAGGTCTGGTTAGTAACTGGCGCGGCCTATGACTCTGTAGGTGTCACTGTAGGAAGGGGAGCCACAGCAGCTGCTGTCACTGTCGCTGAAGCCTCAAGTGTAGGAGTGACTGTCTATGGTGGCTTGGATGATGCAACAGATCATGGAATTGTCTCGGTAGTCTTGGTAACTGGAGTAGCTATGGTAGGGACAGGGACTCAGAACTCTGGAGGTGTAGGCTACCCTATAAGCTCACTGAAGGTAGCGCCAAGACTCCTAGAGACTAGGGTGTCCATCACTAACACTGAAGAAGTCTGAGTCGGAGTGAAGCTTGTAACAATAGAAGTAAAGTGAGGACCCTACATAGTCACTGGTGAAGCAAATCACTGGGACACCTACTCTATAGGTGAAGCAAACTAAGTAGCTGGTTGTCCCTGACTCTAAAGCCCACTGAGCTGTAGAGCTAGAGTCACTAAAGTGGTAGTAGCAGGCTGACCTATCTACAAGGTGGACTGGTGAGGAGCAACCCCTATAGTAGTGAAGACATGCTACACGAAGCCAAGTAACTACTGCTGAATCACAAGCTACTGTTGCTGCATGGCCTACTACTGTTGCTAAAACTGATCCTATCATGCCTGAACCTGAGCAAGTGTAGTGGCGGTCTCCTATGCCTGGCATGCCTGGTCCTGCCTCATCTGCTCAAGTACAGCTAGGAGTGCTGGGTCTATCTATGGTGGCTGTGGTGGAGCTAAGGTGGAGCCACTAGCCTCTCTATCATGTGGACGAGGTGCCATCTGTGGAATCAGCTGATAGTCATCGTCTGAGTTGTCATTCGTGTGGCTCTCGACCTCATCTTCCTATTGTGAATCAAGCTCCTCCTCCTCTGTCCCTACAATGCCCCTGATGATCTCATCCTACTGAGCTGCTGTCTCTGGTACATCTATGAAAGGGACCATGACTCCTAAGAGGGGGGGGTGAATTAGGCAAGTTAAAACTCTAACTCTAACTAAGGCCTCTAATTTCACCTAGTCAAAACCTATGCAAAAGATAAACTATCTAAATGTGCAACTATGGTTTTGCTAGGTGTGTTGCTATCTCTACCGCAAAAGGAGTTATGCAACATAGGTTCCAAAACTATCAACTAGCCTATTACTAAGCTAAGAAAGTAAAGCACACACCAAGATTGCAATGTAAATGTGGAAGCTAAAGTGTAAGGTAGAGATATGCAAACTACCGTCGATGACTCTAGTATTTTTACCGAGGTATCGAGAAGCACACAATCTTCCCCTTAGTCCTCATTAGAGCCCCTCGCAAGGAATCCCTCGCAAGGGCCAAGCTCCTAGTCGGGTAACTCTGTGGATAGCCTTGGCCCTTCCCCACGCGCAAGTGGGTCTCTGATGTGCCTTCCAACAAGCCTCTCCCGGATGCTCCCGGTCATCTTCACTATCAAGCTTCCCGTCAAACCGCTGTGGGCCTTGTTCCCTTTGGTACAGGGTGGCGGCTAAACCATAAATGCGGTTGGTGTGATCTCGCAAGACTACAAGCACCTTCGATGTACAACAATGGTGCGCGCAAGCACTGAGTGATAAGAGGTGTGCAAACCTCACTAAACACTAGGCCTAAACCTAGAGCAAGCGCATAAGTGGTGGTCTAATCAACCTAAGCACTTCGCAAAGCACCTATGCTAATCACCTAATGAATCACTAAGCACTATGCAAGTGGATATCACTAAAATGGTGTATCAACACCATTGGTATGTTTTCTCAGCTCTCCACATCTCAAATGGCCGGTTGGGGGGTCTATTTATAAGCCCCACCTAGAAAGTAACCTTTGGGCATGAAACCTAGCTTTCTGCTACTGATCGGACACTGCTGTCGTCCTGACCGAACATGTCCGGTCGTCCCGACCATTGGAGCACATGCGTTGATCGGACTCTGGGCCGAGTCCGGTCATCATTGATCGGACGCGTTCGGTCACGCTGGCGCTGCTCTAGAACCTTTCTAGACTTGATTGGTCGCTGTACTTTGTTTGTCCGATAGTCCAGTGCCACTGCGTCCGGTCATGCTGAAAACATTGCCGTGATAAAGAACTATGTCATCAGTGCGTCTGGTCACTGCTTTACTCAGCATCCAGTCATAGCTACTGATGCCTGCTATTGCCGAGCAACTGATCGGACGCGTCCGGTTCTTATAGGGCCACATTTAGTCACCTCTGCTGAGCTCGTTTCTTCGTGATCTTGCGTCCGGCTTGGTTCCCATCTTTGTGCTTGGACTTTGCTTGATATCTTGGGTCTTCTCTTATGCTTCTAGGGTCTTGCTTATGGTGTTGATTATGGGATCATCATGTCGCCTTCGTCTGAGTCATGTCTTGCACCCTATTGAGCTACAAAACAATTACTTGCAAATTTATTAGTCCAATTTGGTTGTGTTGGTCATCAATCACCAAAATCCAAAGTAAATGGGCCTAGGGTCCATTTTCCTTACATTCTGAGTGACAACTCTGTTGGCGAGGTGTCCTCACATGACTATGATGTAGCATCTGGCTCATGTCATACTGTGGAAACTCAGTAGTAGCATGTGTTCACTCTGTCATTGTCTCTGGGGACTTGTGTAGAACTGCCTTTTGGAGTAAGAGAGTGATCTAATGAGCATAATGCACCTGACAGTGACCTCTGAAACCCTCTGCTTGTGTGTCCTCCATCTCTAAAAGCATCACATCCCAAATATCAAAGGCAGTCTAAGACACCAGGTAATGCACTAGCATGGAATAAGTCAGGCCCTCGTGGTAGCCCATCCTCGGAAGCAGAGTCCTCATAATAGCATCAACGAGCTGAGTTGTAGGTGTATGGTCACATGGTGTTCTGCTCGACCCCTCATAAATGGCTCTATGAAGCACGGTCTAACAAGATAAGTAGGTAGCACAAGTCCACCATGAGGGCATCTCGAAGGCTCTGTCTATCCATAGCATGCCTCGTGAAGATGAATAGGTTGAAAGCATCTAGGCCCCTAGTTGGGTTTTAGTGATTAATGACAACATGAGATTACTATGACTAACATGTGTTTTGCAGAGGCAATTTGAGTTAGATTATGGTAATGGCAATTGATTGGGCAATCATGGTTGTCATTCCCCTGTCGATGAAAATCATTTCGGTTTTCAAAGGATGGACGACAAGGTTAAGGACAAACTAGTTCTAAGTGTCGTTTGGTGATGGAGAGACACTTAGAGTAGTTTAGGACTTTGTTTTTCCTTTGACCATACTATTAAGTAGGGTATGGACTAGTAGCTTGACCTAGGTAAGTCTAGTGGGTTAGGTGTGGTGCACACTTGTCAAGCCTAGCACTAGGTAGCTCAGGAATAGCCCTAAGATCAATTAGAGTAAACTTCATTCACATAGGATTTCGAGTTGGAAGTGAATGGAGGGTCAAATGATTGACCGGACGCTAGTCTGGTTGTGACTAGACGCTAGAGGGTGAGTTCGGTCAGTTCATTTGATCAATTGTAGTCATTTGGAACCGACCAGACGCTAAGTGGAAGTGCACCGGACACTAGGTACCTATGTCCGGTCAACTCGAGAGAGGTTCCAGAGAGACTTTTTACTGACCGGACGCGTCCGATATGTGCTGATTGGATGCTAGATAGGATCCAGTAATTGACCGAATGCTGAACAGTGAAGTGACCGGACTCTGGGTGTCAGCATCCGGTCAACATCAGTAAGGTTCTAGAGAGCATTTTTCTTGACCAAATGCATTCGGTCAGTGCTGAGCGGACACTGGTAAGAGTCCAGTCAGAGCTTAACGGCTCTCTCTGACACAGTGGCGGGTATAACCGACCAGAGCGTCCGGTCAACCCGTAGAATGCTAACTCAGCCTCCAAACTTTATGTTTTGAATGAGGGGGTATAAATACTTACTCCACTCATCTAAGGGAGGTCACTTGCCCATTTGTTCAGCTGTGAAACACCTTTGGAGTGCAAGGGAGAGCGAGAGCCTAGTGAGGTGATTGAGATTTCAGAATCCAAGATAAGGACCTCATTAGTGCATAGCAAGTAGCAAGTGTGCATCCACCCTTCTCATTAGGCTTGGCTTGGTCAAGTGAGAGTTTGTACTTATTACTCTTGGTGATCGCCATCACCTAGACGGCTCGGTTGTGATTGGAAATTGGTGATCATCCGGCGGAGCTTGTGGATGACCCAACTCAAGTTGTGAGCGGTTGTGGGCGATTCACCACGATGGAGTATCAAAGAATCAGCTGGTAGAGAGCACTTGATCTTTGCATGGATCAAGGGGGAGCTACACCCTTGTGCGGGTGCTCCAACGAGGACTAGTGGGGAGTGGCGACTCTCCGATACCTCAAGAAAACATCGCCACATTCCTTTTCCTCTCTTTACTTTGAGCATTTACATTTGAGCAATTCATTTCATGTCTTTATATTCCTAGAATTGCCATGCTAGAGTAGGATTGGAACCTAGGGTGCAAAACTTTTGTGCGTAAGAACAATAGAAACATATTCTAGGCACAAGGGGTGAAGTGGGCTAAGTGTAGGGCTTAATTATTTCAAAGAATTTAGAATTAGCCCAATTCACCCCCCCACTTGGGCATCTTGATCCTTTCATTGGTGACTCTGGAATCCTCAGTATCTCTCTAACCCTTGAGCTCTGGAGCCTATAGTCACACCCTCGGAAAGCAAAAATGAATAAACCTGTGTCTTGGGTTAATCTAAAAGGAGGAGTAGAACTCATGGACCCAAGATGGAACATATCGACCAGTCCATCCAAGGAGATCTGACAAGCCTGGTAGATAAGTGAGGAGAGGATGGATCCGCTCACCTATTGATGTAGCTAGAGACTCTAAGGAGCAGACCCGCTGACATCTGAAGGCAATACCATTGTTGAGATATGCACTATAGAAGTCCTCCTGCAACACAGTGTAGAAGTGCTCTGAGGCACGCTTATCCCGCCTCGGTGGAAACCAATCCTCAAACTGTATGAACTGTTGCTGCTGCACCTATCTGGTTGTGGCTGCCCTCAGGTCAAGGTGAACCACTAGAGGTGGACCCTATGGTCTAGGAGGTGGACGAGAGACCCGCCTCTGTGTCTGAGGCCTCGGTGACACCTGAGTCCGTGTACGACTGGAGCATCGAAGCTGTGGTTGTGCTGCCTGCTCTGCCTCCTCAACCTGCTCTCCCTACTGAGCGTCCTCTATCTACTCTGCTGACTATGTCTACTGCTCAGTCACCCCCTGAGTCTTACTCTCCTCTAAAGAGATACATCGTCCTCCAAGCATGATGGTCCTAGGTGGACTACCAAGACTAGCCTCAATCCTCTCGATGGCGGCCCTCTAAGCCGATGACAACTGATCGCCTATGCAAATGCCACTGTCAGATCCACCTCTCTCGGCTCGCTCTACGATGGCTGCCACTACAGCTACCCTCTCTGCCTCAACATCATCGAACTTACGCTTCTTCTTTGTAGTCTTTTTCATATTTCCTTTTTGCTGAGCAGTCAGGAATGGTGGAGGCCTTGGATCCTCATCGTCGGGACCACCCCCGACATTCTTGCCTCTGAAGCTGACAAGAATCACTGCCACTGACAAGAAACAACTGCCAACTGACACTCGTGAGGCTTGGCCTCAATCCATACTCATAGGCTTGGCACCTAGTAAAACTACCACTGTCAACTACCAAGCAACCTCAAGCACACCGACTCACTGCATAAATGGAATAGATGGATATAAATAAGAACATTATGTAACTAGATTTAAGCGAGTAATCCTATTGGAGCAAGCAATTGGGTAAGAGATAGAAGAACATGTTGTTACCTGGGAAAACTCCTGTGAAAAGATCAGTATATTTAGCACAATGGGGCACCACGAGGTCATGGCAAGGATACAGGGGAAAGGCACTACTGTAACACCTCGGGTGTTTAAATACTAAAACCTGATATGTTATCATACGCATTGCAAAGCATTTGGCATTTGGTGAAAACTTTGAGATGCATACACTAAAACAAGTTTATATTTATGTGGTATATGTTGAATTGTATTGTTTGACTCAAGTTCAAAGTTTGCTTGGATTTTTAAATTTTCGAGAAAACCCTGATTTTCAGCATTTAAATCCTACCCTGAAAACTCATTTCAAAATCTAAGCATATTTTGGGGTTGAGCCCAAAAGAAAAAGTGTAGAGCTTGACAAGTTATACAAAGTTTGTTTTTGGAGTTTTCAAAGTTGTTATGAAAAATTTGGAGTAATTCGAAAAGGCGTAATTTGTTAAATTTCCCCTATTCGAATTCAAAAGTTCATTTCAAAATCTAGACCGAATTTGGGGGTCATTATAAAAGCAAAGTTGTAGAACTTTTGATTTTGAACAACTTTTATTTTTGGAGATTTTTGAGTTGTTACAAAAATTTGGGAGTAATTTGAGTTTCAAACTGGATGGCAATTTTGTAAATTCGATGAACAGTGTTCACCGCTCTTGCTACATGGCCGGCGACCGTCTTCGGCGTTCCAAGCGCGCGCGTGGCGGCCTTGGCTTCGCGCTGGCGCGGGAAAGACTCCACCATGGCTTCTCCTTGCTTCCTTGGCCGTCCTATAAAGTTCTGGAGCAGTCGCCGTTCTTCTTTTTCCCTTGCTCTGTTTTCTAGTCACCGACGCCATAGCTCCGGCGAGCTCGCATCGTCTCCTCAATGCCATTGCCGTCTCCGTAAAGGCCGTTCTAGTTTCGTCTTTTTCTTGCGCATCCACCCAGCCAACTGTGGTCGACTGATTTCGCCGGGAACTCACTGACCACGCTCTTCTTCCTCGCGGCCAGCAACATCTCCGTCATGGCAGCGCCATCGTGGCCAGCGCTCTACGGTGAGCCTCTGACCTTGTGAAGCCCTGTTTAAGCTTCTTCATGATGCCGTGGTGCTTCGTGCCTAGTTGATTGACCATTTTGTCCGCCGCAGTAGCCAGAACATCGCAGTCGTCGTGGCTTGCTCCGCCATGGTTGCGGTGAACGTCGACCCATCTCTCCGTTGGTCCTCCGGCTCGGTCTTCGACTCCAGCGTGATCGGGGTGAGCCCCTGAGTCTTTCTGGGCCATTTGTTTAGTCGCTACTGGCCTTGTTTCACCAGCGTGGCGTAGCCATGCCACCGAGTCCGCCATGGCCGTCGGCAAGCTCGTGCATCGCTGTAATTAGTCTCGATAGTACACTCAATCGATGCGGGGTGATGAGGGGAGTGTGTTGGTACTCTCGCTATCGCCGTTGGTCTCACCGGTGGCGAGAAATCGCCGGTCAGCGCCGTCGTTGCCGTTGTCAGCGTAGGAGGAAGGGGATGACAGGTGGGGTTAAGGTGTCAGTGACTCAGTGATTTGAAAATGAATTTTTCCTTTTTCAGAAATGATTGAATAGTGTATGCTTTTGTAATTTTTGTGTAGAATTATTTAGAGCTCCAAAAATTATGAAAATTTTTGTGTGACCTCTCTATGATGTATATTATTTAGAAAAATATGAAATGTTGTTTTTAGAACTTTTTGAATGTGAGAAAAATTGCTCAATTTATTAATAAATGGATTTCCATAATTTTTCTAGGCTGATTTAATTGTCCAAAAATTATGAAATTTGTTTTGTCACTTACTTATCATGTAATGAACATTTACAAAAATTTTGAAGTCAATTGGAACAAGTTGATTTATTTCATAATTTTGAATTAAATAATTAATTCATAAAAGTAAATAGTAACCTTTAATGAATTAGGCTTTGTTTGAATTTTTGATTGAGTGATATCCTTGGGTCATTAGTTGTTAATGATCCTTGGCAATTGATGTATGTGTTACGAAAAATATTTAGTTTGTTTGACTTGCAACTGTACCGCGAAGGAAAGTTGTATTCAAATTGTTAATTTTTGCATCCATCATCGAGCATCATGTTTCGTATTCCGCATCCTGTTAAACATGGCATTGTTACTACGTGTAGTGAACGAAGGTGAACACGTGGTAGTTAATCAAGTTAAGGAAGAGGTTAATCCGTCTGTTGAGGTCGGATCGAATACTTGTGAAACGTCACAGGAACCGGACTTTTCCGTCAACGAAGGCAAGCCCCGGATGCATACAACCCTACCTTGTATTTTACAAATTGATTTCGCTTTTGCTTCTTTTTACTGCATTTAGTGATTAGGAGTCAAGTACAAGCCAAATTGGTACATTACCAACCTTGTTATTCCATATTTACCATATTACCTGTTTTAAATTCGTATATGCCTAGTTTTGCTTAGCTATGCTTAGAACGATGAAAGTCGGGTGATTACCTGCCACCTGCAAGTTTTAAATGGAACCTTGGTTACTTATGTTATCATGTGATATGGGAATGTGGAGTAATAAATCTAGACCGAGCGGACTCAGTGTGTGTGAGCCACAAGACATGGAGGTCTTGTGAGCGGGTCCTTTCCGTCTGGGTCGATTAAGGTCCGTACCGTTGTTGAATTGCATGAGGTGAGACTTTGTAGTACTAATCACATACTCCGGTAAGCCTTAACTTGGCGATTCTAGTACGAGAATGGCTACTCGTGCACTGGGAGTAGAGAGATGGTGGGAATAGCATGTACCCACGTGGCCATGGGCTGGATTGGTGGAGTACTGTGTTCTCGGGTGGCGCGGACCTGTTCTTGTTTAGAGGATCTGAGGGTAGGTTGGTATATGTAGGTCGGGGACCTACATATGTCGTGTGGTCTAGAATTCCCAGCTGGGTTTTTAATCGATTCAAATCGTCGTTGCTCCTCGGTTATGGAGACTCAACTCACTGTTCATCATCGTAGTATTAATAACTGGAACTTGAGAAAGGTTTGCAAAAGAGATTGATATGAAGTTCATGATCTCATTATGGATCATGGTAGATTCATATGTGGTACTTATAAAGTTTTACCTTTGAAGTAAAGAATTTTGTTAAAGAGCTTTTACGCAAAAGAACTTTGATTATTGTTAAAGCCATACCTTGAATCCCATGAGCCAGCATTCCTGAGTTCTATCAATTTTTATTTCGGTTAAGTCTTGTTGAGTACTTTTGTACTCAGGGTTCGTTGACCCTTGTTGCAGGTGAGACACATGAGCAGGTCTGTTTTGGATCATGCTGCATGATGGTTGTTCCTTGTGATGACGTGGAGAAGTAAATGTGTGGCCCTTGGGCAGGGCAGTTCCACTGTGTATTTTGTATTATATTATAATGCCACTCCACTATTTTGTTTTGTAATCAACATCGAACTTAGTTATAAGGTTTGAAACTACTGTTTTGTAAATTATGTTATTGTAAGACTTCCGCTGTTTTTACTTTGGTGTAGATATTTGAATAAATGTTGTAATACTGCAATGACTCTGTAACGTGATCCTGCTCGAAAATCGTGGATGATTCGGGGTTCCCCGAGGACACCCGACAGTCTTCTTAAGTTATCGGAAACATATGCATAGATGTCAAGGGTCGTCGGACAGTGACAGGTGCATGTGGGCCCTATAATTTAGGAGGTTCTACCACAGAATGGTATCAGAGCTTGCGTTACAAAGTTTTTGTTGTATTGTTTTACAAAAACTTCAAAAAGAATTGGGATGACTAAATTTAACTTGATAATTTGGTCCAAATTGCTTCTGACTTATCTTATCTCTTTCTCACCCTTCCTTATTTGATTAAAAATGTTTTGTGTGGTGGAGTAGTAATCTTACTATGCCCTATATAAAAACAAATGTTGTTTATGTGCATAATAAATTTGATGTTTTTGTTTGTAAGAACGATTCATGCATCATGATTAATTTACTAGTTACTTCCTTCACCTCTGAGTCTAGAGTTGAGTAGTGAGTCTGGTTTGAGTAATGTAATCCATCATAGCTGCTCTTTGGACTTTGATCAAATGATCTTATTTGGATTAAATTGGCTTCCTACAGTATGGCTCGTACCAAGATGACGCCCCATAAGTCCATTGGACCCAAAGGAGTTCCTCGTCACCAACTTGCCCCTAGGAATGACGGTGCTAGTAGTAGCAGCTCTAGGCCTGATCCCCAGGCAGAGATACAGAGGATTTCTGCAGAGTTAGCACAAGCTACTAGAGATAGGGCTTTCGATGCTATACAGCTAGGAGAATTACGGGATCAATTGAGGCGTCTCACCACCATGCACAGGAACTGTGAAAGCATTTTAGTTCGTACGGTGGAGGGAAGGAATGAAGCTTGGCATAGGGAAAATGTAGCTACAACTAGAACTCATGAGCTAGAATTCTATGTAGAAGATTTTGAAGAACATAATACTTATCTGCATGAGGAAGTTCATAGGCTTAGCAATCTTCTAAATCCAAATCATGAGCCCCAAGCTGATGCCATGGACCCCGGTGTCATCCTTGCCAATGATGATGAATTGGAAGAGGAAGAAGAAGAAGATCCCAAAGAATTAGTAATGATCGATGAAAGTGATAATGAAGGTGGTAATAATTCCGGAATGGATACAGAGCCGGAAGTTTGAAGTAATCAAGGACAGGAGTAGAGTTGTATAATAGTTAGTTATAGTTAAGTTATGTAGTTTTGTTTTGGTACTTACAGGTTCTGGTGTTTATATTAGTAAACCCTATGTAATGTGTCTAGAGTAAGCTTTTTGTGCGATTCAATAAAGGCTTATGAATAAAGTTTGGTTTGTTATGAGCAGATGCGTCGTACGTGGGGTTTGTATATTCCTGGGACTTCACAAGATGAGGATGGTATTCCAGATCTGCCACCAGTTCCAATAAATCTGGTTGATGCTATAACCGCACTTGTCAATGTGACGGCCGAAAATTCTCGTTTGCTTCATGAGATAGCTCAGAGTAATCAGAATCAGATGCATGGAAACCGTGGTCGCCACCATAATAGATAGGAGGCTACATATGTTGATTTTACAGACACAAGACCACCGGTGTTCACCAAGGCAGATGAACCATTGGAGGCTGATGACTAGCTTCGAACCATGGAGCAGAAATTTGATCTTATTCCATGCACGGAGTATCAGAAACATACGTTTGCCGCTTAGCAACTTAGAGGAGCAGTGAGTGCTTGGTGTGCAAACTTAGTGGCTATGTAACCAGCTGGCATTCCAATAACTTGGGCTGAGTTCCGTACTGCCTTCAGAGCCCATTACATCCCTGAAGGAGTTATGGCTATGAAGCTGGATGAATTCCTTGCTTTGAAGCAAGGAGATCAAACAGTGATGCAGTATGTGGGAAGATTCAATCACCTGTCACAATATGCATCTGAACATGTCAATACTGATGCCAAGAAGAAAAGGTGGTTTATGAGAGGCCTGAATACCAAGCTGCAAACAATGATGACAACTTGTACTAATGTTACTTATCATGAGGTAGTAAATATTGCAATTGCTTTAGAGTCAAAGTATCGGCAGCATAAGGAGCTCAAAAAGAAAAAGAGTATGCCGTCTAGATCTTTTGGGGGAAATCAGAAGAGGCAGAGGGTGATTTATCATCTAGTACATCATAATCGTCCTCCTTATCATCCGCCGCAGTCTCAAGCCGGGCAACAGTCAAATGTCCGTCCTGCTATAACCTACCCGAATTCACAGTCGACCAATGCTCCTGGTGGCAATGCTCCAATGTCCCAGGGTCACAATTATCCGTGTTACAATTGTGGAAGGACTGGTTATTTCTCCAGGGAATGTCCATATCCTAGGTAGGCTAATCAAACTTATCAGAAGACCCCTGCCAATCAACAACAGGGTCAGGCACCAAACAAGAACCCTAATCAGAATGCTCAGAAGGGCAAAGATGAGAGGAAGACAGGGCGGGTGTTCTATATTCAAGCTAGAGAAATTCCGGAAGGGGAACCAGTGATGATGGGTATGTTTCCTGTTGCCAATCACCCTGCAGTTATACTTTTTGATTTTGTCGCATCGCATTCATTCATCAATAGAACATTTGTCGTGAAGTGTGAAATTTCAATTGGGGCAACAAAGGAAAATTTCTTTATACAGTCGCCCGGAGGACGTCTGTGTACTAAGGAAATGGTATACCAGGTACCCATAAACCTGGGTGGGCATATTTTTCCCACTACCATGATTATCCTTAAGGATCAGGATATAGATGTAATCTTAGGAATGAATTGGATGTATCAGCATAAGGCTGTTATAGATGCTTTGAATATAACTTTAAGGGTAAGTTTGCCTGATAGTACTTCTCAACTTCTCATCCAACTTCCAACCTTAAGAAGATCAGTGGGCAAGATTTGTGCAACTGCTGTCAAAGAAATTAGAGATATCCCGGTAGTGTGTGAATTTCTGGATGTGTTTCCTGAAGATTTACCCGGTCTACCACCTGATAGGGATGTACAGTTTAGCATAGAGTTGCAACCTGGAATAGCTCTGATTTCTCGGAGAGCTTATAGGATGCCACCAAAGGAATTGGCCGAGTTGAAGACTCAGTTACAAGAATTGATTGAGAAGGGGTTTATCCAACCTAGTTCATCACCTTGGGGATGTCCGACAATTTTTGTGAAAAAGAAAGATGAGACCCTGAGGTTATGTGTCGACTATCATCCGTTGAATGAAGTGACCATCAAAAATAAGTATCCCTTACCTCGGATAGATTTGCTTTTTGATCAATTAGCCAGAGCCAAAGTTTTCTCCAAGATAGATTTGAGATCAGGATATCACCAAATTAAGATAAAGCCTGAAGATATTCCCAAAACGGCATTTACCACAAGATATGGATTATATGAATACTTGGTAATGTCTTTTGGTTTGACAAATGCTCCAGCTCATTTGATGTATCTGATGAATTCAGTATTCATGCCTGAGCTAGACAAGTTTGTAGTGGTGTTTATTGATGACATTCTAGTATATTCCAAGAATAAGAAAGAACATGCGGAACATCTCAGAATTGTTCTGACCCGCTTGAGAGAACATCAACTATATGCCAAGTTCAGCAAGTGTGATTTTTGGCTTAAGGAAGTATAGTTTCTTGGACATGTTTTGTCAGCTGAAGGAGTTGCAGTTGATCCAAGTAAAGTTAAGGATGTGCTTGATTGGAAACCGCCAACCACAGTTCATCAAGTTCGGAGTTTTCTGGGATTGGTGGGGTATTACCGTCGGTTTATTCCAGATTTCTCTAAAATATCAAAGTCCATAACGGAACTGTTGAAAACCAAGTCAAGTATGTCTGGTCATCTGATTGTGAAGAGGCTTTCTAGACCTTGAAGAGGCTGTTGACTACTGCACCAGTGTTAGCCCAACCTGATATCGAGAAGCCTTTTGATGTTTATTGTGATGCTTCAGGTATTGGTAATGGATGTGTGTTGATGCAAGAAGGCCGAGTCATTGCTTATGCATCTAGGCAACTTAAGCAACATGAAGAGCACTATCCGACTCATGATCTGGAGTTAGCAGCTGTGGTTCATGCTCTGAAGATTTGGTGGCATTACCTGCTTGGTAATACGTGCCATATGTATACAGACCATAAGAGCTTAAAGTATATCTTTACTCAGTCAGAATTGAACATGCAACAAAGAAGATGGTTAGAACTGATTAAGGATTATGACTTGGAAGTACATTATCACCCTGGTAAAGCAAATGTGGTTGCAGATGCCCTTAGTCACAAAAGTTATTGCAATTGTCTGGCAGTGAGAACAATGGGTTTGACTTTATGCCAAGAAATGGAGAAATTGAATGTAGAAGTAATTCAACAAGGTAGCTTGACCAACATAATTGTTGAAGCCACTATTCGAGATCAAGTTGTTGCTGCTCAGAAGGAAAACAAGGGTATAGCCCATATCAAGGAAAGAGTCAAGAATGGAAAAGCGGAATGCTTTAGCATAGATGGTGAAGGTGTGCTATGGTTTAAGGATCGCTTGGTGGTACCAAAAGTTCCTGAGTTGCGGCAGTCAATTCTTGAAGAAGCACATACTACTAGGTTATCTATCCATCTGGGAAGTAACAAAATGTATCATGACTTAAAGCAAAGATTCTGGTGGACTAAAATGAAAATAGAGATTGCTAGATATATAGCAAGGTGTGATACTTGTCAAAAGGTGAAAGCTATACATTTGAGGTCTGCTGGTGAATTACAACCATTACCTATTCCATCTTGGAAGTGGGAGGACATAAGTATGGACTTTATTGTTGGTCTACCTAAGACATCAAAGGGATTTGACTCAGTATAGGTTATTATAGATCGACTCACTAAGTCAGCGCATTTTCTTCCTGTCAAGACTATATATCCTACGATCCAATATGCCAAGATGTACTTAGCAAGAATCATGAGCTTACATGGAGTACCAAAGACCATAGTTTCAGATAGGGGTACCCAGTTTGTCTCTAGCTTTTGGAAACACTTACATGCTTCGTTAGGTACCAAACTTCTGTACAGTACAGCTTATCATCCCCAGACTAATGGTCAGACTGAAAGAGTCAATCAAGTATTTGAAGATATGTTAAGATGTTGTGTTCTTAACTATTCCAAAAAGTGGGATGAATGTCTACCTTTGGCCGAGTTCTCATACAACAATAGTTATCAGGAAAGCATTAGAATGGCTCCATTTGAAGCACTCTATGGTCGTAGATGCAGAACATCGCTGAGTTGGTCTGAGCCTGGAGAAAGAAGATTCTTTGGAGTTGACCTTGTGAAAGAAACAGAAGACAAGGTTAGGCAAATACAAAGTAATTTGAAGATAGCTCAATCCTGACAAAAGAGTTATACGGATAGACGACATAGACCATTGGTGTTTAACAAAGGAGATTTTGTATATCTAAAAGTATCACCAATGAAGGGAGTTACCCATTTTGGTGTTAAAGGCAAGTTGGCACCTCAATATATTGGACCATATCAAATTTTGGAGAGGTATGGAAAAGTGGCATATCGCTTGAAATTACCTGAACATCTTGCAGCTGTACATGAAGTGTTCCATGTTTCTCAATTGAAAAAGTGTCTCCAAGTGCCTGAGCAGAATGTTGAGGTTGAAGAAGTGGAACTTGAACAAGATTTGACTTATTTCGAATATCCTATCTGAGTTTTGGATCAGAAGGATCGTGTTACTCGAAGGAGGACAATCAAGTTCTATAAAATACAATGGAATCAACATTCAGAAGAGGAAGCTACTTGGAATCAGAAGATTACTTGTTAGAAAAGTTTCCAGAGTTTCTAGTGTCTATATAGAATAGAGTAATGTTAGTTGAGCTTGGTTGTACAAGTTGTGTTTTGTAAAGGGACCTCAACTGTTTTATGGACAAGTTCTAGATGTTTTTGGACTAACACATTTCCTTTTCCATTACTTACTCTATGGCTTTGAATCTCGGGGCGAGATTTCTTTTAGGGGGAAGGATTGATAACACCTCGGGTGTTTAAATACTAAAACTTGACATGTCATCATACGCATTGCAAAGCATTTGGCATTTGGTGAAAACTTTGAGATGCATACACTAAAACAAGTTTATATTTATGTGGTATGTGTTGAATTGTATTGTTTGACTCAAGTTCAAAGTTTGCTTGGATTTTTAAATTTTCGAGAAAACCCTGATTTTCAGCATTTAAATCCTACCCTGAAAACTCATTTCGAAATCTAAGCATATTTTGGGGTTGAGCCCAAAAGCAAAAGTGTAGAGCTTGACAAGTTATACAAAGTTTGTTTTTGGAGTTTTCAAAGTTGTTATGAAAAATTTGGAGTAATTCAAAAAGGGGTAATTTGTTAAATTTCCCCTATTCGAATTCAAAAGTTCATTTCAAAATATAGACCGAATTTGGGGGTGGTTATAATAGCAAAGTTGTAGAACTTTTGATTTTGAACAACTTTTATTTTTGGAGATTTTTGAGTTGTTACAAAAATTTGGGAGTAATTTGAGTTTCAAACTGGATGGCAATTTTGTAAATTCGATGAACAGTGTTCACCGCTCTTGCTACATGGCCGGCGACCGTCTTCGGTGTTCCATGCGCGCGCGTGGTGGCCTTGGCTTCGCGCTGGCACGGGAAAGACTCCGTCGTGGCTTCTCCTTGCTTCCTTGGCCATCCTATAAAGCTTTGGAGCAGTCGCCGTTCTTCTTTTTCCCTTGCTCTGTTTTCCAGTCACCGATGCCATAGCTCCGGCGAGCTCGCATCGTCTCCCCAACGCCGTTGCCGTCTCGGTAAAGGTCGTTCCAGTTCCATCTTTTTCTTGCGCATCCACCCAGCCAACTGTGGTTGACTGATTTCGCTGGGAACTCGTTGACCACGCTCTTCTTCCTCGCGGTCGGCAACATCTCCGTCGTGGCAGTGCCATCGTGGCCAGCGCTCTACGGTGAGCCTCTGACCTTGTGAAGCCTTGTTTAAGCTTCTTCATGATGCCGTGGTGCTTCGTGCCCAGTTGATTGACCGTTTTGTCCACCGTAGTAGCCGGAACATCGCCGTCGTCGTGGCTTGCTCCGCCGTGGTTGCGGTGAACGTCGACCCATCTCTCCGTTGGTCCTCCGGCTCAGTCTTCGACTCCAACGTGATCGGGGTGAGCCCCTGAGTCTTTTTGGGCCATTTGTTTAGTCGCTACCAGCCTTATTTCACTAGCGTGGCGCAGCCGTGCCACCGTGTCCGCCATGGCCGTCGGCAAGCTCGTGCATCGCTGTAATTAGTCTCGATAGTACACTCAATCAATGCGGGGTGATGAGGGGAGTGTGTTGGTACTCTCGCTATCGCCGTTGGTCTCACCGACGGTGAGAAATCGCCGGTCAGTGCCATCATTGCCGTTGTCAGCGCGGGAGGAAGGGGATGATAGGTGGGGTCAAGGTGTCAGTGACTCAGTGATTTGAAAATGAATTTTTCCTTTTTCAGAAATGATTGAATAGTGTATGCTTTTGTTATTTTTGTGTAGAATTATTAGAGCTCCAAAAATTATGAAACTTTTTGTGTGACCTCTCTATGATGTATATTATTTAGAAAAAATATGAAATGCTGTTTTTTAGTACTTTTTGAATGTGAGAAAAATTGCTCAATTTATTAATAAATGGATTTCCATGATTTTTCTAGGCTGATTTAATTGTCCAAAAATTATGAAATTTGTTTTGTCACTTACTTATCATGTAATGAACATTTACAAAAATTTTGAAGTCAATTGGAACAAGTTGATTTATTTCATAATTTTGAATTAAATAATTAATTCAAAAAAGTAAATAGTAACCTTTAATGAATTAGGTTTTGTTTGAATTTTTGATTGAGTGATGTCCTTGGGTCATTAGTTGTTAATGATCCTTGGCAATTGATGTATGTGTTATGAAAAAGATTTAGTTTATTTGACTTGCAACTGTACCGTGATGGAAAGTTGTATTCAAATTGTTAATTTTTGCATCCATCATCGAGCATCATCTTTCGTATTCCGCATCCTATTAAACATGGCATTGTTACTACGTGTAGTGAACGAAGGTGAACACGTGGTAGTTAATCAAGTTGCGGAAGAGGTTAATCCGTCTGTTGAGGTCGGATCGAATACTTGTGAAACCTCGCAGCAAACGGACTTTTCCGTCAACGAAGGCAAGCCCCAGATGCATACAACCCTACCTTGTATTTTACAAATTGATTTCGCTTTTGCTTCTTTTTACTGCATTAAGTGATTAGGAGTCAAGTACAAGCCAAATTGGTACATTACCAACCTTGTTATTCCATATTTACCATATTACCTGTTTTAAATTCGTATATGCCTAGTTTTGCTTAGCTATGCTTAGAACAATAAAAGTCGGGTGATTACCTGCCACCTGCAAGTTTTAAATGGAACCTTGGTTACTTATGTTATCATGTGATATGGAAATGTGGAGTAATAAATCTAGACCGGGCGGACTCGGTGTGTGTGAGCCACAAGACATGGAGGTCTTGTGAGCAGGTCCTTTCCGTCTGTGTCGATTAAGGTCCGTACCGTTGTTGAATTGCATGAGGTGAGACTTTGTAGTACTAATCACATACTCCGGTAAGCCTTAACTTGGCGATTCTAGTACGAGAATGGCTACTCGTGCACTGGGAGTAGAGAGATGGTGGGAATAGCATGTACCCACGTGGCCATGGGCTGGATTGGTGGAGTACTGTGTTCTCGGGTGGCGCGGACCTGTTCTTGTTTAGAGGATCTGAGGGTAGGTTGGTATATGTAGGTCGGGGACCTGCATATGTCGTGTGGTCTGGAATTCCCAGCTGGATTTTTAATCGGTTCAAATCATCGTTGCTCCTCGGTTATGGAGACTCAACTCACTGTTCATCATCGTAGTATTAATAACTGGAACTTGAGAAAGGTTTGCGAAAGAGATTGATATGAAGTTCATGATCTCATTACGGA
Source organism: Miscanthus floridulus (assembly GCF_019320115.1). Taxonomy (NCBI): domain Eukaryota; kingdom Viridiplantae; phylum Streptophyta; class Magnoliopsida; order Poales; family Poaceae; genus Miscanthus; species Miscanthus floridulus. The sequence goes on along the minus strand of NC_089597.1, from coordinate 60,859,496 downwards.
TCATGGCAGATTCATATGTGGTACTTATAAAGTTTTACCTTTGAAGTAAAGAATTTTGTTAAAGAGCTTTTACGCAAAAGAACTTTGATTATTGTTAAAGCCATACCTTGAATCCCATGAGCCGGCATTCCTGAGTTCTATCAATTTTTATTTTGGTTAAGTCTTGTTGAGTACTTTTGTACTCAGGGTTCGTTGACCCTTGTTGCAAGTGAGACTCATGAGCAGATCTGTTTTGGATCATGCTGCATGACGGTTGTTCCTTGTGATGACGTGGAGAAGTAAATGTGTGGCCCTTTGGCAGGGCAGTTCCACTGTGTGTTTTGTATTATATTATAATGCCACTCCACTATTTTGTTTTGTAATAACCATCAAACTTAGTTATAAGGTTTGAAACTACTGTTTTGTAAATTATGTTATTGTAAGACTTCCGCTGTTTTTACTCTGGTGTAGATATTTGAATAAATGTTGTAATACTGCAATGACTCTGTAACGTGATCCTACTCGGAAATCGTGGATGATTCGGGGTTCCCCGAGGACACCCGACAGTCTTCTTAAGTTACCAGAAATATATGCACAGATGTCAAAGGTCGTCGGACAGTGACAGGTGCATGTGGGCCCTATAATTTAGGAGGTTCTACCACAACTACTGGCTAATAAATTTGTTAGAGCGGCTACTCTAGAGGATGAGCAAGGCCAGGGTAGGAGCGTAGGAGAGAGTGGTGACTATGGTGAGCTGGTGCAGAGAAGAAATCCAACGGTGGTGACGAGCCAAGCATGGGCATGACAAGCAGCGTTGCAGCACGGTGAGTGGAGGCGTAGCCATAGGTGCAGCAGTGGAGATGCAGGCGCGGTGAGGGCAAGGCGGCGTGAACGCGGTGAATAAATGAGCCCCATGATAGTTATAGAAGAAATGGATCTAATCCACACGAGTTGAAGTGACCGGACACACCGGTGAAAAGGATCGGACGCAGAAAACCAGAGTCCGATCGAGTATAGAGAGGTCCAGAAATGCCCAAATGGCGATCGGACACGTCCGATGCACTGTGACCGGACATAACTCTGAGTCCAATCCTTTTATGTTTACTTCCTCGTGTTGACTAGACACAGATTTAGCTTCACACCTGACGTACACGAAATAGTGTTCATCTTTCGGTCTTTCTTCAGCAACTATATCTCCTCCTGATGTACTGATTGGATGCTGCAGTTACTCCTTCCTTCGCGACGCTTTCTCCCAATCAAGTCCCAAACTTCAATAAGACCTAAATAAACACCAATTGGGACTGAGATGAGAGATCTCTCTTAAACCCTCAAGTTTTTCTAAATAGTTTGCCATTCACTATAATTTTTTAAGAAAATAGGCAACAAAAGGGGCGAGGAGCACCATGTAAGAACACAAGTGGGTTTTATGACCAATAGGAGCTTCAAATGCTCTCCCCATTTATGGATAAACACAGCGGGTGCTCAAAAGATAACCGAAAAGAAATGACAAAGCAACACACATGCAAATGCAATGCAATATTTGAAAGTAAGTCTAGTTGCTTGTCAAGTTTGATCCAAGGTTAAGCTTCTTCACATGCTTTTTGGTGGTTATCATAACCATGTTCGACAAGCCCTAAGTGAATTACTGAAAATTAAACATGTTTTATATTACAATGCAATGCAAGGGACAACACAAGCTCATTTTTTTATTTGAAGTTACTAAGGTCAAGCACATTGAGCTCACTCCTCAACCGACAAAATGTAGCCTCATCTAGCAGTTTAGTGAAAATATCCACCAATTGATCCTCGGTCCTTACACCTTCTAGTGATATATGATTTTTAGCAACATGATCTCTAAGAAAATGATGGCAGATATCTATGTGCTTGGTGCAAGAGTGTTGAACCGGATTATTAGCATGCTTTACCGCGCTCTCATTGTCACACAAGAGAGGTACCTTTTCTAGAACTACACCATAGTCTAGAAGAGTTAGCTTCATGTAAAGAATTTGTGCACAAAAAGCACCCATGGCAATGTACTCTGCCTCGGCGGTGGACAATGCCACACTATTTTGCTTCTTGGAGGTCCAAGACACTAGTGATCTACCAAGCAAATGGCACCCTCCGGATGTGCTTTTTCTATCAATTTTGCAACTAGCATAATCCAAATCCGAATAGCCAACTAGTTTGAATCTAGCTCCTTTGGCATACCAAAGACCAATGTTTGGTGTGTGTTTAAGGTATATAAGGATTCTTTTAACGGCAACCATGTGAGCCTCCTTAGGATTAGCTTGAAATCTAGCACACATACACACACTAAACATGATGTCGGGCCTAGATGCGGTCAAATATAATAAACTACCAATCATAGAACGGTAGAGAGTTTGATCAACCGATTTACCTCCCTCATCTAGGTCAACATGTCCATTAGATGGTATTGGTGTCTTGATTTGCTTACATTCATCCATTTTGAACCTCTTGAGAAGGTCCATGATATATTTTTCTTGAGAGATGAAAATCCCCTCTCTCATTTGCTTGACTTGAAAACCAAGAAAGAATGTAAGCTCTCCAATCATAGACATCTCGAACTCCTTTGACATCAATTCACCAAACACTTTGCAATAGTCTTCATTTGATGAGCCAAATATGATATCATCAACATATACTTGACAAATGAAGATCTCTCCATCAAGCTTCTTGGTGAATAGTGTGGTATCGACATTCCCAATGGTGAAGCCCTTCTCAATGAGGAAATCCCAAAGGCGCTCATACCAAGCTCTTGGGGCTTGCTTAAGCCCATATAGCGCCTTGGACAACCTATAGACATGATTAGGATATCTAGGGTCTTCAAACCTAGGAGGTTGATCAACATAGACTAGTTTATTTATGAAACCATTTAAAAATGCACTTTTAACATCCATTTGATATAATTTCATTTCATGATGCGATGCATATGCAAGAAGGATACGAATGGCTTTAAGTCTTGCAACCGGTGCAAAGGTCTCTCCAAAATCCAACCCTTCAACTTGGGAGAACCCCTTCGCAACTAGCCTTGCCTTGTTCCTCACAATGATGCCTTGATCATATTGTTTGTTGCGGAACACCCACATTGTTCTAATGACTCTTGCATCTTGTGGTCGCTCTTCAAGTGTCCAAACTTCATTTTAGGTGAAGTAGTTTAACTCTTCATGCATAGCATTTATCCAATCCGAATCTTAAAGAGCTTCTTCTACATTTTTAGGCTCAATGCAAGAAACAAACGAGTGATGTTCAATAAATAAAGCAAGTTTTTTGGAGCGAGTCATTACACCCTTTGAAGGACTCCCTATGATGAGATCTTGTGGATGTGCTTGTAGTAGGGGTGAATTTCTTCTATCAACCAATTGAGGGGGAGGTTGTGGAGCATCAACATCTTGAGCTTGTGCCACCATTTGATCATGGGAGACATGAGTATCTTCATTTTCTACTCTCCCATCTTTATCATCATCTTGTGGCATATTTGATGAAGAGGGTGGATCAATCACTTGTACATCATCTTTGGGCTTGATGTCTCCAATTAGAATGTTCTTCATGGCCTCCCTCAATGGTTCATCACCTACATCCTCAAGATTCTCATGTGCTCCTTGGGAGCTGTTAGATTCATCAAATTCCACATCATATATTTCTTCAACCAAGCCGGTGGCATGATTAAATACTCGATATGCTTTGGACTTTGATGAGTAACCAGCAAGAAAACCAATATCACAACGTCTTTGGAACTTCCCTAGGTGTTGCCGCTTCTTGTAGATGTAGCATTTGCAACCAAACACCCGGAAGAATGATACATCCGGCTTCTTTCCATTGAGCAACTCATAAGGGGTCTTGCCAAGAAACTTTTGAAGAAACAGACGATTGGATGCATAACATGCGATGTTGATAGCTTCCACCCATAAATCTTCGAATGTTTTGTACTCATCAAGCATTGTTGTTGCAAGGATGATAAGTGTCCAGTTCTTTCTCTCTACTATACCATTTTGTTGAGGAGTGTATGTTGGGGAGGCTTCATGCTTGATCCCTACTTCATCACAATATACTTCAATATTTGTGTTGTCCAATTCTTTTCCATTGTCACTTCTTATCTTCTTGAGCTTCATTTCAAATTCATTTTGTGTTCTCTTGGTAAACGTCTTGAAACATGCGGTCACTTCAGTCTTGTCATGAAGGAAGAACACCCAAGTATATCTAGGGTAGTCATCAACTATCACAAGACAATAGAGATTTCCTCCTAAACTCTTGTAAGTTGTTGGTCCAAATAGATCCATGTGAAGGAGCTATAGCACTCTTGTTGTTGACATGTAAGCCTTTGTTGGATGAGTGTTTCCATCTTGCTTGCCAGCTTGACATGCACTACAAAGCTTGTCTTTCTCAAATTTCACATCCTTCAAACCTCTCACCAATTCATTCTTCATTAGCTTCTTGAGTGAGCTTATCCCAATATGTGCAAGTCTTCTATGCCATAGCCACCTAAGTGATGTTTTGGTGAACAAGCATGTCTTCAAGTTTGTATCTTCGGAGGTGAAATCCACTAGATATAGGTTGTTGTATCTAAAGCCCTTGAATATGACTTGATCATCATCTTTCTTAGATACAACCACTTCCTTCTCGGTAAACAAGCATTGAAAGCCAAGATCACATAATTTACCAACGGATAGCAAGTTGAAACTCAATGAAGCAACATATAGCACATTTAAAATTGAATGATCATTTGATATTGCAACTTTGCCCAACCCTTGAACTTTGCTCTTTGAATTATCACCAAATGTAATCCTTTCTTGACCATCTACTTCTTCATCTAGTGAGGTGAACATACGAGGATCATCGGTAATATGTTGAGTGCAACCACTATCAATAACCCAATGACTTCTACCGGTCTTGTAGTTCACCTACACACAAGAAATTAAGCTTGTTGTTTAGGGACCCAAACTTGATGGGAGCCTTTGACTTTCTCAACTAGTGACTTTGTAACCCAAATTTGCTTAGGCCTATTCTTGTTGGGTGGACCTAAGAACATGACTTTTATCTTTTCACTAGAATCCTTTCTAAGCAAGTAGTGAGCATTGAAGGCAAATGGTCTAGCATGCTTGGGCAAGGATTGTGGTGGTGGAGTTTGACACTCATGAGCAAAGTGACCTTCTTGTCCACACTCAAAGCATCTCTTTGGCTTAGGCTTTGACTTGTATTGTTGTTGATGTTGAGCTTGAGCTTTCTTCTCTTGATTTGTCAAGTACCCAATACCACTTCTATCCATCTTCATCACGGTATTCATGAGTAGGTCACTTTAGAGATATTGACCTCTTGTGAACTTTGTCAAACCGGTCTTAAGATGCTCTTTCTCCAACTTGAGCTTTTTGTTTTCTTCTGTAAGTTCATCATGATTTTTCTCTATCTTGAGTCTCTTGTTCTCTTCTTTAAGCATCTCATTCTCAAGAGCCATATCATAATCTTTGTTAAGATTCTCTATCACAATTGTGTTGGTGGTTGATAGCTTTTCAAGATCTTTCTTGAGCTTTTCATTCTCATTCTTGAGCTTGACATAATCATCATAGTTATCGGACTCAACCACTTTCTTGCCTTTGCTACTAGAACCTTGCTCAATGCTCTCAACAATCAAGTCATCACATGATATAGCTATATCAATCTTAACAACATTGTTGGTAGCATCATGTGGCTCATTGGATAATAACTCATGAGAAAGAATAAGATTGTCATGATTAATCTTGAGATTGGTGTACTCTTCTTTTAGCAAATTGTAACTAGTGGTTAGCTCATTATGTATCCCCTCAAGTTTATCATGTTTTTCTCTAAGCTCCTTTTTTAGAGGTTTTGAGCTCCTTGAGTTTGGAGGACACAAAGTTGTTTTCTTCTCTAAACTCAACACTAGCTTTTTTGGCTATGTCATATTTTGCTAAGAGTGAGTCCTTGTCAAATTCTAGCTTTTCATTTTTAGCTCTTGTCTTTCTAATGATTTTAGTGTATTGGTTTAGCAACTTGACAAGATCATCATAAGAAGGTGATTCAAATTATTCATTACTATCACTACCACTTTTATCATTGCTAGCAATATCATCACCACTACTATCATTATCATTTTGTACCTTTCGTTCACCCTTGGCCATAAGGCATAGGTGTGTAGAGGATGATGGTGGCGATGTTGGTGAAAATAGTGAAGAATCAATCACAAGAGCGGCCACCTTCTCCTTCTTATTCTTACTTTCATTATTGGATGAGCCACTTGATGATTCAATATCTGTGAGCCAATCATCAACAATGTATGCCTTCTCATTCTTCTTCTTCTTGTGAAATTCCTTCTTCTTACCATCCTTCTTCTTGTATGGCTTGTTCTTCTTCTTCTTATCATCATCTTCATCACTTGAGTCATCTTTCTTGCCCTTGTACTTCTTCTTGTACTTGTTTTTCTTGGGTTTGGGGCATTGATGAGCTAGATGACCAAGTTCTCCACAATTATAGCAATCTATTTCGGAGATGGGCTTCCTTCTACTACTAGTAAAGAATTTCTTTTTCTTGCCATCAAACTTGACACCATTCTTGTTTAACTTCTTGAGTATCTTGGCAGTTCTTCTCACCATGAGAGCAAGACTTGCATCATCAATCTCATCATCACTTGAGCTATCATGATCAACTCTTTCTTTGCCCTCTTCTCTTGGCTAGACTTGAATGGCAAATCTTTCTTCTTGGTGGAAGAAGAGCCATCTTGTGGAGTGATGTGCATGTACATCTCATGTGCATTGATCTTCCCCAATATTTGAGTTGGTGTAGCAGTGGAAAGATCACCTTGATGAAGCACCATCACAATATGCCCATACTTGTCAATAGGGAGGACACTCAAGATCTTTCTCACAACATCGGATGGTTGCATTTGTGTGAGTCCAAGCACATTGACTTTCTCTATAACAACATTCAAGCGTGAATACATCTCATTGGCACTTTCTCTAGGAAGCATCTCAAATGAATTAAGTTTTTTTCATCATAAGGTGATAGCGTTCCTCACGCTCACTCTTGGTTCCCTCATAGAGCGCACAAATGTCCGACCATAGTGCATGTGCGTCTTTGTGGTTCCACACACGGTTAAAAACATCCTTGCAAAGGCCTCTAAAGAGGGTGTTTCTAGCCTTTCTATTCCACTTCTCGTAGTTAACCTCATCGCCTTGAAGGTTGGCGAGATCCTTAGGTTTTAGGAAGCCTTGTGAGGCGGCTCTAAGAACTCCAACATCTAAAGCCTCTAGGTATGCTTCCATGCGAATTTTCCAATAAGAAAAATTATCTCCCTCAAAGATAGGAGGAGATCCATCCCCGTGGGACATCTTGCTCTACACGGTTAAGCCTAATTTAGGGAGCACGAGGCTCTGATACGAATTGAAAGGATCAAAATGCCCAAGAAGAGATGAATTGGGCGAATTCTAAATTTTTGCAATAATTAAACCCTACACTTAGCCCATTTCACCCCTTGTGTCTAGAATGTGTTTCTATTGTTCTTTCGTACAAAAGTTTTACACCCTAGATTCCAATCCTACTCTATCATGACAATTCTAGGAATATAAAGACATGAAATGAATTGCTCAAATGTAAATGCTCAAAATAAAGAGAGCGAAAGGAACACGGCGATGTTCCAATCCTACACTTAGCCCATTTCACCACTCCCCATCTTTTTTTTTTTTTTGCCAACATCGTTTCTTTTAAAAGATTAAAACGGCTTTGGGGTGGCTTACTGGTGATCCAGTGGAATATCGCCGATGTGCATCTGTGCTCATTCTCAGAGTAAGTTGAGCTGATCAACCTTTTACAATCTTTTACATGCAAATAAGCCTTCCATCGTGAGTGCAGTCGCAATTTTTTTTGTCTTGCTTACTATTACTTCATATATTACTAGACATGGGTGGTTTTGTGTGTAAAGTAGTGCATCATTTGTTCATTCGTTGAGGCATGGCTCAACTGCATATACATATATATATATATACTAGCACAACATACAAAAAGTCCACCACTAGCATCTGCCATAAGTCATGGGTGATCATATACTGGCACTAGAGTCATAAGACATACTCCCAGAGTCCTAGGTTTGCCATTTGTGAAAAAAGATATATATATATATATATATATATATATATATATATATATATATATATATATATATATATATATATATATATATATATATATATATATATTTGTCCTTTATGTTTATGTATCTGAATTAATGTCCTGCTACTCTCTAATTTCTATAAATCTACATTTTCTAGTGTAGGAGATGGCTGAAAATGCATTGCATTTATTTGCTTGCCCGGTATTGTGTTATGCAGTTCAATTCACACATCTTCACCAGCGGCATCCCCCTCGAGCCTCAACAGGAGGCTCCCTCGCGTGGCAGCTCGCCCACGCCTACGGCCTTCTCGCATGGCAACTGCAGCAGCGCCATTCCCCTCGCGCCTCAGCAGCGTATGCTCTTCTTTTCCTCTTTTTTGTCATGCACTCCTTTTTATTAGTTCATTTTTGGTGCCTTTTATAGGACACTGTCAACTCATATTAGTTTGTTCATTGCATACCAGTGTATTATAGAGATGCTTATCTTCCGCGTTCTATTTCACGTCTCCGTTATTGACTGTCAGACTACATAACTGAATTTGTTAAAATATACTTTAGGTACATTGGGTACCAAAAGATAAGACAAGTGCCAGACTATTTCTCGGCCCATGGACAAACAACATCACGATCCCAAATACCACATCGTGACGCACTGAGGCGTCTTCTATGTACTCACTAATGTAACTCTTTCTACTCTAGGTTTGATGCATACTGTACAAGGCCCTTTTGTTCCATGCTCTATAGTACACACCTCACATCTTATAGGATAATGAATTTTCCCCGAACAGTTGTTCGTGACATGATCCACACATATTTATCAGTACAGGGCTGTTTTTATCTTCAAATCATTTCGGCTATATTCAGACCTTCTTTTTGGATATCTACGTGTGGGAGTATGACTCCGAATACCCACGGCAGACCACATGGGCTACGCCCCCAGGGGCGGCCCAGCCCACAAGATGAAGCCTTGCGAGGCACGGCTCTGCTCAGCGCCTCCCGCAAGACATCTGGAGGATATTCTGAAGATACTGCGAGATCTGTTAGGATATGTATGATCCCTAGATTCTTGTAATCAGTTATTACTTTCCGGTTATCTCTAGATCTAACCGACTTGTAACCCTGCTCCCGGACTATATAAGGCGGGTAGGGACCCCCTCCAAACTCACTCAACATCAGACGATAGACAATACAAACCAACAGACCACAGGAGTAGGGTATTACGTCATACTGATGGCCTGAACCTGTCTAACTCGTGTGTCTCTGTTGCCTTCTTGTTCTTGATCTCACGCTCCTCTGCCGATCAATCTACCTTCGTGGGATACCCCTCGGAGGACTGCCGACGATATTCTATCGACAGTTGGCGCGCCAGGTTGGGGCTATGCGTGCTGTTTTCCTTGTCGAACAAGATGGTTTTTTCCGCAGGCTCTTCGTCCCTCCCACAGCCCGTCCAGATCTTCACGGTCGGATCGATCTTGTGGAGTAGGGTATTACGTCATACTGATGGCCTGAACCTGTCTAACTCGTGTGTCTCTGTTGCCTTCTTGTTCTTGATCTCACGCTCCTCTGCCGATCAATCTACCTTCGTGGGATACCCCTCGGAGGACTGCCGACGATATTCTATCGACAGTTGGCGCGCCAGGTTGGGGCTATGCGTGCTGTTTTCCTTGTCGAACAAGATGGTTTTTTCCGCAGGCTCTTCGTCCCTCCCACAGCCCGGCCAGATCTTCACGGTCGGATCGATCTTGTGGATCATCAATGCTGATGGAGTCAGAGAGCTCCTCGAGCCGGTGCAGATCGATTCTGTGCCGATCACCCCCGCACCTGCGACTGTAGATCCGATCTCGGAACCACTTCCGAGGTCGCCTTCATCAACAACCCATTGCCTGCTTCCTCGCTACCAGAGGAGGCAGATCAATAGCAATGATCTGATCGCATCCATCGATCAGGTTGGTCACCAGCTCGCCGATTGCCTCTCCATCGCCGAATCGGCTCTGGACACCCTTGTTCAGCGCCGACCACCCACCAATCTTGACCTCCCGGAGGCTGCTCGGAAGACTCTGGGAGTTATGGCTCTGCCCTTCGGGCTCACCAACGTCGCCGCCACTTTCCAAGATGCCCTAAGGGGCAAATTCGCCGACAGGTGGGAGACACTCATCCTTTCGCTGGCCAGTTCGCCGACCAGCCTCCGTCGACCGTCAACATGCTCCATGTCAGCTGGCACCCTGGGGCATCCCTCCACACCATCCTAGAAGAGAGTCCAGGCTCCGAGTCCCAAGACTCCATAGAGACCCTCGCCGAAACCTCCGCTGAACAATTTCCTCTCCCTCCTCTCCGAGGGGGTGCGATCTTCAACATCAGCATCGATAGCACCCCTCGGAACGGCGAGACCGAGGAGGAACGCGCTGCTCGAGAGAACTAGAACGTCAACCGCGCACAATGCTGAGCAAACGAGCACGCCCTCATGATGGCCGAGCAGCAGCTCGACTCGCAAGGGAGGCCACTCCAGCGCAACCTCGATGAAGAGTTTCTCCGCATTGATGGCCACGACGTTTTTAGGACTCCGAGCGCCAATCTGGCAGTAGCCGCCAACGAGCTCGCTCGCCTCCCGTAGATGCCTAAGCTCGCCAAGGTCACTGCCATGCTTAAAGCAGCGCACTGTCAGGTCAATGAAATCCGCCAGGATAAGAGACCCTCTTACTCAACCACTTCAATCCGCCGATCAGTTGCCACAAGGACCGACCACCGCCAAAGTCGCTTCATCGACCAGCATGGCAGCCCCCCCAAGGTGGAGCTAGGGGTGATCGCGTCGAACATCACCGCCAACACGACCAGGAGGTCGACCAGGACATCCGGGTGCATCTCAACAATCGTCGAGATGCACGACGGCGCATCGACAAACGCCGATTTGGTCAGCATGAAGATGAAATCCGTCATTGTCAGGAGTACGAACAAGAGTACGGTAACCCAGACTCAGCTGTTGAACCACTCGCTGGTGGCAATACCGCTGACGACGGTGTCGACAACTCCGAGGGGCCTCCGACATTTTCAAGGACACTCCAAACGCTTCAGTGGCCCTGTGGTTTCAAGATCATTGGGGTCGAGCCCTACAAAGGAGGAATGAACCCGACATAGTGGCTACAAGCTTATGCCACTGCTATTCGTGCCACCAGAGGAGACTCTAATGTCATGGCAAACTATCTTCCTATCATGCTGATGCCTGCCGCCATGAGCTGGTTTACCAGCCTTGCCCCGGACTCCATCGGATCCTGGGAGGATTTGAAAAAAGTCTTTACCGATAACTACATGGCCACGTGCACTCGGCCGGGCACCAAGCACGACCTGAACCGCATCGACCAGAAGCCGTCTGAGCTCCTCCGTACCTACATCCGACGCTTTTCCGATATGAGGAACTCTATCCCCAACATCACGGAAGTTGAGGTCCTCACCGCCTTCATCCGAGGACTCCACCACCATGAGCTCCGCTCCAAGTTCAACTGCAAGCCGCCTACTGGGATCAGCGAGATGATCACAACCGCCAACCAGTACGTCGATGCTGAGGAGGCCGAGGTGCGCTTCAACGAGGATGCGGGCACCCAACGACCAACATGTCGATAAGACGACCGCCCCGCCAACCGACGCCATAGCGACCGCCATTTCCACAATCGTAGTTATCCTTATAACAGTGGTCGAGATCGGCAAGAAGGGCCCAAGTCTGGCCAAACTCGCCGCCGTCGGCCAGACCACATCATCGCTGCCGTCAACGAACCTCGTGCCAAGCGCAACTATGATGAGTAGTACAGGAAGATCCTCGACGACCCGTGCCTGCTCCACAAGAACACCAGGCACAAAATGAAGGACTGCCTCGGGTTGGCTAAGGAATTCTAGAACAAAAAGCTAGACGACGACACCAATGACGGAGCCAGAGGTCGCCGACCACCTGGGGGCAATGGCAATGCCTTCTAGAACCATGACAAGGTGGTCGCCACCATCTTCAGGGGCCTTGCCTCCACCGAAAGCAGAAGGGAACAGAAGCTCACCGCACGGCGGGTGCTCAACGTCACCGTGGAGGACGCTGTCACCAACCCTAGCTATGGCCCATGGTTTGAGGTTCCCATCACCTTCAGTAGGGATGACCAGTGGGCGGACATTCCCTACACAGGACTCTTCCCCCTTGTCCTCGACGCAACCATCCAAAAGGTGTTGTTCAGAAAAGTGCTCGTCGATGGTGGGAGCGATCTGAACCTCCTCTTTGTCGGAGCCCTAAAGGACTTGAGCCTCAGATTAACGGATCTAACACCCTCTGATTCCTCTTTTTGGGGTGTGGTACCCGGTAGGGCCTCCAAACCGCTTGGAGAGATCACGCTATCAGTACAGTTCAACATGGCGAGCAACTACCGCGTCGAGCACATTAACTTCTATGTCGCCAATTTCAACACCGCTTACCACACCATACTTGGTCGGCCAGCTCTGGCCAAGTTCATGGCTATACCGCACTACGCGTACTTGGTGCTAAAGATGCCTTCGCCTGTAGGAGTTCTGGCCCTGCGGGCTAACCTCTCCATCGCCTACGCCTACGAGACAGAGAGTCTCGCTCTCACCAAAGCTACCGACCTCTCCATCTAGATGGCTAGCATGGTTGCCGAAGCCAAAATGCTGCCCGCCGACATGGAGATACCAGAGCTAGAACCTCCCTGTGCTTCCGCCAAGTCCAAGGAAGTGAAGGAGGTTGGCCTCGAGCTCGACAACCCCTCCAAGACCATGAAGATTGGGGCTCACCTTGACCCCAAATAGGAAAGCGCGCTCATCTCCTTCTTACATGCCAACACCGACATGTTTGCTTGGAAACTTGTAGACATGTCGGGGGTACCACGGGAGAAGATCGAACACTCCTTGAATGTCTCGCCGACTGCCAAACCGATCAAGCAAAAACTTTGTCGATTCGCACCAGACAAGAAGGAGGCTATTAGGGTAGAAATAAAACGGCTCTTAGCTGCCGGATTTATAAAAGAAGTGTATCATCCTGATTGGTTAGCGAACCCTATTCTCGTTCGAAAAAAGAATAAAGAATGGAGAATGTGTGTTGATTATACTGATCTTAACAAACACTACCCTAAAGACCCCTTCGGTTTACCTCAGATAGACAAGGTTGTTGACTCCACCACTGGCTGCGAATTACTCTCTTTCCTTGACTGTTACTCTGGCTATCACCAGATCTCTCTCAAGAAAGAAGATTAGATCAAGACATCGTTCATCATGCCTTTCGGCGCGTATTGCTATACCACCATGTCCTTCGGACTCAAGAACGTCAGGTCGACTTATCAACAGGCTATCCAGATGTGCCTCGATCAATAGATCGGCCGCAACGTCAAAGCTTACATCGACGATGTGGTTGTTAAGTCCAAGACCACCAATAATCTTATCGCCGACCTCAAAGAAACATTTGCCAACCTAAAAAGATACCGATGGAAGCTGAACCCTTCAAAGTGCATCTTTGGAGTTCCATCAGGTATACTCCTAGGCTACATTGTCAGCGCATGAGGCATAGAACCCAATCCCGACAAGGTCTCTGCCATCACCAAGATGAAACGACCAACATGTGTCAAGAATATACAAAAGCTTACTGGCTGCATAGCTGCAATAAACCGCTTCATATCGCGCCTCGGCGAAAAAGGTTTACCTTTCTTCAAACTCCTCAAGGCCTCCAAGCACTTTTCCTGGTTGGAAGAGGCAGACGTAGCTTTCGAGCAGCTTAAGTTGTTCCTTACAAAGCCTCCAATCATGACGGCGTCATGGTCCGACGAGACTCTCCTAATCTACATCACCGCTACCTCTCGCATCGTCAGCACAGCAATTGTGGTCGAATGCGAGGAGGCCGGACACGCCTATAAGGTGCAACGTCCAGTATACTTCATCAGCAAGGTTCTTAACGAGCCCAAGACTCGTTATCCTCAGGTCCAGAAGTTGTTATACGTCGTCCTGATTACGTCGCGCAAACTCCGCCACTACTTTGAGTATTACAATATCGCTGTGGTCACCAAGTTTCCTCTGGGGGACATCCTCCACAACAAAGAGGCCAACGGCCATATCATCAAGTGGGCTATCGAGCTCAGCACTTTCTCCATTGAATTCAGAAGCAGGCCTACGATCAAGTCTCAGGCGCTTGCTGATTTTGTTGCTGAGTGGACCGAGATCCAAGAGCCCATCGCCGCTACCTGCCCTGAGCACTGGGTGATGTACTTTGATGGTGCCCTCAACATCAATGGTGCTAGTGTGGGCATTATGTTCATCACGCTGACCAAGAATAAGCTCCGATACATCCTTCGGATACACTTTGCGGCCTCCAACAATGCCGCCGAATACGAAGCATGTCTCCACAGACTCTGTATAGCTGTTGAGCTCGGCGTCAAATGCCTTATGGTATACGGGAACTCCACGCTGGTCGTCAACCAACTTAACAAAGATTGGTCCTGTTCCAACAATAAGATGGACGCTTATAGCGCCAAAATCAGGAAGCTTGAAGGGAAGTTCTATGGTATCGAGTACCACCATGTGGTACATGACCAAAATTAGATCGTCGATTACTTGTCCAAGTTGGGCTCCTCTCGTGCCATGGTTCCGCCTGGGGTCTTCATCCACGATCTTGTGGCGCCAACCATTAAAGAAGAAAAAGAAATTCAGGAAGTTCCACCCGCCGAGCAGCTAGTACTTATGGTACCTTTGCCGACCACCGATTGGAGGGAACAATTCATCAAGTACCTCTCTAGCGCCGAAGTACTAGCCAATAAAACTAAAACTGAACGCCTAACTCGTCAGAGCAAACATTACGTGCTGGTAAACGACAACTTGATGAGGAAAAGTGCCATGGAAGGGATTTTGCAAAAATGCATCACCCAAGAAGATGGAGTGAAGTTACTCCTCGAAATTCACTCTGGTTCCTGCGGCAACCACGCAGCTTCGAGAACACTGGTCCGCAAATCCTTTCGAGCAGGCTTTTACTGGCCCACCTCCATCTCCGATGCAGAAGACCTCATCCGACGTTGTGAAGGATGCCAATTTTTTGCCAAACAAATACACGTACCGGCATAAGAGTTGCAGACCATTCCAGCCTCCTGGCCTTTTACATGCTAGGGACTAGACATGATTGGTCCTTTTAAGCTAGCACCAGGAGGTTTCCAATATGTATACATTGCCATTGATAAGTTCTCGAAGTGGATTGAGTATAAACCGCTCGTCTCCGCTACTGCAAAGAAAGTAGTCGAGCTCTTCGAAGACATCATCCATAGATTTGGTCTCCCGAACAGCATCATCACCGACCTCGGAACTACATTCACTAGCCATCACTTTTGGGATTTCTGTGAAGACCGTTGTATCTCCGTCAAATACGTCTCCGTTGCCCATCCTAGAGCCAGCGGTCAGGTCGAATAGCCGAACGGTATGATACTGAATGCCCTCAAAAAGAGATTATTTCAGAAAGACGATAAACATCCGGGCAGAAGGCTCAAAGAGCTACCAACTGTAGTCTGGGGATTACATACTCAAGCTAGTCGTAGCATCGGCGTGTCTCCGTACTTCTTGGTCTATGGCTCAGAAGCCATACTTCCAGCGGATATTGCCTTCTGAGCACCTAGGGTGGAAAATTTTGATGAAGAATAAGCCGCAGCTGTTCGGATAGAGGACTTCGATAGGGCTGAGGAGGAACGCCTAATCACTTGTGTCCGCACAGCCAAGTATCTAGACGGCTTGTGAAGGTACTACAACCGCAACATCAAAGGTCGTTCATTTGCTATCGGCGACCTTGTCCTTCACAGAAAGCAGAAAACTGAAGGGATGCATAAGCTCTCCTCCCCCTAGGAAGGACCTTACGTCGTCAAAGACGTTACCCGACCAGGGTCTTATCGCCTATGTGACTTAGATGGAATCGATGTTCCTAACTCCTGGCATATCAAGCACCTCATATGTTTCTATCCTTGAAACGCCTCAGATATGTACTCTCCACTTTATGATGAATAAAGTTTTGATTTCCGTAATTTTTCTCCATTTTTTCTCCACTATGGTTTAAATCTCCACTTACAATCACCGGGTTTTTCTGCCACTTCATGATGAGCTCCACCAACATTGTCATCGACCACGTTTCTCCAAATCTCCAATTCACCGAACATGTAATCTCTAATTCACCGACCGTATTCTCCAATTCGCCGAACATGTAATCTCCAATTCGCCGAACACGTAATCTCCAATTCGCCGAACGTATTCTCCAATTCGCCGAACACGTAATCTCCAATTCGCCGAACGTATTCTCCATTTCGACGAACACGTAATCTCCAATTCGCCGAACGTATTCTCCAATTCGCCGAACACGTAATCTCCAATTCGTTGAACGTATTCTCCAATTCGCCGAACGTATTCTCCAATTCGCCGAACACGTAATCTCCAATTCGCCGAACGTATTCTCCAATTTGCCGAACACGTATTCTCCAATTTGCCGAACACGCTTTCTCCCATTCGCCAAATACGTTCTCTCCGAACCGTCACAAAATGTTTCTCCAAAACGCCAAACATTTTGCTCCAAATTTTCAAGATATTTCGCCGATCAGCGAGCAGCATACGTTCTTTTCTGTTTTCTTCGGAGAAAACCCGGTCTTTGATCTCTCCCCACACGCGTCATGGGCTCCGCGCTCTGCGTTATGGGTGGTCGGCTACGGTTCCTCGGTCACGCCTGTTCCTCCTACACGTGCACGGACTCTACGCTCGACGTTATGGACTATGGGCTAGCCAAGGCCAAGATCTCAACAAAGAACTAATTGCTCGGACACTATTAAGATTATGTGTATCTCCAAGTTATTTCGACAACCGCCGAGCAGCCCACGTTTCGCTCTCTTCTCCATGGAGAAGACCCAGCTTCCGATCTCTCCCTACACGTGCCACGAGCTCCGCGCTCTGTGTTATGGGTGATCGGCTGTGGTTCCTTGGTTATGCTTGTTCTTCCTACTTGTGCATGGGCTCCGCGCTCGACGTTATGGACTATGGGCTAGCCGAGGCCATGGGGGGTTAGTAGCAAAACAAATGCTTGGACGCTACTACATATAATTGCGCTATGGTTCAAACTACGAAGATTTTTTTGCTGAAATACACGCAAATTGCATACACATGCACCTAAAAACATTTATCATATTCGTAAGTGTTTTTATGCTTTCGTGCATTCTAACTACACTATACAGAAATTACAGATGATGTCTGCCGAGCAGATCATTGTGCTCCGTCATTGCCGTCAGTCTCACCAAACAAGTCTATATCACCGGCTAGATTCTTCGTTGCGTCCTCCACCTCATCCTCCAGCTATTGGGTCTCTGCATCACTCAGTCCTTCGGCAAAACCACCCCCTATCGACTGAAAGTCGAGGGTTGGGTAATGAGATTAAACCACCGCAAGGACATGAGTAGCGATGGTCATGATGGCATCGCGGTTGAAACTCTTAAAGTTCTCCCACACTGCCTTGCACCTCTGGATGATGGTGTCCGAACGTTGCCGCCTGCCATCGGGCTGAGTAGCCATCTCCAGGTCGACACAGTCAAGCACTAGCTTAATGGCGGCAACTACAGCGTCGAAGTTCTCCTTTTGAGTCTTGGCCTCCTGCACCAGCACATCGAACTACGCCTTGGCTTTATGACGATAGCCTACAAACATTACAATGTTCCGTCATACCAGAAAACTACTTCAACAGTAACTCCGACCAGGAGGTATTCACCTTTTAGCTCCTCAGCCAGTTTGTCTGCTCGCTTTGACTCTTTCATTTTCTCCTGTCGGATTTGCTCGATGGTCTAGCACAGCTAGCCGAGCTCCACATCTTGCTCTGCAAGCAAAATAGTTATCACCAAAATTACGGTTGTTCCACAATTACAAAGTACATTCGCCAATATAGCATACCGGATTTCTGCTCGGATACACTTTTGAGTTGTTCGCATTTCTTGTCCAACTGCTCGGAGACATTCTTCAGTTGCTCGGACACAGTGGCCAGCTGCCTGGATTTTTTATGCAACTGCTCAGATGTAGCCGCCAACTTTTTGGACAGGACTCCCCTCTGATGTTCCAGGTCCCACGAGTTGGACTCTACAAGGTCCCGCTCACGCTGGGCTCTCTGGATGTTCTTCTCTGATAGGTTCATTGCCTCTTTGAGTTTCTTGTTATCCTCGGCGAGGGGCTCCATCCTTTTTATCAGTTAGTGCCGATGCTCGGCAGTCCGGGTTATCCCCTGTAGATGTACAGTGCTAATGATGAACTTCGATCTCCAATAACATGTATGAGCATTTCAGTTGTAGTACTCACCTCGATTTGCTTCATTACTCCAGCGACGGTGGTTTTCAATCTCTTCATCTCCCTGGTGGTGTTTTCCTCCTTGATAACCACCACCTCGTCGCCACGTTTGCAGATAATCCAGACGAACTGCAGTTGAGGTTCGGCGCGTTCGATCTCCTCCACCTGTCCACTTCCATCGTGGCTTGAGGCACTGTCGGGGGCTCTGAGGACGGACAGTGGGTCCAACCATCCCTGGCAACGCTTCAAGAGGTAGCATTTTCTCCTCGGCCATCATCGGATTTGCTTCCTTGGGCTCTGGCGTGTCACCGACAACTGTAGCTTTCGCTCCCGAAGGCCCGACAGTTCTCGCCGTCACCTCGGGTGTCGTCGCTGAGGCGTCTATTGTTTGCGCTAATGGTTCACCGCTGCCAAGACCACCGACAAAGGCGGTTGACCTTTCCTTCGGCTGCCGGGCGCTCGGGGACTCTGGGACGGGAGCATCCGGTGTTGCCCCCACTGCGGGTTCAGGCCTCGGTGTTGCACTGCATCAGATCAGCTCGTCAGTAGCCAAGGAATTTAAGAAACCACAGTGGTACTCAAAGACAAAGATGCTTACGGTTTGGTCTGTTGGTTCAATTTCTTGAACTAGCGGTGCCTACCCGAACCCCCAAGCGTAGCTGTTTTTTCAGCTCCAATGTTCTGGGAGGAAGGTTCCTACTCCTCCGTAGTAGACCTCTGTTCTGTTTGATGCTCTGGGATCCTCTCCGCACGCCGCTCTGGGTTCACCTCCCCTTATTGCTCAGGGACTCCGGTCGTTTGCACTACTGGGGCTTTTGTCGTCTGCTGTGCAGGGATCTCCCTCGTTCGCTGCTCGGGGATTTCTTTGTCTCCCTAGGATCGATCTTTCACACCAGCACTGTGCAGGTGCTCCTTTGTGCTCGGCAGACCAGCTGCCGAAAATTCGTCGTCATCGGACAAGTTGAACACCATGGTCCTCCACGGTCGAGTGGTCTGATCATCGCCAAGCGAGATGCTGCTCGGTTTGAGGGAAGCGGCACCCACCGTCATTCTTTTCTTCTGAGCTGGTTCATCTTCCGCTACCCTCTTCCTCCGGATTTTCTTCGAAACTAGGGATGGACTTTCTGACGAGATGCTTACCGCCTCTTCTGTGGGCTATGGCGGTGGCCGGGCGTCTACCTCTTTCAGCCATTCACTCCTCGGCATGCCCGAGAAGTAGACCGCCCTCTCCTGCGAATGGATCTTCGCATAGGTGAATTAGTTTAGATGGTCAAAATGACGAAAGATAAAAAGCAGTACAAATGTAAACCTGAGATATTTACCTGAGGTGGCAGATTCTTGCAGTTAAAGGGTTTTGAATACCCTGACATCTTGAATGAGGCAAATGGAGTGAATAGCTCTGCAGCCCGCTCCTCCACAACATCTCTCGATAGCATCTCCGGCCTCTCCCGGGTACCGTCGGTTTCTCCCTTGAATTCAAAGGAGGGCTGGGCTCTCTGCTTCCAGGGTTGAACGCGGTGAGCTATGAAGCTCAATGCTACCAATCCATCATTGGTCTTCACACCCTGAATTATGCTAAGGAGCTCTTTTACTTGTTCCATATCAGCGCTTCTTGGCATCTCTGACCAGCTCCTCTGGTTTTCCAGAATGTGATCGGTATCGCAGGATGGCTGGATGGTTCTGCCTCATGTAAAACCACCTGGTGTTCTAGTTTTTTAGTGATGTGTTGAGCAGCACCGTAAGATACTCCCCTGCCATCCCATCGCGTAGCTGAAGGTACAGTCCACCGACCACCTTGGAACCACCGTCGTCTCTCTTCTTCAGCCAGAACAGGTAGCGAAAGAGGTTGAAGTGGGGGAGGATTCCAAGGTATGCTTCATAGAAATGGATGAAGATAGAGATGTGTAAAATGGTATTTGGGTGGAGATTGCACAAACTGACCACCCAAAGCTCCATCAGATCCCTAAGGAATGGGTGAACAGGAAATCCCAACCCACGCCAGAAGTAATTCTTGAATACCACCATTTCATCGGTATGAGGTGTTGGGAAGGGCTAACCGAGGGCCGGCCGCCATTCGGTGGTGGAGCGATCAGGAAGAACACCGGCTTCCACCAATCTGTTCAGCTCCGCTTCTCCCGTACGCGACGGCACCCACTCTTCGTCACGCCGAGCTTCAGTTCTCGCTTTGTTCGGGCTCGTTTTCTTTGATTTGGCATTTCCCTTCTTCGGCGCCATCCCTCAGATTTGATTAGGGTTTGGCGGCAGAGGCTACTATGGATGCGAATCTAGAAATGCGAGAGCTTTGGAGGAAGACGAAGTGGCAAAGGTATGAGCACGGGGTGCGGTGGCGTTGTTATAAAAGCACTTTCCCCAAACTTTCGCATTCGAGGGTTTCTGGGAAACCGTTCCTGCAATGTGCGCCTCTACGAAGTCTCTGACGTGGCTTGATGGGCCGTTACCTGGGCCTTCGCACAGTCTCAAGCCCATGCTGCTGATTTATCTCCGTAATTTGTTGCTGCTCGTCGAATAATTGCCGACTTCTTCGCCATTTTTAAAGCTCGGTAACAGTTACTGTACAGCTGATGTTTTGGTTTTTTCTACACGGTTGGATTTTTCCGATATCTCCGCGTATGGCTCAGGGACTGGTCGCTTGCTCGGCCAGTCTTCTGCTTTTCTTCTAGTTTCTGACCCTGACACCACGTAACTGCATTACCTACTATCAGGCTCGGGGACCAAGTGGGCACACTTCCGCTTGCGGTGAATGTGCGCTCTTCTCATCTCGAGGCTACGCCCGGGGACTGGCTGCCTGCTCGGCTGGTTTTCTACTTTATGACCCTAGCACCACATGACTATGTCATCTACTGTCAGGCTAAGGGACTAAGTGGGCACACTTCACCTCGGGATGAATGTGTTTGCTTTGTTCTGGAAGACTCTGTGCCGCTTGAAGATAAAGAAGAATATCTCCTTCACTCATGGTCGGACTCTAAGTGGGCACACTTCGTCCACTGTGAGGAAATTTTAGATTCTAAACTTGAGCTCCTTACACCCTTATGGCAAGACGTGCTTGGGTTATGCTGCTCGGTTACGGGTCGCACTACTCGGCGTCAGTATATGCTGTTCGGCAACTGCTCACGACTGCTCGGCAACTCATCACAGTGGTCGGACCATGAGTCCGTACTGCTCGGCTTCGTTTGCACTTGTTCGGACAAGCTCAAGACGGCGTTGCACAACGGGTACAAGACGCTCGGGGACTAGCTGTGGGGGGTATGACCCCGGATACCCACGGCAGATCACATGGGCTGCGCCCCTAGGGGCAGCCTAGCCCACAAGACGAAGCCTTGCGAGGCACGGCTCTGCTCGGCGTCTCTCGCAAGACATCTGGAGGATATCCTGAAGATACTGCGAGATCTGTTAGGATATGTATGATCCCTAGATTCTTGTAATCAGTTATTACTTTTTAGTTATCTCCTAGATCTAACCGACTTATAACCCTACTCCCCGGACTATATAAGGTGGGCAGGGACCCCCTCCAAACTCACGCAATATCAGACGATAGACAATACAATCCAACAGACCACAGGAGTAGGGTATTACGTCATACTGACGGCCTGAACCTGTCTAACTCGTGTATCTCTGTTGCCTTCTTATTCTTGATCTTACGCTCCTCTGCCAATCCATCTACCTTCGTGGGATACTCCTCGGAGGACTGCCGACGATATTCTGTCGACACTACGTTACAGGCCATTGCCTTCGGTCCAAATAACATGACAGATTCAAGCGCCTTTTGATCAGGTAACATGCATTCAGGATAATCTATTTTCCTACCCGTGATAATGTTGTGTCTGTTTTGTACCGTGATTCATAGCATTATACTCCTTGGATGTTGATAACCTGAAATGTTTAGCAGATGAAGGTATCCCTTTTCCAATATCCATTAGCAAATCTTCAGCAGAACAGTAACCAGGTTCGGTAATTCTCAATGAAGGGAAAACTGTATCCTAAATCGAAACTTTGGTAAGCTTGGCTCATTGGACTCTGCTTGGTGTACACATAATTCTTGGAAGTTAGTGTCATTGGCATGGTGTCACCCCAAAGTCGATTTTGAATTGCTAAAGACTAAACACTGACACCTCACATCTTATAAAGTAATGAATTTTCCCCAAACAGTCGTTCTTGACAGGATCCATACATATTTATCAGTGCATCCATGTTTTTACCTTCAAATCATTTCTGCCATATTTTATCAGACCTCCTTTTGGATATCTACATAACAGGCTATTGCCTTCAGTCCAAACAACATGACACATTCAAGTGCCTTTTGATCAGGTAACATTGATATTTTCCTGATATGGATTGACTGGGGTAGCAGGAAGAACACTTTCATTCATAGACTACTTCTTAGGTTCTTCTTGCTTGATTACAATAAATACCGAGTTCTCTCTTTTATAGAGATGACTGACTTGACTCCTAAGGAAATATCCTAGCTGAATCAATCTAACTTATCCCTTTCATAACAAACTAAACCAATCTAATCAAATCTATGGGGGTACTGTTCATGCAATACTGTTTGAGTGGTGTTGTTCACGTGCTACAGTACCGTATGGGCTCTTAGGCCGGCTGCACTTGCCATAACACTACTCCACCCCTCCAGACGCGTGGGCCTCTGAGCCGGCTCAGTTGCTTCTTAACCCTTTTTGAGAGTGCATAGCCTCTAGACCATAAAATTACATTGAGATATCCAGAATTTACTGCATGCATTAGGTGATATCTTACAGTCAGCCTTACCTATTGAATATTGACTGCTTTGTTGAAACAAATGCCATACAAGAAAAATGCAATGATTTTGGAACCCAGTTGTTTTAAATGTATTCTATATTTTTTTCGAAAAAAATGTATTCTACATATCTGTTCTTATTAGCGTCCTTACATTCACTTTCACAACGTGTGCAACATGCAACACAATATTTCGGAGTATGTGCTATAGAATTATCACCATATATATAAACTTGAAGGGTACTGTCGGGTTCATAAACCCGGGGTCCCTCGCGGACCAGCTTCCCAACAAAGGCTCGGCCTAAGCAGACAACGCGCAACTCATGGGCCGGCCCAAGTACCGAAACGATAGGCCAGAGGGGCGATCCAATCTCCGACCGGAAGGCCTGGCCGAGGAGGAATGGCACCCGCTTCTGACTCCGGTCCGCCTCTCTGACCAGAGCGCTCGCTTCGGTGTCTAGCCCGCCTCCGGACGGCCTCTCCGACCGGAAGGCCTGGCCAAACACCGCTTCTGACTCCGACCCGCATCTCCGACCGGGGATGCGCCAAACCCCTGCTCACTGCTCTTCTCCGACTGGCGCGATCAAAGCCGACTGGGACCAACCGACCGAGGACACCCACTCGGTAAGGACCAGGAAACGGACGGAGAAAGTAAGGCAGAGCGCACAAGTCAAACCGCAATACCGGGGACCATACCCTATACACTTGCAGAAACAGTACTCTGCGACCTCCCTGGTACGACAGAACCCAAGCAGTGTTGTAGGCGTCGACATTTTCCCCTACAGTATTATGGGTGCCATTAACTCCCATACGGTGAGGCTCACCCCACATGCCTCTGGGCATCGACAGTGTTGTGGGCGCCGGCATTTACCGTACCAGGCGAATCTGGTAAAACCGCTTTCATGTCTCCAGGTATGAACAGTATGGCAGGCGCCGACGTCTACCATACCCAAAGAAGACAACACAACCTCCCACATGCGTCTGAAATTCAACAATATTGTGGGTGCCTACCATCGTCCTGTACCTACCGGCGTGGGCAACAAAGCTCAGTAGCATATGTACTCTCTCCCTCTCACTTGTAAGGTCATCTCCTTCATCTATAAAAGGGGATGCGCTCTCTCCCAACAGATAGGTTAATTAAGGTCAATCAAGTTCACTAGTACACAATAGCAGAACCACTAGGTTCAAACCTCGAGCACACGCTCGAACACTTAGCATATAGCGGAGCTCCCGTCGCTCTCAGTCCCTCTGACCAGAGTCCGACCGGACCTCTTGTACCCCCATCTTCCTCCTTCTCATTTGTAACCCCACTACAAACTTCGAGCACCTGGGCTCAGGAATAAAGTTATCGACCGACTCAAACTGGACGTAGGGCACGTTGCCTGAACCAGTATAAACCCTGTGTCATTGAGTGCTAGGCTACCTCCGATCACAACGTATGGCAAAACTACAAATATTTACGTGTTGGTCACTTTCTGCACCGACATGTACTCATATCGAGATTTTTTTAGATGAATCCATATCAGACCTATGGTACATGTGAATCGTGATTCATCTAAGATAGACACTTTTATGTCTGCCTACGTACTTCCAGCTCTTTGATGTTTTCTCCTTCCTCTAACTAATTATCTTTCATGATCATACGCAGTCTGGTGCAAAACATTGCCATGTCAAGCCTCACTCGCCAAGTGGATAGCTTTGCCAAATATTGGAAATTGTCTGGGGGCGGGCAAAATGAGCCTCCATATCCAACCCCAACATTCCTGTACTATGCCAAACGGATCCTTCCCTTCTAGGAAGGGATCAAATAGGGACCCATCTGTAACTAATTTTACTGATCTTCTGGTTTCATGTACAATCATATGATGTGCTATGTTTGTGGCTTGGTGCCCATGCGAAGCATGGGGGTTCCCGCTAGTTATACAGTATATGTGGTGTCCTATTAAAAGCAAAGGGGCAGACCCAGTGTCGAGGGTCCCACATGAGTGGTGTCCTATTAAAAGTGATTTTTTTTTTAATTTTTGATTGAAATGGTTGCTTTGGAGTATCTTTTATACCGTGTAGAAAAAAGAGTAAAATTCACCTCTGGTCTTTAAACTTGGTCGGCAGTATCCTTCCTGTCCCAAAACTTTTGAAGTGATATTTGTGGTTTTCTATTTGACCAATGGTGTCATCACAATCCATGAACTTCCATGGTAATCACCGTTAGTCTCTAAACTTGGCTAGTGGTGTCATTTCGGACCCTAAACTTGGTGTTGAGTTTCATCTTGGATCAAATGGGGTACCCACTCTATAACCTAGCATGGCATGCTGACTATACATTAGACATGGACCCAACATGTGGGGTCCACCTCTCCTCTGCATTCCTCACCTTTGACACATGGAACCTATATGTTAGTTTATGGACTGTGTGATGGCACTGTTGGCCAAGTTTAGGGAGCGTGGTAAATTTTACTCATTCAAATAAATTAAAATATAGATATATTCCACATGTCAGGTCCATGTCTAACATAAAGTCAGCATTCACATCAGCGTACAGAGTGGATTAGGCCTTGTTTGGACATAGATAAGACTCAAAACCAAGTTTAGGGTCTGGAATGACACCACTAGCCAATTTTAAAGATTAGCGGTGATCACCTTGAAAGGGACTGGGATGACACCTTTGGACAAGCTTAGGGACCCATAGATATCACTTTCAAAGTTCAGGCACCGGGTTGACACCCCTGCCCAAGTTTAGGGACCAGCTTGGAATTTCACTCTAGAAAAAAAATTACACTAGATTGTAACACTACCGGAGACGGCTTCTTTGCCGAGTGTCTCAGACTTTATCGAGTGCTTTTTATCGGGCACTCAGGAAAGAGGCTGTTTGCCGAGTGCCAGAGAGAAAGCACTCGGCAAACAACTGGCACTTAACACTCGGCAAAACTGGTCTTTGCCGAGTGTTATTCTCCTAACACTCAGCAAAGGGCCGCCACCGATAACGGCTGGCAGCCGCCGTTAACCCTTTGCTGAGTGTCTTCTCCTAACACTCGGCAAAGCGGTGATTTGCCAAGTGTCATTTTTTGACACTCTGGCAAACCATATTTTTTTCACTTTTGACCTCCAAATTTTTTCTGCAGTCCTCATAAAATACCTGGTACTCCATGTTCCAATGTGGCATATTTCTCGAACTTTTTCTATATTTCTTTAATTTATTTCATTTAATTGAATTTTCTTGGATAATTGAAATTATAACTGCTAGTCATTCGAATAATGAAAAAAAATGAATGGAAAAATGATATTCATGTTATTTAGTGTAATGTGAGGCCGTATCCAGGAACAGACCACCAATTTCGAATATCTTGTTCACGAAACATCACCACGAACTTGCGGTTGAGTTGTTTTTAAATTCTATAAAAAGCAAACGAAGTCCAAAAATCATGAAACTTGTCAAGATGTCATGATATCATATGTGGAGACTGTGATAAAAATTTGAGAAGGTTTCACGCAAGTTGTCACGTACGATGCTTGCAAACTGAAGAATCTCCGAAGAAGTTTCATGATTTCGTGAAGAGGCCGACGAGGTGGTAAGCATCGTACGTGACAACTTGCGCGAAACCTTCTCAAATTTTTATCATAGCCTCCACATATGACATCATAACATCTTGACAAGGTTCATAATTTTTGGACTTCGTTTGCTTTTTATAGAATTTAAAAACAACTCGACCGCAAGTTCGTGGTCATGTTTCGTGAATAAGATGTTCGAAATTGATGGTCTGTTCCTGGATACGGCCTCACATTATACTCCCTCTGTTCCTTAATATAAGCCATATAGATTTCTAAAGAAAATTCCAAAATATAGGTACGTATCAGTTCCCACGCCGATTAGTTTGGAAACCTTTCCACCGTACAAAGCACATGCCCTAACCAATCCCTTAGATTTAGGAAGCAATCTGATTGGGAGAGAGAAGATGGCCTGATTTTCCTTTTTTTTCTCAATCTCACATCCTTCCCCAAGCCGTACGTTAATATTGGTGCTAAAAACTATATGGCTTATATTAAGGAACGGAGAGAGTACTAAATAACATGAATATAATTTTTCCATTCATTTTTTTATTATTCGAATGACTAGCAGTTATAATTTGAATTATCCAAGAAAATTCAATTAAATGAAATAAATTAAAGAAATATAGAAAATGTCCGAGAAATATGTCACATTGGAACATAGAGTACCAGGTATTGTATGAGGACTGCAGAAAAAGTTTAGAGGTCAAAAGTGGAAAAAAAATATGGTTTACAGAGTGTTAAAAAATAACACTCGGCAAAGGATGCTCTTTGCCAAGTGCCAGGACGTAAGGCACTCGGCAAAGAATTTTTTAAAAAAAAATTAAAAAACCCCTCTTTGCTGAGTGCCAGTCCTGGTGGCACTCAGCAAAGAATTTTAAAAAAAATTAAAAAATTCTTTGCCGAGTGCCAGATCTGGGGCACTCGGCAAAGAATTTTAAAAAAAAAATAACTTCTTTGCCGAGTACCAGGCCAGGTGACACTCAGTAAAGAATTAAAAAAAAATAAAAAAACTTTGCCTAGTGCTAGATCGGAGGCACTCGGCAAAGGGGGATTTAACCTGCCGGCCCAGCCGGCCCACACACACCGCACACACGCACGCCCGCGCCCGCGCCAGCATCGCCCCGCCGCCTGCGCCAACGCCGCCCGCGCCAGAGCTGCCGCCTCCCCCGCCCGCGCCCGTGCTGCTGGAGGAGGAGGAGAAAGAAAGGAGGAGGAGAGGAGGTAGAAGGAGGAAGGAGGAAGAGAAGGAGGAGGCTCCGGCGCCCTGGCCCCTTCACCAGCCGTCGTGAGCCGCACCGCAGGCTCCGGCTCGGCCGCCGCGAGACGCGCGGGCCAGCTCCACTGCGCCGTTGGGCTGCGCATGGGCGAACTCTGTCTCGGCCACCACGAGAAGCCCGGCCTAGCTCCGCCGTGACAGAACTCCGATGGAGGAAGACAATACACACGCGAACACAAAGTGGCACACACAGAAGTTTGGGCTGCAATGCGGCAGCTGTTCCTTTGATTGAAGATCAATATATAAGCCTAGTTACAATGCTATAAAAGGAAGCTAATCAATCACTAAAAATAAGGAAAGGCTAAACTTGGCATGCTCGTGATTGAGGGCTGCCATCCCAGCTCTCTGGGCCATGCCATGATCTACGCTATCTGCTAGAAAGGAAAGAGCTCACGGTTTATGCTAACAATCTCCTCCTAAGCCGTGAGCAACTATGCTATGTTTTTCATGCCGACCATGCTGCGAAGTTCCTGAAATCGAGTACGATCGAGTGCTTTTGTAAGCATGTCACCCAGCTGCAACTCAGTTCCCACAAACTCAACGTTGATCAGCCTCCTGTCACAGCATTCCCGGATGAAATGAAATTTCACATCAATGTGTTTGCTCCGGTCATGGTGTACAGGGTTCTTCATAAGGGCAATGGCAGACTTGTTGTCCACCTTGAGTTTTGGTGCGAGCACGGGTCCTCCGACGAGCTCAGCTAGCAACCGCGCCAACCAAACCGCCTCGCACGCAGCAGCAGCAGCAGCAGCGATGTACTCCGCTTCGCATGAAGACAGAGCAACCACCTTCTGTTTCGCCGATTGCCAAGCAACCGGTCCTCCAGCTAGGAAGAAGATGAGGCCACTCGTGCTTTTCCTGTCATTCACGTCACCGGCCAGGTCGCTATCAGAGTATCCGACCAGCACCGGCTTGCCTCCATCCTTCTTCCCGGGGTGATAATGCAAACCCCAGCTCAATGTGCCTGCCACGTACCGGAGCACACGCTTCACGGCGGTGAGGTGTTCTTGCCGCGGCGCCTCCATAAACCTGCTTAGGTAACCCACCGGGTATGCAAGATCTGGCCGGGAATTACACAAGTACCTGAGGCTGCCGATCAAGCTCCGGTACTCGGTGGCGTCCACGCTCGGCGTCGTGCCTTCCTTGAGCAGCTTCAATCTCGGCTCCATGGGGGTCGCACTGGCATTGCAACCACTCAAGCCCGCCTTCTCGAGTATCTTCGAGGCGTACGCCGTTTGCCGGAGCGAGATGCCGGCTGCTCCCTGTGTCACCTCGAGCCCAAGGTAATAAGAGAGCAAACCGAGGTCACTCATCTTGAACGTGTTCAGCATCTGTTGCTTGAACTTTGCCACGGCATTTGCGTCTCCTCCAGTTATGATGAGGTCGTCGACGTACACACCGACGATCAGGCGGCCTGCACCTTGACCGTGGGTGTACAGCCCATGCTCATCAACACAGCGTGTGAAGCCAAGTGACAGCAGCTCTGCATCGAGCTTCTGGTTCCAAGCGCGTGGAGCTTGACGGAGCCCGTACAAGGCCTTGTGAAGCCGGAGCACCTTGTACTTGTGCTTGTCGTCGACGAAGCCAGGAGGTTGCTGAACGTACACCTCTTCCTGGAGCTCCCCGTTCAAGAACGCCGACTTCACGTCCATGTGGTGGACGCCCCAGCCGTGGTGCGCCGCGATGGCGAGGAGCAGCCGCACCGACTCCAGTCGTGCAACTGGTGCGAAGACCTCGTTTAAGTCGACGCCAGGCTGCTGCACGTAGCCCTTGGCGACGAGGCGAGCCTTGCACTTGACGATGTTGCCGTTCTCATCACGCTTCACTTTGTACACCCACTTGAGGCCTATGGCGCGGTGTCCACGCGGGAGCTCGACCAGCGACCATGTCTTGTTGTCGCGGATCGAGGATAGCTCCTCCTCCATCGCGGCAACCCAGTTTGGGTCACCGTCGGCCTCCTTCAACGTTCTTGGCTCCTCCACGCTGACTGCATGGAGTTCAGCTTCCACGGCGTCACGGTGCGCCATGCCTGGAACAGCATCCGTTCCAAGAATATTGTCCAGCCTCCGGTACCTGTGCTCCACGTCCTCATCATCATCAGCGTCGAGGTTGGGATCATTGCTGAGAGGTGTCGCAAACTCGACCTGCCTCCCCGTGGGAGGGATCGGAGCATGTGGCGATGGTGTGCCCGTGGATGTAGCAGGTACTGGCGATGTAGCGGGCGCAGGCAACTTCATGACGGTGGAAGGTGTCGCAGGTGCAGACGACGTCGCAGCCGACGGCGGTATGCCAGAAGTATGACACTGGAGTTCGTACTCTTGCTCGATGGTGAATGGTTCCAGGTTGACGTCAGTAGAGACACCATCCCAGTCCCAGCGTACGTGCTCGTCAAACACAGCATTACGGGAGATGATCACACGAGCATGGATGGGGTCATAGAAGCGGTATGCCTTGCTTCCTGCTTCATAGCCGATGAAGACAACCTTCACCCCATGATCGTCAAGCTTGGATGGGTGTGGATGGAGACGCTTCACGTAGGCAACGCACCCAAACACTTTCAGGAAGTGCACGGGTGGTTCTTCCCGTACCACGCCTGGTACGGAGTCATCCCGTCGAGCGCGGATGTAGGCGATCTGTTGAGGAGGAACACAGCGGTGTGCACCGCCTCGCCCCAGAAGTAGCCTAGCATGCCCCGCGCGCGCAGGATGCTCCTCGCCGTGTTCACGACCATCTGGTTCCGGCGCTCTACGACGCCGTTTTGTTGTGGCGTGTACGGCGCCGAGTAGTGCCGTTGGATGCCTTTGCCTGCACAGTATTCACCAAACTGCACAGAGGTGAATTCACCACCATTATCAGTACGGAGGACCTTCAATTTCTTGCCGGTCTCACGTTCCACCCTCGCCTGGAACATCATGATCGCCGCCGGCGCGTCTGCCTTCGAGCGCAGCAGTGTGAGCCACATGAAGCGACTCATGTCGTCGACGAGTAGTAGGAAGTAGACGTTCCCCGCCGGCGTCGGTGGCGAGATCGGGCCGCAAAGATCACCATGGACCAGTTCGAGCTCTTCCTGAGCCCGGTACTTGGCGGCCTATGGGAACGGCGTGCGTTTCTGTTTCGCCAAGACGCAGTCCTCGCAGACTTGGTCTACGTGGTCGATCGCCGGTAGTCCTCGCACCATGTCCGCGCGCCCAAGCTTGCGCAATGCCTGGAAGTTGAGGTGGCCGTAGCGCTCGTGCCAGCGCCATGCCATGTCGTTGACCCGCGCGGTGAGGCACACCGGAGCGGCGATGTCCATGTTGAGGTAGTAGAGCCGGCTAGGTGATCGATACACCTTGGCCAGCAGTTGGCGTTGCAGATCATAGAGACGCAGCACGCCCGCCTCGATGTCGACCTTGAAACCATCCTCATCCATCTGCCCGAGGCTGATGATGTTCGTGGTGAGGCGGGGGATGTAGTAGACGCCGTCTAGCCGACGGTGTTCGCCGGACTTGCACGCGAAGAGGACGGTGCCCTTGCCTTGGATGTCGACCACCGACCCGTCGCCGAATTTGACGGTGCCGGTGACGCCGCTGTTCAGCTCCGCGAAAACGGAGCGCGTTCCCGTCATGTGGTTCGTCGCCCCGGTGTCCAACACCCAGCGGCGAGAGACCACAGCCTCCTCCTCTTGGCTGAGGTGGAGATGCACCTTCGGTTCATCGAGGTGGACACGCACCGTGGATTCGTCGAGAGGCGGCGACGACCTGAGATGAGAGCAGAACGCGTCCGGCGCTTTTACCTCGGCGTCGTCGGCGATGTACATGAGTGCGTGCTCCTCTTCCTCGGCCTACGCGACGTGTGCCGCACCCTTCTTCTTCCCGCGACAATCCTTGGCCCAATGGCCTATCTTGCCACAGTTGTCGCAGCGATTGCCGCGTGGTGGCCTCCCGCCACCGGCGTTCCCGGTGCCCGCGTTCTGGCCGTTGCGGCCATCCCGCGACGATGATTGCTCGCCGCCGCGTCCGCGTCCGCGTCCACGGCGCTTTCCGCGGCTGCCGGAGCCCGTGCTACCACCGGAACTATCCTGCTCACGGCGAGCCTTGCGACGGGCCTCCCAGTCCTCCTCACAGTGCATCAGGTGCCCCATGGCGTCCGTGACCTCCTTGGGCTTGGCGCGCTCCTCGAACACACGTAGGCGCCCGATGACCTCCTCGAGCGAGACGTTGTTGAGGTCGAGGAACATCTCGAGGGAGACGGCAGCCTGCGAGAGCTTGTCCGGGACGACCTGCAACAACTTCTTCACTACCTCGGCGTCGGTGATGTTGTCACCGAGAGAGCGGAGGTTGGTGGCGAGAGTCGTGATGCGGAGCCCGAACTCGGTGACGGTCTCCCCCTCCTTGAAGGTGAGAGTGCCGAATTCGCGACGAAGCTGCTGTGCACTGGCGTCACGTGCGCGTTCGTCGCCGATCCGCAAGACCTTGACCGCTTCCCACGCTTCCTTCACGGTCCGCTTCCTGGCGAGAGTACTCCACAGCTCAGATGGAACCGAGCGCAGGAGCCCTGCCATCGCCTGGCGATCGTCGTGGTACTCATCTTCGTCGGGGTCGTCGGAGATGCCGTCGTGGACGGCGTCCCAGACACGGAGGGTCTGGAAATTCACCTCCATGACCAGGGCCCATTCCGGATAATTAGTCCGGGTCAGCATCGGCCACGCGACGTTCGCGGACGGCCGCTCGATGATGCGCTCGACGACTCGTGAGCCGGAGCGACGGCTGTGGGAGCGGCCACGGAGACGTGGTGGCGAACGTGACGGCTGGACCTTCTTCTCGCCGGAGCTGTCACCGGTCTCCTTCTTGGTTGGAGACTTCGACGACATGGCGACGGCGAGGATCGGCTCTGATGCCAATTGACAGAACTCCGATGGAGGAAGACAATACACACGCGAACACAAAGTGGCACACACAGAAGTTTGGGCTGCAATGCGGCAGCTGTTCCTTTGATTGAAGATCAATATATAAGCCTAGTTACAATGCTATAAAAGGAAGCTAATCAATCACTAAAAATAAGGAAAGGCTAAACTTGGCATGCTCGTGATTGAGGGCTGCCATCCCAGCTCTCTGGGCCATGCCATGATCTACGCTATCTGCTAGAAAGGAAAGAGCTCACGATTTATGCTAACACGCCGCGCCACGGGCTACGCATGGGCGAGCTCCCGCCCCGGCCGCCGTGAGTGCGTAGGCGGGCTTCCTCTATGGTAAGAACACCAATTCTAAATGTATTGTTCCTGTTGTGCGTTGTTGAATGAAGAAGTCACAGACTTATCTCTGAATTGCCTGGAGAACATAAACAATGCCTTGGAACCCATTAACAAATTTGCAATTGGTTGATGGCTACCAGAAGTGTGGATGAAGCTGGTTAGTATTATCAAATTTGTGCCTTCTAATAGTCGTTGGTAGTGTAAATATTTCATGAGTTCTTGTTCAGATCCAACATACTTCAGAAAATTTTGAAAACAATTAACCATTTTGTAAATCTTTCATGAGTTCTTGTTCTACATAAATTATCCACTTGTATCTGCAAACAACCATTATGCAAAAACATTGAAACAGAGTACACTGAAATAGAGTATCTTATGATATATTGGTCATTTTAATTACCTTTTGACAGTAATTCATATTCTCAGGGTGCTGCAATTTACAATGTATCTGAAGTATTTGAGAATCCCAGATAGTGAGTTTTATATTCTCTCTTGGTGTCAACAGATAATCAGGTAGTTGGCTCAGAATCGCAAAGCTGCACGCAAAAGCTGGCTGCGAAACAAGGTGATGGTATGAGCATCAGCGACATGCAAACTGAAGTTCTTTTATTTTCAGCGGTGACTTTCCCAAATTCCTGATAGTTAATTTTTGTTAATGTGCCATAGGCTTACATACAACTTCACTAAAAAATAGGCTTACATACAGCAGCTTGAGAGTTGTAAGCTGAAGCTTGACAGTTAATTTTCTGCTGCTTTTTTCATCAATGGTGTGCAGGAACTCCTCCATGGGCGTGACAATTTCAACAGGACTAAAATGTTTCAGATGCAGGGGCTTGGGATGGCCATGTTTAGTCTAGGTGTGTGCTCATTTCTGAAATTGCGGTGCTTCTTTGATGTCTAGCTAGGTGATCTATCATCTCAGATTGAAGCATTCTAATTCTGAGATACTAATGCTGAGATCAGGTACTTCCTTTATCCCTTATATAATTGTGCTGGTTTAGATCACTTTCTTATATAATTGTGTTGTAGTACTTGCCATCTGAATATTTGATTGCTATCTGGACTACAATATTGGTTTTACCTTCGCTTCCATGGACAATTAGAGTTGGTTGGGTTCTGAAAGCTCCCTTACCTTCCTGTATGTAGTCAGGTGATATGCATGAAGAGATGGAGACTCATAACAGAATGCTATGATGAGCAGGAACAGTGAGTAGCCTCCAAATACTTTAAGTGTTTTAGTCACGTGTTTGGTTATCTGTTATCTTAAACCTAGAGCCATACCTGGCCATGTTTTGGTTATCTGTTATCTGAACATGCCACACCCCTCTAAATTGCATGCTGACACGTGATATCTGATCCATTATCATGTAAATGTTGTTGGTGTGAATTGAGCGTAGCAGTGATTGTAGATGATGGAGCACTTAGATTACTTGTGAACTTCTTTGTGATATATTGTGAGACATGTGACGTTTGTGATATATATGTGACGTTTGTGATATATATGTGGTGTTGGTGATATATATTTGTTGTTGATGATATATATGTGATGTTGGTGATGTTTGTTATATATATCTTCTGTTTGTTTGGATGGGATGTAAAAAACAAATAAAAAGGTTGTTTTCAGTCACTTTGCCGAGTGCAATGACCTTGACACTCGGCAAAGTGACTACCTGGGAACATGCTTTGCCGAGTGCAAAGGTCATTGCACTCGGCAAACATCACAGATTTGCTGAGTGCCATGGGCCAGGCACTCAGCAAAGGTCACCTCTTTGCAGAGTGTCTTGATAGGACACTCGGCAAATAGGCTACCTTTGTGCGAGTGTCTTGCCGGTGGCACTCGGCAAAGCGGTGATCTTTACCGACTGCTTGTCCTTGACACTCGGCAAAGACGCCGTCATGGTAGCGCATGCCGTCATGGCGACTTTTCTTTGTCGAGTGTCAGATTAGCACTCGGCAAAGGCTTTGCCGAGTGCCCGATAAAGTGCACTCGGCAAAGAGGTATTTGCCGATAAACTATTTACCGAGCGCTCTTTGTCAAGTGTAACACTCGGCAAAGGTTTTGCCGAATGTATATCGGCCTTTGCCGAGTGCCTGAGGCACTCAGCAAAGAAGCCGCCTCCGGTAGTGCAAGAACTCCATCAGAAATATTTAGGGCATATTTGGGATTGCTTCATAAACTCCACCGTGGAGCAGCACCACAAAAAAACTGGAGTTTCTAGAGCAACCCTTTAGGTACTCTCACAACTCCATTTTTCGGGAGCACAGTTTGTGAAGATGCACATGTTTAACTGAAAAATATTGAGCGGAGCAGTCCGAACCCTTATGCCCCTTTTCAAACACGCAGGATTGAAAGAACATAGAAATAGAATAGAATAAAAAAGTAGGAAAACAAGTGTAAAACATAGGACTTAAAACCAAACAAAATTCAATGAGAATTATTGTTTGGATGGCCTACAGGAAAATTAGGGGTTTTAAATAGATGCCTCGATCCTACACGAGTTAGCAAGAAACTGAGGTTGGACTGGATGGAATTTTCCTTATGTTTCCCAACAGATTCAGCTGCATAGGAATTTTTCTTGAACTTTTTCATTTGAATTCATTTAGGGTCACAAATACTCATTTTAAAATCAGAGGAACATAAAATGGCTAGAATGAATATCCCATCTGTTCACAAATGTCTTACAGGTGGAGTAGCTAGGGGACAAGCACATGAAGCAGGAGGTCAGGAGTTCGAGCGCCGGTTACCGCGAAGCATGCGTTTTTTGCATGAAAAATCATGTGACTTGTGACGCGCGACCGTTTGGCTGCCCGGTGGGGTATGTCTAGGTATTTTTTTTAAAAATCCCTATTTTTTAGTTTTTTAGTACCGACACTAATGATGTGAGGGGCGTTGTTCCCGCATCTGTCAGACCAACACAGGCGTCATTCTTTTGACCAACCTGCACCGTTCTCAACCTACACGAGGCCTATTTTTTAGTTTTTTTAGTACCGACACGGATGATGTGAGGGGCACTATTCCCGCATCTGTCAGACCGACACAGGCGTCATCCTTTTGACCAACCTGCACCATTCTCAACCAACACGAGGCCCTCAGGAGGATGCCATCCGCACCTCCTCTTCAGGATCTTTGTAACAATCAGGTGACATATGGAAATCCAAGTTGACTCAATGTATGTCGTACCACCAATGTTTATAACCATTGAGATTCATAATTCAAAATAATGAGTAATGAAATTGCAATTTTAGGTTTTAATCCCTTCTATGGTTTACATCTCAAAATCACTCAAACACGATTATCGGAGTTAATTTGTAGCTCACTTGGAAACGAACATTCCAAGGTCTACTACTCTCCAACTTATCGAGCATGGCTCAATTGTCATCCAGCCGAAGTACCTGCAAACAACTTAACGATAGCACCGTGAGTACATTGCGTACTCGCAGTACTTAATTCCAACATATAGATATTTGGTGGATGCAAGGATATTACCAGGCATTTGTACATTTCTAAAAAGCAATGACATTTATTAAGGTATGATATGCTCATGATACATGTTAAAGATTAACTAGCATATCCAAGTTCAGGATGAAGGACAATGAGTGACTTAAATTGGGGTGATCAACAATATAATTCATCTCAAAAACAAGTTTCATTATCAACACTACAATGGGCCAAGAAGTAGGAACAACCGATTCCGTCCCAAAGGACTTCAGGCTTTCAAGGACTCTGCGCAGAGGGTACAATTGTACCCACATGGAGAATGGGACGAACCACCATACCCATGCCTGGGTAAGGGTTGCCTCACATCTCCAACCTTTCCCTAATCTGGCCAAGGGTGTCCACGGAAGGTTTGATAAGTTCTCGGGTAATGCCTCCAATCTACCCAGCACCACCCTCTTGCCAGTTCAACGGACAAACCGGTCGTGATTAGTTACTCAGCTTACCACCCCCATATGTGATATGTGGTCTGTATGGGTGGTTACTCGGACTCACTATCCCAATGAACGGTCCTTAATTGCTCTGCAAGCTATGCCACTTGAGATCCTACACTCACAGTGACATTACCCATTGCAAGAGTAGAATTTTTGCAAAGTTGATCATCAACATAAGTTATCAAATTAAGGTGAGTCCTTAATCAATTTGGGAAAGTAGGTAAGTTGTCACCCTTGTAAGTTTTAATATTAATTATCCCGGTGTTGCAACCTACACGCGCGAGAATGAGTTCCCTTCTCAAACTTGACTTCTAACAAGGCTAGCCAACTAAGCAATTTAAGCGAATCCCAATCCTATTGGTTAAGTAAAGGCTGATTACTTAGGTGAGTAGTTCTAACTTAGTGAAATAAAATTGAAATGTTAGGCATATCTAAATGAGATGCACACTCATAATGAAACAAGTAATTAGTATCCAAAATACAGTTCATAATAGTGGGGTGTCTGCCTGGTTATGCCGTTCCCGTTGACTAGGGATGATGATGATGACTTATACACTATCCTCACAAGTTAACCATACCTAAAAGAGAGGATACTAGGATTGGAGATAGCCACATGATCAATAAGGAGATAGAGATAGAGAATCTTGATTTGTAACTTGGGAAGAGACATCTAACTGCGCTCTACTATTGCATTATTTGCTATCTAATGTTGTTGAGGTTTCATCAAACCCGGGTAGGGTTCTAAACAACATGTGCTACTACTGTCATTCACCGGACACTCCGACATATGTGGTAGACGCTCCACTAGATTGGTCCCTGAGGTTAACAGTCTTTGTATTGTCTCTGGTATGGTTGACGGACTCTCCGTCTTAGGTGCCGGACTCTGATGTAGACTAGGCCTGATCTTCCGAAAGGTATGATAGCGTCGATTGGTGAAGACTTGACGTTCACAACCTAGGCTTTGAACCAAGACTGATTTGGACCCCCGCAACTGTTACACCACTGCTCCGTTGGTTATCAACCATGCGAACGTCGTTGACCTTGCCGAGAAGGTTTTCCTGCAAGCGAATCGAGAACACAAGCAAGAACGATATGAATGCAATCTGAAATTACAAATAAATACGAGGCTTATGATAACGAAAAGGAGTTCAAGTCTTTATTCGAAAGGACTAATCGCCACAGGCGAACAAGATCAAGAACTGGGGCCCTGGTCCACAGCAAGCAGCCTTGGTGGTACAGTTGCAGCAAAACGATGTATGTTTCATGAGGAAATCAAGAACTAAATAAAACCCAAAATCTAAGGAGAGCAATGGCTAATATTTATAGAGTCTTGTGCGTCACCCCCTGGACGCCCCCCTAATGGGCCCAGACACGATACACGGTCCAACGGACCAAAAGATGGTGTCGCGGCACCCTAGCAGATTCTGAATGCTGACTTGTTTCAACGATTCCTGTTGATTCTGAAGGGCTTTTGATGTGATACTACTTGCATTGGCTTCCTTATCAAATTAGCTTTCCAACCATATGTGGATCGTCGAAAATGGAGTCCGGATGCGTCCTGGGTGACCAGTTTAAGGCAGACTGGTCCTGGAACCCGAGATGGGCTCTAACTTTAGTTAGACTGGGCCTCCACCGTGAGAAAGATGAATTGGACGCCCATGCTGAACCTCCTCCTCTCCTTGGCTTGTATGTGATGAACAAGTGATGTCCTCCTCATCCTCCCTTTCTTGAATTGAAGTCATCCTTGACTGAAGTAGACCGTCTCCTCCATTGGATGATAGCAACGATGGCTCCAGAAGAAGACATTCATCTTGGCGCCCAATCCTTTGCTAAGGCGGCTGCCATGGTGGTCTCCCTGCTAGAAATTCATCCTCCTTCTCCTGCAAAAGGTTAGTACCAATAAGAGGCATAGCACTAGAAGCAGAACCAAGTGGACATATAGGCGACGTACAAGTTAAAGCATAACATGGTTCATCATGATCAGCAAGAATAGATTTAAGAGCAAATAGAACTTCTTTCATGTTACTTGATGGTTCATTTGTTGGTTTGCTAGAGTCTTTATCATGACCTTTATTTTTCTTTTCAGCAAGTTCCTTTTCATATCGCACAATTTCAGTAGGAGTTAAAGAAAGTAAAGCAATGGTCTTTCCTTTAAACATAAAAGTATATCTATTTTGCCTACCATGATGTACAACATTATTATCATATTACCAATGGTGGCCTAACAAAAGTGAACAAACTTGCATAGGCACAACATCAAATTCAGCATAATCATGGTATGATCTGATAGAAAAATGCACACGAGCAGATTGTGTTACCTTTGCCTTACCACTATTATTGAACCACTGAACATGGTATGAATGTGGAAGAGCACGTGTAGATAAACCAAGGGTCTTGACAAGCTTAGAAGTTATCAAGTTATTGCTGCTCCCTCCATCAATTATAGCATGAACATAGAAATTATTGACAATGAGGAACATTTAAAACAAATTATGGTGTTGTAGCTTGTCTACTGGCTCAACTTGTGTACTCAAAACACGTTGAACAAGGATTGATTTGTAGTCTGCAGTGCATTCCACACTATCAATTACCTCATCAGGATCTTCAGCACTATCCGCAAATTTGTCTACATAAAGATCAGTTGCAAGTGCAAATTCATTCTCTTCATCACTAGCACTAGCATACCCACCATCATTAGTAGCAATATATGTGTGTTTGATAGGACATTCTTTAGCAATATGTCCCATGCCCTTGCAACGGTGGCAAACAATTTTAGAAGAGCTGCTAGAGGAAGGTGTAGCAGATCCACTAGAAGAAGGTGTGATAGAAGAACTCTTCTTTACAGGCGATGGTGGTGTCTGCACATTAGAAAATTTACTCACCTCGGTTGGACATGAAGGAGTCGACGGAGTCGTGGAACGCCTAGGTTGTCGTCCCTATACTTCCCTTTCAACTTTAAGAGCATAATGATATAATTGGGAAAATCTAGTCCATTCTTTGTAGTCAAGAACATCTTGTATTTCACGATGCAAACCTCCAACAAATCTAGAACACTTATCCATTTCATCCTCTTGTATGTTACTACGTGCTAGACCAATTAAAAGCTACTGATAATATTCCTCAACGGTCTTACTACCTTGATTTAAACGTTGCAGTTTTAATCGCAGATCACGCTAATAGTATGGAGGAACAAATCTTGATTTCATTCATCGTTTAAGTACAGTCCAGGTTTGAGGTATTTGAGCATTAGCATTAACATTATTGCAAATATCATTCCACCAGAAAAGAGTAAAACTAGTAAACTCACTAGTAGCAAGTCTAACTTTATATTCTTTAGGTACTTGATGGGAGCTAAATTCTTTATCTACAACCATCTCCCAATCTAAATATGCTTCAGGATCAGCAGAACCAGAAAAAAGGAGGTATCTTAAACTTGGTTTTAGAGAAAGGATCATTATTACCTTGGTTATTACCTCCCATACCGCGTCAGTTAAAGTTCAACCGATTACGGTTACGTGCATCCTCAGCACGTCGTTGAGCTTTGGCTTTAGCCTCCGCATTGCCATCATCCTCCTTAGAGAGATCATCATCACATCTTCAAGACATGGTTTAGGATGTCGTTGTTCAACATCTTCAATCCTCCTGGCCATGTTGGTGATTTGTTGAAGGATCTCATTGAACTTGTCATCAAGAACGACACGAAGCTCATTCTTAGAAACACAGTCATTGAAATCTGTAGGTGTGTCCCCGTTTCCTTTGCCACTACCTCCGGTTTTTTCTGACATGATTAGTAGAAAGAAGAAGACAACACAAATAGTATTATCCCTACCAACTACTTAGGTTGTGGACAAGGAAAAATAAGGCACTCAACTCTCAAGCGTCTTACCACGGTCTTACAAGTGTTCTTACCAAAGCAACAGGCGGTGTAATCG
Organism: Miscanthus floridulus; assembly: GCF_019320115.1. Lineage (NCBI taxonomy): Eukaryota > Viridiplantae > Streptophyta > Magnoliopsida > Poales > Poaceae > Miscanthus > Miscanthus floridulus. Next base: position 60,818,380 of record NC_089597.1, on the reverse strand, counting down.
GTCGGTGACTATGATACCATTATAGCTTGAGTGTAACAGTTGCAAGGTGAACCTGTACTTGGTTAGAAGAAAGTGGAGCTTGGACAGGCATAATATAGTAGCAAGAAATAGCAAAATTCACAACTGAATAGCAAAGTTGAATAAGTATCCTAAGTACTTATCTTAGTTACTGGCCTACTCACATTTCAAGTACCAGATGTATGAAGTGATGCGAACAGCAGGAATATGATTAGGAACAAGGCAGAAATTAGCACACACAAACATAGCTCAAATGGCGCTCTATATGTGCTCCTCTAGATATTGTTCCACTTTTGTCCCTCTCTTTTTTCTCTATTTTTGAGCTGTCGTTGTTTTTTGGGATTCTTTGACTTTTTTATTTTTATTTTTTTGATATTTTTTCTTCACTTAGGAGCACAAAAGAAGTAACCACAGAAAATATGAGCTTAAACAAGTGAAAGACGTGGCCTGTGGAAATTTTAGAAGATGTACTCAAAATCGACAAAAAGCTTGTGACCACGAAAAGATGATCTTGTGACCAGTTTTTGGCCAAAATAAAAATTTCAAAACCCGACAAAGCAGGGGACGGATGGATCTGAAATTTTTTTTGATCGATTTTGATATACGGAACGTCGAAATCCGAGTTCGTATGCGAAAACGAGACTAGTTTTAAGAACTGACTCCGAATTAGAGGACAAAATGGGAACAATGCGTGCAAAAGTTGTTGCGGCGGCTATGGATAGATGCAAACAGTGAAGACAAATGTAACAAATTAGATGTCGTGGACTAGGGTTTGATGGATACAAAGAAAATATAGTAATACTTGAAGGTGTGCACGGATTATGATGAAAAACAAAGGGAAAGACACAAACTGGACTAAAAAACGATCTAAAACCAGCAACCAAAACTTGCCCTAGGACACAAACTCAACAACGCGAAACAGAGACGAAATTGCACGGCACAACGAGGCTATAGGATAGGGAATAGGTGATGGTGTATATTTTTTGGCTTTTTGTGGACTATAGGTAATGCAAAAACAGTAACAATCTAAAGGGAAAAACAAAGTTATACCTAACGGGCAACTTGGCTCTAATACCACTTGATGTAGACTAGGCCCGATCTTCCGAAAAGTATAATAGCATTGATTGGTGGAGACTCGATGTTCACGATCTAGGCTTCGGACCAAGACTGATTCGGACCCCGCAACTGTTACACCACTGCTCCGTTGGTTATCAACCACGCGAACGCGATTGACCTCGCCGAGAAGGCTTTCCTTCAAGCGAATCGAGAACACAAGCAAGAACGGGATGAACGCAATCTGAAATTGCAAATAAATATGAGGTTTATGATAACAAAAAGGAGTTCAGATCTTTATTCGAAAGAACTAATCGCTACAGGCGAACAAGATCAAGAACTGGAGTTCTGGTTCACAGCAAGCAGCCTTGACGGCACAGTTGCAGCAAAACGATGTCTGTTTCACGAGGAAATCAAGAACTAAACAAAACCCAAACCCTAAGAAGAGCGACGGCTGCTATTTATAGAGTCTTGGGCGTCACCCCTTCTCCCTCGACGCGTCCCCAAATGGGCCCAAACACGATACACGGTCCAATGGACCAAAAGACGGTGTCGCAGCACCCTGACAGATTCTGGATGCTGACTTGTTTCGATGATTCTCATTGATTCCGAAGGGCTTTTGACGTGAGACCACTTGCATTGGCTTCCTTATCAAATTAGCTTTCCAACCATATGTGGATCATCGAAAACGGAGTCCAGATACGTCCTGGGTGACCAGTTTAAGGCAGACTGGTCCTAAAACCCGAGATGGGCTCTAACTTCAGTTGGACTGGACCTCCACCATGAGAAAGATCAATTGGACGGCCATGCTAGACCTCCTCCTCTCCTTGACTTGTATGTGATGAAGAAGTGATGTCCTCATCAGACTCTCTGTTACCTGCGGAATGTTCTGGGGAAACGTTCTGATGGTTTGGGACTTAGGTATTTTGGTAAGTTGGTAATCGATGGATGCTCTACACAACTTGGTGGACTATCCGGTAGGAACTAAGCACACTTAGGTTTTCAAAATATTTAGGCTTATAAATCAGCGAACTCTCCGTGAGATTCCACAGACGCTTCGGTGGAAGCTAGGTATCCTCGGTTTCTCTGGTCATTGGTTTTATAAATCAATGGACACTCCATTGAATGTCGCAGACACTCCGTTGGTTCACACTGAAGGTGTATAAGATTTTGTGGGTTAGGGTTTGGGGTCTATAGACTCTTTGTCAATTTCGACGGACTCTCCATCAAACGGGCAATAGAACCTATGTTCTTGAGTTCTTAGGTGAAGGCTTGGTGATTCACACCTAGATGTAGGATTGTCATATTAATGCATGTGAAAGATATCCCTATAGTGATTTGGGGGACCTTAGGATACTTATGTTTTTGGCCTTTGTTAGCAAGTGCAACTAGTGATTCCTTAATTTCACTTAAAAGTCTTACAAGAGATTGAGATTGGGGTGAGTTCCTTGTCACCAAGCATTGTGCAACTTAGCTTGGGATTTTGGTGAGTTCCTTGTCACAAAGATTGAGGTAGAGAACTTGTCATCCTTGTTTCCAAGCTAAAGAGATGTATCTCACCATTTCTTGCATAAACATCGAAGAATCCAAATAAGAGAGAATCTTGAGAGGATTGAGTTGTAGCAACACTTGAATCTTACCCTTGAGATGAGGAAACACCTTGCAATCCTCATGATCCATCCATGCAATGAGAGGAGCTTGAGTTAGGGTTTGAGGATTGATCTCAAGATAATGAGAAGAGAGAGTTCTTGAGCTAACCATGAGATGAAAGTTTGTTGAAACTCAAGATCTTGATCTAAAGCTAATCTTGCTGCCCTTTGTAGACTTGAATCTTCTTCCCTCTTTCTTCTTCTCCACTATCTCACTCTAGTTCATCCTTTTTTTTTCTTTTGTTCTTCATTCTAGAGAGAGAGGGAGTGAATGGAACGGAAGGTGAGTGAGTAGAGCTGAGGTTCAGCTGTTGAGAAGTATCTCCATTTCGTGCTGACATGTGGGCCATACTTCATATTGGAAAATAGCTCATTCTCCACTCAATCTGTTGTCTCTGCAATTCTGGCAGACGGTCCGGTAATTCTGGAGGACAGTCTGGTAGTTTTTTTGTCTTTGATAAATTGGGTTAAGAGTTAGGGCTCTTGGCATTGAGGTCCATAATATAATCCAAATGATTCTGCTTAGCTCTAGAGAAGATAAGGGGTCCTTGGTTGTACTTCTTGAGAGATGATTCCTTAATACGAATTCTTGGTTGATTTTGGTTAACCACAGGTCGACTTGCTTAGCTTAAACTTGTTTGAGTCATGAGATATAGCACTAACCAACTCAGAGTGCTCAAAACCAGTTGAGGATTCACTCGAAATCCTTGAGAAATTAAGTTGGGGGACTTCTCCGAAGATTGTTATCCAAAGTTGAAAATTATAACGACTTTTGGGTCGTTACATATGAGCACCATCATCACTGTCGGTTTGGTTGTGCCGGTTTAAAAACCGACATTGATGGCCTTTTTAAACTGACAGCGATATTGAGATCTGTAGTAGTGAGTACAAGTGGGGCGACAGCACTAGACCCCCAAATTTTAGGGCCCCTCCAACTGGGCTTCAAGAGGCTAGTATGGGCCTTTGGTTTTTGTATTTCCTGCTACAGCCTACCGGCCTGGTGGCGTCTACGTGAGTTCTGCGTCGCGTTTTGAACGGGAGTTTGGAGTCTAAGCCGATGCGATGCCACTGCCCGTTCTTCACGGCACTGCGGACTGTGATTTTGGAATCCAGCAGGCGATCCCGGCAATAGCCACTAGGCATAGGCACTTCAGCAATCACCAATCAGCAGATTGGCGGCTGAGCAGCAACTCGTCGATCGGTAGGTACAAGGTTGTCTGGTTGATGATTTAGGTTTATGACTTCACGTTCTCTACTTTTCTTTCTCTGTAACATTGTTTAGTACCAGTTATTCCGAGTTCTTAAATCTTAACTGGTTGATTCGGTAGCAAATAAGTAACTACTCGTCATATGTTTGTCTTTTTTTATTTTTGTTGTGTTTTTATTCGTGAAACAGGGTACTCTATTTTTTCCTCATGTATTCTAGAATTAGAATCCGAATGAGGATTTTTACTCCAAGTTAAGAAGATATCGGTAAGGTTCAACATTTAATCTTTTAGCATCCATGTCTGTTTGTAGTTCTTGATATTGTAAAAAACAAGCTTTATATAATAGAATCAAATGCACTTTAGTAATTTGTATTGCTCTATAAGGCCCCATTTGTGTGATTAGCACCGGGGCCTAAAATTCTCTGGTGCGGCCCTGCCACCGCAGTTCCGCATCAGGTAGGCCGTGGCCACGCGGGCGAACACTATGTTTTCAACTGTTTTAGGCGCTTCATATTTATGTTTCAATTGTTTCATCTAAATATTGCAAAAGTCGATATGTGGTGTTGCATATGTTGCAAAGGCAATATACACATGTTGCAAGTCTATGTTTCAAGTGTTTCAGGTGTTTCATACGTTTGTTTCAAATGTTTCATCTGGATATTTCAAAAGTAGATCTTGTCGTTGCACATGCTGCAATGGCTACACACGCATATTTCAGGTGTTTCATCTGTTTCAAACTTATGTTGCAATGTTTCATCTGGATGTTTCAAAAGTAGATCTTGGCGTTGCACATGTCGCAATGACTACACACGCATGTTTCAAGTGTTTCATCTGTTTTCAGATTATTTATATTGCAAATGTTTCATCTGGACGTTTGAAAAGTAGATCGGGTGTTGCATGCTATCGTCCGCCTGCTGCTACTGGTGCGCTGTTGTGGTCCACGTGCCGACACATGAGGCCTGCAGACGCCTCCGTGGCACGTATCTACAGGCGGGGTAGGTGGGCACTGGTCCCGGTGCGTGGGGCGCGGTTCCACCTTACGGACGCTGAATGGGTACAGGGATGCGGTTCTACCGTGTAGGGCGTAGATGGGCGTGGGCCATGGTTTTCGGACGCCAACGCTGGATGGGAACAGGATGGAGCGCGTGGGATGCGATGAGGGCACATGAGCCGCGTCCGGGTGCGGGTCTGGGCCGAACGTCCGGGCGCTAGCAAGACTTTTTTTTCTATGAAGCTTTCTTATGAACCAAACCATGTTATAGTACTCAAATCTTAAAGAATCCAAATTCTATGTTTTCTTCCTTTGTTCCTTCTCCAATCCAAGGGGGCGTAAATTTGAGCAATAACTGTCGGTGCGGGATCTACGGGATACCACGCAAGGAAGGGAGAAAGATCTAGTCTAACTAGGATTCCTCCCATGTAATCTTAGTAGTAGTATTATTCTGTAATCCTACTAGGGTTCTCCCTTTATAAACCGACTAGGATTCTGACCTCCTGACTATATAAAGGAGGGTCGGGTTCCTAGAGATGGGACTTGGACAGAACGTAACACAACACATTACAATCAATCCAACGCAAAGGCTAACGCCGACTAGACATAGGGCTATTACTCGATCATGGTCGAGGGCCTGAAAAAGGATAAATCGACTGTCCCTTGCATTTACTGTCGAGTTCTGCATACGCTGAAGCCCGAACTAACTGTCCCGGGTACCCCCGTGGTAGGCTATCGGTGGTGAAACATCGACAGCTGGCATGTCAGGTAGGGGCTTTCGGCGAATTTGCATCCGAGAGCTCGACGGACCTCGACAACATGATCTTCTCGACGGGAACAACCTTCATCTTCAGTTCATGGATCTACGAGGCAGGCGACGATGGCAAGCTCCGAGGCCGTCTCCTCGAAAATTCAGATCACCATGAAGACCATTCTATTTCGGTGACTACGACAGATCAACTTGCTGGAAGATTCGCGCAGCTCGCGATGTCCGATCCAACTCAGATTTTGCGGCTTCACACATCCGATTCGAACTCAGGTTCTGCTTCCGAGACGGAGTCTTATCCGAGTTCTTTCGGAAAACCGAGTTCTTTTCCGACAAGGCTCTGGAACACGACATCAACCTATCAAGAATACAACTCGGAGTACACTCAGAGTACTTTAAAGAAGTCGAGTCCTCTTCCGTTCGGACTCCACAACATGGCAACATCTTATCAGACACGGCCCGAAGGATCCACCAATCTAGTGCTTAGAATGCCACTGAAAGGAGCCCAGGAAGGTCTCGTCTTAACTATAACATCTCAAGACTACATCATCCACTGGCCAGGTTCCGTTCCTGAGGATAGCGGCACCCAACTAGTCGACAATGTGACAACAACAACTCTACCCTACCAAGAAGGAGACTCAATCTGTGACCTAGAAGCCTCTACTAAAGTTATCAACTACTCCGACGGTGTGGAAACCGATGCCAATAGCAGAGCAATTCACGCACGAGAAGTATTCATGGTTCGCCATCCTCGATCACCATTGGTCCCCCCAGAAGCACCCGACGTCAGATCATTAGATGAATCTGAGTCCAACATATCACCATTCACCCAGGGGCACAATGGTGAGACCGAGAGTCATAGGCAAGCCAGAGAGAGAAAGAACAAATTGAAACAAGGACGTCAACGCCGTGCTAAACAGCACAAGGAAGCTTGGATCAGATATGAGTCAAACCTAGCCAAGTACAATAGAAGAAAATCAGAGCGAGAGGTCGAAGAAGGACGAGCGGCGAATACACCCTATGATAAGATCCGAGAAGCACTAGAAGAACTCAGGGCAACTTCACATCCCAATGAAAAACAAGAACAACTCCGGGACTTCCTCCGATCAACAGTCCTAAGGACGCACAATGGAAGGGCCCGCTCAAGACTACCTGACAGGTCAACATCTCATGAGCAAGAAGATCAAAATCAAAGGAAGTCCGCTTTCGAGAGACTTGGACCAAGTGGAAGTCACAACAGAGAAAGCAGAAGAAACCATAGTCAAAACGACTGAGTCGAACAACCAAGAAAGGCCAGAAGCAAAGCACCTACTCAGACAGCCACGCAAAACTACTCTCATGAAGACAACAGTTGGCAAGAAGGAGGCGCTGAATCAGAATACACAGAAGCCAGAACACACGATAGATTCCCCTGTTTTGCAAACAGACTTGCTTCAATACGACTGCCTCACAAGTTCAAGCCGTCCAACCACTCCAAGTATGATGGCAAGACCGAACCAAAGCAATGGCTCAGGATTTACTCGCAATCGATTGAATTGGCCGAAGCAGACGATGGCATCAAGACCTTGTTCTTTCCCATGGCCCTAGAAACCATGCCACTTCAATGGTTTGACAAATTGAATCCAGGATTAATCAAAAATTGGGAGGACTTGCAAAGAGCTTTCTGCAAAAATTTTGCGGGTATCATTACACACCCAATCACCCACGTAGAGTTAAAAGGACTCAGGTAGAAAGGAGGTGAAAGTCTCAGAAATTACTATCGATGATTTGGCAAACTACAAGCTCAAGTACATGACATCACCCAATGAGAAGTAATTGAAGCTTTCTCTCATGGAATCATAGCTAGGTGGCAATTTCAAGACTTCTGCAAAGAAAACCCAAGAAACAATGAAGAATTCAGACGAACAGTGAAAAAGATGATTGCTGCAGAAGAAAAGACACAAGAAAGATTTCTAGATAGAAACAACTGAGACAACCAGGACAAGCAAAATCATTGAAACAACAGACAACAGGAAAGAAAACGTGGACCAGACAACACCGTAGTAGTGACTGACAAATCAAGGAAGTTTTCTAAGCCTAGGAGGTATGACGACATTGAAAACATGCGTTGCATCTTGCACCCCAAAGGAAATCACACCATCAGAGATTGCTACACCTTCAAAGATTGATACACAAGAAAAGATGGTAAGGAGAATACCAAAGAAGGTAATTAGAAAAAAGAAGAAGACAACCATGAAGACAAGGGATTCCAAAAATCCAGGGGGATAGTAGCAGTAATCTTTGCCGGGGTTCCAGATTCTAGAAGCAAACATCAAGAAAAGCTAGCGCTGTGAACCATCATGGCAGTAGAACCGGCTACTCCAAGATATCTCAACTGGTCACAGTATCCAATCCAATTTTCAAGAGAAGGCCAATGGACTAGCATAGGAAATGTAGGCCATTACCCACTGGTTCTAGATCCAACTATTACCGGTATGACTGTCACAAAAGTACTAATCAATGGGGGAGCCGGACTCAACATCATTTTCTCATAAACTCTAAGGAAGATGGGACTACAACTCACCGGGATGATTACATCAACAAGCACACCTTTTTATGGCATAGTACCCGACAAGGCAGCAATGCCACTTGGACAAATCACTCTACCGGTCACTTTCGGGACTCCCTCGAACTACCGTACAGAGTTCATCAAGTTTGAAGTTGCGGACTTCGATTCATCATATCACGCAATCCTCGGACGCCCAGCACTAGCAAAATTCATTTCGATACCGCATTATCCGTACCTATTGCTTAAGATGCCAGGGCCTAACGGTGTCCTTTCTCTTCGGAGTGATTTGAAGCGCACTTTTGACTGCGATGTTTAGGCAATCCAAATTGCAGCAAAGGCACAAGCCGCCGATGGTAGAAAAGAAATAGCCACTATCGCCATAGAAATGAGCCCAGAAGAACTAGAGATACCAGCTAAAAAGCCCAGCATACTCGCACCACCAAAAGAAGTCGACGTCAAGCAAATCGACCTGGGCACCGGTGATCCCTCCAAAATGGCAACCATCAGCGCCCACCTCTCGGCAAAATAGGAACTCGCGCTCACCAACTTTCTTCGGGACAACAAAGATATCTTCGCTTTGAAGTCGGCTGACATGCTAGGGGTTCCAAGATAGTTGGCTGAGCACAGAATTGATATCAATGAAGGCTCCAAGCCTATGAAGCAACGACTACGACGATTCTCACTCGACAAGAAGGCAGCAATTAAAAAAGAAATCACAAAACTAATGGCAGCTAGATTCATCAGAGAAATCCTCCATCCAGATTGGCTAGCAAACCCAGTTCTAGTATAGAAAAAGAATACGGATGAGTGGCGCATGTGTGTCGACTACACAGATCTCAACAAACACTGCCCGAAAGATATGTTCGGGCTACCACGCATTGATCAGATAGTTGATTCAACAGCAGGATCTGCCTTATTGTCCTTCCTTGATTGCTATTCAGGATATCACCAGATCACATTAAAGGAACAAGACCAGAGCAAGACATCTTTCATCACTCCATTCGGTGCCTACTGCTACAAAACCATGTCATTTGGACTCAAGAATGCTGGTGCCACTTACCAAAGAGCTATCCAAACGTGCCTTGGTGATCAGATCGATGAAAATGTAGAGGCATACGTGGATGATGTAGTAGTAAAGACAAAGAACCTAGATACACTAATTGAAGACTTAAAGCAAACCTTCAAAAACCTAAAAAGATGGAGGTGGAAATTGAACCCAAACAAGTGTGTATTCGGAGTTCCTTCAGGACAACTACTCGGATTCTTGGTCAGTCATCGCGGAATCGAAGCAAGCGCCAAGCAGATTCGAGCCATAACAAAGATGGGCCCTCCTCGAAGTGTCAAAGATGTGCAGAAGCTAACAGGTTGCATGGCGGCCCTAAATCGTTTCATATCAAGACTTGGTGAAAAAGGGTTATCTTTCTCTAAACTGCTAAAGAAGACAGACAAATTCGAGTGGACAGAAGAAGCCAATGAAGCTTTCAAGAAGCTCAAGGCATACCTAACTTCCTCACCCGTTCTCACACCTCCAAAGAAATATGAAGACATGATGTTGTACATTGCGGCAACTTCTACTGTGATCAGCATAGCGATTGTCGTAGAAAGAGAAGAAGAAGGACGTGTATATAAAGTACAACGCTCCATATACTACATCAGCGAAGTACTATCAGAATAAAAAATCTGGTACAAGATTACTCTACGCCCTCCTAATCACTTCACGCAAGCTTCGTCACTATTTTGAAAGCCACAAGATTACTGTGGTAATAGATTTCCCACTCAGTGACATCCTACACAACAGAGACGCAACAGGGCACATATCTAAGTGGGCAGTTGAACTTGGTGCTCTCAACATCGATTTCACCCCACAGAAGGCAATTAAATCTCAAGCCCTGGCCGATTTTGTTGTCGGGTGGACAGAAATTCAACAACCTATGTCAAAAACCATCCTTGATCATTGGAAGATGTACTTTGATGGATCACTCATGCTAGGCGGAGCTAGTGCAGGCATTCTCCTCATTTCTCCAGATGGAAAACAACTCAAGTATGTCCTTCAGATACTATGGCAAGCTACAAACAATGAAGCAGAATACGAAGCCCTCATCCGCGGGCTACGAGTGGCAATTACCCTCGGAATCAAGCGTTTACTCGTATATGGCGATTCAGCAGTAGTCATCAATCAAGTCAACAAAGATTGGGATTGCACCAAAGAAAACATGGGCGCTTACTGTGCTGAAATACGAAAGCTCGAAAAACATTTTCAAGGATTAGAAATTCTACACGTCCTGCGTGATTCTAATATTGCGGCAGACGTCCTCACCAAGCTTGGATCAGACAGGACGAAGGTCCCACCCGGTGTATTCATAGAGGAGTTATCAGCTCCCTCTATCAAACAATCCGGTGAGATAACCCCTAAAATCTCAGCTAAAGGCACCCAGATTTTGGTAATCACCACTTCATGGACCCATGTTTTTATCGATTACATCAAAGAGAATAAGTTGCCAGCGGAAAAAGAGGAAGCTACCAGAGTTGTTTGCAGAAGCAAGAATTACGTCCTAGTGCGAGACAAGTTCTACAGAAGAGCCACATCATCAGGAGTACTCCTAAAATGCGTCTCATTTGAAGAGGGCAAAGAGATCCTAGACGAAATACACTCAGGTTGCTATGGAAATCATGCCGCTTCAAGAACACTAGTCGGTAAAGTATTCCGCACCGGATTCTACTGACCAACCGCTTTGAAAGACGCAGAAGAACTTATCAGAAGATGCAAAGGTTGTCAAATGTTCGCAAGACAAGCTCATGTGTCAGCTCACAATCTCATATGCATCCCACCTGCTTAGCCTTTCTCCTGCTGGGGGCTGGATCAAGTAGGACCTCTCAAGAAAGCAAAAGGCGGTTTCGAGTACATCTTCGTAGCAATTGACAAGTCCACCAAGTGGATTGAATACAAACCACTCGCAAAATATAGCGCAACCAAAGCAGTCGAGTTCATCCAAGACATTATGCACCTCTTCGGCATGCCCAATCGAATCATCATAGATTTGGGTTCTCCCTTCACGGCCACAGAATTCCAAAGTTGGGCATAGGACTGCGGTTTCAGAATAGATTACGCATCAATCGCACATCTAGAGGCCAACGGACAGGTCGAAAGGGCTAATGGACTCATACTAGCCGGATTAAAACCAAGATTGTATGAAGAACTAGTGGACTATGGATCAAAATGGATTGAAGAATTACCCAAGATGGTATGGGGGCTACGAACTCAAATAAGCAGAGCCACCGGATACTCACCTTTCTTCATAGTTTACAGATCAGAAGTCATACTACCTGCTGACTTGATCTGGACGTCACCAAGGATAGAATAATATGATGAAGGAGAAGCAGAACACACCCGAAGATTAGAACTAGATAGTACAGAAGAAGTCAGAGTAAATGCTACCCTTCAATCAGCAAGATACCTCCAAGGATTAAGACGCCACTACAACAAGAATACACAGTCTCGATCATTACAAGTCGGAGACCTAGTACTAAGAAGAATACAAAAAACTGACGAACGTCATAAACTACTCAATCCATGGGAAGGTCCTTTTATTATAACAAAAGTCACCAGACCAGGCACATACAAGTTGATAACTAAAGATAGAAGAGAAGTCAACAATACATGGCACATCAGCCAGCTAAGAAGATTCTACGCATGAAAACAACTCAAGGAAGAATATATGTACAAGCCATAAGAGATCAATGTTCATGATCAATAAAGATGGTGCTCCTCGACAACATATGTACTATTATGACTTATCAATATTCTTGATCAATAAAGATGGTTCTTTCTCGACAACATATGTCTTATTATGGCTTTCCCCGAGTTGTTTCCAATGAGCATACTGGCTGAGAGCAAAAGAGCTGAAAAGATGCTTGAGCCCGCCGATAAGGGTAGCTAATAAGCTAACACCCGAACCAAAAAGCAAAATGGCTGAAAAGACGCCTGAGCATACTGGCCGAGAGCAAAAGAGCTGAAAAGATGCTTGAGCCCGCCGATGAGGGTAGCTAACAAGCTAACACCCAAACCAAAAAGCAAAATGGCTAAAAAGATGCCTGAGCATACCGGCCAAGAGTAAAGGAGCTGAAAAGATGCTTGAGCCCGCTGATGAGGGTAGCTAACAAGCTAACACCAGAACCAAAAAGCAAAATGGCTGAAAAGATGTCAGAGCATACCGGTCGAGAGCAAAAGAGCTGAAAAGATGCTTGAGCCCGCCGATGAGGGTAGCTAACAAGCTAACACCCGAACCAAAAAGCAAAATGGCTAAAAATACGCCTGAGCATACCGGCCGAGAGCAAAAGAGCTAAAAAGATGCTTGAGCCCGCCGATGAGGGTAGCTAACAAGCTAACACCCAAACCAAAAAGCAAAATGGCTGAAAATACGCCTGAGCATACCGGCCGAGAGCAAAAGAGCTAAAAATGCTTGAGCCCGCTGATGAGGGTAGCTAACAAGCTAACACCCGAACCAAAAAGCAAAATGGCTGAAAATACACCTGAGCATACCGGCCGAGAGCAAAAGAGCCAAAAAGATGCTTGAGCCCGCCGATGAGGGTAGCTAATAAGCTAACACCTGAACCAAAAGGAAAAATGACTGAAACTAAGCCTGAGCATAAATCAGAGCAATTTCAAGACTCCTTGTTCCAAATAGCAAGAGGCTCGGGGGCTACAATCAGAAGATCCCAAGAAGCACTACACGGTTTTGCTCAAGAAAGCACTCGAACGATGCTTGTACTTACTCGACAAGACCTGAAGGAACAAAGCGATGCTTCCAGAGCTCTACCATGAAGTGCTCGGGGGCTTGACGATCCTAGGATGTTTTTGCGACCAAGGAAAGGACCAGATGCCGACCATATCTCGAGTTAAGCCAAAAAGAAGAAGCTGAAGATACTCGAGATCTCCTAAGTCTTTTCAGTACTAACAAGAACACAAAGTTTGTCGAGACAACGATCTATACCGAGTTGTTTATAAGTCACAGACGAAAGCCAGACAAGCACTCGACAAATCAAGAAAGTCTGTCAAAACATCAATCTACATATACCAAGTTGTTTACAAGGCACAAACTAAAGCCAGAAAAGCACTCGACAGATCAAGAAAGTTTGTCAAGACAATAATTTACCTAAGTCGGGTTGTTTACGAGACAAAGAAGACATCAACAAAAAATAAAGAATCTCCATTCAGTCTTCAAGTATAGTGTTTTATTATAGAAGCTGGAATATAAAGGTCGATTACATCAAGCATTGTCATCAGGAGAAAAATCATCGACCTCAGGCTCCAACTTCTCAACAGCATCCAGATACTCTTGACTCTCGGCTTCATCGGCAACCTTGGACAAAGGAAACTCCGAAGAAAGAACCCGGGCCTGGGCAAGAACATTCCTGGTACATAGATGGGCACACCTCTTCACGAACTCCTAGAAACGGGCCGGCAGTTGGGGAATGAACTGAGCCCAAGAATGACCATCATCTGCTGGAGTTCAGAGAAGGTTGGCTACTGACCGAAAAGACTTCCACAGAGCTTTCCAATCCTCAGTAGCCATTGCCAACTTGCTAGTCAAGTCCTCAATAGTTTTTGGGGCCTGCACAAGATCTCTGTCAGCTCCACGCCTAATCAACTTAGCAAGCACGAGTTCTTCTTCAGTTCGAGTAATTACCTCCTCAGCCTTATTGTGGCTAGTACGAATGAGTGTCTTCATCTCCTCGATACCCTTCGAGAGCTTCTATTTTTCAACTCAGAGAGCTAGACCAAGCAACAAAAGATAAGTTAGCAGAAAGGCAAATTTGAATACAAAGGGAAATGAAAAAGAACTCACGATACCATGACACTCTTTCTTCATGGCCTCCATGTTTTTCAAGGCCTCCTAGGCAGCCGCATCCTTCTACTTTTCTACCTCAACTACCCGGGCATGGAGAGCCTTCTCCTCCTTCTGATGCGTCTGACGCTCGGTCTCCAACTTGGCCTGATAGAGGTCAAGCTCTACCTTCAGGGTACTCACCTCAGAAGACAATTTTTTCTTATTTTCAAACGAGAAAAAGAAGTTGGTATGATCATGAGAAAAACACTGAGCAAAGAGAGAGAGAGAAAAACAAGACATAAGCACAGAAGAAAAATGAACATCCAAAGAAAGAACTTTAGAAAAACTTACCTAGAGCTTTTCCTTGAAAGAAGTCGCGAACGTCGCCAAGTTTCCCCAGGCAGTAGTCAGCTCTGACAATCGATGAGTGGCATCAAATTGCTGCACCACATCATCAGCCAAAGGTGGACCGCCAGAAGCAAGAAGAGGAGAGGGAGAAGCTGGCCGAAGCAAAGAAGGCACGACCAGGGCAATCTCCTAGGAAGCCACGGCCAATCCCTCAGATGAACCCGCCACCATGGCCACGGTCACCTCAAGAGTCAGCAAATCAGCGGCTGCGTACTCTATCCCCCTCACAGCCACCTCGACGACCGTGCGTTCCAAGTCCTGAGACTCAGTACACAAGGGCACACTAGAGGGCTAACAAGAAGTCGACTGAGGGTTCAGAGAAGACGAAGGCCTGAAGTTGACAAGGAAACTCGACGATAAGAATAAGAAAAAAGGGGAACAGAACAAAGAAATAAAACCAGAATTCACTCACTCAGCTATCTTCTTCTTCATAAAACCAAAAGAAGACCTCATAGGGGGAACCACAGCGGCAAAAATATCACCGCCACCCTGCGACAGGAGCGGTGCAGCCGGTACTGGAGCCCCAGAAGAACTCGAACCAGATGACCGCTTACTACAAGAGAACAAGACCAAAGTCAAAACAAAAAGAGGGGTTCAACAACAGGAAAACAAGAAAAGAACTCACCGATGAGTAATGAGAGTAGCATCATCATCCTCTTCTTCCTCACTCTCGACCAAGGCCACCATAGCACCAGCTGAAAAGGGACAAAAGTACTCGGTCAAAGATAAAAGCAAACAACAAAAGGACAGAGCGTATTAATATGCTCACCTAAGAGCATGCTAGCTACAACTAGAGTACCTAGATGAGTACTCGACTGGTGAGACTTCTTGGCAGTAGACGGAGCAGAAGAAGAACTATCCGCTCGCCCCCTCTTTCCGAAAGTACGAGGAGCTCAAGGAACTAGATGAGGAACATACTCTACATATACATCAAGGTTTGCGGAAGAAACACCAGGAAATATTGTGGTAGCCTAAAACTTACTGGTCAAGGACGCCCCAGCAAGACTACCCCCAGCCTCCACATTTGCAGGGAAATCATCAAGGGGAATTGGATCAGCGAAATTATGCCCCAATTCCTATAAAAGAGTAAAACAACAAGACAAGGAAGATTAAGCAAAAAGTGGATACGACAAAAGACATTCA
Organism: Miscanthus floridulus; assembly: GCF_019320115.1. Classification (NCBI taxonomy): domain Eukaryota; kingdom Viridiplantae; phylum Streptophyta; class Magnoliopsida; order Poales; family Poaceae; genus Miscanthus; species Miscanthus floridulus. Next base: position 60,802,768 of record NC_089597.1, on the reverse strand, counting down.
AAAGTACCCGCATAAGAAAAGAACAACTCACAGCAGGGGGAGGGTTGTTAACACTGTACTCAAGGATAGCAAGCGGGACGACGCTTACTCCTTTCAGCATCTTCTAAAGACACTCGAGCACCTCCTCATCAGTCAACTCAAGGGCAGGGACCATACGAGAAGGGTCCTCCGCCCCAGAGTACTCGAAACCATAATGTTCTCGCTCCTTCAAAGGTTGAACTCGGCGGCGAAGAAAACTAGAAATAATCCCAAAGCCAATCAAGCCTTGCTGTTTCAGAGTGCAAATCCTCTCAAGAAAAGGCTTGATCATCTGGAGCTCAACCGCCGTCATAGGATTCTTTTCCCATCGGTCATTAACCAAGGGACCAGATCCAGAATGAACGGAAAGAGGAGGAATCAAGTTGGCGGCATAAAACCAGTCAGCATGCCAATCCCTCACAGAATCAACCAGGTCATAGTCAAAGAATTTGCTCTTAAGATGCTGGCGAAACTGAATCCCGCAGCCACCAAGAACATTGGTGTCATTGCGACGGGGTTGGGGCTTCAGGCGAAAGAAGTAACGAAAGAGGGAAAGAGAAGGAGGAATTCCAAGGAAAGTTTCACAAAGATGAACGAAAATGGAAAGATGAAGGACAACATTGGGGGCAAGATGGTTCAGGCTAATCCCAAAATAGTTGAGAAATCGGTGAAGAAAGGCAGAAGAGGGAGGCAGAGACCAGCACGGATAAAGGAGACGAAAAGAATAATCTCACCAGGGCCTAGAGCAGGGACCCGATGCTCGCCTGGAGCTCTCCAATCAGGAATATCCTTGCTCTGAATCAGACCATCGCTAACGAGCTCACGAAGCTGATCTTCAGTTGTTGTTGGAGCCGGCCAGATCTTCTGAGCAGCCCTCATCGCCATGAATTCTTGATTTTCAATAACGGAGAGCGATGCTTCCTCGTCGACAAAGGTCGCCTAGGACTTACTCACCGACTTCTTCCTACCCATATACTAGCAAAGGCAATGGGGCACTAAGAATAGAGAAGGCTCAGACGGCAGCGCTCAGATGACGGCGGCAATGGCGATGGTGGAGTTTCGAAGGCTAGGGTTTTAAGGCAAAGGCAAGGTACCAAAGAAAAGGAAGAGAAAGGTCTTTAAATAGATTTCACACTAGTAAAAACATGGCCCACCAGGCCCGTTTTAACACGGCATGAGGACGCAACGGTCCATTTACCGACGCAGCTAAAATGATGGACGGCTCAAATCCACACAACGGTATAGTTCAACGGACAGATTTCAGACTTATCCATCCAGCACCACGGCAGAGTTATCATATTACTACAAAAATAACTCATCAACAATAAAGCAAAGAAGGGTTACCTCATAAGGAGCGCAATGACCCGGTCCTTACAGAAAGAACTCGGAAATCTCATCAACAACCGGGGCATCAAGAGAATAAAGAATAACAACTCAGAAGACAAGATTCTTTCCATTATAAATGGTTTCAAAAAATAGAAGATTACACATCTTACAAGACCCAACGAACTCGGTACTACGACAAGCAAAGTAGCAAAGAGGAACCCGGACACGGCTAGGCTCTGGAACGACTACGTGTTCCAAATTGCTACTCGGTAGGACAAACCGCCCTTGGCTACACTGTTTTCTTCAAAGGACGGACGTAGTGCATCCAAGGCGGAAATCAGCAGCACGACGGGACAACATGGAGCAGAGAAGGCCGGCAGGCATCTGTCTAGTCCGCTGTGATGCTGGATATGGTGTTGATCTGCACCGGACAGTCTCAGGGCAGGCGACGAGGATCAACCCAGAACTGCCAGATGAAGGATCGCATCCGACATCACAAGACTCCCTCTAACTACCGCCACGTACTTCCAAGTACAATGCTGCTGTGGGATTAGCCTACCTCTAATCTCTATCACAAGACTCCCTTTAGCTACGGCAAGATACACAAGAACTACAAAATACGCCCGGGGGCTGCTCTACTTCAGTAACTATCATATTCATGACTATGGAGATTTCAGACCATGCAACAAAGTGCTCGATGAATCAAAACAGCACACCAGAAGGGTATTTATAGACCAAAGAAGCAGTGCACATAGACCGGGAGCACCAACGGAATAAACCTAACAAAGGACAGAGTAAAAAGACAGAATTCAATGAAAGAGGACTCATGTGTGAAGGAACAGTACTCAAGGACGAGCATATTCGAAAGGATATACCAACACTGTACAACTCGTGAGCAAACATCATTTACATTCAACCACTACCAAACAACCACATCTGACAACAACAGACTACCAGAAAACATGCCAAGAATATGTTTTCAAGTTCTTTTTGGACAAAAGAACCCAGCAAGAGGCTCGTGGGTTAAACTCAGTGAGTGCATTTTTTTCCTTCAAGAAGAGCACATCACACAGAAGACTTCCTCAAGAAAGCAATTTTTCAAACAACATAAGATTCAAGACCCTTCAACTTTTTGTTCCAAATAGCAAGAGACTCGGGGGCTACACTCAGTGAGTGCACTTTTTCCTTCAAAAAGTGCACATCACTCAGAAGACTTCTTCAATACAGACCACTTCAAGGCCACACGACAAAAAGAACCCGGACATAGCTATATCCGAGCTCTTTTTAATAAAGAACCCGGGTATATGCTCAGGAGCCCTTCAACGAAGAATCAGAGCAAATTAAAGAGAAGACCCTCCAGCTCCTTGTGTCAAACAGCAAGAGGCTCGGGGGCTACACCCAAATAGGAGTACTTTTTTCTTCAAAAAGATACACACCACGTGAAGATCTCACGAAGCGCTACACGGTTTCGCTCAAGAAAGCACTCGGACGACACTTGTTCCTACTCGACAAGACCTGAAGGAACAAGACGAGGCTTCCAGAGTTCAACCATGAAGTGCTCGGGGGCTTGTCAGTGCGGGACCTACGGGATACCGCGCAAGGAAGGGAGAAAGATCTAGTCTAACTAGGATTCCTCCCATGTAATCTTAGTAGTAGTATTATTCTGTAATCTTACTAGGGTTCTCTCTTTGTAAACCGACTAGGATTCTGACCTCCTGACTATATAAAGGAGGGTCGGGTTCCTAGAGATGGGACTTGGACAGAACGTAATACAACACTTTACAATCAATCCAACGCAAAGGCTAACGCTGACTGGACGTAGGGCTATTACTCGATCACGGTCGAGGGCCCGAACCAGGATAAATCGACTGTCTCTTGCGTTTACCGTCGAGTTCTGCATACGCTGAAGCCCGAACTAACTGCCCCGGGTACCCCATGGCAGGCTATCGGTGGTGAAACATCGACAATAACAATATCTAATTATCTTCGGCACAAAACTTGGGCCACTATTTTATATTAGAATACATTTAATTTAGTCAATCCAAAACAAAGTAGGTTGTGACATGATAAAAGTATATATATGCTTCCATACGATGTTACTTTAAGAAATAACTATCATTTTTGTGTGGCCAATATAGCTTGGGCCATGGTTTTGTGTTACTGGTTATGGGCATAAATGTGTGCGCAAGCTAAGTGTTTCTTATTTGGTTGGATTTCTTATGGTAGAACTTACCCATTTAGGATGAATTTCTTGACTTTTTATGCGGGTGTTTAGGGATACAAGGCGGGTTGAGTGGCGGAGCTACAGGGTATGTCGGGTATACTCGGCATATCCTGCAGGTCCGGATATTGTACAGGTATATACGTATTTCCAAAAGAAAAGGAAAATAGAAAAAACACTTACCTGAGAACATGCCACGGTGGCACGGTGTGAGCAGCATGCCAGCGTCGGGACTTCGGGAGCCACGGTGGCCCCAATTTTTTTCTGCGAGCGAGGCCCACGCAGCCCTGCGGCCATGCCAGACGATGGGAGGACGGATTTTTTTACACGGAGGCTTCCATAGAGGGCATCGCTCGAGTACGGAGGAGTTCCTGTCGATCTGGGCGATCCCGTGATTCGTCTCACGGGTGGGTCCCATGCCCTTGAGCCCTTCGGCAGTTCGGCCTTCGTTGCCCGACTCGCCCTACGACGTATGGTGCCGGCAGGTCGTGACCGCACCGGCGGCGGCGGAGACTTACACGGGACTTTGTGATTGGAATTGAGGTGCGATTCAATCTTTGCTCTTAGCTTTTCGTAAAAAATTCATGTCTAATTATATTGTATTTTGTGAATGGTTTCAACTTAATTCTTAAATTTAACCTTATCATGTTACTTAGTATATGTGCACCAAATCACATTGCAAATTTTATAATTTTTACATAATTAATAAAGTAGATTTACCAAATTCTATATAAAAAATTTAGGCAGCATATCCATCAGTAAAATCATAAATCCGCCACAGGTCGGGTTGTTCATGAACCCACAAAAGTTAAGGTTGTTCATGAACCCATAAAAGTGAAGTCTATTAGAGGACCACGGACAACCCACTTTTGATGGTTACGAGTACTCGCATTTTTCTGGTGCTGTTTTTTTTTTAGCCTTTCTGGTGCTGTTCTTCTAATGGTAAGCGACATATCCATCTCAAGATTTATAGGTTCGTCTTAGTCTTTTGGGATGCTCATAAGAGTAGGGTGTCACTATGATTCACAAAGAAATAACATAAATGACGCATGCCTTATCTTATCTCGAAATTTTCTTAGTGCATGTAGTGCATTTGTTTCAATGCAAAATCCATGTTATCGTATCATAGATTTTGCAAATATATAGGTTTTATAGAATAAAGTGAAATAGAAGCATATGGGTCAAAGCCTACAACAAATACACCAGACCAATGGGCTGTGGACTCAGTTTTTTTTTAAACTAAGGATTTTTTTTGTTGCTTGCATTAGCTACATCCAAACATATATAATATACAGTTAATGTGTATTTCAGTATTTGTGGTTGCCAACGACACTCTTATAAAGGTTTGTAAAATGCTCAAAACAAGCTCAATATAGCATATGCCAGTACATCATATTTGGTTGTAATAGACAATTAATACAGGTATGCACTAGCCAATAATAGGAATACACAAACATTAAATGTTCTCACATGCCCAACATCTACTAAAAACAGGTGGCCCATCTACTAGAACATTGAGGTGACTACATGCAACACAATGCAAGCAATCAAACATGGTTTTATCCGTTCAAAAATAACCAAACACCAAATAAGTTTATACCAGCTAGGATTCCGTTGCATGAGGTCAATACTAATAATACAAGAACCCCAATCACAATCTAACTAGATTCCACAATGCAAAGTCATAATGTGGTATGGTTTGAGTTCAGCACAGCAACAAATAGAACAATAAAATAGGGAAAAATAAAATTGCGCTACAGAAACTGATAGCAAGTCATATACAATGTCCATACAAATTGTCATATACCTATATAGGGGTGGATCCGTAACCTAGGCCCCTAGGGCCCATCCCGCCGCTGGCGCAGCTTACCAAGCCGTCCATCCTGCTTCCGCAGGGATTTTTTTTAAATTTTAACCATTTTTTAATATAATTTTAAATCTAACATTGATGAATTTTTTTAAACTAACACTTTTGGCCACGCTTATTGTCCTGGCGCGGCCAAATGCCTGTGCCGCGCCATGCATGGTGGCGCGGCACAGGGCTGACGTGGCGTGGGGTGGCCGGGGGGCCACTGATGTGGCCAGTCCTGCCGCGCCACCCATCACGGCGCGACACTGCCGCGCCACCGACCCTGGCGCGGCAGAGCCGCGCCGTGTTGCGTGGCGCGGCTGGACCAAACATACCGCACGAGCACCAACACCTACCGCTGCGCCCGCCATCGGCCTGGGCTACCTGGATGGTAGAATTAAAACGCGTCGCGCCAGTATATTGTTGAGTTTTTTCACGGCTGAATAGAGAATTTGGTAAGCCAATAATTAGTTTTTCGTCTTTCATAATACGGTTATGCACCATTTTAACTAATCAATTACGAAAAATTACCACCGGTGTCCAGATACGCCGGGACTGCTGGTTCCCGAACGCAGGGTACTTAATCTCGCTGGCAATGCTGCCGCGACTCAACGAAACGAATAAGAAGCAAGTTGACAAGCTGCCACATAACATATTCATTGTTTTGACATAAGTTTGACATAAAATAACCAAATAACTCCGCAAGTTTCGGATATCAATATTCGTTTGACCAAAACAAACTAAGACCCAGGAGTTTAAGGATCCCTCGGACGCCTCTATCTCTTCGGATTTGTTGGCAACACATTGGGAGTGTAGCCAACGTCGGTATGGTCGCGTCGACGGTGCGTATGGCTCATACCCTGCAGGTATATGATACGCACGATTACTTATAATTCTTTATGATCGTTAGTTCATGGAGCCTACGTACTGAAATAAACTATCTTTGTTAGTACCTGTGAGGCTCCTTGGGTGCCAAACGGGGCACCACCTAGCTGAGACATGCCGATCTCGTCCTGCGGCCATTCGTCCCACTGGCCATGCTGTCCGCGGAAGCCTGGGGGTTCGTCGTCGTCATCGTCGTCCTCCTCGTCCTCGGCTGCAGGGTCCTTCCCGGCGCTAAGATGTGGTGGTGTACGCACCGCGGAAGTGGCACCTTGCGTCTTCACCTGAGAAGAGCCGGCTGGTGTCCTCAAAGAGGCTGAAGACGTGCCACCCGACCACGCGGGGAGTGACGGTTCCTCATAAGGGGTGTCCATGCAGCTCAACTTCTGAGCTAGCTTCCTGCAGCTCTTCTTCACCTTCTACATAAATAGACGTTAAAGTTAGTTCATTAGCCAAACGCATATACAATAAAGAAATATTTTCGAAACGGACAAGTTTATGTTTACCTCCATAAAAGCCACGAGAACGCCTGGCCCCTGCCCTCTAGACTCGTGAAGCCAGAACGCTGCTTCGTTGGACAGCCTTGACAATTGTGTCGCCTAGGTACAGAAACGCGGTTGGACAGTTTTAGTACACATACTTAATACCAAAAAGATAACAAATTATACCATTCAAGTATCTTACCACGTATCTTTGAAGCGGGGCTCTCTGTAGCTATGTCCTCCCTAGTGGTGACGTCGTACACATCTTCGATGACATCTTCCTCCGAGTCCTCGTCAATCGCCACGTCAGTGTACGGGGGCTTGATATGTGTCCTCGTAGACCTGTGAAGCCACCACAGGTACTCGTCGAAGGTATGCTGGTCGTGTGGAGAACCCTCAAGGACCGCATGTGGTACCCTGGTCTTCCACAAATGGATGTATGAGCTATGTGTCACGCGCCAATCCTTGGTCTTGTACATCTTCCTGCGGTCAAACCTGCAACAAAACGATGTTAGTTGTACCAAACACACCTCTGAATTGTAGCATTGTTATTAATCGATAACGCACCCGTGCAATTCTTGATTGGTGGAGTAAAGCGGTGGTGGGCACCATGTCATTCTTCCAAACTATCTGTAGACCCGGATGGACAAGTGAATCTCGACCACATGAAAGAAAACAAGAGGGACGTCGCAGCGATACTCGTGTGACTCGTCCCTTGTGATAGGACTCAGATAGTCCTGGAGCTCCGAAGAATCCCAAGGACACCAAAACACCTGAAATTTCGTAATTGTGTTAGGTTGTGATATAGTGTACATTGAAAAAGACACTGCTACGATAGTATAGAGAGCGTAACCTGGTGCTATGTCAGGACGTCGAGACCGTCCGTATACTCCCTGTACTTGCGCCACGCATTCCCTCTAACTAACTGTGCTTCCGTCCAGATATACAGAGCTGTAGGAAGTGTATCATGCCTGTTCTATTGCTGCATTGAATACGATAACGAATTAGCAACAAATAATCTCATCATATCTAACTGTCTAGAAGAATATAATAAACCGAAGTACTTATCGGTAAACCATTATTAAGGGGCCTCCCAACGGGCAATCGTTCCCAACACTAAACCTAGAGTAGGTAGGAGCAACCCCCAAGGTTCGCATGTCCTGAGGTGCGACGGCAGGCAACGCATAGCTGTCGATACGTCCATGCCAGGACTGCGCAGCCCCAGCTGTACCCCGCTATGTTCTCCCATGGCTGGCGAAGTATGTCAAGGAAGATACAGCTGATGGTGTTGCCCGAGGCGTCTGGGAAGAGGAAAGCACCAAGAAAGCGCCAGAGCCACACTCGAGCGAACCTATCGATCTGTGCCTCCTCAGCTTGTGGGTCCAAGTACTCAAAGCGCCCTGTGATCCAGGACGACAAAACACCGAAACTTTTCCTGTAATTGATTAAAGAAAATGAGACCCGATTGCTGCAGGAAAGCAATGCAAGTATTAAATAGGCTTGAATTTCTCACTTATTTTTCTTGGAAACCTCGTCGTCCGGTGGAAGAAAACCAGTAAACTGAGCCACCAGCTCCCTCCAGTGATCGTTGTCAACTATCCCTGTCACTGGAAGTCCCCCCAACCGAAGGCCTAAAATAGCCTTCACGTCCTGCAACGTCAAGATCATCTCGCCATAAGGTAGGTGGAATGTGTGGGTCTCAGGCCTTCACCTGTTATAAGAATAGAACGACTGTTAGTTGCCTCCAATTTGTTACAAGAAAGTTTACGTACAAAGAATGCACTCGCACCAGTCTACAGCTGCAGTAGTAGTGCTGAGTCAAGGGACGGAAGACCGTGGTTGACAACACGGACAAGCTCGAGAAAGTCGGCACGCCGTATGTGCGGCGTATAACGCTCGTCCCACTGATGCGCCCTGGTGTGAGTGTGGGGCCTCAAAGGAGGCAAGGACACCTCTGCGTCATTGTCACTCAAGATGTGTGCTCGGTGCTGGTCGTCGTACTCCACCTTCAGAATGGGGTACAACGGGTGCTGCGTGGGAGGGGCCATCCTGTTACAAATTGATAAACAAAGCGTTAGAGTATTCAAATTAACAAAATTTAAATTAACATTATGTAGCATTGCAAAATTTAAACTACTTGTAATGCAATATGAAAGCACATGTATATATCGGCATAAGGCTAGGATAAACAAGCGAGCAAAAGAGGTAAAATCCGATGGTCATGTGCTATAGACGTGGATAGGGGCTAGAGATCGTAAAATAAACACCAACCAAGAAGCGAGGGAGCGAGTTACGCTCAACGTTACGGCCACGGTAGGATTAACCCATGATCGAAACGTTCGAATGAATTACAATCCATCGACCGGCTCGCTACAATCCCTAACTAAATAACTAACTACAAACTAAATAATAAATACCTAATCAATCACAAACCAATTATCATAAAACAATAATAATCACAAACTAAATAATAAATACCTAAAATCTAAAAACAACCTACGTAAATCATAAACTAAATAACTAATACAATAATAATCAAAATAACTTTAAATCAAGAGAGATGTACCTTAGGAGCGGGCAGCCTTGACGCGCCGGCGTTTGTGGCGTGGCCGGCGAGGGTACTGCGAGGCACGGGCGGCCGCGGCTGGCAGGAGTGGCCGGCGAGGGCTTGGGCGGGCGCGGCGTGGGCGGGCACGGCCGCGTGCGGGCGCTGGAGGCGTGCGCTGGGCAGCAGCGGGGCGCGGCGGCTGGCTGGCGGCGTGTGCGGGCGGGCAGGGGTGCGTGCGGGCGGGGGGTTCGCGTGCTATATTTATTTGGCCCTGCCGCGCCATGGATCAGGGCGCGGCAGTGCCGCGTCATGATGGGTGGCGCGGCAGGACCGGCCACGTCAGCGGCCCCCCGGCCGCCCCACGCCACGTTAGCCATGTGTCGCGCCACCATGCATGGCACGGCACAGGCATTTGGCCACGTCAGGGCAATAGGCGCGGTCAAAAGTGTTAGTTTTAAAAAAATCGTCAGTGTTAGATTTAAAATTATATTAAAAAATAAAGTTAAAATTAAAAAAAAATATTCTCCGCAGGTGCCGCGCAGATCGCCGCACGCGTCGCTGACCGCTAGCTGCCGTCCAGGGTCCAGGCCTGTGGCCCCGGCCCCCACCTACGTACCCCTGGCCATCCGACTGAGACTGTGAGGTGAGGCAATATTTCTACACTGAACTTTATTCAGATTCAATATTTTAATTGGATTGATTTGAAAGTAGAAATATGGATGATGGATTTACAGAATCTCCACATTGTATGTTTAATAATTAATCTTTTTTATGACCTTTTCATGTATATTTTGATCTTATTCATATGCAAAGATTGACAAGGACATAGAAGATCTTATTCATATCACTAGACACTAGGTATTACTCTTGAGTAAAACCTGGATCCGCTACTGTACCTATACGAGGTACATAGAAATCAGTCAAAACAAATATATCGCAAAACTGTAAAGAAAATGCTACATATGGCACGCACGCACGGTAACTGGCGGCGGCGGAGACTTACACGGGACTCTGTGATTGGAATTGAGGTGAGATTCAATCTTTACTCTTATATTGTATTTTGTGAATGGTTTCAACTTAATCCTTAAATTTAACCTTATCATGTTACTTAGTATATGCGTACCAAATCACATTGCAAATTTTATAATTTTTACAGAATTAATAAAGTAGATTTACCGAATTCTATATAAAAAAAATTTAGGCAGCATATCCATCAGTAAAATCCTAAATCCGCCACAGGTCGGGTTGTTCATGAACCCACAAAAGTTAAGGTTGTTCATGAACCCACAAAAGTGAAGTCTATTAGAGGACCACGGACAATCCACTTTTGATGGTTACGAGTACTCGCATTTTTCTGGTGCTGTTCTTCTAATGGTAAGCGACATATCCATCTCAAGATTTATAGGTTCGTCTTAGTCTTATGTGATGCTCATAAGAGTAGGGTGTCACTATGATTCACAAAGAAATAACATAAATGACGCATGCCTTATCTTATCTCGAAATTTTTTAGTGCATGTAGTGCGTTTGTTTCAATGCAAAATCCATGTTATCGTATCATAGATTTTGCAAATATAGAGGTTTTATAGAATAAAGTGAAATAGAAGCATATGGGTCAAAGCCTACAACAAATACACCAGACCAATGGGCTGTGGGCTCAGTTTTTTTTAAACTAAGGATTTTTTTTTTTTGCTTGCATTAGCTATGCCCAAACATATATAATATACAGTTAATGTGTATTTCAGTATTTGTGGTTGCCAACGACACTCTTATAAATGTTTGTAAAATGCTCAAAAAAAGCTCAATATAGCATATGCCAGTACATCATATTTGGTTGTAATAGACAATTATTACAGGGATGCACTAGCCAATAATAGGAATACACAAACATGAAATGTCCAACATCTACTAAAAACAGGTGGCCCATCTACTAGAACATTGAGGTGACTACATGCAACACAATGCAAGCAATCAAACATGGTTTTATCCGTTCAAAAATAACCAAACACCAAATAAGTTTATACCGGCTAGGATTCCGTTGCATGAGGTCAATACTAAAAATACAAGAACCCCAATCACAATCTAACTAGATTCCACAATGCAAAGTCATAATGTGGCATGGTTTGAGTTCAGCACAGCAACAAATAGAACAATAAAAAAGGGAAAATAAAATTACGCTACAGAAACTGATAGCACGTCATATACAATGTCCATACAAATTGTCATATACCTATAGGGGTGGATCTGTAACCTAGGCCCCTAGGGCCCAGGCCCTAGGCCTAGTAAAACTACTGCGGTGTTTAGTTGGGCTAAATTTGCGCAGGCAAACTTTGCATAGTGAAGATTCCATACTGTAGCATTTCGTTTGTATTGTAAATTATTGTCCAAACATTGACTAATTAGGCTCAAAAGATTCGTCTCGCAAAATTAAAGCAAACTGTGCAATTAGTTTTTGATTTCGTCTACATTTAGTACTCCATACATGTATCACAAGTTTGATGTGACAAGAAATCTTTTTTTATATAGTGCACTTTTCAGGAGTTTAGATAAACTAAATAAGGGCTACATATCCCCTGGAAATTTTCAGCCCAATGACTAGGGCCTGGGCACATCGCTGGAGGTTGGAGCTGGCCGCCCATCCTGCCGCTGGCGCAGCTTACCAAGCCGTCCATCCTGCTTAGGGGGTGAAAATGGTATGGATATTTTTCGACCGTATTTGAGACCGAATCCGTTTAGAGGGGTTCAGATATGTCCATATCCGAGTTCGAGTATTCAACATCCGACACCGTATCCGTATCTGAATACTCAAATCGCATATTTATGATGTCGATATTAAATCATATCCTATCCGACATGGTTGACATTGTCCGTATTCAAATCTGAATCCGAACACAAATATACCATATCTGATCCGTTTTCATCTCTAATCCTGCTTCCGCATGTGCCGCGCAGATCGCCGCACGCCTCGCTGACCGCTAGCTGCCGTCCAGGGTCCAGGCCTGTGGCCCCGGCCCCCACCTACGTACCCCTGGCCATCCGACTGTGAGACTGTGAGGTGAGGCAATATTTCTACACTGAACTTTATTCAGATTCAATATTTTAATTGGATTGATTTGAAAGTAGAAATATGGATGATGGATTTACATAATCTCCACATTGTATGTTTAATAATTAATCTTTTTTATGACCTTTTCATGTATATTTTGATCTTATTCATATGCAAAGCTTGACAAGGACATAGAAGATCTTATTCATATCACTAGACACTAGGTATTACTCTTGAGTAAAACCTGGATCCGCTACTGTACCTATACGAGGTACATAGAAATCAGTCAAAACAAATATATCGCAAAACTGTAAAGAAAATGCTACATATGGCACGCACGCACGGTAACTGGCCTCACCAGCTCCGTTTTTGTCTATCTTTTCTGTTAGCTAGCTCTCGTCATTTTTACTAGTACATTGCTTGCACGCGTGGCCAATTGGATGGTTGATGGATTGTACAAGGATTAACAGGGTATATATGTTATATAAATAAACTATAAAATGTCTGAAACGGTGCGGACGATTACATATAAGCTTAATTAGTATACACGGCGGTAGGTTAAAGAATGCATGAACACTGGGTCCACACAGTGGTTTTGTACATTCGCTACCATGATTAGTAGTAACGCTGTCCGGAGCATAATTATACAGATCTTGCATCCTGAGACAGTGCATATCAGTTGTTTAGAATTTTGCTTCACGGTCGGAAAGGCCACCGTCTAAAGACGCTACACGCTGCCTGCCGCATATGCAAAAGTCAGGCATACAATAGTTCTAGACTCTTAATACATCATAAGTTTTTAAACTCTTTATACAGGCAGGCTGCAGAAGCAAGTTTTCTTGCACTTTGTATAGCACGCATCTAAAAGGAACCTGATGAACCTAGAATACAAGAAAAGTGGGTCGAAAGTTAGATCCTAATCGTGAGTTAGTATGAATCTATATGAAAACAGAAAACAATTTGTTCAGACGAACTTTGTTCACTTCTTTTGCTGACAGAGAGGTCCTGCGTGCAGTTCCTTTTCCCTGTGGCTTTGGCTCTTCCTTTCTCGATCTGCAGTTTGGATAGAACAGGTTGGATGAATATGCTCCCTGTAAAAGTCTTTGAACCGTGGTTTTTGTAGAATGATACCATCATGCTCGAAGATGGACACACAGTGGGGAAAACATACCTTTTGGGAGGGGAATCTGAAGATGCAGGAGCAAGATATTTTTGTGCTTTTGCCTGCAGGGCCTCTGTTTGAGTAAGATCTGTGCTTTCCTTTTTTTTTCAATGATGTTGGTCCGTTCTGGTTCATCCTATAGAATTCATATGTAAATGTACTATGTTAAAGAAGAACAAGGACCGGAGCCACAAAAACAGTGGACACCGTGTGAAATAAAGCATAAATTTGTAATGTCGCCATGAAAATAGACTTTTGTGCACAGAGGATTGCCTGTTTTTTTTTGGGAGATCTAATTTTTTGATAGAGATGGAACAGTAAAAGGAAATAAATATGTTAAAAGACATATTGCTTATAATCGTACAGATTACTTCTATATATATATATATATATATATATATATATATGTTTTGATTATAGATTACTTATAATGGTACATTGGCATAAGCCTTCTTACACTCCCATCAATTTGCAAACACCACCCAAAAAAAATATTCTTGTGAGGAAGTAATGTACAATTATTATCGGCACAGTCAAGGGGAAGATCGATATCTATCATTAACCCAACCAAAGATCATAATGCATTAAAGTTAAGAAATACAATAAGATACTAGGTTATGGGGATGATATTATTTTCAATATGTACGGTTTTGTTCTTGTAAATTTGTACAGAAGGTAAAACTGTATAAAATTGAAACCCAATTCCAACTGTGTTCTCTTTTGCCATCCTAATAAAAGGGGTTATATATACAGCCTGGATGTCTCTCCATATTGGCCTTGGTCTTACGTTAAATTATGTAGCATATAACAGGTAATGCAAAGAAAAGATAAAGGGAAAACTAACACATAGAGGCCCTAGTGGAAAATGACTGTAAATAACTTGAGCATGAAACTGAAACACATATACAAACCACTTCTTCATAACTTGGTACTGGAGGAAGCTCCACTACAACCCAATCACGTAGAACAATTGTAACATATTTATTAACACTTTGAGGAGGTTACTGTCTCTTAATTATTCATTTTAGTGCTCTCAATTCCTGATAGGACCTCATTTGCTTGCCACCACTATCTATGCAGTCATAGACAAACAAGGTCACATGGAGAAACTATTTTTTGAATGAATCTGGAGATTACCTGATGCTCCAGATCAAATTCTTCAGAAAATGCCAATAGGTTCACCTGTATTGCCCTTGCCGCTGTAAAGGACCAACGTTCAACAGAACAACAAATATGGTTACACAATGCATTATAAATAAATATCCCTTCAAAAAGAGAGTAATTCCAATATGCCATCCATTTTTAGGAGGCTTTTAAAATTACCATGTGCATAAATATTTGAGTGGTCTCAGTAGGGAAGTTCTAATGTCATTTCAGTTGAATAAGATTATTAGCTATCCATGAAGCTACTCACATGTCTCGAAACATTAAATGGCAATAACTGAAGTAGTTAATTAGGAAATATGAGGGCTGCAGCACACCTAAATTCCTATGACATGTGAATTTTCAGCCAATGCTTTTTCTTTAGTTTATCTTTTTTGTCAAAGATGAAGGGATAATATGTACATTAGATCATGTAGAAAATGATTGCTTTTTGTTTACCTCCCATTGCTTGATAACCAGTTTGAGATCTACATCCATGTCCCCAGTCTGAGATCTGCAACCATTTCGCCCATGCATGAGTCCCTTATCGGTCCATCGTCATGAGCACTCCGGATCAAGTCTCAGACTTGGACGAATAAAAGAGAGCATGCACATTCTCTGTAGAATAGAGTTTCAATTAGACCATTATAAAAAGTTACCAGGCAAGTAAAGTTGAGGATAGCATAGTAATCTAAACCTAGCATAGTAATAGGATGTCAATCTTAGCCCGTTCGGGAGGCCGTAAACGATCGTGGATTATTTACTGCTTGCTGGTTTGGTGTGAGAGAAAAACACTGTTCCCGGCTGGAAATTTACGATCGTTTACAAGCAAGCGAACAGGCTATATTTGGCTAAGTAGAGCCTCTAGGCGGCATCAGGGTCCTAACAAAAAAAAAATTGAGCCAAATTACAGTATTGAAGCGAAAGAGAATAGGCTACATAAGCCGACGTATTCTGAATCAGAGCTCACACGGCATGCATATTGAAGTCAAAGACACTGACAAATGATCAACTTCCTGGAGATTTGAGAACTCCTTCAGTGGTAGAACTAAGCCCAACTCTTACATTCATGGTGCAAGATCAGGAGAAACTGCAGATGAAATGCTATAGCAATTAAATAACTTGTTTTTATTCAGTTGAGTACATAACAATGTTTAGGACAAGGCTTTGCAAGGCAGACAAAAAAACCACAGGAACATCAAATTAGAAAATGGTAGGCATGTATTGCTCGGAAGAACACACGCCGTGCCGTAGAAGAGTTGCAGGGTATTTCTGCCTCATAGGCTAAATAACAGCGTTGACTTGAAAGGATGGAATATACCCAAAGACTTAGCCTTAGATAGGAGTACTTGAAAAACAGCTATTCACGTGCCTGAACCTTGATTGCTTCTACCGAATTTCAACTCTAGTCTACCACAACTTATTTAGGACTTAAATGCTTTGTTGTTGTTGTTGTTGTTGTTGTTGTTGTACAGGAGAACAGATTTCGCAACCAGTCATCAGGTAGAGCTCTCTCGGACAGGCTGTGTATTCTATTGTCAGATCCGGCTTTATTCCATTCAAACGACAAAGCAAAGAGCAAGGCTATGTATTAGGAAAAGGAACTATAGAATCAGAATGGGCTCACCAAAAAAGCAGCCACCATGCTTGTCGCAGAACCGACCAATTTATAAGAGTACAAGTACAATGGCAGCCCGCAAGCGATCGCACTGTAATACTTGAACCCATATAAACCCGGTAGTCCATCGAGTACCACGACGGGTCTCGATAAACGATTTACAACAACCAAGATCGTACATGATTCAACATACATGCCACATATTACATAAAGTTCACAGATACATTTCATCATCAGAGTACGAATAAAAGTTATTACAAACCGAGTTTGATAGATAAAGCGGAAGCAATTAAGTTCGAAAATAAAGTTTCCAACATAGTTTGATATAGTGCCAAGTAGGATCACGGTCCACAAAAGCAAATATAGGGATTAATAAAGAAGCCTACCCAAGGCTTACTCCTCATCCACGGCGGGATAGAAGCAACTCTTGCAATAACCATGATACACAGTGCTATCTGCAACAATGGGAAATAAAACCCTGAGTACGAGAAGGTACTCAGCTAGACTTACCCGTCATAAACCAGAAATAAAATGACTCCAAGGATTATGCAAGGTTGTATAAGTGGAGATAACTCGACAACATTTTGCATAAAAGCAATTGACTCATTGTACAATTACGATTCCTTTATCGAGTTAATTATAACTATCCATTTCTAAATTAGCAACTATCCTGTGCCAAACATGTGGTACATCATTTAAAAGCATACAATAGTAACCATAGCAGGTATTGTACTTCCATATTCATTCGAACCGTCATGTTCCATAACACAGTTACTACGATGTTAGGACTAGCCAAGTTTCTCACTATCCGAGAGAGACGGCGATTCGAATCGATTTCAACCAGCTGGGAATTTATTCCTAACACAAACCCAGGCATACCGCGCGAAGGCAGCCTTAGGTCACCTTTGGTACAACTCAGGTTTACATTTCGTGGGTCCGTACTACGCCGCACAATCTGGGACACCAGATGCCAGGATGTTCAGGCCTAGCCTGCCCTTGGACTCAGTCTGATCGCCCCTCGCAAGGAGCGCACAACAAAACGGGTCTTGGCCTGAGTTGAATTACTCGGCTTCGCAGTCGGAATGAGTTATCCGGCCAGCTAAGTGAGAGGCATGCGTTCAATCTTGTCAGAAGCGCCAACAACGGTACGGTCCTTAATCGACATAGACGGGGATAGATCCACACCCAAGACCTCCATGTCTTGTTGCTTCTCTATCGACATTCCGCCCGGTCTCGATTTTCTTTTACCCCATGGTTCTGTTCCACGATAGCAAATATAGCCAACCGTGCTCCGGTATCCACCTATATCTCGCAGGTGACAGGACATCACCTGACTTCTATCGATCTAAGCATGGTAAGCATATATTCGATCCTGGACCTATACCGGTTAAAGGTGTAATATCTGGACAAGGAATTTATATGCATCAAGTGGTTCCATTCAACTCTTATAACCTAATGCATCAATCATAAGTACTTAAGTAATCATTTGTAAAATACTGGGAGACTTAGAATGCTTCGAGGCTTGCCTCGCAGAAAGGAAGTGGGGCGGTGGTCAGGACACTCCGGAAGCTCTTCAGGATTCTGCTCCGCGCCTTCGGGAGCTGCGACTTGAGGATTCTCCTGCTGGTCCCCTTCCTCTGCTTCGTCAAATTCCAGCAACGTTATTTCTTCCTCCGATCCTAGATGCATGAATATGGCATAAGATATCATGAATGCATATATGTTAACAAGTGCATCATGTTCTACTGAGTAGGTGCATATCTCTTCTTGATTATTTAATTAACTACTTCCACAATACATCTACTATATCACAAAACAGCAGCTACTTGTTTCACTCATAACTGGAGTTCTACTAATCCAAATGCAGTGATCCTGGACTTTCTGGAAAGCTTATCAATTTATCTACAACTTTGTTATTAACCATTTTTACAGCAAACATCATCCCTATCATGCAACAATACTTCTACTTCATGTAATCACTCAAAGTTTGACAACATAAAGCCTACCAACAGTTTAAGCATACAAAATACATCCAAGAAAATATAATTATGAAGCCCAAACTATTTCTTTATATGCCTTTATTATTTTATTTGGATACATAGGTTAAATAATAAACATATACCAGATGTACTTCATAAATTCTTAAAAATTTACAGTGCTTTACTAAGGTTACTAAAAGACTACTCTAAAAATTTCATGCCATTTTATATAGTAAAACATTCTATACAAAAATGACAAGACAGAAAGGCTTAAAGTAGCATAAATAGAAAACCCTAGTGAAAAGTGTCAAGCAACAGATTTCCTATTTTTCTTATCATCCTTATTGTACTAAGATATCCCCCAACAAATTTCATGAATAATGGATCCATAAATAATTTATAAAAATTCATACAAGGATTCACTATTTATAAAATAAAAATCTATAACTACAAATCTACACATGCACTTATCCTCAAATTTTTATCAGAGCTCATATATGTTAAGACTAACTTACCACAAAAATTTCATAATTTTTGGAGCACAGGAACTCTAGATATAAAATAAACAAATTTGCATGCATTCAAAAACACATTTCAAATCTCTATTTAAATCTCCTAAAATTTCTACTGTAAGTGTCAAGAATATATTTTTCTTAAATACTTCACTTCCTAAGGAACACTACACAATTTATTGCACAATTTTTGAAGCTACCAAACTGGAGATCTAAAATTCACAAAACACATGAAATCTAAATTCAAAATGAACTAGCTTTCAATACTGCTGTCGCTGACCGGTGGGACCCGCTGACAGAGGACCCCACATGTCATTGAGACAAGAATAGAGCAGGCGGCGCTACTCTACTGGCGCGGCCAGAGCTCGCCGACGACGAACCTGCCGGCGGTGACATCTTCACACGGTGATCTACTCGACCTCACGCACACAATGCACTACTTGGTGAGACCTCTCGTCGGAGCTAGCTACTACGGCGGCGCCAATGGCGGGGCGGAGGTGTGGGTCGACGGTGAGACGCCGGTGGAAGCCACGGCGGCTCAATCAAACGCTACGCCGAGCATCGACACACTACGATGAAGCTAATGCACTCACTAACACTGCTAGCGGTGGTCGGATTAGGTCTGACCACGGCGACGAAGGTGGTGGCGGAGCTCTGGCGAGGCTGTGCGTGGGGCTGGAGCTTACCGAGCTCAATCAGTGGGCACGGGCTGGCGTAGGGAGTCGCTGGGATGGCGGTGGTGCTGTTGCGGTGATGGAGAAGCGGCTAGGCGTGGCTTGTGCCGTCAACGACGACGGCGGCGCTGCGGTGCCGAGGTTGCAGCTACTGCGGGTGCTGTGAACGGCGAAGGAGAAGGCGAAATGCAAAAATGGAGGCGCGGCTGAGTGCGGGCGGTAGCTGCGGTGATAACGCCGAGCTCAGGCGCGTCGTGGCCTGCGCGGTCAGGGCAACGGCGACGCGCGGCCATCGCGACGTCCCACGCGGTGGCTCTATCCTGGTGACGGTCGGCCACTGAACCGGCTTTCAGTTCGTTCAGTTAACCCCGATACGAGCCTGACAACGAGTTTACACGGCGAATTATCTGCTAAACCATAGCTCCAAAGTGCAAACGATCTACACGACTTGCGTAGTCCTATGTACCAGCTACAACTTTGGTTAAGGGAGCATGCTCTAATTCACAACCAACACTGAGTAATGTCATCCCCAATATCGGCCTGTCAGTCTGTTAATGAACAATGACTTAGAAAAATTCATAAGTGTTGAAATGTTGATTTTACTAATTTTTGTGATCCAATTTCACACATGTTAGGAGCTGAATCAATTAATGACCCAAAAATAAAAGTTGTTCCTTATAGCAAATACTACAACTTTGCTTTAGTGATCTCCTCCATGCAAGGTCTCTAACACCTAGTTCAAATTTGGTCAAACATGTCACATTTAAATGATGATACACTTCAAATCATGGCTTAATGACCTAATTACCCCTAACCATGAATATCAAAGTTGTTCATAATGATACTCTAAACATGTTTAAGAAATTTGCAAGGTCATTCAATCATTTCATGTATTAGTCACTATAGAGCTATTTAGTGTAATCACATGAAACATGACTTAAGGGCTTGATCATGGGAAGTGACATTCATGAACCATGTTCCATTTGTGAACCTAAGTATTGCCAATATATTTTTGTGACTCATATCAACCATCTACATGTACACACTCATGATCATATGCATAGACACATGGAGTCATGAAATAATGAGAAAGTTGCATATGTTCAAGGAAACATGCGATAACAAGCAAATGTTGCAGATGTTTCAATCCAATGTTTCAATTGTAAATGCTTGTTTATGGATGCTTGATACTCATGCTCATGTTATGCAAGTCAAGTTATGCAAGGCTAACACTCGAGGTGTTACAATGCTGTACCATGAGAAGGGCCCTGATCAATGAAGCTGCACAAAAAAAATTCCAAAAACTTGTCAGTAGCTATGACAACCAAAACGGTAGCTAGCAACATAGAACCCAAACTCTAGGCATGCCCTTAGGATTGAATCGAAACAAAAATCCAATCACAATATAATAGCAGTTAGTGTGGCCCAATCCGAGGGAAAAAGGACCAAAGCAAGAAGGGGGATACCTTTTACATTGACATGGCTCTGATAGTGAATCGTCGGACACATGGTATGGGAACGCAGTAGACACTTGGAGTAGTAGTGCAGCTAGGCAAAAAGAGAAGCCGATTATTGGTGTTTCGAGTAACCACCGATGAGTAAATTTCTTATATTGCGCGTCTGGCTCGGATGGTGTGCTTAGGGGACACAAGGTCTATACTGATTCAGGCAGAAAGTCTCTACGTCTAGTTCGTCGCTGCTGCTCATGTTACTAGCACAGAAAGTTTGCAGTAGGGGTTACAAAACGAGCGAGAGAGGGAAAGGATTCCAAGTCTCTGATGGAAGGAGTGAACGGGTGCCGAGAGCTCGGTTGCCGCTCGGTCGTGTGCTTGTGTTGTGTTCTGATCGGTTCGAGGTGATTCCGATCGGATTGGAGTCCCCTTCATGGGGACGCCCTGCTTTCCCTTTTATAGATCAAGGAAAAGCATGGGTTCAGCGGAGGAATAGAGGAGAACGAGAGAGAGAAGAAGTCCTTCAGGATCGCTGGGTCCTTCTTCTCCTTCAGGCAGGTTCCACCAACCCTATAGATATCAATAGGGATGGTGCCATGTCGCAACCCTGTCCATCACTGGTGCCATGCGCAGGCATTGTCTTTCGGTTATGGCGCTCCACTCCATCCTGGTGGACATCGTGGTCAACTGATGCGCCTATCAGTATCCATATGAGGGGTAGGTAGAATAGCACCGGTATGCCCAACGCTGTTCTTGATGTGAACCATCAGGTATGGCCCGTCGTGATCGTGGGTTACATCAAGACGTGCCAGTCTTCCCTGGTGTCAGAGTTTTGACTTAGGCCCATACACTTGGACCTGGAGTGGCTGGCGGTGGTATGGGACCCCATTGGGCGAGACAGAGCCCCCACCTGAGGGGTCAGGTGAGGCGGAGTGTAAACCCAAGGGTCGGGCGAGGCGGAGCCCATAGCCTCGGGGTCGAGCGAGGCGGAGCATAAACCCAAGGGTCGAGCGAGGCGGAGCCCACGATCTTAGGGTCGGGCGAGGTGGAGCCCATGGCCTCAGGGTCAGACAAGGCGGAGCCTACCCCTAGAGGTCGGGCGAGGCGAAGCCCGCAGCCTTGGGGTCAGGTGAGGCAGAGCCCACAGCCTCGGTGTTAGGCGAGGCGGAGCCCACGGTCTCGGGGTCGGGCAAGGCGAAGCTCACAGCCCTAGGGTCAGGCGAGGCGGAGCCCTCCCTCAAAGGTCAGGCAAAGCGGAGCTCGCGCACCTGGGGGTCAGTTGGAGCTATAGTCACACTCTTATCTCTTGGATGAATCAATGCTAATGACCATTAGCTCCTCCTCTTCGGGTACCCTAGTATTGGTTCCTAATAGTAGCACCCGAGCCTACGGAGGAGTAGAATACTCCTTCAGAGGTTTTTCCAAACGAAAGGACTTTGAGGGCCTTGGCCTTCTTTTGTCATCCACGGCATGACCTAGGATGGTGATTCCCTTTCGTCGAGATCGAACCCTTCGGGGGTATAGCCATGACATTTGGTGGGTCGAAAGAGGTCTTTTCTGATTTTGTCCCCTACCAGGATCTGTCATTCTGTGACTGTATGTTCGGTCTCTGTGCGAGCCCAACTTTCCTCGAGCCCCTCGCCCGTAGCAGGGGTCAGGTCATGGATCGACTTGTCTTTTCTCAAGCATTTTTTCCAAAAAACAGAGGGGCCAAGCCATGCCATGATTTTCCTTTATGGACGAATCATGGTGCTCAGTGAGCTGTTAATGGGCTAGTCCGAGCGGGGCCTCGGCATCCCATTTGTGGGGATCCATC
Source organism: Miscanthus floridulus (assembly GCF_019320115.1). Classification (NCBI taxonomy): domain Eukaryota; kingdom Viridiplantae; phylum Streptophyta; class Magnoliopsida; order Poales; family Poaceae; genus Miscanthus; species Miscanthus floridulus. The sequence goes on along the minus strand of NC_089597.1, from coordinate 60,780,044 downwards.
TTGGGTCATCTGGTGACTGACTCCGGATTCTCAGTGGTCAATCCATATCGTTCTCGGGTCTGTTCGACTAGTCCCGAGGGCTCTGTGCCTTTCTTCAAAGCAAAACTATGGATTGTATATGGCTAAGACTCGAACGTGGGCCAGGATACCCACGGCGCTCATGTGCCCGGGTACTGGCCGCTAGTGGGCCCACCCCTTTCCACCCCTCACTCTAAAGGTGTCCGGAGCGGTTATCGAACCCGTTGGTGGGACAACCTTCAAACTCCTAGGCCTAGACGGGCCGCTGTAACATTTTTAGCTCCGTATCCCTTTTACCTATGATGGGTCGTGGCCTGTCTAGAGAGGCAAAACGTCCGATGAGTTTTTTGAGGGAACAGACATTGGTTGCGTCCGCATGTATCGTAGGGAGACGTGGTAGGCATAGAGATCTAGGCGGGCGGTTGGTTTCCTCGCACCCGTCACCCCTATAAAACCAAAGGGTTAGCCCCTCGGGTTCCATAAGTTGCATCCTTGCCTCCGTAGCAATGCCCGCCGCTGCCAATCGCTTAGGTTTCTTGCCTCCGCATCTCTGCCGTCATTGACCTCGCATCCATACGCCCCCACCTCCAATGGATCTATGGTGCCGTTCTAACATCACCTTCTAGCATATCTCCTCCATCACGATCTTCTCCGCGCGCGGACCTCGGCCGAGGAGTGCCTGTTGCCCGGTGAGGAGGATTTGCCGTCGCCGCCCGATGGCTATGTGGGGTCGTTCGCCCACTTTTACGAACGTGGGTTCACGACCCCCGCCCATAAATTTCGTCAGGGGTTGCTGCACTACTACAAGATCGAGCTGCAGCATCTCAATCCCAATGGGATCTAGCACATGGCGACGTTCATCGCCTTGTGCAAGGGATTCCTAGGGATCAACACCCACTTCGACTTATGGAGGTACTTCTTCGCCGTCACCCTCTAGAAGAAGAGGGAGAAAAGCGGCAGGCAGGAGCTGCATATGCCAAAGGGGTGCATCCGCATCCAACTTCGAAACAATCAGGTCGGCGAGTACCCATCCAAGCGGCTCTCAACGTCCAACAAGGGGTGGCACTCGTAGTGGTTCTACCTCAAGAACAACGCTGCTGCCCTCTGTCGGAGTTCACCGGATGCCTGATCAAAGAGGCCCCAGAGCCGTGGAGGAAGTGGGGCATCCCGGAGAAGGACAAGAAGAAGATCCGAGACCACATCGCCGCCATCCACATCCTAAAAGAGAACGGCCTGAGGGGGTTGGGTGTCATTGAGGCCAACCATGCAAGGAGGGTGGCGCCATTGATGACGCGCGCGCTCCCGCTATATGCGATGGCACCTGAGGAGTCGTTCGATGGAACGGCGCTCGCTAAGGGGACGCTCCCCAACTTTGAGATCACGCAACGCATCAAGGAGGCGATGGAGCCTTTATGGGACGACACGGGTGCCGCCCTCGACTTCATTTACCCGGTGCCAGGGCATCCTCCGATGCGGTCGGAGCCAGGCCACATCGTCTTCATGTGTTTCCCTTTCTCTTGCCTTTTCTTCAATTGATTTCCTGACCTCTTGATACTAACTTTGAGAGGGGCGGGACCAGTCGAGGGACCTCATCCTCACGGATCACCTAGTGCCATTGCCGAGGAGTTCGGCTATGAGGACGGTGAATTGTGCTAAGGGTGAGCGGCTGAAGAAGGCAAAGGAGGACAAGAAGAGGAAGAAGCAGCGGAAGCTGCTGGCGTGGGAATGAGGGGAGAACACTGTCGCAGAACCAACCAATTTATAAGAATACAAGTATAATGGCAATCCGCAAGCGGTTGCACTGTCATACTTGAACCCATATAAACCCGGTAGTCCGTCGAGTACCACGACGGGTCTCGATAAACGATTTACAACACCCAAGATCGTACAGGATTCAACATACATGCCACATATTACATAAAGTTCACAGATACTTTTTCATCATCAGAGTACGAATAGAAAGTTATTACAAACCAAGTTTGATAATTAAAGCGGAAGCAAATAAGTTTGAAGATAAGTTTCCAACGTAGTTTGATACAGTGCCATGCCAGATCACGATCCACAAAAGCAAAGATAGGAACTACTAAGAAAGCCTGCCCAAGGCTTACTCCTCATCCACAGCGGGATAGAAGCAACTCTTGCAATAACCATGATACACAGTGCCATCTGCAACAATGGGAAAATAAACCCTGAGTACGAGAAGGTACTCAGCTAGACTTACCCGTCATGAACCAGAAATAAAATGACTCCAAGGATTATGCAAGGCTGTATAAGTGGACGTAACTTGACAACATTTTTGCGAAAAAGGCAATTAATCTTTGTACACTTGTGATTCCTTGATCAAGTTAATTATAACTATCCATTTCTAGATTAGCAACTACCCTGTGCCAAACATGTGGTATATTATTTAAAATCATACAATAGTAACCATAGCAGGTATTGTAATTCCATATTCATCCGAACCACCATGTTCCATAATATAGCTGCTACGATGTTGGGACTAGCCAAGTTTCTCACTATCCGGGAGAGACGGCGATTCGAATCGATTTCAACCAGCTGGGAATTTATTCCTAACACAAACCCAGATCTACCAGCCACGATAGTCTTAGGTCACCTTTGGTACAACTCCGGTACACATTTCGCGGGTTCGTACTGCGCCGCACAATCTGGAACACCAGATGCCAGGATGCTCAGGCCAAGCCTGCCCTTGGGCTCAGTCTGATCGTTCCCCGGAAGGAGCGCACAACAGAACGATTCCCGGCCTGAGTTGAATTACTCGGCTTCGCGGTCGGAACGAGTTATCCGGCCAGCTAAGTGAGAGGCATGCGTTCAATCTTGTCAGAAGCGCCAACAACGGTACGGTCCTTAATCGACACGGACGGGGATAAGTCCACACCCAAGACCTCCATGCCTTGTTGCTTCCCTATCGACCTCCCGTCCGGTCTCAATTTACTTTTACCTCATGGTTCTGTTCCACGATAGCAGATATAGCCAACCGTGCTCCGGTATCCACCTATATCTCGCAGGTGACAGGACATCACCCGACTTCTACCGGTCTAAGCATGGCTAAGCATATATACATTCGATCCTGGACCTATACCGGTTAAAGGTGTAATATCTGGACAAGGAATGTACATGCATCAAGTGGTTTCATTCAACTCTTATAACCTAATGCATCAATCATAAATACGTAAGTAAACATTTGTAAATTACTGGGAGACTTATAATGCTCCGGGGCTTGCCTCGCAGAAAGGAAGTAGGGCGATGGTCAGGGCACTCCGGCAGCTCTTCAGGGTTCTGCTCCACGCCTTCGGGAGCTGCGGCTTGCGGATCCTCCTGCGGGTTCCCTTCCTCTGCTTCTTCGAATTCCAGCAACGTGATTTCTTCCTCCGATCCTATATGCATGAGTATGGTATGAGTATTACGAATGCATAATGTTAACAAGTGCATCGCGTTGTTTGAGTAGGTGCATATCTCTTCTCGCTTACTACTTAACTACTCCTACAATGCATCGACTATGCCATAAACAGTATCTACTTGTTTCACTCATCACTGGAGTTCTACAATTCCAAATCTAGTGATCCTGGACTTTCTGGAAAGCTTATCAAATTTTCTACAACTTTGTTATTAACCATTTTTACAGTCTACATCAATTTCAACATGCAACTCATCATTTTCTAGAATCAGTCCGGAAATGACTTAACATGCAATATAAAGTAATAACACCTCTACTTCATGTAATTATTCACAAATTGACAACCTAGAACCTACCAACAGTTTAAGCATACCAAACATAGTTAGGATAATATAATGGCAAAGCCCAAACTATTTATTAAATTGCCTTTATTATTTTATTTAGATATCTAGGTTAAATAATAAATATATATCAGATGTGCTTAATAAATTCTCAGAAATTTACAGAGCCTTAATAATGCTATCACATGACCACTATAAAAATTTCAGGTCATTTTACTAAGTAAAACATCCTATACAAAAATGATAAGGAAGCAAGGCTTGAAATAGCATAAATGGAAAATCCTATTGAAAAGTGTCAAGCAACAGATTTCTTATTTTTCCTAACATCCATATGGTACTAGTATCATCTCCAATAAATTTCATGAATTTTGGACTCATAATTAATTTATAAAAAATCATGCAAGGATTAACTATTTATAAAAGAAAAATCTATAACTATAGATCTACACATGCACTGGTTCTCAAATTTTTATCCAAGCTCATGTATGACAAGAATAGCCTACCACAAAAATTTCATAATTTTTGGAGCACAGGAACTCTAGATATAAAATAAACAAATTTGAATGCATTCAAAAGCACATTTGAAAACCCTATTTAAATCTCCAGAAATTTCCACTGTTGAAGCCAAGAACATATTTTTCCTAAATACTACACTTCCTAAGGAACACAACCATATTTATTTCAACATTTTTGGAGCTACCAATCTGCAGATACAAAAATAACAAAACCAATCAAAAACTGGATTCAAAAAGGTTTAGCCTACACTACTGCTGTCGCTGACAGGTGGGACCCGCTGGTCAGGGGACCCCACTCGTCATCGACACAGAGCAGAGCAGCGGCGCTGCTTCGTCACGGCGCGGCGAGAACTCGACGACGGGGAGTTCGCCGGCGGTGAGGTCATCAGGGTAGGACCTACATGACCTGGCGAACCTATTGAGCCACTTGGCCGGCCCTATTGCTGACCCTAGAGCTAGCGGCGGCGGCCATGGCGGAACGGAGGCGCGGGACGACGGCGTTACGCCGGTGACGACCTCGGCGGCTCAATCAAACGCGCGGACAAGCATCTACGAGCTACTGGAAACCTAGCGCATCAACTAACGCGTGGAGTGGTAGACTAAAACGGCGTGGCCACGACGACGAGGTTGGCGGCGGAGCTCCGGCGAGCTAGCGCACGGCGCTGGGGCTTACCGAGTGCTAACAGCGGGCACGGTAGGGCGCAGGGGGTTGCTGGGAAGATGGTGGAGGGTTGCGGTGGGGATGGAGGAGCTGGGCGCGAGCTGGCGCCTCCAATGGCGATGGTGGGCTCTCGGCACCGGGGTTGCAGCGGCTGCGGCGAGGTGAGTGGCGAAGGAGAGCCGGGAAAAACGAAAATGCAGGCGCTGGGCGTTGCGGGCGAGCGCGGGCGACTTGAAGGCGTGCCCAGACGCGGCGTGGCCTGCGCGGACAGAGCAACGGCGACGCGCGGCCGACGGAACCTCCACGCGGCGGCTCTGCTCTGAAGCTGGTCGGCCACTGTGCCGATCGGTTCAGTCGATTCAGTTACGCGATGCAGGCCTGACAGCGCGTTTTCAAGTCGATATATCCGCTGATCCGTGGCTCCTTCGTGCAAATGCCCAACATGAGTTTTGTAGCCCAAGGTACCAGCTACAACTCTTATTCAAAGATCAAGCTCAAATTCCCAACCGAAATCGAGTAAAGTCATCCCAAAGATCGGCTGTCAGGCTGTTAGTGAGCGAACCCTTAGAAAAATTTGTTAAGTGTTGAAAACTGGATTTTGCTGGTTTTTGTGGGACCCATCCAAGCATGTTAGAAGCTAAATCAGTCCATGACATAAAAATAAAAGTTGTTCCTTATGTCAAACACTACAACTTTGCTTTAGTGAACTCCTCCATGCAAGGTCCCTAACACCTAGTTCAACTTTAGTCAAACATGCCCCTTTGAAATCAAGATACACATTCAAACCATGGCTAAATGACCAAACTAGCCCTAGCCCTAAATACCAAAGTTGTTCATGATGATACTCTAAGCATGTTAAAACAATTTGCAAGGTCATTCAAGCATTTCATGAAGTAGTCACACATATAGCCATTCAGGTCAACACATGAAATAACACTTAAATGCTTGATCAAGAAATGTGGTCTTCATGAACAAGGTTCCTTTTGTTAACCTAAGTGTAGCTAAGGTGTTATAGTGACCAACATTACACACTAGCATTTATTTGCACATGATCATATGCATATGTTACAAGAAACACGAAATAACAAGAAATGTTTCATGTGTTTCGATCAAATGTTTCATAGGTAAAGGATGATTTATGAATGCTTGATGCTCATGCTCATGTTATGCAAGTCAAGTTATGCAAGGCTAACACCCGAGGTGTTACAGCCCCTCCCCCTTATAAAAATCTCGTCCCGAGATTTGCAAGACCTACCATTCTTGGAAAAAGGCGGGATAAACTTCTTGCAGATAATCTTCCCTTTCCCATGTAGCATCTTGTTCACTGTGATTGTTCCACACCACCTTATAGAACTTAATGATCTTACTCCTTGTTACTCTCTCCATCTCTTCTAATACTCGAATTGGCTTTTCTTCATAAGTCAAATCCGATTGAAGTTGCACGTTGGTGGGTGCAATAGCTTCTTCCGGTACTCGAAGACATTTCTTTAGCTGAGAAACATGGAACACATCAAAGATTGCACTCATCTCTGGTGGTAGTTGTAGCTTGTACGCAACATTTCCTTTTCGTTCCAATATTTTGTATGGCCCTACATATCTTGGTGAAAGCTTCTTTTTCATCCCAAATCTCTTCACACCTTTCATGGGTGATACTCTCAAGTACACATAGTCACCTACTTCAAAAGTTAGTGGTCTTCTTCTTCTATCGGCATAACTCTTCTGTCTTGATTGAGCTGCCTTCATGTGTTGTTGGATGATACGTACTTGTTCTTCGGCTTCATTGACAAAATCAATACCAAAATATCTCCTTTCACCGGGCTCAATCCAATTCAATGGAGTTCTGCACTTCCTGCCATACAGGGCTTCAAATGGAGCCATTTTGATACTCGCTTGATAACTGTTGTTATAGGAGAATTCAGCTAAAGGTAACCATTTCTCCCATGAACCTTTTGAAGATATTACACAAGCTCTAAGTAAATCCTCTAGAATTTGGTTCACTCGCTCTGTCTGTCCTGAAGTTTGTGGATGATAAGCTGAACTTCTGATTAGTTTGGTTCCCAAAGCTTGGTGTAAGTGCTCCCAGAAACGAGCTATGAACTGTGGTCCTCTATCTGAGATTATAGTCCTGGGTACTCCATGCAATCTCACGATCTGGGCAACATATATTTCCGCGTATTTCCCAACTATATACCGCGTGTTCACGGGTATGAAGTGTGCTGACTTGGTGAGACGATCAACAATGACCCAGATTGAATCGTGACCTTGTGGTGTTGTTGGAAGGCCTGTAATAAAGTCCATACTGATCTCTTCCCATTTCCATCCTGGAATAGGCAGTGGCTGAAGTAATCCAGCGGTTTTCATATGGACGGCTTTCACTCTGCTGCAGTTATCACACCTAGCAACATAGGCTGCGATCTCTTTCTTCATCTTAGTCCACCAAAAACGGGTTTTCAAATCTTGATACATCTTACTACTACCCGGGTGGATAGACAATTTGGAGGAGTGAGCTTCTTCTAAAATTTGATTCCTTAGCTCACGGTCTTTTGGCACCACTAGTCGGTCCTCAAACCATAATACACCTCTTTCGTCCAATCTAAAATGTTTGGTTTCTTGCTCTTGCATTTTTCTCTTGATGTGACTTATTCCAACATCTGTCTGCTGTAGCTCTATGATTTTGCCTTCAAGCGAACAACTGATTGTGATATTGTGTAATACAGCAGGATGTAGCAAGTTGAATCCATCTTCCAATAGCGCTTCCACTGTGTTGCAATGGGACTTTCGACTAAGTGCATCGGCTACTACATTAGCTTTACCCGGATGGTAATGCACTTCCAAATTATAGTCCTTAATCAATTCCAACCATCTACGTTGTCTCATGTTCAGTTCTGGCTGGGTAAAGATATACTTGAGGCTTTTGTGATCAGTATAGATATGACATACATTGCCCAACAAGTAATGTCTCCATATCTTTAGTGCATGGACAACGGCTGCAAGTTCCAAATCATGTGTAGGATAGTTGACTTCATGTTTTCTCAGTTGCCGAGAGGCATATGCAATTACTCTCCCTTCTTGCATAAGTACACATCCCAAACCTATTCCTGATGCATCACAAAATACATCAAAAGGCTTTTCAATGTCTGGTTGTGCTAGCACAGGTGCTGTAGTCAACAAAGTTCTGAGAGTGTGAAAAGCTGTTTCACATTCTGGTGTCCACTTGTATTTCTCATCTTTCTGAAGTAGTCTGGTCATAGGCTTGGCTATCTTTGAGAAGTCTGGAATAAACCGACGATAGTATCCTGCTAACCCTAGGAAACTCCGAACTTCATGCACCGAAGTTGGGGCTTTCCAATCCATGACCTCCTGTACTTTTGATGGGTCTACTGAGATTCCATCTCTAGATAAAATGTGACCTAAGAAAGGCACTTTGCTCATCCAAAATTCACATTTGCTAAACTTGGCATATAGCTTATGTTCCCTCAGTCTGGATTGGACAATCCTCAGATGCTCTTCATGATCTGACTCATTTTCTGAATAAATCAATATGTCATCGATAAACACGACCACGAACTTGTCAAGTTCGGGCATGAATACCGAGTTCATTAGGTACATAAAGTAGGCTGGAGCATTTGTTAGTCCGAAAGACATAACCAAGTACTCGTATAAGCCGTACCTAGTAGAGAAAGCCGTTTTAGGTATATCCTCCGGTCTAATCTTTATCTGATGGTAACCTGACCTCAAGTCAATTTTGGAGAATACCTTTGCCTTCGCTAGCTGATCGAACAAGATGTCGATGCGGGGTAACGGATATTTGTTCTTGATGGTCACAGCATTGAGTGGTCTGTAATCTACACACATCCTCAGTGACTTATCCTTCTTTTTCACAAACAGTGCTGGACATCCCCACGGAGATGAGCTAGGTTGGATAAGACCTTTGTCCAATAGATCTTGCAATTGAACCTTCAGTTCTGCTAACTCATTGGGTGGCATTCTATATGGCCTTCTGGATATGGGTGCGGTACCTGGCACTAATTCAATCTTAAATTCCACGTCCCTATCCGGTGGTAGACCTGGTAATTCCTCTGGAAATACATCCGGAAACTCACAAACCACGGGGATATCACATAAGGTGGTGGTTTGGATAGCACAGGCTAAATGTTGGGGTTCGAAATCGCGGGAGAGTGGAACTAGAAAAGCATTCCCTCCCGTGGGTTCTCGCAACATGATAGTACGGGTGCTAGTGTCGATAAGAGCACCATGATACTTCATCCAATTCATGCCTAAGATTACACTTATCGACAATCCCGGCAATATTATCAAATCTGTTGTGTACTCCCTCCCTTGTATCAAAATGAGTACATTTTTGACTATCTTTTTGGTAGTAACAGTACCCCCTGCTGAACTTATGTTAAAACCCCCTTTGCTTACTTCAATTATTTCTTGATTATGTCTAGATGCAAATGCTTGACTCATAAATGAATGAGAAGCTCCTGAATCAAATAAAACAACAGCGGGGTGCTTGTTGACAAGAAACATACCAGCCGTGACAACTTCTCCAGCGGGCACTTCCTCCACAGCGGTATAGTGCACTTGTCCTTGACGTGCCCTGGCATTCACCTGCCTCTGATTGTTCTGCGTGGGGTTGCTATTCCTCTTGGGGTGGGGGCACTCCTTGGACCAATGACCCAGTTGGTTGCAGTTGAAACAGGGTTGATTACTTTTGAATCCGGCTGAGCTGTCCTGATTGCCATTTCCTTTTGGCAAGGCAATAGTGAACGCCTTACGAAATGGTTTCTGTGGCCTGTTATTCTGAGCTTTCGGTGGTGGAGGCCTGAACTTGGGTGCAGGTGGACGGAATTGTGGCCTAGCTGTGATAGGCGCTTTCGACTGGAAAGATCCGGATGCACCGGCCTCATAGGCCCTCTTGCGACCTTTAGCAACTGCATGCATGTTGTTGTGATTTTCTTGGGTCAAGGCATCACTAATGAATTCATTGTACGTGGCACATCGAGAATTTGCCATAGTCTTCATTAGTTTGGTACCCAACCCTCGCTTGAAACTCTCAATCTTTTTCTCTTCTGTATCCACGAAACTGGGAGCATATCTTGACAAGTTGTTGAATGCGTGCATATATTCTGTGAGTGACTTGGTTCCCTGAGTGAGCCTCATAAATTCTGCTGCTTTCATGCGCATCAGGCCTGGGGGAATATGGTGTCCCCTAAAAGCCAATTTGAATTGATCCCAGGTCACTCTCGCATTAGCAGGCAGAGACGACAGAAAGTGCGTCCACCAGATTCCTGCTGGTCCTTGCAATTGGTGAGAAGCATATTCTGCTTTCAGGTGCTCTGTGACCCTTAGCAGACGAAATTTCTGCTCGATGGTATTTAGCCACTCATCGGCCTGCAGTGGTTCCTCAGCCACCTTGAAAATCGGAGGCTTTGTGTCCAGAAACTCCTTGAATGAACTGTGCTGATTTGGCTCGGCCCCTGGTTGCTGTGGGTGGCCACGAGCAGTGTTTTGCGCGATGAGGCGCAAGGTTTCTTCCATTGTCCTCTGGCTCCCTAGGAACTGGGCAAAGAACTCCTGAGCAGACGGCGGGGGTGGGGGTGGCAAGTCATCGTGGTTGCCATCCTGGCTGCTACTAGCTCCTGCACGGGTGCGCGTCATCTGCGAAGTTGCAACAATAAGTGATTATTGGTTGATGCCAAGAGATTGCAGATGAATTAGATAATCATGCCAAACTGAAATTACTGGAGAAAATTTCTCAAAATCACAATAAAAACAGAGGCATAATAATTCTTTCTCGCAACATGACATCACCAATTTGACCACTTATCGTGCTCATAACGCATGCAATTCTAAAGCGTGGTTAACGACAAAGTACAGGAATTGCATTGACGTTCCTCCAAACGTGCGATTAACATTACATGATAGTCTGGTTACTAATGCCAACTTGGAACTACAGGTCCATTACATAAATAGAGGTAATACATTAGTCCTTCCACTAAATGCGAAGCGATCTAATCCTCATCATGATCACTATCGAGGTCAGACGCAGAATCGTCTCCTTCCTCAGGTTCTACTTCTTCTTCAGGTGCCACTTCTTCTTCTTCCTCGTACCCCTCTAGATCCATTTCTGCGGCTCCAGGTGGTACATAAGGGTGGAGCTGATTGTGCAGTAGGTGAACCTCTTCATGCAGATTATCATTGTATTCTTCCGCATTTGCCAGCTGCTGTTCCAGCTCAAACTGTCGAGCTCTCAGGACATCTTCCCTGGTCCAGGCTGCATTCCGTTGGTGAGTTAACCGAGTCATCTCTTCAGTGAGCCTTTCAATCTCGGCGTCGTGCTCCCTCTGAAGCTGACGTCGGTCTTCGCGGGCATGACCAAGAGCACCAGACACACGTCTGAGGCTACCCTCAACTCCATCTAACACTCTCATCATTGCGAACATGGCGCTCATTGCAGGGTTATCACTGTTCTGTCCTTCTGCGGCACCAATTTCCAAGGGTCTTCCTCTAGCCTGCTGCCATGAGTCAGTGGAGGGATTACCTCTTGGAAAGACTCCAACCAAAGCGGCTGCCAGCTCCTGAGGAAAACGATCCATGATATCCCTCAAGATTCCAAAGGCTGCCCTGCCAGCTGCTTCTTCAGCAGTCCTGCCAGTCGACTCATAACACCAGCCTGTCCACTCAGAATCGTCACCTCGGGGACGAACAACGGCCTCCACAGTAACTAAGAGACCTTCTCCCAACCGCTCATTCGCCCAGAAGTAGCGGGGTTCCATTCCATCAGGATAGCCTACATAGCTGAGCACTCTCCACAAAAGTGTAGGCATCCCAAACTCTCCAAGGAACGTGTGACGTTGACGGGTACGTGGAGCAAGCTGACGGCTAGGGGCTCTTCCTCCGGTGGACTTGCGAGCAGTCTGCTTGGTGCGTGCCATCTGTACCATTAACATGTATCCTTGGTGAGACAATGCCATAATGGACAAGGGTTACATAACCGAGTAAGAATCTTATAAGGGGAGAAACAAATGTAATTATGTGAATGGTATTTTAACATGATGCATGCTCGTGCCGTACGTCCTCACAAACTTAGGAAAAATGTGTTTCTAACGGTAGACACGGTGGCATACATACGTTCTCTCATATATATCGTAACTAATCGAGCTACACGATTCGTGGTTAGTGTACCTGCCAGCTGTCGCAGAACCGACCAATTTATAAGAATACAAGTATAATGGCAATCCGCAAGCGGTTGCACTGTCATACTTGAACCCATATAAACCCGGTAGTCCGTCGAGTACCACGACGGGTCTCGATAAACGATTTACAACACCCAAGATCGTACAGGATTCAACATACATGCCACATATTACATAAAGTTCACAGATACTTTTTCATCATCAGAGTACGAATAGAAAGTTATTACAAACCAAGTTTGATAATTAAAGCGGAAGCAAATAAGTTTGAAGATAAGTTTCCAACGTAGTTTGATACAGTGCCATGCCAGATCACGATCCACAAAAGCAAAGATAGGAACTACTAAGAAAGCCTGCCCAAGGCTTACTCCTCATCCACAGCGGGATAGAAGCAACTCTTGCAATAACCATGATACACAGTGCCATCTGCAACAATGGGAAAATAAACCCTGAGTACGAGAAGGTACTCAGCTAGACTTACCCGTCATGAACCAGAAATAAAATGACTCCAAGGATTATGCAAGGCTGTATAAGTGGACGTAACTTGACAACATTTTTGCGAAAAAGGCAATTAATCTTTGTACACTTGTGATTCCTTGATCAAGTTAATTATAACTATCCATTTCTAGATTAGCAACTACCCTGTGCCAAACATGTGGTATATTATTTAAAATCATACAATAGTAACCATAGCAGGTATTGTAATTCCATATTCATCCGAACCACCATGTTCCATAATATAGCTGCTACGATGTTGGGACTAGCCAAGTTTCTCACTATCCGGGAGAGACGGCGATTCGAATCGATTTCAACCAGCTGGGAATTTATTCCTAACACAAACCCAGATCTACCAGCCACGATAGTCTTAGGTCACCTTTGGTACAACTCCGGTACACATTTCGCGGGTTCGTACTGCGCCGCACAATCTGGAACACCAGATGCCAGGATGCTTAGGCCAAGCCTGCCCTTGGGCTCAGTCTGATCGTTCCCCGGAAGGAGCGCACAACAGAATGATTCCCGGCCTGAGTTGAATTACTCGGCTTCGCGGTCGGAACGAGTTATCCGGCCAGCTAAGTGAGAGGCATGCGTTCAATCTTGTCAGAAGCGCCAACAACGGTACGGTCCTTAATCGACACGGACGGGGATAAGTCCACACCCAAGACCTCCATGCCTTGTTGCTTCCCTATCGACCTCCCGTCCGGTCTCAATTTACTTTTACCTCATGGTTCTGTTCCACGATAGCAGATATAGCCAACCGTGCTCCGGTATCCACCTATATCTCGCAGGTGACAGGACATCACCCGACTTCTACCGGTCTAAGCATGGCTAAGCATATATACATTCGATCCTGGACCTATACCGGTTAAAGGTGTAATATCTGGACAAGGAATGTACATGCATCAAGTGGTTTCATTCAACTCTTATAACCTAATGCATCAATCATAAATACGTAAGTAAACATTTGTAAATTACTGGGAGACTTATAATGCTCCGGGGCTTGCCTCGCAGAAAGGAAGTAGGGCGATGGTCAGGGCACTCCGGCAGCTCTTCAGGGTTCTGCTCCACGCCTTCGGGAGCTGCGGCTTGCGGATCCTCCTGCGGGTTCCCTTCCTCTGCTTCTTCGAATTCCAGCAACGTGATTTCTTCCTCCGATCCTATATGCATGAGTATGGTATGAGTATTACGAATGCATAATGTTAACAAGTGCATCGCGTTGTTTGAGTAGGTGCATATCTCTTCTCGCTTACTACTTAACTACTCCTACAATGCATCGACTATGCCATAAACAGTATCTACTTGTTTCACTCATCACTGGAGTTCTACAATTCCAAATCTAGTGATCCTGGACTTTCTGGAAAGCTTATCAAATTTTCTACAACTTTGTTATTAACCATTTTTACAGTCTACATCAATTTCAACATGCAACTCATCATTTTCTAGAATCAGTCCGGAAATGACTTAACATGCAATATAAAGTAATAACACCTCTACTTCATGTAATTATTCACAAATTGACAACCTAGAACCTACCAACAGTTTAAGCATACCAAACATAGTTAGGATAATATAATGGCAAAGCCCAAACTATTTATTAAATTGCCTTTATTATTTTATTTAGATATCTAGGTTAAATAATAAATATATATCAGATGTGCTTAATAAATTCTCAGAAATTTACAGAGCCTTAATAATGCTATCACATGACCACTATAAAAATTTCAGGTCATTTTACTAAGTAAAACATCCTATACAAAAATGATAAGGAAGCAAGGCTTGAAATAGCATAAATGGAAAATCCTATTGAAAAGTGTCAAGCAACAGATTTCTTATTTTTCCTAACATCCATATGGTACTAGTATCATCTCCAATAAATTTCATGAATTTTGGACTCATAATTAATTTATAAAAAATCATGCAAGGATTAACTATTTATAAAAGAAAAATCTATAACTATAGATCTACACATGCACTGGTTCTCAAATTTTTATCCAAGCTCATGTATGACAAGAATAGCCTACCACAAAAATTTCATAATTTTTGGAGCACAGGAACTCTAGATATAAAATAAACAAATTTGAATGCATTCAAAAGCACATTTGAAAACCCTATTTAAATCTCCAGAAATTTCCACTGTTGAAGCCAAGAACATATTTTTCCTAAATACTACACTTCCTAAGGAACACAACCATATTTATTTCAACATTTTTGGAGCTACCAATCTGCAGATACAAAAATAACAAAACCAATCAAAAACTGGATTCAAAAAGGTTTAGCCTACACTACTGCTGTCGCTGACAGGTGGGACCCGCTGGTCAGGGGACCCCACTCGTCATCGACACAGAGCAGAGCAGCGGCGCTGCTTCGTCACGGCGCGGCGAGAACTCGACGACGGGGAGTTCGCCGGCGGTGAGGTCATCAGGGTAGGACCTACATGACCTGGCGAACCTATTGAGCCACTTGGCCGGCCCTATTGCTGACCCTAGAGCTAGCGGCGGCGGCCATGGCGGAACGGAGGCGCGGGACGACGGCGTTACGCCGGTGACGACCTCGGCGGCTCAATCAAACGCGCGGACAAGCATCTACGAGCTACTGGAAACCTAGCGCATCAACTAACGCGTGGAGTGGTAGACTAAAACGGCGTGGCCACGACGACGAGGTTGGCGGCGGAGCTCCGGCGAGCTAGCGCACGGCGCTGGGGCTTACCGAGTGCTAACAGCGGGCACGGTAGGGCGCAGGGGGTTGCTGGGAAGACGGTGGAGGGTTGCGGTGGGGATGGAGGAGCTGGGCGCGAGCTGGCGCCTCCAATGGCGATGGCGGGCTCTCGGCACCGGGGTTGCAGCGGCTGCGGCGAGGTGAGTGGCGAAGGAGAGCCAGGAAAAACGAAAATGCAGGCGCTGGGCGTTGCAGGCGAGCGCGGGCGACTTGAAGGCGCGCCCAGACGCGGCGTGGCCTGCGCAGACAGAGCAACGGCGACGCGCGGCCGACGGAACCTCCACGCGGCGGCTCTGCTCTGAAGCTGGTCGGCCACTGTGCCGATCGGTTCAGTCGATTCAGTTACGCGATGCAGGCCTGACAGCGCGTTTTCAAGTCGATATATCCGCTGATCCGTGGCTCCTTCGTGCAAATGCCCAACATGAGTTTTGTAGCCCAAGGTACCAGCTACAACTCTTATTCAAAGATCAAGCTCAAATTCCCAACCGAAATCGAGTAAAGTCATCCCAAAGATCGGCTGTCAGGCTGTTAGTGAGCGAACCCTTAGAAAAATTTGTTAAGTGTTGAAAACTGGATTTTGCTGGTTTTTGTGGGACCCATCCAAGCATGTTAGAAGCTAAATCAGTCCATGACATAAAAATGAAAGTTGTTCCTTATGTCAAACACTACAACTTTGCTTTAGTGAACTCCTCCATGCAAGGTCCCTAACACCTAGTTCAACTTTAGTCAAACATGCCCCTTTGAAATCAAGATACACATTCAAACCATGGCTAAATGACCAAACTAGCCCTAGCCCTAAATACCAAAGTTGTTCATGATGATACTCTAAGCATGTTAAAACAATTTGCAAGGTCATTCAAGCATTTCATGAAGTAGTCACACATATAGCCATTCAGGTCAACACATGAAATAACACTTAAATGCTTGATCAAGAAATGTGGTCTTCATGAACAAGGTTCCTTTTGTTAACCTAAGTGTAGCTAAGGTGTTATAGTGACCAACATTACACACTAGCATTTATTTGCACATGATCATATGCATATGTTACAAGAAACACGAAATAACAAGAAATGTTTCATGTGTTTCGATCAAATGTTTCATAGGTAAAGGATGATTTATGAATGCTTGATGCTCATGCTCATGTTATGCAAGTCAAGTTATGCAAGGCTAACACCCGAGGTGTTACAAACACTGATAGTGATGATGATGATGGTGATGACGGCAAGGTAGCTGACGACATAGAGTGAGACAACCTGGAGAATGAGGATGCGCTGATAGGTATCGGTTTGTCCTTGCAGGCATTGGGACCCTTCCTATTCCATGGAGGGGGTACGTCTAGGGAGCTAGCAGAGACAGGCCATACCGTCGGCCTGCCCTAGGAGCCAATAGAGGTGGACGGCTCTACCGTTGTGCCTGAGGTGGTAGTGGAGGCGGGCGGCTCCACCGTTGTGTCCCAAGAGCCAAGCGGAGGGAGCCCCTCTACCTAGGAGCAGGGGGTGCGCTCGAAACAGCCTTGTTCCGATGAGGCGGAGCGAGGGTCAGGGGGTTCACCCCCCGAATGCATCTACCACCCGACGGTGCTGAGGTGAGTTATCACTTCCTCTGTTTTTTCTACTTTAGTCGGATTTCATTATGACTTATGTTTTTCATCCCTTGCAGCTTCGACAAGCAGCAGAATCCTTTGGCGCTAGCGCCAAAGAAGAGCATCGCCCTCCAATTGAGGTGGTAGCCATCGGCTAGCGTCACGCCCATTTTGGGTAGGAGCAGTGCTATTGTGACCACGTCATTGGTCGGTTGGACTCTGCCCACGGTGACGCCTGTGCCCTCGGTGGGACGGGCAGACACAGGGGCTCAAGGGGTGCCTTCGGAGGTCGTAGAGCAACCGTTGATGGCCGCAATACCGCTACCGATGGCGGGGCGAACGGGTCTGCCAACCGTGATCATGGCACCGACCGTGGTAGGCACGACGCAGCCTATTGTGACCCCGCCGACGTAGGTGGAGGTGGCGGCGACCGTGACAAATGGGTCACAGCCGGGCGCAACCGCAGTGGTGCCTAAGGCACCGGCGCGACCAAGCGATGATGCCTAGCATGGGTCAGACGGAGGGCAACGTGGCCAAGGGGTCCCTAGGAGTCATGGTGGTAGGTGAGAGGTTGGCATCTGCACCGCTGACCCCTTCCATCGCCGAAGGGGGCGACCCGGCAAGGACGTTATGATGAGAGGGGTTGGCGGCGCTTGGAGACGGTGGGGAGTCATCCCTGCCCCTAATGTCATCGGGCAGCGCCTCGCCCACGTGGGGCGAGTCCCTGCTCTAGTGGACGGATCTATGGTATCCAACATCGGCGCTTTTCACTCTTGACGATGCCGCACAGAGCATAGAGCGGGAGAGCCTCGACATGGGGATCGTGTCCGTGCTCAAAGCCCTGAAGCACGCTACGGGCACATTGCATGACATCATTGTTTCATCCAGCCAGGTATTGCTTGATCCTGCTTCTTGCCCTTATCTTCCTTTTTCTATTTTTTGTATCCTAACCATCGTCTTCCTACAGTCCCTCATAGCTCATAGCCAGGGGAAATCTCAGTTCCTTCATCAATAGAAGGAGGCCTGGGACCGCCTCATCGAGGAGGTGTGGCTACATGGGGAGGTAATAGCTCAGCTTGTTGCCGCCCATCAGAGGGTGGCCAAGCTGACTCCCCTCACCGAGAATGCAGGCAATCTTTGGTCGTGGGTGACCGAGGCCTGTCAAGACGCTGATGAGGCCAAGAAAGCATTTGAGGCCCTATCGGCAAGGTTGTGGAAGGACGATGAGGAAGCCACCAGGGTTAGGAAGGAGCAGGATGAGCTGCTCCAGAAGGACACCGAGACCAGCCAGCGGGTCCTTGACCTTCTAGGCGAGGTTGAGCAAGAAAGGGAACTAAAGCTGGGGGCTAAGGAGAAGCTCGTGGCCCTAGAGAAGAGGGCGAGCCTGGATGCCATGGCAGTCGCTCAGCTACGCAAGGAGCGGGATGAACTGATCCAAACTATGGAGAGGCTCCGCTCAAAACATGGCGCGGCTCATGAGGAGCACGACTAGGCTCTCCGAGAGCGTGACCAGGACTGCCAAGAGCACGATGACGCGTAGTAGAAGGTCGGCTCACTCTAGGCCGAGCTTGAAAGCGTGACGACCCAGAAGCTGGAGGCCGAGAGTGTTTCTGTCGGGCTGGCTATGGACCTCACCAAGGTGAGGAGGAGTCTTTCAGACAGAGAGTGACGAGCTCAGTATCCTGAGCACCGTCCTCGGAGTGGTCTGCGATGACCTTTAGGTGGTGCGGTCAGAGGGGACCAACTCGCTCGCGGCTCATGCCGTTTAGATCACGGGTCGGGTGTGCTGCTCAAGAGGAGTGCCCTTCGCGCTGGTGTCAATCAATCCTTCATGATTGCTCGTTCTCATTACGGGGACATCATTAATCTAGAGGCGATGAGCCACGGCTACGCACCCGACTATGAAGTCCATGAGCTAGAGGAGATGGAGACGGTGGTGGCTCTCCTTTTGCTGGACCTAGAGGACAGGATCAAAGACATAGTTCTCCCCCGGAGGGGTTAGTTAGTTAAATAAGTTGGACGATCATTCTTGTGATAAGCGGACAAGTTTCGACCCTTTTCGTATTGTTTAAACAAACTTGTCATTTCGTTTGATCAAATTTGTTCTTTTATTTCGGTGTGAACAGATTTGTTTTTCCTCACTTTTTATGTGTGAAAAGGGGTTAATGTGTTCCGACCCTTCTGTTTATTAAGACTGTAGAGTTTGAGGTGTAGAAGGGAAACTCTGATCATGCTAGTAAGCAAGAATGTCGTAGCCACTAGGGCATAGGTTTCTTGCAGTCCGACCAGCCTTACTCAGTCGTTCATTTCTGCGAACCTTGCCACTAGGTTTTTAACATGAGGAAGGGGTCAAGGATGATGACTATTTCAGAAAGGGTATATGTACACCCTTATCAGCCCCCAAGTGAGACCTGACCCCCTTCTGTTGCTGGGGTCGGGTGTCGCTGAAGTTCGAGGAGAGGACAGCGAAAATAGTAGGAGGAAGTGTCTCTTGTTTTTGAAACATTATTCTTAGTTTTCGCACGTACCCCCTCCGTAGGATCTGAGCTATCGTCCTACAACCACACATTCGGTCTCCTTGCGAGTCCAACTTTCCTCGAGCCCCAGCGCATAGCAGGGGTCCGGTCAAGGGTCGGCTCATCTTTGTGATCGTCACCCCATCCGTGGCTTCTACAACTAGAGGGGTTGAGCTAACAACACTTGCCTTGATGGCTCGAGTGTGGCGCTCGGTGAGCTCGTTAATGGGCATGTCCGAGTGGAATCTGGGTCTATCATTTGTGACGGGGTTGGCATAGCCCTCATGTGGCATTCCACTGCTCCATAACCCACCTCCCAGTAGATGTTCGAGTCATTCTGGAGATCGATTCAGGTGGCCCACTGGCCTCTCTAGAGATTCTATAGGCTTGGCTCGAGGTTAGGATCGAACGAGAAGGTCGAGATGTCCCTGTCTGCTTCTAAGCAGGGTCGGGCAAGGCCGCTATGGCTCATCTACATTTTCTCTCCAGGCTCTATTTGACGCGAGGCGGTCTCGAGCCCTTTGCAGGCTGGCCTTCGAACCTCGGTCGATCACCGCTCATATCGAATGAGATGACCACCGCTTCATAACACGATGCTAAGCGTTGTGATGCAATAATTGCATATGCGATGCTTGGATGTATGGGATGAATGTATGGATGAATGTATGAATGAATGTATGGATGCATGCATGAGAATGGATGAATGACTAATCTTGCACTGGAAAAGAAAAGTGAGGGTTGGTAAAGTTACCTTGATGGCTCGAGTGACGGGTTCGGGGTGCTTACCGGATATGTCCATGTGGGGTCTAGATCCGTTGTTCATGACAGAGTTGGCGTAACCTGCATGGGGCATCCCACTACTCCTTACCCGTCTCTCGGCAGCGGCCCGAGCCATCCGATTGACTTGGGTGACCTGTTGGCCTCTCCTCGATGGAGATTCCATAGGTGAACCCCTCCGAACCCTTCTTGGGAAGGCGGACGCTAAAGCTCGGGGTGCGGGGATAAAAACTTTGATCACGCTGGTGAGCCAAAATGCCGTAGCCGCTGGGGCGTAGGTTTCTTGCAGTCCGACCAATTTTACTCAGAATTTGTTTCCACACACCTTGCCTCTAGGTTTAAGTGTGAGAAAAGGGATTAGGCATAGAGAATGTGTATCAAATAGACACTCTTGCTAGCCCCCGAGTGAGGCCTGACCCCCTACCATTGCTGGGGTCGGGGGCTCAATAGCAAAATTAATAAGAGAGAACATGCATAAATTAGGGGTGACCCATCTCTCGACAGCGGCCCAAACCGTCCGATTGACTTGGGTGACCCGCTAGCACAGGACTTACCTTGATGGCATGAGTGATGGGTTCAAGGAGCTCTTACCAGATATGTTCAAGTAGAATCCAGGTCTGTCGTTTGTGACGGAGTCAGAATAACCCGCATGGGGCATTCTACTGCTCCTTACCCATCTCTCATAGCGGACACGTTGTCCGATCGACTTGTGTGACCCGCTAACATAGGGCTTTCCTATGGAGATAGAGGATGAGATCATCTCCCCTAAAAAATTAGTTAGGCAGATACACCAGATGGTGAACTTGTACTAAGTGGACAAGCTCTTAAATTTCATTATGGCCTTAATAGATTTTAGCCCTGCTCCCCTTTTCGTATAAAAAGGTTAGTGCGTTCTGACCCCTTCGATTGTTAAGGCCATAAAGCTCGAGGTGTGGGTTAACAAACTTTGATCACGCTGGTGAGCAAAGGCGCCTTAGCCACTAGGGTGTAGGTTTCTCGCAGTCCGACCAGTTTTACTCAGTGTTTGTTTCCGCAACCCTTGCTTCCAAGTCTCAACGTGAGAGAGGGTCAGGCATAGACAATGTTTACCAGGTGGACATACTCTTAGATGCATACCGACTCTTTCCTTAGTTAAGGCTAAAAAGCTCGGGATGTGGGTGAACAAACTCTAATCACGCTGGTGAGCAAAGGCGCCGTAGCCACTGAGGCGTAGGTTTCTCACAGTCTGACCAGTTTTACTCAGTGTTCGTTTTCGTGACCCTCGCTTCTGGGTCTTAATGTGAGAAAGGGTCGGGCGTAGGGACTGTCTACCGGATAGATATGTTCTTATTAGCCCCCGAGTGAGGCCTAACCCCTTACCATTGCTGGGGTCGGGTGTCACTAAAGATTGGGGAGTTGATAGCGAAACTGATAAGAGAAAGTGTGCATATATTAAGGGTAAAAGTGAGGTAGCTGCTTGTTGTTCCAGGCATTGACGAAGACTTCGCCATCGATGGTCTTGAGCTTGTAGGCACCTGGTCAAAGCATATCCACGATGACGTACGGTCTCTCCCATGGTGGAGAGAGCTTGTGGCGGTTCTTGTTGCTCTAGACGAGGCAGAGCACCAGGCCCCGACAATGAAGGCCTGACCCCGCACTCAATGGCTATGGTACTGGTGCAACGCTTGCTAGTATTTAGCCGAGTGGAGGAGGGCGACATCGCGCGCTTCATCTAGCTGGTCCATGGCATCTTCGAGGGACGCCTCTACTCCCTGTTCATCATACGCCCTAACCCTTGGCGCTCCATAGTCGAGTTCGGTCAGGAGGATAGCCTCAGAACCATAGATCATGAAGAATGGTGTGTAGCCGGTGGCCTGGCTAGGGGTCGTCCTCAGGCTCTAGAGCACCGTGGGAAGTTCCACGACCCATTGTCCACCAAACTTGTTCAACCGGTTGAAGATTCTAGGCTTGAGGCCTTGTAGGACCATGCCATTCACGCGCTCAACCTGGCCATTCGTGCGGGGGTGCGCCACGGCTGCCCAATCGATGCGGATGTGATATTCATCGCAGAATCGAAGGAACTTCTTTTCGGTAAACTATGTAGCGTTGTTTGTGATGATGGAGTTTGGGACCCCAAAGCGATGTACGATGTCAAGGAAGAACAGCACGGCTTGCTCAAACTTGATCGCAGAGATTGGTCGAGCCTCCACCCATTTTGTAAACTTGTCTACGGTGACAAGTAAGTGCGTATAGCCCCTAGGCGCCCTCTTGAGAGGTCTGACCAGATCGAACCCCCAGACCATGAACGACCATGTGATGGGGATCGTGTGGAGTGTTTGGGCCGGTAGGTGGGTCGGCCGGGCATAGTACTGACACCCTTTGCAGGTGCGCACAATATGTTCAACATCGGCTACCATGGTCGGCCAATAGAAGCCTTGTTAGAATGTGTTTCCGACCAGGGTTCTAGACGTGGCATGGTAACAGCATACCCCACCATGGATATTACTTAGCAACTGCTTCCCTTGCTCGATGGAGATGCAGCGCCACAGGATCTCGATGTGGCTCCGCTTGTAGAGTTCACCATCAACAATGGCAAAGGACTTGGCACGACGCACAAGCCACCGAGCCTCAGTCTTGTTCGTTGGCAGTGCCTTGCAGAGAAGTTAATCGAGGTAAGGCGTCCTCTAGTCAGCTAGAGGATCAGACTCTGTCGCTGGATCCTCGTCAAGCTCCATGACCTCAGGGTCGGATGGAGCCGATGGCTAGTTAGCCCCCGAGCCCTAGGTAGGTGGCCTGTCACTGGCTTGTTCCGGCTCCTCGTAGTGGACTAAGGGCTTGTGCTGATCGCTGGCGAAGACTCCCATTAGCACTAGCTCTCCTTGAGACACCTTGGGATGTGGTTGAGCTTGAGACCATCGAACTTATCCTCCAACTGGTGGACTTCTCGGCAATATGCAGCTGTCTTGGCGTTGTGGTAGCTCGACTCCTGCATGACTTGGTCGATGACTAGCTAGGAATCACCCCGAACATCGAGGCGTTGGATACCTAACTCGATGGCGATGCGTAGGCCATTGATGAGTGTCTCATACTCACCCACATTGTTGGGGAGGGGAAATGAAGGTGAACCATGTACCTCATGCATACCCCGAGGGGCGAAATGAAGACCAGTCCCTTGCCGGCGCCTTTCTTCATCAGCGATCCATCGAAGTACATCGTCCAGTACTCTTGGTCGACGACCGCTGGTGGCATTTGGATCTCGATCTACTCTACAACGAAATCCACTTGGGACTTGATGGTCATTCGGGAGGCATACAAAATGCCTTGACCCATCAGCTCGAGTGCCCACTTTGTGATTCTTCCCATGGCATCCTGGTTTTGGACGACCTCGCCGAGGGGGAAGGACGTCACAACCATCAGACTCGAAGTAGTGGCGTAGCTTCCTCTTAGCACTGAGGATGGCGTACAGGAGCTTCTAGATTTGGGGGTAGCGGGTCTTGGAATCGGACAAGACTTCGCTAATGAAGTATACGGGACGCTGCACTTTGAGGGCGTGTCCCTCTTCTTCTTGCTCTACTACTAGGGCAGCACTGATCACTTGCATGGTGGCCACGATGTAGAGCAGAAGTGGTTCCTCATCGTTCAGAGGGACCAGGATCGAGGCGTTTGTCATAAGCTACTTGACCATGTCAAGTGCCTCCTAGGCCTCGGGCATCCATTCGAAATGGTTGGCCTTCTTTAGGAGCTAATAGAGGGGGAGACCTCATTTGTCGAGGCACCCTATAACTCGCTGTACCCCTTTATGTTCTGAATCGGGCCCATCCTTGTGATGGCTGAGATCTTCTCTAAGTAGGCTTCGATGCCACGCTCAAAGACGATGAAACCCAGCAGCATACCCCTCAAGACCCCAAAAACTCACTTCTCGAGGTTGAGCTTAATGTTGTTTGCTCGGAGTTTTGTAAAGGTCTGCTCAAGGTCGGCTATGACCTGGTCAGCCCGTTTGGACTTAACCACGATATCGTCCATGTAGGCCTCAATGGTTCGCCTAATGAGCCCCCCAAAACATTTGAGCATACAACGCTGGTACGTAGCCCTAGCGTTCTTCAAACCGAATGGCAATGTAACATAGCAGAACGATCTAAATGGGTGATGAAAGATGTCACAAGCTAGTCGAACTCTTTCATCACAATTTGATGGTACCCGAAGTACACATCAAGGAAGCAAAGGGTTTCACACCCTGAGGAAATTTGATGGTACCCAGAGTACACGCTTTGTTAAGACCCATGTAGTCAACACACATTCTCCATTTCCCACTCTTCTTTCATACAAGAACAGGATTGGCTATCCACTCAGGGTGGTATACTTCCTTGATGTACCTGGTCACCAAAAGCTTCGTGATCTTCTCGCTGATGGCCCTACGCTTCCCCTCGCTGAAGCGACGCAGGCGTTGCTTCACTAGCTTGGAGCCTGGCCTAATCTTCAAGGTGTGCTCGACGACTTCTCTCGAAATACCTAGCATGTCCGAGAGTTTCCATGCAAAGATGTCTCTATTGGCGCAGAGGAAGTCAACGAGTGCGCTTTCTTATTCAGAGGAAAGCATGGTGCCAATGCGCACCACTTTGCCCTTAGAGCCGCTAGGGTCTACGAGGACCTCCTTGGTGCCATCTATAGGCTCAGAAGACCCAGCCAATCGCTTGGAGTCGGGTGCTTCTTCGGCGACCTCCTTCCTAATGGCCGCGAGCTCTTTGGAGGCGACAATTGCCGCGGCATGTTCACAACACTCGACCTTGCTCTTGTAGGCGCGCTGGAAGGAGGTGACGATGGTGATGACCCTGCATGGGCCTGGCATCTTCAGCTTTAGGTAGGTGTAGATGGGGATGGCCATGAACTTTGTGTAGCATGGACGTCCTAGGATGGCATGATAGGTTCCAAGGAACCCGACCACCTCAAAGGTGAGGGTCTCCATCCTATAATTGGATGGATCTCCGAAGGTGACAGGTAGATTGATCTGCCCGAGTGCATGACCTACTTTCTAGGCATGATGTCGTGGAAAGGCACCCCAGTCGATGCCCATGGCATGGAAAGGTATCCCATGAAGGTAGATTGATCGGTGGAGGTTCGCGTAATCAGGAACCGGATGGTGACACAAGGCATAGACACAGCGATTGAGACAGGTTTG
This sequence comes from Miscanthus floridulus, assembly GCF_019320115.1. Classification (NCBI taxonomy): domain Eukaryota; kingdom Viridiplantae; phylum Streptophyta; class Magnoliopsida; order Poales; family Poaceae; genus Miscanthus; species Miscanthus floridulus. Next base: position 60,754,652 of record NC_089597.1, on the reverse strand, counting down.
GGCCATCTAATCGATGTAAGACCCTACGTCCTATGTCTTTGGTGTATTGTATTGGATATAAGATCTGATGGAGATGTCGACTAGGGGAACCCTGCCTCTCCTTATATACTCTAGAGGGGTAGGGTTACAAGGAAAGTATCCTATTTGGTACTATATAATATCTTGCGGTGCACGTCGACCAGTGCCGTGAACACCTTGATCTTGTGGGTTGGGGCACCTCTGATGGTGTGGCCCATGTCTTGTCTTATGGATACCAGGGGTCATATCCCCCATAGCTAGTCCTCGAGCGCCTTGTATCCGTTGTGCAACACCGTCTTGAGCTTGTCCGAGCAGGTGCGAACAAAGCCGAGCAGTCAGACTCATGGTCCAACCACCGTGATGAGTTGCCGAGCAGTTGTGAACCATTGTCGAGCAGTTGTGAACCGTTGCCAAGCAGTATGAATCGTTGCCAAGCAGTGTATCCCAAGTAAGGCTTGCCATAAGGATGTAAGGAGCTCAAGTTTAAAATCTAAAAATTCTTCCACTTAGGAGAAGTGTAGCCACTTAGACTCTATCAATAAGGAGGGTAAATTAAGAAATAAGCACTACATTCACCGCCAGGTGAAGTGTAGCCACTTAGTCCCCAAGCCTACTGGAAGATGGAGAATGAATCTTGTAGCAGGGTCAAAGAAAAGAAGTCTAAAGCTTGCCGACGTCATCTAACATGCACGTATCAAGACCCCAGATGTACTGCCCAAGACCAGCACCCTGATCCGAATAGCTTGGAGCAGCTTGATAGCACACCGATGAGACGTAGCAAGATCCGACCACCAAGAGAGTCCTCAACTTAGCCGACGATGCTTTCACGAAGAATCCAAACACTGAGGAGTCCCTAGGTCAACTGGTCGGTGATGAAGTGAGCATTGAGTAGAAGCGACTGGCGAACAGTCTGATCAACTAGTCGGCGACGAAGTCCATGAACCTAGCGGTCCGACCAATTGATCAGTGCAGAAGTCCAAACACCAGGTGGTCCGACCACCTGGACAATGATCCTGCAATACAAATATGTAGAACGGGTAGTACATGATGTAAAATATATGAACTCCAGAGAAGAATCAGCAATGGTGATGAAATAGGGTATGCAGCTCGGCGATCAGTTGGTGTGAACACTTAGTGTTATTCTAAATATGTATTTAATACAAACCGCCCGACCAGTTAGTGTGTAGCTGAGTCTTCAACCCTAGCTAGCCCGTTAACCATAGCACGGAGCGCGGAGCCCGTGTGCATGTAGGAAGAACAAAGCATCGCTAAGGAGCCACTGTCAACCACACATAACGTAGAGGGCAGACGCTCATACACGTGTAGGGAGGAGCCGGAGATAGGGTTGTCTCTGGGGACATCCGAGCATCAACATGACTATTCGGGGGTTCACTTTAGACTTTGTTGTATATCATCTTTAAGATGGTATACATGAAAGAAAATCGTTTGAAGAGCAAACATGGAGAAAACAGCTCGGAGAAACATTATGGCGATATACGGAGATTGGAGAATATTTAGAAAAATATTAAAGCGTGACTTAGCTTTAGACAAAATGTCTGGTCGGTGGGGTATGGCGTTATCTAGTCGGCGACACGGGCAGTTCGCTTAGCAGCTCGCTTGACGGCTGGAACGAAGTTGATCTCGTGTTGAAGTAGGACGTAGTCGGAGCTTGGCGGTGTCAATCCGCGTACGAAGACGTGCGCCATAGTTGTCGAAGGATGTCAACGCGATCAGCCGAGTTACCGTGAAGGATGTTGATCTTGAGTTACGCCATCTGGTTCACCAGGGATCAGCACGCACGAGCCCCATGATGGCCGCCAACTGTCGACAAAAGATGCTCGGTAGTCCTTCGAGGGGTATTCCACGAAGGTAGATTGATCGGTGGAGGTGCGCGTAATCAGGAACCGGATGGTGACACAAGGCGTAGAGACAGCGATTTAGATAGGTTTGGGCCATCTGATCGATGTAATACCCTACGTCCTGTGTCTTTGGTGTATTGTATTGGATATGAGATCTGATGGAGATGTCGACTAGGGGAACCCTACCTCTCCTTATATAATCTAGAGGGGTAGGGTTACAAGGAAAGTATCACTACTACACAAACGTTTATGGAGGCGGGCGTTTTTGATTTTCCGCGGCGGGCAAAGCCGTCCGCCGCGGCCTAGAGGCCACGGTAAATCGTGGCTTAACCGCGGCGGGCGGCTTTGCCCGCCGCGGTTAACCGATTTACCACGGCGGGCGATGTAACGTGCCCGCTGCGGTAAACATACTTTTACCACGGCGGTCACGTTGAACCGCCCGCCGCGGTAAATTATTTTACCACGGCGGACACAGTACAGAGCCCGCCGCGGTTATGTTCGTTAGCCGTGGCGGGCATTATCATTTGCCCGCCTCGGTAAATTTTTCCCTGAATTAAAAAAAATACAGCAGCCATATAATTAAATTCAAATTCAAATTCAAATTCAAATCACATCCAGATTTCACAAATTAAACTTAAAAAGTATGCAGGCATTACACATGAGATAATATACATATATATACATTCACTTAGTCGTTCTTGTCATTGTTAATTCATTACATTTACATATTGAAGTCGTTATACATGCCCTAAGGTGTAATCTTGCGGACGCATCATCGTGGGCCATTTCCTCAGCCTCTCGTACTCCGGTAAAATCGCTAGCTGGCTGTTTTCATTGAAGAACGTGCTCCCTTCAAGCACGCATTTGTCTAAGACAAACTTACATATGTCCGCCTTTGTCTGCTTGAAGGAGTGTTGGGTGCTCTGCACGTCTCTCCACCAGTTCAATCCATTCTTGAGCACCCTCCAACTGCTGCTATACTGCTTGCACTCCCTCAGGTACTCACAGACGTAGAAGCCACAGGTTTGTGATCCTACCGGTTGTTTGGCACACTGCATGATCGATACACAAGCATTAGAATACAGGCATTAGAACGCTTATGAACAGAACGCACAATTAAACCTTTCAAATACTTACCGGAAAGTTGCGTCTGATTTTGATACGGTTCTTATGCTTAGCCTTAAAATTCTCTGTTCTTCGATCATAGCATTCAGGATCCTTCACGTACTCCTTATAAGCGCTATATGAAATGTACTAGTATTAGGCAGGGCATTAGAACGCATATGAGAAGACAGTTCAGTCACTTACACTCTGAGGCAATCTTCAAAGGCCTTGTACCCTTTTAAGTTTGGCATTCTCAACGAATCAAATACGCAGGCCCTGCCATCCTGAGGGTAGATGATAAATGCAACCCAGTGACCCTCGAGGCCTTGGCTGCGCCATTGAAACAAAATACAGGTTACAATGAGAAATAATAATACTAGCTAGCTACCCACTTATCTCTACAGGCATGTCTTCGACTTACCCAAAGTGGTAGGCAGCTACGATACACCCATTTCTCCTGATCTTCTTCATTGCTCCTAGTATGTACCTTGAAATGTTCAACTTCTCATTGTCCATCAGTTTCTTCCTGTGCGCCTCTCTCTGTCGCTTGGTCAAGTCTTTCATGGTTGGATGATTGTCATCTAGGTGGTAACCAATGATGACTCTTTGAGCAATATGCATTGGAGATAGATAGATAACATCAAGTTTTAGTTCCTTGGATATATAGGCCATCAACCTGCAAGGACAAGCCATCGTGGCATATATAAGTAGTCTTGACCGATTCAAAGGCAGGTGATATGTGAAACTCGCAATTCATCACTTACATAGAGAACAAGGTGACTTGGGCGATGTCAAGGTCTTGTTCCCGTAGTAGTCTGTACATGTCGTGGAAGTCCACAGGGAGTTCTACATCGTTGCCGGGCAAGTGGAAGTACTCCGCCACAACCTTGACTAGAAAACCATGTAGGCCAGCTTTTGCCGCTTCCATGTACCAGAGATGAAACCTCCTTGTCTCCCACCTTTCCTCGTCGACGAGCTGGGCCTTGGTTATCATGAACTTCCCATGCTCGTAATGGCCGGGGCAGTCATCCGATTCAGGAAATAGATGGAAAGGTGATCTTGGCCTGGGATAGAAATGTTAGTACCATATTATGGCAAAGAAAAGTTATTAGCAAATTATGCTCGCCGCTACCATACCTTTCGAACTCAAGTGAGTATGTGAGATGCCCTTGGTCGCCTTTAGTCTTCGCCGGCGGTGGAGGACAGTGGCTTGTGCTCGCAATGGCAGCAGGCGGTGTCTTTGCCCCCGGTTCCTCCGTGCCTCCCGGTCCTTTGCTTGTGCCCTTAGACGGACTATCGGGAGGTGCGGGTGGACTTGTTGTTGGAGTAGGAGAACGAGGGTGAGGGCTTGTGCCTCGGGGTGACTTCCTTCCCTTGTCATCCCCGCCATTGCCTTCGTCATCGCCGTCGCCGTGATCCGGATCATCGGGGGGACAAGATCCGGCAACGGATGGTTGTGATGCTGGTGTCGCCATCGGCGTAGAAGTCGGCGTCGAGAGAATGATCTCTATGTCGTCCTTGTTCCACAGGACTTCGGAACCAATGGCAGCTCCAAGGATCGTTACCCCTTGTGCAGTTGGATATTCCATTTCAAATTCTTCATATTGGGTCGCATACCATGTAAGTATCACGGCAGCATAGTTGGCAGGGATCTGGTCTTGGTTGAAATCTTTGATATCTTCTTTGGGGTGCATGTAACCCTCACCCACGGTCAACTTTTTCGCCCTGCCGAACGGGATGTTGAGGTTGACGCGCATGGGTTGCCGGATGTCGTCGACGGGGTGCCTTGGGCGATCCTCGATCATCGGCAGTGGCTGCCCTTGTGTCTGCCCTTGTGGAACTTGTGGCACGGCCACGCCTGCCTGGCGAAGCATCTGTGACCTCATCGACACCATATCTGGGTCATTGCTCGTGAAGGCTTCTTTTATGGACCGACTGATCATTTCGGCCACGCCTTGATCATAGCCCTTCTGAAAGATGCCCTCCTTGTACCTCTGCCTTGACCGGTATGTGGCAGCGTCGGATTGCCATGACTCCACTGAGTTCCAGCTCATCTTCGACGACATGCCACGGACGCGGCCACGGTGCTCGGGGGTTCCCAGCGCTAGGGTCAGCAAGTCCTGGCCCCTGCGAACCTCGAAGCTGTCCTTGGATTTAGCGGCCTGGATGAGAGCCCTCTCCACCTCCTCGAACTTCGGCTCATTGAACTTGCTCGCGCCCTCCTTGAGCTTCTTCGGCTTGCGGGCATAAATGAAGTCCTTAGCCCTCAAGTCTAGACCGTCGTACAGATCGGGAAGCCCGGCGGCAGCTCTAGCCCTTTCTTCCTCCCGCCACTGGGGCCTCTTACCAGCAAACCCAGTCATGCCCAAGTGGTGGGGGTGCAGGTTCTTCTTCGCGAGTGCGCTGAACTTGGCGCTCTTTGCCTTTGCTTCTTCTGTTGTTCTTTGTTTGCAGAACTCTTCCCAGTGATGTTCCTTTACCATAGTGTATTTGACACAGGGTGACTTGCCTAGCTTCAGGTAGTACCTGGTCAGCATGGACTTGAAGTTTCTAAAGGCTCTTCCTGCCACGTGCATGACCCACTCCCTGCACTTGTCTAGATCGGCGTCCTCGGGATAATGGAAGCTCCTCGTCACCTCACCCCAGATATGTGTCTTGTAGTCGACCGGGACATTGTTCCACTCCGCCCAAGTGATCTCCACCTTGTCCTTGACTATACATGCCACCTGGTTGCTGAACTTGGCAAGGACCGTGGGTGGCGACAACGGGTTTCCCTCTGGTCCCACCTCATGGATCACATGGACTTCGCCGTGGATTTCCCTCCGGTGCCTCCCGTGTTCCCCCCTTCTCAGCTTTGTCCTCTGACCACTAGACTTGCCTGAAGTGGTTGGAGATGGAGCGGGGGGTTCTTTGTCACTGACTTCTTCCTCCTCGAAATTCAATTCTCGAGGCACCACCGGCATCTGTTCAGGGTTTGGAGACCGCGCACTTTCAACTTCGCCGTCCCTCGGTTGGTAGGTCGGATCATCATCGTCCTCTGTACGACGTTTCTTTGTTGGCCTAGGGGTCACGGACACTTGGCTCTCGAGGCTAGTTGATGATGATGCACTAGGGGTAGGGTCGCGCCATTCGCTTATCGGTTCCTCCGCCATTGGAAAGCTACAATGAATACATATTTCAGTTGTATAGACACAGTTATAGAGTAGTAAAGTAGAGTAGTACTAGAGTAGTAAAGTAGTAGTAGTTGGCTCAGATTTGCCCCATTGTCATCACATCGCTTTTAAACTGGTTGCTTGTATCTGGTATACAAGCCATCCTAGTTTAGCGGGGGCACTCGATCATCATCGCCGCTGCCTCAGCATAAAAGGGTTCACATCATTGCATATGCCACTGCCTCAGCAATAAGTTTAAAAGTTCATCATTGCATATGCCAAAAAAGGAAGCAGCCCCATTAAATAAAAACCTTTCACAAATCAAAAACAGGAGCAGCAGTAGTAGAATAGTAGTATAGGAGGGAGTAGAGGAGTAGAGGAGGGAGTAGTAGTAGGCAGTAGTAGTATACTAGTAGTAGTATACTACTAGAAAGTAGTAGGCAGTAGTAGTAGTATACTAGTAGTAGTACAGGAGGAAGTAGAGGTAGGCAGTAGTAGTAGTATATACTAGTACTAAAGGAGGGAGTGACCAATTCATCTCAAAATTCTCACAAATTATATCAAATCTGACAAAAATGCAGCAGAGTGACCAATTCATCTCAAAATTCTCACAAATTTAGCTCAGAATTAGTTTAAAGGCAAGGTGCATCATAGGCAGTGGCATATGCTCAGAATTTTGTCATAAATTTCTTTGGCATCATAGGCAGCAAAAAGAATTGAATTCAAATGCTACGGTTCACCAAAAGCATCATAGATCAGTAGTATAGCAGTTCAAAATTCACCAAGTGTAGTACTGCTTTGTTCAGTTGAATTCAGAGTAGCAGCAGCAGTAGTAAGACAACAGTGGTAGAGAGAAATAGGTAATACAAGTACCATTTTGCATCAAGTAGTAGAGTACCAGTAAGGGGATAAGTAGTAGCTAGCCATCTCAAAAAACTTTCACAAATCAAAACAGTGATCAAATGAGTTTGCACCTCGCTGTGACAAGCAAGAGGGTTTGGACAGTCTGAAACAGTGATGACACAAATTCATCACAAATAATTTATCAGACCAACTTTAGCCTGCAAGCTGTCGCAGACATTTCTCAACATACAATGCTCACACTAGTAGTCAACCTTCCCAGAAATTGCACTATGCCTATATGTGGTTAAACTTTAAATTCACAGAAAGAATACAGTAGCATTAAATTAGTCAGTTAGGCTATTCCTAGTGCACTGTTATATCCAAATCCAAGAGACCACAATGGCCATGTCACTAGGATATCATTAAAAAGATGTATAGAAACAAATCCTACAAAGCACTGTATAATATTGTTGTTTCCTAGGACCAGTTTTTTGAAGGCGACTAGGCGTCCAGGAAAGTGCTGGATCGCCTGGACGCCTAGGCAGTGCCTAGACAACAAGGTGCCACTGTTTCCCAAGGCGAACTGGGTACGCCTGGATGCCTAGTCGACGCCTAGGCGTTAAAACACTGCCTAGGACATTCAAAGTAATTAATTGTCCCATGTTTGTGTCTATAAAAGTGAACAAAAAAATGTGAGCACAATTGTTAGTCCTGGATATCGATCCCAATTGTATAACCATGATGATATAGCTTTGTTCTCTCAATTCTTTAACTATGTGGCATGCTATCAAAAAACTAGATCAGAGTATTATTAGACCCAGCACCAATCTCAACAAACAGAGATCCTAAATTTGATCAATAGATAAGCATAAATATAGCGAGGACAAGCCAACTGAACGGAGGGACAGACCCGACCGGTGCATTGCGGTGGACGCGCGACGCCCCAGTATGAACGGAGGGAAAGGGGAAATGGGTAAGCAAACGCAGCGGCGACGGGGGTAGAGGGTAACTCACCGGCGTGTTGGTGCCGGCCGCCTGGAGAGCAGGTGCTAGGGTTCCGGTGACGGGGCGCCGGAGGAGCACGGGGGCGGGGCGCGGGCAAGGTAGAGGGTAACTCACCGGCGTGTTGGTGCCGGCCGCCTGGAGAGCAGGTGCTAGGGTTCCGGTGACGGGGCGCCGGAGGAGCACGGGGGCGGGGCGCGGGCAAGGGAGAGGAGGACGGGGGCGCGGACCGGGCACGGGGAGGAGAACGGGGGCGGGGGTCGGTGCGCGGAGGAGCTCAATCGGCGGTGGAGCCCGGCGGCGGCGGCGGCGGCGTGAGATTTTGGCAGCCCTTCGGGGTAAAACTGAACCGCACGAAAGACCGCCGAGATGTTGAGGGTGGGGACGGCTTATATAGGTTGCGATTAACCGCGGCGGGCAACGTTACAGACCGCCGCGGGAAATGTTTACCGCGGCGGTCTGTTAAGTTGCCCGCCGCGGTTAATCTATTAACCGCGGCGGGCGCTGTTATATGCCCGCTGTGGTTAATCTATTAACCGCGGCGGGCGCTGTTATATGCCCGCCGCGGTAAATATCATCAGTTCAGAATGAATTCATTACCTATTTTAAGTCTCATGAAGATGAAACTAGTCTATACTAACATAATTCATTAGCTAATTCATTAGTTGTATTCATTAGTCTATACTTTTGAGGTCCCTTGGCTTTTTATTACTTGACTTTTGTAGTACACTTAAGAATTTTATCCTCTTTTATAGAGTATGCATATAGAGTATCTGGGATTGTTACATATAGAGTCTCTAGGATACATTATTATATATATGTCTCTGGGATACGTATAGAGTCCACTACATTATTACATATATATATATATATATGTCTCTGGGATACATTAATCATTTTGGTGCAGGTGCTTTCACCGTCCTCTTCTCACCATCGGGGCGGGCCCACGGCATCATCCTGGACTTGTTGAATCGGTCCTCGACGGCCTTGATCTTCTTTGGGTGATCGGTAAAAAGCTCGAGCTCTGCGTAGTTGTTGTATTGTTCGGGACTCTGCACCCCATCAGCTCCCACAATCCGCTGCTTTCCGGACACAACCACATGCCTTTTTGGGTCCTCTGCATATATATAGTAGGCCACTTGTGCGACATTGGTTGCTAGTACCCACGGGTCATCTTTGTAGCCGATACTTTTGAGGTCCACGGTGGTTAGCCCATAACTGTCCACTGCAACCGCATTCGGTTTGACCCACTGGCAATTAAAGAAGTATGACATCCGTGTGATGACCATCTTCACGTACTCTGGACGGATAGCCCTAATCGCAATTGGTAGGAACACCGTCAGCATGACGTGGCAGTCGTGTGAGTTGTAGCCGGTCATTATGAGGTCTTTCATGGAGACCAGGCTCTTGATGTTGGAAGAGAAACCAGTCGGCACCTTGATACCCCTAAGCAACTTAAGAAAAGCCGTCCTCTCGTCTTGCGTTAGGTTGCAGGCCGCACCCGGGATATCGACTTTACCATTCTGAGGCGGTCCCGGGTGAAGGTCCGGCCTGATGCCCAGATTGACAAGATCCGTCCGTGACTTAATACCATCCTTTGTCTTGCCCTTGATGTCCAGCAGGACACCGATCGTGCTTTCGAAGACATTTTTCTCCAGGTGCATGCAGTCGATGGCATGGGGTGTATTCAGTGTTTTCCAATACGACAGGTACTTGAAGAAAATTGACATCTTCTTGAAAGGAACGGCGGCGGGGACTTCCTCCGTCTGGTCCCGCTTTCGCTTCCTTGTCTGCTTGGGCCCCTCTTTAGGCGGCTTCTTCTTCTTTCCAAACTCCACCTGATCCATGTCCTTGACCATCTCATACACCTTTGTTCCCCAACTAGTCTGCGTCATTTGATCACGCTGCGGCTCGTCTTGATTGTCAAAGTATTTGTTCATAATACTTCTTCTATACCTATGATTTTTGGTGAGGAACCGTCTGTGCCTCGTGTACACCATCTTATTGGATCCCTTAAGGTAAGTGTAGCAGGTCTCGTCGATACAAATTACGCAGCCGGTCTTCCCTTTGATCTGCCCCGATAGTGAGAAGAGACCGGGGTAATCGGTGATGGTGACAAAGATGATTGCTTTTAGTGTGAACTTCTCCTTGCGGGATGCATCCACCATCTGGACCCCAACATCAAATAGTATCTTCATTTCCTCCATGAACGGCTCTAGGAACACATCTATATCGTTGCCGGGCTGCTTCGGTCCGGAGATAAGCATGGTCAGCATAAGGTACCTACGCTTCTGACATAGATGGGGAGGTAGGTTGTACATGGTGAGCACGACGGGCCAAGTGCTGTGCGAGCTGCTAAGCTCACCGAACGGGTTCATCCCGTCAGTACTTAGCGCGAACCTAACATGCCTGGGCTCCTTGCCAAACTCCGGGTAGGCCTCGTCGAAATCCTTCCACTGCTTGCCATCGGATGGGTGCCGTAGCTTGCCATCGTCGTTCAGGCGGTCAGCAGATGCATGCCAGGACATGAGCTTGGCATCGTCCGGGTTCCCGAATATTGCACGCAGGCGATCGGTCACGGGCAGGTACCACACCGACAGTGCTGGACTTTTCCTGTGCGTGTAACCCTCTTCTTCATCGTCCTGCTGAGCCGAGATCTGTTTGGCCACACTGCTCTTCTTTGCCCCCTTCTTGTTCTTCTTCCGACCACCCCGCAAGTCTCCCTCGTCTTCTGCATCCACGCGACAACCAGCATTTTTCTTGTACCGACTAAAGCCACAGTGCGGACAACTCGTCAAATTCTCATACTCATTGCCCCGATACAGGATGCAGTGGTTAGGGCATGCATCAAACTTTCTAAGCTTCATCGCCACTGGCCGGATCAGCTTCTTGGCCCGATAAGTATTGGCGGGCACCTTGTTAGCCGTTGGGTACGTGGTGGCAAGGTAGCTTAACAACTCATTGAAGCTAGTGTCAGACCAACCATGACGAGCCTTCAACATCAACATATGGAGGTTAAAACGGAGCGCCGTGCAGTCCTTTGGACAATCGCCGCCGTCCTTATAGAGAGGATCAACTGCCGCCTGTTTCAACTCTCTGAAATTCTCCAACCACTTTGGGCAACCCAACACAACGTCGTCTTCATCGAAGTGTTTGACTAGATCTTCAACAAGCTGCACATCCTCGGGTTGGCTCACAGTATCCTGACCATCAACACCGTCGCCGGCTTCGTCGGCCATGTCTTGCATTACATCATCCACCGTGATGTAATCACGACAACTGTTGTCACTGTCGGCTGGCGCAGCTGCTGCGGAAGGATCTGTATTCACCGGTGGTGCTGTCGTCATCGGCGTCGAAGAGGTAACTCCAGATGCAGCGCCACTCGCACCAACTCTTTCGCCGTGAAATGTCCAGACTGTGTAGCCCTCGATGAAACCATACATGATCAAATGAGTTTGCACCTCGCTGTCTCGGTGGGCTTTCAGGTTCTTGCAACGAGAACATGGACATATGGTTGTCATCCGCTTCAGTCTCTCACGGTGAGCTTTACCAGCCGCAATAAACTTCCTTAATTCAAAGAGGTACCGCGGATCATTCACTCTATCGATCCGGTACATCCATTCCGATCTATCCATCGTATCTGCGAACATTATCCATCACAATCAACATTAAATAAAGAAGAATTAGGAGAAATTGATGATTTTTACGTCCAAAATCATGAAAAAGAGAGAAAATGACGATGTGAAAGATGAAGCATGCATCTATGATGAATCTAAAGTTAAAGAAATACATAACATCATTTTTTCCATTAAAATTGATCTAGATCTAGATCTAGATCTAAAGAGAACTCTAGGTGATGGAAATAAAGAGAGAGGATGGAAGGAGAGAGGGAGAGCCTTTATGAACCTCTTATGATGTCCTCCTCCCTCAAATCCAAGCCCTTCAACTCAAATCAAAAGTTTCCTCAAATTTTAGGGCAAAGCCTCCCCCCATGAGTTTTGAGAGAGGAAGACCCGTGGAGAAGAAGGAGGGTCCGAGGGCTGTATATGTACAGGCTTTACCGCGGCGGGCAACATAAAACGCCCGCCTCGGTAAATCAAGTCTTTACCGCGGCGGGCAGTTTAAAGCGCCCGCTATGGTAAACCGTATTAACCGCGGCGGGCTATTCATACCGCCCGCCGCGGTAAATAACGATTTTATGCGGCGGGCAAGTAAGGTGGCCCGCCGCGGTAAACCAATTTCCCGCAGCGGGCGCCCCGGTGGCCGGCCTCGCTGGCCGGCCACCGGTTAACCGTGGCGGGCAAAAAAGGTGCCCGCCACGGAGCGTGTTTTGGCCACGCTGCGCAAATTCATTCCTGTAGTAGTGTATCCTATTTGGTACTATATAATATATTGCGGTGCATGTCGACCAGTGCCGTGCACGCGTTGATCTTGTGGGCTGGGCCACCTCTGATGGTGTGGCCCATATCTTGTCTTATGGATACAGGGGGTCATATCCCCCACAATGATGTTGAGGCTGCTGCCTCCATCCATCAGTACCTTGGCAAGCCACTTCGTGCCGATGATCGGATCGACCACGAGCGGATATCGTTCCGGCTATGGGACGTATTCCGGGTGGTCGGTCCGATCAATGGTTATGACAGACTCCAACCATCGGAGGAAGGTAGGCGTGGCCGGCTCATCCGTAGAGACCTCACAGTGCATAAGTTTCTAGCGGCGCTTGGAGTCGTAGGCCGCCGACCCTCAGAAGATCATGAGGCAGCCATCCAGTGTCGAAAAGCCATCATCCTTCTCCGCGTCGTATGTGATCAGCTTGGGGTCCTACCTATGCTCCCCCTATTGGAGCCTCCGGATAAGAACCGCTTCATGATGTCGCAGTCCTTGTAGAGATGCCTGACGGGGAAGGCATGGTTCGGGCATGGCCCTTTGAGTAGCTTCTCGAAGTGGTTCGGAGTACCCTCAGCGGGTTTCCCACCCCCTTGCGGTCGGCGGTGGCCACGAGCGAGCCCTCGCGCCGCTGCTTATTCTTCCTCTTGCTAGGACAATTGGAGGCACCTTCGCTAGTGTCCTTGTCCCGCTTCGCCTTGCCCTTGAGGCAGTCGAAGATCGCTCCAACCGTCTCCTCACCCGAGGCGTGCTAGTGGCGATGTTCGAGGAGCTCCTTTAAGATGGTATACATGAAAGAAAATCGTTTGAAGAGCAAACATGGAGAAAACAGCTCGGAGAAACATTATGGCGATATACGGAGATTGGAGAATATTTAGAAAAATATTAAAGCGTGACTTAGCTTTAGACAGAATGTCTGGTCGGTGGGGTATGGCGTTATCTAGTCGGCGACACGGGCAGTTCGCATAGCAGCTCGCTTGACGGCTGGAACGAAGTTGATCTCATGTTGAAGTAGGACGTAGTCGGAGCTTGGAGGTTTCAATCCGCATACGAAGACGTGCGCCATGGTTGTCGAAGGATGTCAACGCGATCAGCCGAGTTACCATGAAGGATGTTGATCTTGAGTTACGCCATCTGGTTCACCAGGGATCAACGCGCATGAGCCCCATGATGGCCGCCAACTATCGACAAAAGATGCTCGGTAGTCCTCCGAGGGGTATCCCACAAAGGTACATTGATCGGTGGAGGTGCGCGTAATCAGGAACCGGATGGTGACACAAGGCGTAAAGACAGCGATTTAGACAAGTTTGGGCCGTCTAATCGATGTAATACCCTATGTCATGTGTCTTTGGTGTATTGTATTGGATATGAGATTTGATGGAGATGTCGACTAGGGGACTCCTACCTCTCCTTATATACTCTGGAGGGGTAGGGTTATAAGGAAAGTATCCTATTTGGTACTATATAATATATGGCGGTGCATGTCGACCAGTGCCATGCACGCGTTGATCTTATGGGCTGGGCCACCTCTGATGGTGCGGCCCATGTCTTGTCTTATGGATACTAGGGGTCATATCCCCCATAATGATGTTGAGGCCGCTGCCTCCATCCATCAGTACCTTGGCAAGCCACTTCGTGCCGATGATCGGATCGACCACGAGCGGATATCGTTCCGGCTGCGGGACGCATTTCGGGTGGTCGGTCCGATCAAAGGTTATGGCAGACTCCAACCATCGAAGGAAGGTAGGCATGGCCAGCCCATCCGTAAAGACCTCACAATGCATAAGTTTCTAGCGGCGCTTGGAGTCGTAGGCCACCGACCCTCCGAAGATCATGAGGCAGCCATCCAGCGTCGAAAAGCCATCGTCCTTCTCCTCTGCGTCGTACATGATCAGCTTGGGGTCCCGCCTATGCTCCCCCTATTGGAGCCTCCGGATAAGAACCGCTTCATGATGTCACAGTCCTTGTAGAGATGCTTGACGGGGAAGGCATGGTTCGGGCATGGCCCTTTGAGTAGCTTCTCGAAGTGGTTCGGAGTACCCTCAGCGGGTTTCCCACCCCCTTGCGGTCGGTGGTGGCCATGAGTGAGCCCTTGCGCCACTGCTTATTCTTCCTCTTGCTAGGACGATTGGAGGCGCCTTCACTGGTGTCCTTGTCCCGCTTCACCTTGCCCTTGAGGTAGTCGAAGATCGCTCCAACCGTCTCCTCACCCGAGGCGTGCTAGTGGTGATGTCGAGGAGCTCCTTGGTGGTTCGTGGGCCCTTATGTCCCAACTTGTGAACTAGGGACTCACAGGTGGTCCTAGACAGGAAGGCCCCTATGACTTCGGCGTCGGTGACGTTGGGCAGCTCTTTGCACTGCTGGGAGAAGCATTGGATGTACCCACAAAGGGTTTCCCTAGACTTCTGTCGATAGTTTTTAAGATCCTAGGGGTTCCCAGGATGCGCGTACATGCCCCGAAAGTTCCCCACGAAGATCTCCTTTAGGTCCACCCAACTCTGAATTCTGTTAGGCGAAAAGTGTTCCAACCATGTTCGCGCTGAATCGGCCAGGAACAATGGAAGGTTGCGGATAATGAAATCGTCATTATCCACTCCACCGGTTCGGCAAGCAAGTCGATAATCTTCAAGCCATAGTTCAGGGTTTGTTTCCCTAGAGTACTTTGGGATGTTGGTCGGCGATCGGTACCATGGTGGAAAGGCGACGTTGAGGATGTGCCGGCCGAAGGCCTGAGGTCTTGGAAGGCCAGGGCTCGGGCTTTGGTCCTTGCCGCTATCGTAGTGTTCGCCACGACGATGGTGGTAGCCGTGGTCAGCCCCCTCCCTCGCATCGCCGTGGGTACGTCTGCGGGCGTCGAGGGTGTCGCGCGAGGCGGAGTCTGCCCCCAGAGGTCGGGCGAGGCGGAGGCTGTGGCCTTAGGGTCAGGGGAGGTGGAGCCCGCCCACAGAGGTCAGGCGAGGCAGAGCCCACGGCCTTGGGGTTGGACGAGGCGGAGCCCGCCCCCAGAGGTCGGGCGAGTTGGAGCCCACGACCTCGGTGTCGGATGAGGCGGAGCCCACGATCTCAGGGTCGGGCGAGGCGGAGCCCTCTCCCAGAGGTCGGGCAAGGCGGAATGCACGACCTTGGGGTCGGGCGAGGCGGAGCCCTCCCTCAGAGGTCGGGCGAAGCGGATCCCGCGCACCTAGGGGTCGGTTGGAGCTGTAGTCGCACTTTTAACTGTCGGATGAATCAACGCTGATGACCATTAGCTCCTCCTCTTCGAGTACCCTAGTATTGGTCCCCGACACCGATCTTCATGCATCCTATTACTTGATATCTACAAAATTAGCATGACAAAGGCATTGGCATATATTACAAAAGCACAACACCAATCGCAACCCAATAGACCACACCATTTATGTCTGAGCAATCAAGGTATTTGCTAACGCATAGCACACCAAAATGGAGGAAAAATTAACTCCAGACGCACCAGGTTATCATGTTTCGAATAAGAACTGTGCAATCAAAGTGGTTGGGTTCAACAAAAACTCTACATCTATTGTCCTAGCTTGCTGTCTTTCCTCCCATCATTTGTCCATCATTGAGATACTCATCTATCTCTGCAGCATATAAAGCAGGAAAAGATGTCCAAACTTGAGAAAACTTTATGATCCAGACCTATTGACTGTACCATGGAGAGAAAAAGAAGGAAATTTAGAATGAATGTACATGGCAAATTTAAAATAACTTCCCACCGTTCAGATTTGGTCTCACCATTTGTTTGAACAATTTCTGTTCATATAATAATAACTTCCAATCAAAGAGTACATTAAATAGGACAAAACAATATTCTGGTAGCACAAATTAAGGGTAAGCATGTGGTTGTTTTTCTAACTGTGCCATGCATAGGCACACAGAAGTGAACTAAGTAGCAATAAACGAAACAATAGAATGGAGTTGTCATATTTATCTGAATAAGTAAGTACCGCAAATTCGGAAACTAATTTTACAGTTATTTACTGAGGCTGCAATAAAGACCAGAAAAATATGAAGGAGGGTGAAAGCACGAGCTGCTGACCTAAACAACAGCAGAAACATGAAATCCTGGCTGTTAACTGAACTATTATGAAACGTAGCACGCTGATTAGTGCTTTGACAGCAAGTAGAGTTAACAAAGCTGCAGCAGACTCCAACGTGTAAAAAAAATACAGCTTTAATAACCCCCCACAAAAGCTATTTTAAAATGAAATTGGCTACAGATTTTAGGGCTGCATATAACGATAAGTCATTAGGATTTAATAATTTTGATAGAAAAGACGATGTTTAGGAACAATAACATACGAAACTTTAATAGTGGAGCTGCCTCTAATATTTCAGAAGAATTGTGATGGTCGCCACGCATTCCAATAATTATTTACCATTAAGGAGGCTGGGAGCAGGCGCTATAGCTAGAATTCTTGAAGGAAGAAAAATGATGCAACTTGGAACCATGACTACACTTAGGAAAAAATTAATATCATACGGTAGGGAGGCCATGCATGTGACATGTATCAAAGGAACCATGGATAAACATTGATAATAGAATTTGTTACGTTTAGCAGTTTATATTTTTGGATAAGCTAGGGTCATTTGTACATATTGTAAAATGGGCCCACCAAGTTCCTTCTACATGTGTATGCATGCGCAGCATCTAGCTAAGTAATTTTAAGGCTAACTAATTAAGTTTTTCCATGTTGCTACACAGCCTAGCTAGACTGCAGCAGGCAATTTTCAATATCCTTATCATCATCCTGACTCTACGACTCAAGAAGGCAAAGGCTGAAAAATGGACACCAATTCTAGTATTGAATGTTATATTTTCTGGCATGACTGAGCGGGAAAAGGTTAATTGCATCACCCTGCATAATCTATGTGGTAAATATAAAGCCCTGGATAACGTAATAATAGGGAGGTTACTATAGCACTATGAAAACACACCTTTCCTTTGAAGAAGCTTGAATGTGTATAAAATATAGAATCCACTCAGGAGATACCTGAATATGTGTGATGAACCACTCATATAAACCTGTAAAATTTATAAGATGAAGCTGAAATTTAAATAGGAAGTTAGGACCACTCTGATAATCCGTAGCTGAAAGAATTTACTCACCGAACACTTTGGCAGTCCCAAAATGACATATCTTTCTCTTGTGTCCATAAGTCACGGTCAAATATATATTGCTGAACCAAAAAATGGAGAGCATGTAAAAACCTGAAACCTATTCAGGAAATGGCAAGAGAACCAATTCTACAATTAGAACTATGTACCAAAGATGCAAACAACGGAAAGGTGTACATGTAAAAAACCTGAAATCTATCGAGGCTATAATAGGAGCATCAATTTCTGTGCTCGTCATTACGTACTTTATCTTTGAAATTTCAATCTCCTCTAAGAGCCTGCAAAATCTGTAGACGGTTTTAGTACATGCATCCTCAATAGACTAAGTCACTAATCAAATGAAAACAATGATGGGAAAATAATTATTGCATTATTCTATTAGTATCCACTACCTGGTGATGTAGTCAAGCGCTTCGCAGCCATTGTCAGATTATTGCTCTGCGTGTTCATCTGCCTTTTTCTCTGATGGGATCATTCTTAGGAAATAGTCTACAAGATTTGGAATAAAGAATGAAACATGACACATAACTCATTATTTGAAAACATAATAACACATACTTATTCTATAAGAAGAGTTGTATAGAAATCAAGGAATACCTCGATTAAGTGGGACGCATCGCACTGATGGCCACCCTAATCGGCACCTCCATCACCGAGCTGATCCTCCACTCGCCGGAATCGACCTCCGGTCCTCCACGCCTGGATCAAGAAGAGGATTGAGGAGCAGGAAGACGAGAGGTAGAGACGTGCCTAGATTTGGAGCCGGTAGCAGTGGGACGGGGAGACGAGATCGATCTACAGATGAACTCACCTCTTTGGCGTGTTCGCGGCACTCCACCTCCTCGAGCAGACCACCCACGCCAGTGCGCCTCTGAGCCCGAGCCAAGGCCGGTTCCGCGCCGAAACCCTAGGTCGGTGTGGCGGCGGCGCCGGAGGCCGGCCGCCCAGGCCAAGGTGCCGCTCCGTGGGGAGGAGAGGCGGAGGCGGTGTCGACGTCGGCGCGTGGCGGAGGCGACGGCAGAGGGTGGTGCGGCGGACGCCACGGGAGAGAGCGATGTGAGGGAAAAGCCCGGAGGCAGCATCTCGGGCTGAGGTCGAGGGGACGAGGGAGATATTTTTCTCCCCACCAGCTGTACGGTGACACGTGGGCCATCCTCAGTAGAAGACGGTGAGGGTGAACTCAGATCGTAAAAACAGAATCGAACGGTGAATTTTTTTTCTAGTATCGTGGATGGCCTGAGGAGCGGCCGAGCTCCGCTGCCTTAATAAGAAGAAAAATGAACGCGTACGTACGTCAATGCCTAAATTCATTATGCTCTTCGAGGAGATTACAATGAGAAGGGATTGAAGTTAGCACATGGGACGCCTACGCGAGACCGGGCTGTTACAGCAAAGTGAGCAACAACGTACGCAACAGCACACAACGTCGATCGCCCCTATCGTCATAGCAGCCCAGTGCGTCTATAAATACAGGGAGTTTGTTCCGATATTACATGACAAGAACATTCTTGCTCTACCCACATCGCATAATTAGCCCTGAGCCTGCCATTGTTTTAACACCGATCCATCAGCATGGCATTCAAGTCTTGTCTAGTACCGCTGCTGCTCCCCATGGCCCTGCTTCTTCTCGCTTTTGGCAGCTCGCCCGCGGCGGCTCAGCTGGAGGTCGGCTACTACAGCAAGACATGCCCGAGCGTAGAGGCCATCGTCCGCAACGAGACGGAGAAGATCCTCGCCGCTGCGCCCAGCCTCGCCGGTCCACTTCTCAGGCTCCATTTCCACGACTGCTTTGTCAGGGTAGGTGTGCCGTCGCAGTAGAGAGGTTTCAGTTGATCATTGTATATGTAGCAGTACTTACAGAAACATAAATTTCCAGGGTTGCGACGCCTCAGTCCTGCTCGACTCCACCGGGGGCAACACGGCCGAGAAGGACGCCAAGCCGAACCAGAGCCTCCGGGGCTTCGGTTCCGTGGAGAGGGTGAAGGCCAAGCTCGAAGCCGCCTGCCCCAACACGGTCTCCTGCGCGGACGTCCTCGCCCTCATGGCCCGCGACGCCGTCGTGCTCGCCAAGGGCCCTTCCTGGCCGGTTGCCCTCGGCAGGCGAGACGGCAGGGTGTCGAGCGCCACGGAAGCGGACGACCACTTGCCTCCTGAATTTGGGGACGTCCCGCTGCTCACCAAGATCTTCGCGGCCATTGGCCTCGACGTCAAGGACCTCGCCGTCCTCTCCGGCGGCCACACCCTCGGCACGGCGCACTGTGGGTCTTACGCCGGCCGGCTCTACAACTTCAGCAGCGCCTACAGCGCAGACCCATCCCTCGACAGCGAGTACGCCGAAAGGCTGAGGACGCGCTGCAAGAGCGTCGACGACATGGCCACGCTTTCCGAGATGGACCCCGGCAGCTACAAGACCTTCGATACCAGCTACTACCGCCACGTCGCCAAGAGGAGGGGGCTCTTCCAGTCCGACGCCTCCCTCCTTGCAGACGCCACCACTAGGGAGTACGTCCAGCGCATCGCCACCGGCAAGTTTGACAACGTGTTCTTCCAGGACTTCGGCGAGTCCATAATCAAGATGGGAAATGTTGGCGTGCTCACCGGTGCTCAGGGGGAGATCAGAAAGAAGTGCTACATCGTCAACTAACTAGTTATTATACTACCAAATTAATCTTTTGTTTACCACCACGAAATTGTAGTGTGTGTACATTAGTTCATGCACGTATGTCTGTATTAACAGTTTATTATGTTAATTATTTTAGTTCATGTGATTATATATTCATGTGTTGCTAAAGGCACTACAACGCAGAAAATATCAGTAGTTTCTATAATAATGTACCAAGAAAATATCAGTAGTTTCTATAATAACGACCTGGTCATGTGGCCGGTGGGCCTGAGCTTCCTGTGGCCAGCGGCCGTGCTTGGCAGCGGCCCGCGAGCAGCCACGCAGGCCCACGACGTGGTCACACGGGATGTTGAGCGCCTTGACTCGTTCGTAGACACCGTTTTCTCTTAAGAAACGGTTTCTTCTCTCACTTTAATAAAAGGCTACCACATCACATCAGCAAATTACTTACTCACGTGACAGTGCAATTAATGTCTATAGAAACTACTCCGTACCATGGTTTCTACATTATGAGTGCCCCTAAGAAGGAGATCGCAGATAGTTTTTTGAAAATAGAAATCGGACAGCCTATCATTATTTATTTGCTTATGTAGCCCATTATCAATATGGATATAGAACTTGCATTAATTAGTGGATAGAGTATCATAAACAAGTGTTGAGTGGTAGCCCAGTATTTGCATTAATTAATGGATATAGTACCATTATTTGCTTATGTAGACCATTATTAATAATGGATATAGTACGTAAAGCTTGTCATATGATTCATATGTAAGCAAATTTGAAAAGTGGTTCAAGAAAGACGACGTCCCAATGCTCCAAGTTGTGAGATGTAGTGTTGAGTGGTAGTCTCGTTGCTGAGTTTAATAATATAAAGAATAAAGATGTTGAGATTGAAGCACCATTGCTTCGTTAAGCATCGACAGCTTAGCGTGCTGCTTAGTGCATTTTTTTAGATATAGTCCATAGTAGTAGCTATATATGATTGTTCAATATGCTCCATTTAATCACCCGGGTTCTGGGATCGGATTTACTTATGAAGAGCTCGATCGGGGGCACGTCTGTTCAGTTCTTCTCCCACTAAGTCTCAATGATCTTCCTTTTACTATTATATATATATATATATAATTGTTCACGTTCATCTTGCTAGAATGATATGATGCTCTCTCAAGCAACAGCTGATTCTCACTGGATATGCCAGCTGCTAAAAGTATTCAGGAATGCCCAAAAAAAATACTCCATGCATGTGCCCTCAAATTCAGGTTGACACTTTCCTACCAAGGATGCTGCTGATTCACAGAAGCTCCGAAAGACCCGGTTTTCAGAGGGCGTCCCCATCCTGGCAATAATGCAATTGCAATCACTGACAATAGCAGCTAGTAGCAATAACCTAGAGGGAGCAGCTAGCCGCATCCGAAGAGATCGAGATGAAGTGTTTGTCGATCTGGATGATTGCAAATTTTACTTTCCTGCTGAATGATTCAAGTTCGTTAAGGCAGTGGGCCACCAAGAAGCGCCATCAGCACTCGATCGGATTGGATGAACACAGACTGCAATAACTTTGGCATGGACGAAGACATTTCCCTGTAATGTACTTGGTTGGTTTTGGACTCGTTCTACTTCGAATTCCAAGTGGGCAGTGGCGTGCGTCAGATGCGACTGGGGCTGTAGTAGTGGCCAGTAGTAGGGCCTTGCTTGCTTTTGACGTGCCGTCTGAATTAATCACCGGATCATGATTGATTACCCCTAACCGAACCGAACAAGGAGACCTGCATGCATATGCTTAGAAGTAGGGATGAAAACGGATCGGATACGGACGGATATTACATTTGTTTTTATATTTCTGTTTGGATTCGGATTCGAATACGGATAGTGTCAACTATGTCGGATAGGATACGATTAGATATCGACATCATAAATATATGATTTGAGTATTCGGATACGGATACGGTATCGGATGTTGGATATCCGGACTCGGATACGGACATATCTCAACCCCTCTAAACGGATTCGGTTTCGAATACGGTCGGAAAATATCCGTACCGTTTTCATCCCTACCCATCGGGTACGCTCTCGTGTACCCTTAGACCATAGAGTCAGGCCGAGCTGGCTCGTCAAGGCTTGCTCTGCAGTTGACAACGACTCGTCAAGACATGTAAAGTGGAGCGAACGAGATAGCGGCAGAGGACGTGGTTACCCGGGCGGCCGTTCGTCATGCGAGGAACCGCCAGCCCGCAAAGATGCATGAACGCACAGCGGCCTGCCGGGTCAGGCAAGGCAAAGCACGCGTTGATTGACCGAATTTTTTTTTTTAGTCTTTTTTTTTAAAAAAATCACAAATATGTCGCTGGAGGTATGATTTCAAAATTTGAACCATTAGCTTGACGCCATCGTTGGTGGCGCCGAGCTTACACGTCTCGGCGTCATAGATTCTAGCGCCTAGGTCAGGGCCACATTGGCGGCGTGAACGCTGACATGGCAGCCAGCTCAGCGCCGTGGATCTTGCCACTGAGCTTGGCGTCGAGATCCACGGTGCCGAGCTTGTATTTTAACCCAGCGCCCAACCTTCCTACCCGAGCCTTCTTCCTCTTCTTTCTCCTCCCTCTCGGAATTTTTCTCTACCCACTTCGCCCTACCTCACGAATAGGCATATTGGACCTTAGAAACTTTGATTTGATCCATAGATCTTCAAGAGCAAGGTATCCTCGCTCCTTCCTAGTTTTTTTTAAATCAATTCGTTATATATTAGTCGGATTTTTCAACTTAAGAATCGTCATTACTTAGGGTTTCATATAATTTTAATATTTATATTATACAACCATAGGATGTCAAGGCGTGAAAAAGCTACCAAACCAAGGTAACCTCCGCGCATTGTTGTGGATCAAATGGGAAACCCTAGGTGTAGGGTTTAATGTTAATTACTTTCGGTTCTTAGAATAAAAATAACTAAATTGTAGTTATGGTCGGATGACCAGAAATGCCTTCGACCCATTGCCTCTGCCTAGTGGTGTTCCAGTGCTCATGTGCTTTACGGCGATCCTTGCAAGGTAGCCAAGTCCGATGAAGAGGACACATATAGGCAGAGGTATTGGATGTGTTCTAATTTTGCGTTTGAGCCTACACTTCGTCAGCGCCGCATTAACAAGATAGTGAGGAATTAATGTTTGTGTCATATGACATCATGCATGATTTTTTTGTTTTGTAACGATTGCATTTTTTGCAGACCTCTCCACAGCTCTATGATTTTGAGCAGTGGATCGACACTAAGATCAAGCCTAAAGACAAGGAATGGAAGCAAAAACTATTACGGTGGGAGGCAGAGGAAGGAGATGATAGAGAAGAGACACGGACGGGAGGCTGAAAAAAGAGCGCAAGGAATAGGAGGAAAGGAGGCGTGTTGTTGCGTATAGGAAGGAGAGAGAGAAGAAGCTTGAGCATGCACGTCGAATGAAAGCAGCGATGGAGGAGAATCCCGATGCCCTGAGGAAGGGAAAGTGGCCTCGTTGCACTCAGTAGTCTCCATTACTTGCTAGTTCTATGGTTTATTCATGAACAATATTGTCTACGGTTGGACTTTTCATTGTGTTGTCGTGTAATGCACTTTAAGTATGGGCATGCTTAGGTCATATACTACGTTATTTAGTTTATCGGCACGTATTTCTAGTATTATTGTGTTGTTTAATATGTCATAGTATTGGACTTTTCATTATGTAGTTGTTTTCATTATTTGTTGTCATAATATTCAGTTTAATATTACGGACGTAGTAAAATGTGATAACGTGCTGCAAACAAAATCTAACGAAGTAGGACATTATATAATTCAACACACAAAACACATGAAATGGCATGTGAGAACATATACCGAACTAGGGTACAAAGGTCTTGAACTAAACCTAACATGCCTTAGGTAATTGAAGCAAACAAGAAGCACAAGAAATAGTATGTGAGAACATGTACCAAATAAGGATACATAGTTCCTTCGACTAAACCTAACATGCCTTAGGTAATTAAAACAAACAACAAACACATGGATGTGCCATGTGAATAAGATAGGGTTATCCTAGTAGTGTGGCTACATAGCAAATTATGTTGCACTTTCTCCACAGTAGCCTCTCATTGTTGGTGGTGGTGGTGGCTGTGGTGATGGCGGAGGCCCCTTGTTCTTATGATTAGGGTAGGTGCAATATGGATCATTGCAGAGTGTCTTCTATGAACTTGCACCATTGTTGTTGTCGTCGTCTTCGCCTTCCTTGTACCTACTGCTAACTTCTCTTTGTAGATCGAAGATTGGGTCCTGCAGGTAGTAGATGTACTACTGATGCGGATAAATTGGTCGAGGATCGACCCACCTAGTGAACCCATAGTTTTCTTCGGACTCGGAAGACTACAATAAGTATGTCATGTGAGTTATAAGGGTATTCGAGAAACATATTTAACAAACAAAATATAATAGCAATTACCCATGATCGCAGGCATTTGAAGAAGCGACGACCTCCGTGGATCCCCTCGGTGAACATCTACACTAAGCAGTCCTCACCATGCATGCATTTTGGCCAATCTTCCATCCTGTTATCATATCCTCTTAGAGGGCACTTTTAGTGAAATCACTCTTGCTCTCGGGGGAAAACTGATACACTGGTTCCTCAAAGAAATCAGGCCCAAGAGACCCTCCCACACAATGGGAGTTCCCTTCATCCCCCCTTTCCTCTCCCACTCCTGAAACCCTTTTCTCTAGATGACCGTACAAACATTCCTACTCCAACGAAACCTAATACTAGTTTAGTTTTCCTTTTGGTTAGCATTGCATCCTAGAACGCATATATATAGGCGGAGGCAGGTTTGCTAGCCATTGTATTGTGTTGTAAATGCTCCTGGAAAGTCTACTCAAAATCACTGAAAAGACTACATCATAGGACACTGGAGAGCCTAGATTCCATGACTGAAAAGCCTATTTAATTTCAGACTTCAATCACTATTTCAAAGGACACTGAAAAGTCTATTCGACGGTGATATGATAAATCACTGTAAAGGCTATTTCCCCTATATTCTGTGACTTAAAAGCCTATTCGATTTCAGACTTCAATCACTATTTTGAACTAGAAAAACTGATGTCGCTGATTAATACGTACTTTAGGCAGAAATTTTCACCATAATTTCCCCTATTTTTGATGCCATCCATACATAAATATGAGATGAATATTTAACCTCAATACAACATGTACAAACATACAAATATATGCCACATTCATCTAAAACCAAATACATGAGCATATTAATTGTCCACACAGTCTATAATTATAGTCTATAGTAGTTCATATTAGATAATAATAGTCCATACAGTCCACAATAGTTCATAATGAAAGTCCATAATACTACATAATAACATCTACCACAAACACTCACTGCCTCCTACTCTTACCCTTACCCTTGTGACCAAGAGCGTCGGTGCCTGGAGTGTAAGGGTCAGGTGGACGGCGTCGCCTAGTGCCTGAAGGCTGTGTAGGCTGAGTCGAGGGAGCATCCTAGAGCTAAGACGGGCCAAGCTCCTCGTGCCTCTGCTCCACCTCGTCGTTGTCCTCGTACGCAATGCCTATGGACCCTGTAGGTGCTTGGCTAGATGAACCTAAGCCTCCTCTGTCTATGGAAGGAACGTCGGGGAAGAGAACACATAGAAACAGATTAGAGGGCACCTCATTCTGTAGAAGTTGTCATCGCACCCACACATGTTGCTCAACTGAAAAGGAAGTGCCCCCTCTCCATCGTACGGCTCCCACGACACCTGCAACATGTCCAAACAAGATGTTAGATGCTATACTAAACCATTTCAAACCAGCATAGGAAATAAAATTTACTTACACTAGATGTCGTGAGCGTGTCTAGCTCATTCGTGAACTCAATGTATGTCCGCTCTAACCTCGCGTGTGAAACCATAACCTAGTCCCAAAGGTACGCCCACGTCGGCTGCCGACGTGGAGGCTAACCTAGGAACCACTCATGATGAGCCAGAACCTCAGGACGACCAACTGGTAGACGAGCCCATATCCACAATTAGAGTAGGTACACGCATCCACCAAGTGACGCTGAGGACGAAGTCCGACAACACGCCTCACAAAGCTGTCGATAAAGAAAACCCAACACTGTAGAGCCCCAGCTGTACTGACCCGCCTGGTCCCAGTCAGTGAGGTAGTGGACCCACATCCACGACGCAGTGTCACCTGTGGCATCGGGGAAGAGAACGTAGGCAAATAGCTATAGGATCCACACCCTGCAGTAGTACCCAACTATCTCCTCATGTGCCTCCTCGGGGCACTATACGAACTCTTGCCGGAGCCAGGAGATTAGAACTCTAGAAGTGCGAGCCCCTTGCTCATCAACCTCACGCCCAAGGAAGGCCTATACTCGTGCTCTCCAACCTTCTGACCTATACTTCCCAGTCACTGCATTGCCGTGAATCCTCAGACCTAGCATCTTCTGACAGTCCTGGAGCGTGACTGTCATCTCTCTGAAAGGCAAGTGAAAATTATGAGTCTTCGGCCACCACCTACATTTTAGACAAAGCAATATTACATGTCAAAAAGGCAAGCGCATGAACAAATGGCCATGAATGGAGGCAATGATTGAAGATAATACCTATCAACCAATGCAGTTATGGCCACTGAGTTGAACTTGGGCAACCCACGATGAACCTGAAAAGAGATGTCATCTAGGCCAGCTCTTTGCAGGAAAGGAGTATACCTGTTGTCGTACTGCATGTCCAAGAACCCATTGTGGGTTCTAGGACGAAGGAGCGGAAGGTCCTGCATGGAATAAAACATAGTCTCCCTTTACTTCACGAACAAATGTACGCTCATAAAAATTTGAACAAGACATATAGATTATTACCTACCCCTCCGCTATGAGACGTCCTCGGTGGGTCTCCTCGTACGCTGGGTCGAGCAGGTGGAATTGCGCCATCCTACAAAAAAGTCAATGAAATAGAAATTCAATATACAATGAAACATAAACTTATAAATGTACAAGTAATTGATACAATTACAAGCATAAATTGAGACATGCATAATTAATTGAATGAATACGACAAATATGAAATAATGAAAACAACCAATAGTTGCACCTCACTAATCTATCAATGGCAAGTGCGTGAATTGTGGCCCAATCCACTGCACTTGCCACACTCGTACTGCTTGGGGTCAGTAAGAAATGGGGTTCCTCTCCCATGCCTCTTTCTTCCTAGTATCTGATCCATAACCATCCTATGCCTCGTCCTCTTCTTTGATCCACGCTTGTTCCAATGATAAGCTAGATCCGCAATGTACTTAGGCCCATCATATGGAGGCCACTCTCTAGGGTCCCAGAAAGGAACGAAGCGGGGGCTCCATGTGTGCACAAGCGTGTCAACACTGAACTCGTGAGGTATCCTGCTATCGATATTAAAATTGCGATGCCTAACTACTGCCACCAAATGAGAACATAGAAAGTGGTACTGCCTTGGTTTACCACAAGTGCATGTGAAATCTTAGAGGATTACCACATGCATCCTCGACTCTCAGACCTTGCCGTCGGACGTTGTACCGCCCCTATGCTCGACCTTATAAGTCCCTATGGCATGGTCAAAATATGTAACCTCATGTGTGATAGCCCGTTCATTTGCCTTCTCTAGGTGTGCCTTTAGTTTCAGAGCCCATATCTCTCCATCACTCCGCAACTTCAATGCATGGGTGTGTCTATTGTTGAACCAGGCAACAAGCTTGTAGAAGATGAATTGAACGATTGCATTCATGGGCATACCACGTATCCCCAATAGCAACTTATTGAATGACTCTGTCATGTTGCTGCACTGAAACTCGTACCTCCACCCACCGGCGTCGTGAGCTCTTGTCTATTTCTCCAAATCCTTCATCAAACCTCTAAGCCATTGTCTACCTTCTGTATTTGATGCAGTTCTGACCTGCTCCAACTTTTCTAAAAGTACTTGTCCTCAAGCTGTCGAGCAGCCTCCTAGAACAGATGAAAGTTATCCTTCACACCATCCTTCCGGAGTAGATTCTCGGCAAGGTGCCAAGTACACCAACGATGGTGCAAAGGTGCATACCCCTCTATCTGCTCTCGCACGATATTAAGTATGCCCTAGTGCCTATCAGATATGACGCCAACCTCCCTGCCAGGCCCAACCACATGTATCTAGACTAGCCTCAAGAACCATCCCCAACCATCATTATTCTCCTTCTCAACCAAAGCAAATGCCAAAGGAACCAACTTGTTGTTCGCATCACAGGATATGGCTATAAGAAGTGTGCCCTTGTATTTGCTAATCAAGAATGTACCATCAATAGAGAAGACAGCACGACAGTGCCTAAAGGCCTCGACACACTGAGGGAAGCACCAGAAAGCACGGAAGAATATCTGCCTCACATCCTTCCATGCATTTGGTTTTGGGATGTACTCATAATGCATGCCTGGATTCACCGCTTTGATTGCATTGAAAAGTATAGGTAGCTGCTCATACCCATCCTCCTAGTCCCCATATATCATATTCCACACTCACTGCTTAGCCCTCCAAGCTTTACCATAAGTTATCACATAACCTCCATACAACACCTCAACGGTCCTAATAATTGTCCTAACCTTCATGTTGGGTTCTCCCTACAATATTCCCATCAACCGCTTGGCAATGAGGGTAGATGTCAACTGTCGATGCTTCAGTGTCATCACATGGTCAGCACAATTGTGTGGCCCAACAACTTTTGTGATCTTCCACTTTTCGGTGACCTTTTGCTTCCTTGCACAAACCCTCCATGGGCAGCATTCCTTGTCACACACGACTGTGTAATGGCGCTCCACATATGAATGCAATACCTTGTAAGGTCTCTTTCATATCACTGCAAATGCCTGCAACCACCTCTTCAACGTAGGGAGGTCCTTGAATACCCTACCCTTCTCAATTATCATGTTAGGGCCGGCCTCAAGAGCGTCTAGGAGCTCATCATCACGTCCTTCTGCACACGCCTGATCAGAATGAGCAAGATCGCTGAACTCGTGAACTCTTGGATCATGGGGGTCTGGAAATATACGCCTCAACATCACTCTCTATCAGCTCTCCAATAGGACGATCATCATCAGAATTAAGAGCCCTTGCTATCTCATATGGCTGCAAATCATTCATAATTTCAACACTATTGGAGCCACGGAATCCATCTCCATAGTGCACTTGCACAGCAACAGTGGGCACATTCACATTATCAGGAATGTCTCCTGCAACATAAGTAGAAAAATGAGGAAAGAATGAAAAAATGGATGTAAGGAAGGGGGTAAGCTCCCAATAACCATGCAGATAAGACACCTACTCGGATGATTCTATGTCAAAGGGATCTCATGAGGAGGATCTGCCACAACATCATGAGTCTGATAAGCATCTCCAACTAACTCATTGGGGGTAGATTGAGCATTGAGAATCATAGGTGCAACCTGCACATCCATATCAGGTTCCGAGATGGGAGGGTTGAAGTGTGCCTGCTGACCCATTGGTGGGGAAAACCCATAAGGGATGGGATCAACTAACACCCGACATACAACCATGTCCAAACTTTGGAACTGGCACTTCATATCCGATCTCACATAGTTTTCCCACTGGTCTGCACACCCTATTGGGATCATCATCCTTAGGATGTTGAGAGGGGTACCTAGGTGAAGTACACCCTCCACTGCGATGCCATCCTCATCATCAGCTCCATGGCAATGTAGCTCCTCCCGAGCCCTTGCAACCAACTCACTAAATGAAGGCTTCTCATTGAATAACACAGGCACGCTTTGCATCTCAACAAACTCAACATATCCATAGCGATCTCTTTCCACGGTGCCTCCATGATATATGCTCACTAGGTTGTCCATCTAGTAGTTTAAACAAAAATTGAAATATAGTTCGTTTAGTCCAAAGTAGCTGCTATATAGTACCTCTCTAATAGATACTAACCAACTACACCCTAAATAACTAAGTCACTACCTATCTAACTATATTTATCTCACTAACTAAATCAACTAGCTATCTAATAACTATATCTATGTACCTATGTCACTAGCTATCTAACTATATTTATCTAACTATATCTATATCACGAACTAAATCAACTACCTACATCATAAAATTTACTAGAAACTACCAAATAATCAAAGTAGCACTACAATTCAAGCTAACTGAGTACCTACATTGCATATTCAAATATTTTACCTGTCCAAGTCAATGCAATGTCGCGGGCGCGAGCGCGGGCGCGGGCTTGTCGTGGGCGCGGGCGTGGTGGGGCGGCAACGCTGGCGGTGCGGTGGCACGGGTGCGGTAGAGAGGGAGGAAGAGAGAAAGGAAGGGAGGGCCCATACGTAAGACAAGGCTCAACGCCATGCTTGGTGCCAAGATCTACGATGTAGAGGTGCTTGTCAAGTCACCGCTACGTCTACGCCGAGCCCAAGACCTAGGCGCCAGAATCTATGGCGCCGAGCTAAGGATCCAGATTTTGAAATCATACATACAGGGGCATATTTGTGTAAATTTTTCAAAAAAGGGCTAAAAATAAAAAATTCAGGTTGATTGACCTGACCACGCTAGATTTCGTGTGTCCCCACGTGAAATCAATCAGACATAGAGGGACAGGGCTTAGGCCCTGTTCTTTTCTCTAGTCATAGGACTAGAGACAAAAACAGTAACTAAACTTTAGCTTCCAATCCTGTTTGATTCCAAGAACTACAGGGGACTAAGGCCACGTACAATGGAGGGGCTCCTATAGAGACGCTTAGAGGGAGAGAAATTTTTTTGTCAGCGAGCACCTCTATGGGAGCTGCAGCTACAATGGAAAACTCATTTTTTGGGCGCTTAAACTATTCGTTGAGGCTGTTGCATCGTTATCTTGAGCGCCCGGCTCCTGGGGATCCCGGGCGACTCGATCCTGGCGTCGCTGCCTCGCGGAGCGGCGACTCCATCCACAAGCGCTTCAACATCTTTGAGCTGGACTCCACGGTGGACAAATAACTAATTAACAGCCCATAAGAGCCATGCATTGTACATGACCTAAAGGGCATTAAAGCTGCTAAATAAAGACTAAAATACCCTTGAAGGGGGTAGGGGGACTGGGAGGGGTGGGGACCGGTGAGGGGCATGGGGTGTCAATTTAGCCCCATAGGTCCCAATAAGCCTCACTCCATGTCACACCTGATTTTAAGGATAAAATGGGATGCAAAATCTTATGTGCGCCTAGAGATCAGTCACACACATAAGCTAACAAATTATAGATAGTACCATCACAAGTGTTTATTATATCATGAATAATAGAACATAGTCTTCACATATATGTAGCGGAAGTATAAAGTAAAATCTCTCGTGGAAGCTCCATATCAGAGGGACGTCAACTGGTTGACCACAAGTCTAGTAATCCTCAGGAAAGTCATCATTACCAAAACCATCTGTTACCCATCCGTGATTTTTATCCAAATAATAAAAATAAACAAGCATAAGTACATGTCATATGCAACAAGTGTAACATGGAGTTCATGAGGCTCAAAAGGCTTGACACAGGTTTAATAGCATTCAGCTTTTAATTGTCATAGTTTTAGCATAAGAGTAGCAACAAAGGTGTTTCAATCCCAAAGTAAAACACATGATCAATGTAAACATGAATAATGAATAACATAAACCAATAATCCTTAGTGATCATCTATTTCATAAGGGTCCAAGGCCGCTCGTGACCGTGAGCATGGCTGATATACCAGTTTAACACTCTATAGAGGTTATACACTTTCACTGTGAGTCGTGATACCCATATGCCCGGGTTAATTACTCCCAAAATACTTTCAAGGTGAGCAGACAGGGGTCACTATGAAGCCTTTCAAAAGTTCATCTAACAAGTTAGGGCCATTAGATTCACTTGGCAAATAGATGTAGAGCCCCCTTCCCGATGGCACAATGACGCGCAACCTATATTCAAGGGGACAGAGGCCGAACTATATCTGATTCGTCAAGCCATTCTTACGCCAATAAAGGTAACCTCTAACAAGCTAGAAAATGTCCTCATACTTAGCTGAAGCCAGAGCCATGTAGTCCTCACAGCTGTACTATAAGTTCCGGATGTTCGCTTACAGATAAGTCCTTAGGGAGAGGAATCTGGAGCATTTAGAAAGTAGCTAAACACTCCAGCCCCCTGTTTCCAAGTTGCTAAAAAGTCATGTTTTAACGTTTATTACATATGCCATTAGTCTAGTTATGAGATCATGGTTTAATTGAGCACTAGCAAAGCTACCCAATGCATATCCCATATGAGACAAGGTATAAGTTCAATACTAGGAAATCCCTATCAAGGTGACACATGCAACATGAATTAAATGTATTAAAGTTGATAGAAAATGAGGATGATCCCATGCTATACTTGCCTTGAACAAAGTACTCCTAATGATCCTGCTAATCAAAGTAGTATTCTTGATCCCCACGATTTGCTCATCGTCTATACTCGATAATCACATCAACATACAAGCATCCAGAAGCAATCATGCACAACAAACAAAAGCTATAGATTAGAACAGTACACCAATCAGCATAAAATCAAGATGAAAAGTTTGTAAAATGAATCTACATCTCACTACGAACACACATACGCGAAGATCATAAAAATCAGAGCTAAAACGGAGAAGTTATGAATTAAACAAGATTTCCTTTAGTAAAATAATAGATTAAATCTAACCTTGAATTTTAAAAGTTGAAAACATACTTAACAGTAGTATGAACATATAGATTATGTAATTATGAACCTAACGCAAGTTGAACGGATCAAATCATAGTTAAAACAGAGATTTTATGGCTAAAACAAGATTAGTGGCAAAACTGTAAATAGGTGAAAAGGTATTTTGAATCAAATCCAAAGAAAACTACGCTTTCGAAAGAAGAAAACGTATTCTGGATTTGCACGTTGGACTGCGGGTTCTATAATAAAAAATCCGAGGGGTTCTTTAGAAAAAATACAAGGACGGCGAGTTGAGATCTAAATAGTTGTAATGGTCTTTTTGCAAAATCAACCGGCGAAGGGGTATCGGGCGATACCGGCCGTTGGATTAGAATTGAGTGGCACAGATTGAATCGGGCAGGGGGGAGAGAGAGTTGACCGGTCGGAACAGGGCCGGCGCGGCGGTCCTCCATGGACGGTGACGAGAAACTCGCCGACATTGTCGGTTTGGACAAATCCGACCCCCATATGACACGGGAAAAGGACGGGGAGCAAGAGGAGAATGAGGCGAACACAATGGAGGGGATTAGGGTGGCGGAGACGGTCCAAGGGTGACACGGTGCTAGATGGGGCGGCTTGAGCTCGCCGGAGATCAACGGCAACGCGAATACAAGCACAGAAAGCAAGGGAGAGGGCACTGAGAGCCACCTGCAGGTCACTCACCTTCTCGCAGAGCTCGTCGCGGCGACGGAGGAGCGGTGGAGCGGCGAATCGACAGTGATGGCGGATCTACGTCTCACGGTGGCGCTGTTTTAGGTCACGGGCGGCTACGGCTTGCTTCCAAAACTGGACGAGGATGCGGCTTGCTTCCAAAAAGTTTTTTTTTGGTATAATACGCGTACAAAGCTCGCCGTCGCATGCATATACTACTCCAGCGCACACACCTGCTGGGTTCCCAGCTTAATCCCCGGCCGGGGCGTGGCGGACTCGCGGAAGTTTCCAAGTCCAGCTTCAGTAGCATCATTCTGGTCCGTTGTACTTTACCAGAGTTGTAAGAAACTTTGCTAGCTAGCTAGAGCAACCAAAGCTTAACTTCCTTACTTTGCATATATGGTGGTGTCAACTGTGAACTTAGATCGAAGCATCAATTAATCCGACCAAAGTTGAGAGGGATGTGCATTTCTCTGGTTTATTAGTCGTCGTTGGTGGTTGGGGTTCGTCAAGCTAGCACGGCGTATTCGTTCCTTGCAACTGCATGCATTACAGTTGGAAGGAATCAGTCGACCGGATCATGCACGAACGATATGCATGGTTGCACTGGCCGTACGGGAACGTGCAGAGACCAGAGTAAGTCCAGCTCGATCGACCTGCGGATCGAAGCATGCGCTTTCGTGTCGCCGTCGTTGGTAGTAATGCGTAGTAGAAGCAGACCGCCAAGGTGCAGGTGCATGGACCCCGCATCCTCAAAGATTTTGCGTCGTCGTCGCCCCAACCAAATTTACCAAATCGTTTGGACGCTGCCAATGCAAGCCACTTGCATATATAACGTCGACATGGCTTTTGCACTTGGGGCGTGCTTTCTGGAGTACGAGTACTTTCTAGTCGCGATAAACTGGGCCATTGGGGGTACAATTTGCCAATGTTTCCTAAGGTTGTGGACGTACTACCTAGTGGTACATTTGACCCCAACTTTCGCCGGGAAAAAATTCCATGTCAACCGTATCCACTACAACCTCCGTGCATACATACCCAGCTCCCCGCAGCTTCCTCCGCTCGGCTTTGACGCATGACTCCATAATTCCCTCCGACTCGACTCCGCTCGGATGACGCACGACTCCGCATGACTGCGCGCCGTTGGATCCATCTGTCTGTACACGTGGCAAACATCTAGGAGTCCGTGGATATAGAATTTTTTTCTCCTTCTACCAGGGGTCCAATTCGTCTCCTCGCCAGTGTCCAATTCGTCTCCTCCAATTAGAGAATCGTTTTATTTTTTTTACCTCCTTCTGTCTTTTAAATCATCTGATTTTGCTTTCCACCAGTTTTGATAGCAGTTTTGGCTCACATGTCGCCAACTACCTTCATAGTTCAGGGGTCAAATAGAATTTACTAAAAATGTTATGAAAACATATTTTTCAAAAAAGTTATGCAAACATTTTTTTTTTCAAAAAGTTATGCAATTAAAAAACTCAAAATCTAATTTAATCTTAAAAAATGCATAAAGAATTGTTTTAGCTCAGAAAATATGAAACCAATTTCAATTTTGTTTTCCTAACATCAGGTCCTATCTTATGGTGTCTGGATCAACAGCTCAGATGACGTGGGAAAGCAAACCAGCCAGCCATACTGTCGGATACCGTGAGAAGGGGTACCCTAAGCAAGACCCAAAAAACGACTGCTTAGACTTCGTAAAAATCGGAACCAGCTAAACATCGCTGGCCTCGGCCGATTCTCCGACTCGCCCGAGGCCCCCTCACCACTGACTCCGAGCGATCCCCCACCAAAGGCCTCGGCCGGGCCACCGACCCTCCGTCTCGCGCGAGGCGGGCTCGGCAGCACTCCGCTGCCTCTTCCTTCTCCCGTCCCTCTGACAAAACATCGTGTCGCATTAACTCAGCCAACTGCCGCCCCTGACATCGACCGCATGCCCGGCACAGTACAGCGGAATGGCCGACGGGACAGGAGGCAGGACTGGGCAGGGGTTATCCGCCACTGTGCTAACCACTATGCACATGGTTGACACCCGTACCTCACTATGCTGCCAACTCCTGCTCCGAGGACAACGCAGCGTGGGGAGCCACGTCTGGGCTACTGTGGCCTCGGAATCAGTACCCAGGACCAATAATTCCCTCCAGGGCCTCGGCAGTTTGCTGCAGGGGCTCGGCAGCCTGAGGATCCATATCCGCCAAGCCCCCCGCGATGGCTCGGCCTCGGCACCTGCAGAGCCGCAGCTCCCTACGACGTCATCACACGATGACCTGCACGTCGCCCGAACTGGGCAGGGGTTACCCGCCACTGTACCAACCACCATGCACATGGTTGACGCACATGCCTCACTGTGCTGCCAACTCCTGCTCCGAGGACAACGCAGCGTGGGGAGCCACGTCTGGGCTACTGTGGCCTCGGAATCAGTACCCAGGACCAATAATTCCCTCCAAGGCCTCGGCAGTTGGCTTCAGGGGCTCGGCAGCCTGAGGATCCATGTCCGCCGAGCCCCCCGCGATGGCTCGGCCTCGGCATCTGCAGAGCCACAGCTCCCTACGACGTCATCGCACGGTGACCAGCACGTCGCTCGCCGTGTCCTGCATACCTACTGGAGCCCCACGACGCATAAGATCAAGTATGACCGGCGCGTCACTTCTGCACGACTAGGACAGGGCCACTCCATCGACCATACCACAACAGTGGCTGGCTACAGGACTCGGACACGCCACCCCCATTTATAGAAGCGCTATGCAGCAACATATGTACGTTCCTGGTTCTCCCTTAGAGTATAAAAGGGAGGGACCGGGGCCATTTCTGGGGGGAGGCAGAAAGACGAACACACCAATAGAACTACACACTTCTACGCTGCTTGGGAACAACGCCTCAAGCAGCCCGCGCCACCCTCGCCGAGACCTAGGGCTAGCTCCCTCTCTCACCTAGCTTGTAACCCCTACTTCGAGCACTCCGGTGCAAGGAATACAAGATCGATCTCTCAGACTGGACATAGGGCCTCGATTGCCTGAACCAGTATAAACCTTGTGTCTCTTTGCATCACCATCCGGGATTAGGGGCACGCAGCACAAATTCACTCGTTGGTTGAGGGACCCCCGG
Organism: Miscanthus floridulus; assembly: GCF_019320115.1. NCBI lineage: Eukaryota > Viridiplantae > Streptophyta > Magnoliopsida > Poales > Poaceae > Miscanthus > Miscanthus floridulus. The sequence goes on along the minus strand of NC_089597.1, from coordinate 60,718,017 downwards.
TTCTAAAACACCGACAGTTGGCGCGCCAGGTAGGGGCCTCTACGTGTCAGCTTTGTCATCCTAGCAAGTTCCGGATGGCAGACCCCATACGACCATTGCGTCTCGGCACCGTAGTTTGGTTCGGGAGCCTGGAGTTCATGTCTCTAGGGCATGAGTACGACATGGTGCTCCTCACTCCTCGAGCCCCACCGTCCGACGATGAAGTCACGCCCCGGCAGCCCAGGCGCAGGCGGCGCCCGGGCGGCCGCTCTCGTCACGCTCGCCAGGCACGACGCGAGCAATGCCACCCCGACGCTACGCGAACCCGGGGCGACACGCCACTCCCCGCCGATATCCTACGGCCAACTGTTGGTACGAGGTCCCTGGCTGGGGACCTGTCTGGCCTGAGCATGGACGAAGGAAAATCGCCGGTGGCTCGTGCCGATGCCCAGTCATCTAGCTCCGCTCCACCACTCCCTGAAGAGCCGACCTCGGCGGGGCAGAATATGGAGACGGCACCGTCCCCATACCCCTTTGGGTTGAGAAATGCCGCTGCCTCTTATGCCAACGCTTACGCTGCCGCTTACGAGCACCCCTCGGAACGCCGCCAGCGCTTCGCTCTCGACCTAAGCACCCACTCCGACCCCTCGGACGAGGACGAGGCATCGCCCAGGGTGGATTTCTCCGAACTCCACAACCCTGGGGCTTTGCGCCAATTCTTGGCCGCAAGCGACTACTGCCTCGGCTATTCCGACTCCGACGACGAAGGGACTTACGATCCATCCCGTGAGTGCTTCCACGTCGGGCTCGGGATGCCAAGGGCGGGCGAAGAGGAAGAGAGGACAGGCAACCATTCCCCGCCCCGGTCAGGGGCGGGTGATGCCACACCTCCGCGTCTCGAAGCCCCGACAGCACGGAACGAGAATCCCATGGGCCCGATCCGAGACCTCAAAGGGGTGCAGAGGGTCATGGGATGCCTTGCGGCCCTAAGCCGCTTCATCTCGCGCCTCGGCGAAAAAGGCCTGCCCCTGTACCGCCTCTTGAGAAAGTCCGAGCGCTTTTCTTGGACCACCGAGGCCGAGGAAGCCCTCGCCAGGCTCAAAGCACTGCTCACCAACCCCCCCGTCCTGGTTCCGCCCACCGAGGGTGAGCACCTCTTACTCTACGTCACTGCGACGACCCAAGTGGTCAGCGCGGCCGTAGTAGTCGAGAGGCAGGAGAAGGGACATGCTCTACCCGTCCAACGACCTGTTTACTTCATCAGCGAAGTGCTCTCCGAGACTAAGACGCGTTACCCCCACATCCAGAAGCTGGTTTACACTGTAGTCTTGGCTCGACGCAAGCTGCGTCACTACTTCGAGTCCCACCCGGTGACTGTGGTGTCGTCTTTTCCTCTGGGAGAGATAATCCAAAACCGGGAGGCCTCGGGTAGAATAGCCAAGTGGGCTGTCGAACTCATGGGGGAAACCTTGTCTTTCGCGCCTCGGAAAGCGATCAAATCACAGGTCCTGTCCGACTTTGTAGCCGAATGGACCGACACACAGCTGCCACCCGTTCAGATCCAATCAGAATGCTGGACCATGTACTTCGACGGGTCTCTGATGAAGACTGGGGCTGGCGCGGGCCTGCTCCTGGTCTCGCCCCTCAGAGTACACATGCGCTACATGATCCGGCTTCACTTCGCCGCCTCCAACAATGTCGCCGAATACGAGGCCCTCGTCAACGGCCTGCAAATCGCCATCGAACTTGGAGTACGACGTCTCGATGTACGGGGTGATTCGCAGCTCGTCGTCGATCAGGTGATGAAAGAGTCAAGCTGCCATGACCCCAAAATGAAGGCGTACTGCGCGATAGTACGTCGCCTGGAGAACAAGTTTGACGGTCTCGAACTCAACCACGTTGCAAGAAAGTTCAACGAGGCCGCGGACGAACTGGCAAAGATGGCGTCGGCACGGACCCCGGTCCCCCTGAACGTCTTCGCCAGAGACCTCCACAGGCCATCCGTCGACTACGCCTCGGCGACGGAAGAGGGCCCATCAGCCGAGCCCACCGCAGGGCCCGAGGCCCCCTCTGCTGCCGAGACCCCGCCCACCGAGCCCGAGGCCATGGCGATTGACGCAGAGCCTCCCAAGGCCGACCAAGGAATGGACTGGCGAGTCCCTTTCCTTGATCGCCTCGTTCGAGGAGAGCTTCCTGCTAACAGAACCGAAGCCCGACGGCTTGCGCGACGCGCCAAGACTTACGTCCTCTGCGACGACGAGTTGTATAGGCGCAGCCCATCTGGTATTCTCCAACGATGCATCACCATCGAGGCTGGCCAATCCTTACTTTGGGACTTGCACGCGGGAGTCTGCGGGCACCACGCGGCGCCTCGGGCGCTCGTGGGTAACGCCTTCCGCCAAGGTTTCTATTAGCCAACGGCGGTGGCCGACGCCACGAAGCTAGTACGCTCCTACGAGGGATGCCAGTACTACGCTCGACAGACGCACCTGCCGGCCTAAGCCCTCCAAACCATCCCCATCACATGGCCACTCGCTGTGTGGGGGCTGGACATGGTTGGGCCTCTGCAGAAGGCACCCGGGGGCTATACCCATCTGCTGGTAGCTATCGACAAATTCTCCAAATGGATCGAGGCTCGTCCGATCGCTCAGATCAAATCCGAGCAAGCGGTGCTGTTCTTTACGGATATCATCCGCAGGTTCGGGGTTCCTAACACCATCATCACTGACAATGGGACACAATTCACTGGTCGCAAGTTCCTAACGTTCTGCGACGACCACCACATCCGGGTGGCCTGGTCGGCCATAGGGCACCCAAGGACGAATGGCCAAGTAGAGCGTGCCAACGGCATGATCCTACAAGGCCTTAAGCCAAGAATATTCAATCAGTTGAAGAAGTTTGGCAAGAAATGGCTTGCCGAACTCCCGTCAGTCATCTGGAGCCTAAGGAATACCCTGAGCCGAGCCACGGGATTCACACCGTTCTTCCTGGTCTATGGAGCCGAGGCCATCCTCCCCACTGACTTAGAATACGGTTCCCCGAGGCTACAGGCGTACAACGAGCAAAGCAACCGCACTGCCCGCGAAGACGCCCTCGACCAACTGGAGGAAGCCCGAGACGTCGTGCTGCTACACTCAGCCAGGTACCAGCAAGCCCTACGACGCTACCAAGCCCGGCGCGTCCAAAGCCGAGACCTGAAGGTGGGCGACCTGGTGCTGAGACTGAGGCAGAGCAACAAGGGCTGCCACAAGCTGACCCCACCCTGGGAAGGGCCGTACATCATCGCTCAAGTGCTAAAGCCCGGGACCTACAAGTTAGCCAACGAGAAGGGCGAAATCTTCACCAACGCTTGGAACATAGAACAGCTACGTCGTTTCTACCCTTAAATTTCCAAACGTTGTTTACATTGTTTCTCGAAATACAATAAAGAAGCGTTCTTAGTTGTTATAATCTTTCGAGGAACCCCCCTTATAGACAAGTCGATTGTATAGAACCTAAGGACCGTACGATCGTCTCAAGGGCGAAAAGGCCGGCCGAGCCGTGAGAACGGCCTACGCCTCCGGGCTACGGCAGCTCCCTCACCACCTTTTTACCCAAAGGACAGCGTAGGCTCCGAGGAAGTTCTGTGCAGAGAGCTTGTCTATCAATAGGGGCTCGACGTCACAATAGCGCTATAAGGGAGACTCGGCTCTGCCTCTGCAAAGCCGAGCCTCCCTCGGGGGCTAAAAAGGGGGAACCCCCTAAGTCCCGAACACCGTTTGTTAATGGTCTTTCAAAAAATTTCTACGCCAAACTCTCTCGCGCTCCGACGGGACCTTCGCAAGAAACCCAGAGACCAAAAGCTTGTCTGGAGGCCAAAGGGCCGGTCGAGTCGTGAGAACGGCCTACGCCTCTGGGCTACGGCAGCTCCCTCACCACCCTTCGCCGAAGGACGACTTAGGTCCCGAGGGATTTCTTTGCGGGTTCCCAAGATCGAGACAGAGGGCATAGGCTCGGAAGTAGAACAGAAAACGGTTAAAAGACGCACATACGCAAATACTTTAAAGGCCTCGACGGCCACAAAGACGTCACGGTATGACAACTAACCCAATCCGGTTACATGGCCCCTTTTGGCCCAGGTCAAAGCTCAAGGATCGACGGCCGGCGCGGGAGGGACCACCTCTTCTTCAAATAGACTGGCCAGCGCTGTGCCAGGTGCCTCGGCCGCCTCCAACAGCTTCACGACCTCCGCATCAGCCTCCTCGTCATCTTCTGGCAACACATAGCTGTCGCTGACAGCCTCAAGGTTGATGGCGTAGTGCGAGGAGACGACGGCCAGGGCGCGCTTGACACCCGTGTGCAACGCCCCCCGGAGCCTCTCGTGGACGCGGCCGCTCAACGCAATCAGGCGGCTCCCAAGGGAGCTGGCTGATTGGACCTCCTCGACGTCCAGGGCCTCGCAAGCGGTACGGACAGCGCTGCGCAGCGCCTCGTGCTCCCGGACCTCAACATCCAGCGCCGCTTGCGCTGCGACGGAGGCCTCAGCCGCCTGGGAAGCCTCTTTCTCCAGATCTACGGCGCAACGAGGGGTCAGGAGTCAAACGCGAACCGGAACAAATGAAACAAGGAACACGGTTCAGTGGAACTTACCCTCGGCCTTGTTCTTCCAGGCTAAGACCTCGACCCGAGAGGCCTCGGCCGCCTTGGTAGCCTCTGCCAAGGCGACTTTCGTCGCCTGATGCTCGCTCTGCTCCGCACCCAGCTGCCCGGCTGTGGCCTTCGCAGAGGCCATCGCTTCTTGGGCCCGAGACCTGAAGGAGTCTCGCTCCTCCTCCAGTTCCTTGATCTTCGCCACCAGAGGGGCAGACTGCTCTTTAGCCATGGCCAACTCGGCCTGAATGTCAGCACAACGAAGGCGGAGGTCCTCCACTTCCGCACTCCGCGCTGACAAAAGCCCTTGGGCATCGCCGAGCAGGCCCTTCTGCCGCCGGAGCTGGTCCCAGATATCCCTCTCCCTTCGTAGGAATACCGATTTCCCAAGGGATCGGGTCTCGAGCTCCTAAAGAGGCAAAACAAAAAACGCATGTCAAACACTGCGAGGGGGCTCGGAGAGAAAACAACGCGGCACAAGAGAGAAAAGTACGTACCTGGGTGACACCGGGCAAGTCCCGTCCCATAATAGTCATCGCTGTCTGCAGCGACCGCACTGCCAGTTGACGGTACTGCTCGAGGGTATCCCATCGCCCCCCCTCTACGGTATCTTCAAGGGCGAACACGGGCTCCCCCTCGGGGTCAGCCCGGTTCCGCCAGAAAACATGCGGGAAGTTCCACCCACGGGGCTCGGGCCGTAGCCGGGCAAGGGCCGAACTCCCCTCGGCGGGATCTGGGACTGGCTGCTCCGCGGTACTGGCCGCCTCGACGTCCGCCGCCTCCTTCCCTTGGGAGGAATCATCAGACGAGATTGTCTGAACCAGGGGCGGCGCCAAAACTTGCTCCGTCTCTACCTCCATCGCCTCGGCCTCAACGGACCCAGGGGCTCTGGCCTCCGCCATCTCTACCTCGGTGGCCCCGGCGTCCACCGCCCTGACTTCGGAGGTCTTGGGGGCTCCGGCCTCACCCTCAATGGCCTCGGCAATGGAGGACGCCCCAGCCTCCTTCGCCCCAAGACCCACGACATCGCGGGACGTGGGCTCCTCCTCCTCCACTCGCTCCGCGGCCGCCTCGGCACCCTTTTCCTAGGCAGCCGCCTCCTCCGAAACGGCCCCGCCCGACGCCGCGCCACGCTGCACGCCAGCCTACGCCTCCGCTGCCTGATGGGCGGAGGAGCTAACGTTCACCTTGAGCACCTTACGGGGCGCCAAGGTAGGATCTTCCACCAGATGCATCTGGCTGGAAGCAAAGACACTCCCAAGGTCAGCATGCGACCAAGGGGCAAACAAGAAGTACTACGGACTCCACCAGAAAAGACGCTTATCGCGAACGTGGATGCAGCCGCTTCGACACCGCCAGCCTCCTCTGCAACAGCGGCGGTGGTGGCAGCAGCGCGGCCTCGGTGTCCACCGGTGCCAGCTGGCCTCCGTCGGACCCCGGCACCTCCTCGACCCTTCGCGGAGACAATGGGGTCGCCCCCACCGTCGCTCGCTCCACCTCCACCGTCGAACTCATCGGGCTGACGGCACGCTCCTCCGACACCCGCGCCTCGGGCGTGTCGGCCTCGGCCCCGGGACGGGCCGCCACCGGCCCCGGGACACCTCCTCCTAGGGGCGTCAGGCTCCTTGCCGGCGCCTCGGGCACCAGCTCCCTAATGTCAGGGAGGTGTTCTAGGCAGGCCGTCCCCACCTCGCGCCCGCCGCCGTCGCCCGAAGAATCCGACACCGACGACGAGGGAGACGGCTCCAACGGGAGACCGTCGAGCCTCTGACGCCGGCGACGGGCGTCCAGCTTTTCGCGCGCGAGGAGCTTCTTCGTGCGCTTCGCCTCCTTGGCATCTTTCTTCTTCTTCTCCTCCTCGGCGCGCGCCCTGTTCACGGATCGCCGCCGGGCGTCCTCGGGAACAGGCGGCGGGGAGCCTCGCACGTCTCTTATCCCCTGTGGGAACGACGAAGTAAGACGACAGACAAAAAAGGCGAAAAACAAGAAGGCTGCGAAAGCCTCGGCAACATCCAACTTACCAGCGAGACATACCCCCGCGATGGGCGCATCGGGAACGACATCAAATCGTCAATCTTTGGCTTCTCGTCTACCGCCTCTCTCACCCGACGCAGGGTCTCGTCATCGGTAAGGGCGAAGGCGGACATCTTGATACCGGCGATCGGATCGCACGGGGTCATCTCGAACAGCCGCCGCCACCGGGCCATCAGCGGCAACACCCTCCGGCGGTGAAAAGCCGCCACAACCACGGCCGCCGAAAGGCCGTGGTCACGTAGCTTCCCCAAGGCCCTCAAGAGCGGTTCCAGCCTAGGCTGATCGACCTTGATGACGCCGTATCCCCATTTCTCTGGTTGACTCTCTACAACCCGCCCGGTATAAGGGGGAAGTCCTCCGCCGTCGTTGCGGAGGTAGAACCAGCTGTCATACCAACGACGGTTGGACGATGACAGCTGGGCCGGGATATAGAGGGACTGCCGGTCCTGGCGCACATGAAGGGTGCAGCCGCCGGCCCTCTGCACCTTCTGAGCCCCCCTCGTTCCCCCCGGCTTGGTGGTGAACGTCGCTCGGAACAAGTGGAGCCACAACTCCCAGTGGGGAGCGATCCCCAAGTACCCCTCACAGACAGCGACGAAGATGGCCGCCTGCGCGATGGAGTTGGGGCTGAAATTGTGAAGCTCCACGCCATAGTAGTGCGGGAGCGCCCGCATGAAGTTATCCACCAGCAACCCGAGGCCTCGCTCGTGGAAGACGACGAAGCTCACCACGTAGCCGTCGCGCGGCCTCGGCTCCGACTCGTTCCCCGGAGCAATCCACTCCGGCTCGTCAGGGTCGGTGATCGGGCGAAGAAGACCGGCCTCCACGAGCGACTGCAGCTTTTCCTCGGTGACGTCGGACCGCTCCCAGGGATCCGCCGGGAGGATGACGGGACCACCAGCCATTGCGCGGCGGAGGACGCTGCTACGGCGGTAATCTCTCTCCCTCTTTCTTTTAGTCTCTCTCTCTCGCCCTTCTCCCCGCCCTATGCTCTCAACGACGGCACAGAGGCAGCAAAAGCGAATGCGGAAAAGGTAAGAAGGGGGAGGGCGAGGCTCATTGCGTATTTATGCAGGGGCGAGACGAAACCGCCGGGCGATGAAATCGGGGAAGTTTCCCCCAAAAAATCCGGCGCGGTTATCCAGATCTGGTCTTACCGCCCACGCGCCCACTCCCTCCTCATTAATCACGCGTACGGTTACGTCCCGTCGGCTGACATCACGTCGCGTCCAACCACAGCAGCAGCAGGCGCCGTTTCGCCTCCCTGAAAAAGCCGCCTCAAAAGGCGCGCATGCCGTTGTTAGCCGTAGGGAGAGAAATAACCCCCACCCGATTCCTTTCAGGCGAAGGAACTGGGCACCGAGCCCACTACGGTCCAGGGGTTCGAAGGCTGGGCCCTTAGGGGTTTCGACAGCCGCCCCAGGGCAACAGAGTCAGGGGCGACTACGGGCGAGCCTATACGAGGCCGAGGCCCAAGCGAGCGAAACGCTTAGGACGCCCGATGTCGTGTCCGAGACCGGCAGGGAGGTCTCCGAATGGGATCCCACCGTAGGGAGGCACCGAGCCACCGAGGCCCAGCGAACGGCCTCGGCACCCACTAGAGAAACCCTCCGGTACTCTTGGAGCGCGTCTCCAGACCGCTAGTCGACCCCCAGCGAACGGGGTACGGGCCTCCACTCGGACTTGCCCGATAACAGCTCACCGGAAGTGCCATCGCTCGCACCCACCGAGGGTAGCGCGGCGCATTCCACCCCTCCTTCCGAGCGAAAAGGAAGCGCGAGGGTCGAGTAAAAAGTCAGGAGAATCCCCGACGGCCCTCTTGCTCCACGCAGAGGCTAAGGGACTCTTCCTGCAAACCATTGCCGAGGCCCAGCGACTAAAGCTCGCACACGAGGGGGCTCGGCAAAACAAACCCTCCTTCCGAGCGAAAAGGAAGCGCGAGGGTCGTTCAAAAAGCCGAAAGATCTCCTGACGGCCCTCTTGCTCCGTGCAGAGGCTAGGGAGCTCCTTCTGCAAAAGACGCCGAGACCCCGCGACCTAGGCTCGCACCCGAGGGGGCCTCGGCCGACAGACCCTCACGCGCGAGGGGCGAACCAAAAGCCAGGGGGACCTCTGACCGCTCTCTCGCTCCGTGCGAGAGACTTGGGGGCTCCTCCTGCAACTTTGCCGAGACCCAGCGGCTCAAGCTCGCACATGAGTGGGCTCGGCAAACAGCCCCTCGTCCGAGCGAAAAGGACGTGCGGGGGACGGACAAAAAAGTCGGGAGGACCCCTGACCGCCCTCTCGCTCCGTGCAGAGGCTTGGGGGCTCTTCCTGCACCCAAGATAAAGACAGAGCGACCCGAGCCCGTTACGGTCCAGGGGTTCGAAGGCTGGGCCCCCAGGGGTTTCGACAGCCGCCCCAGGGCAAAAGAGTCAGGGACGACTACGGGCGAGCCTGTATGAGCGCGCCCTGTGTCATGTCCGAGACCGGCAGGGAGGTCTCCGAATGGGATCCCACCGTAGGGAGGCACCGAGCCACCGAGGCCCAGCGAACGGCCTCGGCACCCACTAGAGAAACCCTCCGGTACTCTTGGAGCGCGTCTCCGGACCGCTAGCCGACCCCCAGCGAATGGGGTACGGGCCTCCACTCGGACTTACCCGATAACAGCTCACCGGAAATGCCATCGCTCGCGCCCACCGAGGGTAGCGTGGCACATTCCACCCCTCCTTCCGAGTGAAAAGGAAGCGCAAGGGTCGAATAAAAAGTTAGAAGAATCCCTGACGGCCCTCTTGCCCCGCGTAGAGGCTAAGGGACTCTTCCTGCAAAACATTGCCGAGGCCCAGCGACTTAGGCTCGCACACGAGGGGGCTCGGCAAAACAAACCCTCCTTCCGAGCGAAAAGGAAGCGCGAGGGTCATTCAAAAAGCCAGAAGAACTCCTGACGGTCCTCTTGCTCCGTGCAGAGGCTAGGGAGCTCCTTCCGCAAAAGACGCCGAGGCCCTGCGATCCGAACTCGCACCCACGGGCCCGGCAAATACAATGAAAACGCCTCACTCGAAAGAGAAAAAAGCCCCTGAAGAAGTGAAATCACTCCTCCAGGGCCTCGGGGGCTACACCCGGCGGGTGCGCTCGCGCGCACCCACCGAAACCTTGAGTACAAAACACCATCCCGACAGGAACTATCAAGAGCTAATTCTCGTCAGAACCTTAGGGGGAGTGCCTCCACTCCCCCAAGGCTTGGGGGCTACTGTCGGATACCGTGAGAAGGGGTACCCTAAGCAAGACCCAAAAAACGACTGCTTAGACTTCGTAAAAATCGGAACCAGCTAAACATCGCTGGCCTCGGTCGATTCTCCGACTCGCCCGAGGCCCCCTCACCACTGACTCCGAGCGATCCCCCACCAAAGGCCTCGGCCGGGCCACCGACCCTCCGTCTCGCGCGAGGCGGGCTCGGCAGCACTCCGCTGCCTCTTCCTTCTCCCGTCCCTCTAACAAAACGTCGTGTCGCATTAACTCAGCCAACTGCCGCCCCTGACATCGACCGCATGCCCGGCACAGTACAGCGGAATAGCCGACAGGACAGGAGGCAGGACTAGGCAGGGGTTATCCGCCACTGTGCTAACCACTATGCACATGGTTGACACCCGTACCTCACTATGCTGCCAACTCCTGCTCCGAGGACAACGCAGCGTGGGGAGCCACGTCTGGGCTACTGTGGCCTCGGAATCAGTACCCAGGACCAATAATTCCCTCCAGGGCCTCGGCAGTTTGCTGCAGAGGCTCGGCAGCCTGAGGATCCATGTCCGCCAAGCCCCCCGCGATGGCTCGGCCTCGGCACCTGCAGAGCCGCAGCTCCCTACGACGTCATCACACGATGACCTGCACGTCGCCCGAACTGGGCAGGGGTTACCCGCCACTGTACCAACCACCATGCACATGGTTGACGCCCATGCCTCACTGTGCTGCCAACTCCTGCTCCGAAGACAACGCAGCGTGGGGAGCCACGTCTGGGCTACTGTGGCCTCGGAATCAGTACCCAGGACCAATAATTCCCTCCAAGGCCTCGGCAGTTGGCTTCAGGGGCTCGGCAGCCTGAGAATCCATGTCCGCCGAGCCCCCCGCGATGGCTCGGCCTCAGCATCTGCAGAGCCACAGCTCCCTACGACGTCATCGCACGGTGACCAGCACGTCGCCCGCCGTGTCCTGCATACCTACTGGAGCCCCACGACGCATAAGATCAAGTATGACCGGCGCGTCACTTCTGCACGACTAGGACAGGGCCACTCCATCGACCATACCACAACAGTGGCCGGCTACAGGACTCGGACACGCCACCCCCATTTATAGAAGCGCTATGCAGCAACATATGTACGTTCCCGGTTCTCCCTTAGAGTATAAAAGGGAGGGACCGGGGCCATTTCTGGGGGAGGCAGAAAGACGAACACACCAATAGAACTACACACTTCTACGCTGCTTGGGAACAACGCCTCAAGCAGCCCGCGCCACCCTCGCCGAGACCTGGGGCTAGCTCCCTCTCTCACCTAGCTTGTAACCCCTACTTCGAGCACTCCGGTGCAAGGAATACAAGATCGGTCTCTCAGACTGGTCGTAGGGCCTCGATTGCCTGAACCAGTATAAACCTTGTGTCTCTTTGCATCACCATCCGAGATTAGGGGCACGCAGCACAAATTCACTCGTTGGTTGAGGGACCCCCGGTTCCAAAACACCGACACATACGGAATTGCGGAGGACACACGGTACAATTTCATAGTTTAGATCTAGAATCTAGAATAAAAATTTACCTACAACGAAATTTCCATAACTAAAATATATGTGATGAAACAATTATGTAGAAAAAACAAATGGTAATAACGCGGTTAAAGTATCCGTTCGGACCCACAACTTCAAGAAATGATGGAATCTAACATCAGTTAACGATAATTGATACTCCCTCCGTCCTCAAATAAATCAATTCCTACCATCCGTGCTATAGAAAAGATTAACAACACCTACGACTTAAAATGAGCACCTCATGAAAATATATTCTATAGTTAATCTAATGATACTAATTTGATACCATAAATCTTAACATTTTTTTTCTAGAAATTCAATCAAAGTTTAAAAAGTTTAACTGAAGACAACTCTAGGAATCTATTTATTCAGGGACAGAGTGAGTATGCAATAGCAATTTATACTTCTTTTTCATCTATGGAGCAGACTCACGGTCATAGTTGCTATCAGGGGTGGGCCCAGGCCAAGGGTCAGTAGGACCATGGCCCTAGTTGCGGCCCAAATTTTTTAGGAGCAGGTCTTCAATTTTAGCACAACAAGGAACAACCCACTAAGAAGGGGAGCAGGAAGAGTCACGCCTGCACAGCCATCACACGCTGCTCGTGGTTCTCCTGCCTCCCGCTCGTATCACGCGTCGCCGCTCCCGCCTCCCGGTCACAACGTTCGGCGGCACCTAGCCCGCTCGGCTCCGCCTCCGCGGCCCTCGCCTGCCGGCGGCCACTGTTGCCCTCGCTGCCCTCCAGGCAGACAGGGCCCGAGCCTTGCCCCTCGCCCATCAGCTGCCGCCTGCCAGTCCACGGCCCGCCGCCGCCCCTAGGCTAGGCGCGGTGCCTGCACCTGCTGGAGCTCCGCGTCGCAGCTTTGAACTGTGATTATGTGAAGGTCTTTCTTCTCTTTATTTACAGGAGTTCGAGATTTCAAGTAATCTCTGCTAATTTTGATTTCAACTGACAATTTTGAACGTCTAATTACAATTAGATGAAGAGGACCAGGACTTTAGCATCATATAGACAAAATGGTGTTACTATCGGCGTTTCACCACTGAAAATTGGCCCTAGTCTTAGGTAAATCGTGGGTCCTCCACTGGTTGCTATTGTTTACCGTTGATGAGTGCCACGAAAAAAAGACAACAAATGTACGTTCATGTTGCTGCCCATTTGCTGGCCTACGCAGTTGGGCTACGGTTGTATCTCCTGTGACGTGGATGCTATGCAGCCCATTTTTGGCCCAGATGGAGGTGATAGGCTAGGAGCCCATATGTGCGTCTGGCTGTTCCTTCTTGCGTCTTTCGCAGTTTCGCGCCGCTGAGACCCCATAGAAAGAGAAGTTCGCCAGCGGTGAGATCCGGCGACCGCCGGACCATGCCATATGCTGGATCTGTCTCTCGTTAAGATCTATTTTCACATCAGTTTTGAACCACCATGCTATTTAAAATAAATTTAGCAAAATGAGATTAATATTTATTTAATGTTCTAAAAATCAACATTTCAAGCATATTTCAACATTTGATAAGGTACTACTTCAACTTATTTTTAATATACTATCTTTTTATATAAAATTTGGAGTAGACTTTGCCAAATGTTGGCTTGGTTTAAACATTTTCACATAAATGTTGACTTAAGTCTTTGAAAATATTGAATGAAGTCATTCAAAAGGTCCAAAAAAATTATTTAAAAATGCTAAATGAATACATAATACCAAAACCGAAACCAAGTAAAAACGAATGTACTTTTCTAAGACATGATATAGAAACCAATAGAAAAAGAAAAGGACAAACATTTACCTGGCAGGTAGGCTGTGTCCCATACTCCCATTGTTGCTGAGTCGCACACGGGCTGTTGGTTGGGCCACCTGGACTGTTTGATATCGTAGCTTTTTGAATTTCCTATACTGTTTCTTTTCATTCATGTTCCATCTAGTAGCCTTCATCAATTTGCCCATTGCACCTGAAAATAAAAATCCGCTCATGCTACCAATTCCACAGCAGATCCTAAAGAAAAACAATTCCATAGCACAACTGCACAAAGCGTTCCCATCACCGCCGACCAACCACTCCTCCCGCGGGCTGCAACCCATTTACAACGTAGCATGACTGGACCATGTACTTAGCCCAATCTCTTTATGCATGGTCAATTTGATTTGGAAAAGTCCATTTACCCCGCGAACTATCGCTGTAGTTTTAATTTCCTCCTCGAATTTGAAAACTAGACATTTTACCCCCTAAGATCGCAAAACTATTCAAATTATCTCCCTGCTTGAAGTGGTTTTGAAGGCGGTTTTGTCCCTTTTTTAGTTAAAAAAATAGGTAAATACTTGATAAGGTTTCTAAACTGTAGAAATTTTCTCTAAGCTTTAAAATTTTTGATTTGATTGGGACATAAATAATCAAACAAAATCTTTTTTTGAAGGAAAATCAAACAAAATATTTAGAGCCCCTACATTTGTTCAAGCCTTTTAAAATTAGTTAAAACATATTTTTTATTTTTAATTATTTTAGTCATTATATTGATTCTTTCATTCCTTTATTATATACTTATATTTCGTAGAATTCTTTGTGTACCCATGATTGGCATCATATTCGCTTGATCTATTTTTTATAATATAATAGGGTTGTTCTCATAAATTATTAGATGTATTCTAAATTATAGTTATATTTATTCATGAAATGTTCCATGATGTATTATAGATTGTTCTTACAGCATTCCTGAGATGTTCCTTGATCTATTTTGGATTTTGTGCTATATGTCCATGAGATTTTCCATGGTGTATTTTGGGTTAGGGAAAATTGGTTCTCTAGCATCGAAAGGTTGCGACCTCCGTAAAATACCACTGAAAGAGTTTGGCCCCGTAAAATAGCACTAAAAGTTGTCACCGTAAACTAAAAATAGCACTCCGTCAGGTTTTACACTCAGGAGCGTTAATTTGACCTAGACTCCAAAAGTTAAGTGACATTTTTGCCCTTGCCTTGTCCTCATCCCTGTCCTCATACGGGAGCTGTGCCGCGCAAGTGAGACAGCCGCGCCGCGCTCGGTTCTGCCGGGAAGCGCCGCCTCACCCGTCCGCCGGCCGCCTGGGAGCTCCGAGGGCCTTCTACGCCGGCCGCCGCGGCTTCCTCTCCTCGCGCAGGTCACTCCCCGTGTGGAGGCCGCGCCGTCCGCCGCGGGTTGGTACTCGCGCGGAGGCCGCGCCGCCTCCGCCCGTCCGCCGGCCGCCTGGGAGCTCTGAGGGCCTCCTACGCCGGCCGCCGTGGCTTCCTCTTCACACGTAGGCCGCTCCCCGTGTGGAGGCCGCGCCGTCCGCTGCGGGCCGCTCGTCACGCGGAGGCCGCGGCGCCTGCGCCGTCCACCACCTCCTCCTCGACTGCGTGTTGCGCCGGCCGTGACTCCTCCTCCTCCAGTGCGCATGCGGTGGAACAATGCATCGATCTGAGATCCCCGACGGGTAAGAATGAAACCCTAGTTAAGAATTTCAGCTTTTCGGATTGGTGACATCATTCATTCAAGGGACAGATTCTTATAGTATTGCTAATTGAATTGAGGAGATAGGAACTGGACATTTTGCTTGCTTTGGTTGGTTGAGCATGGGTTGTAGTGTCCAGTCTTCACACTTTTAAAGTAGATAGTTGTTTTTGGTTTTGCTTTGCATTTTTTGTTTGTTGGATTTATGAAATAGTTCATGTTTTAAGTTTTAGTTCTTAGGCTGTTAGGATGAAACACTGCGAACACATTGGTACATGTTGGAACTCTTTATCTTGAACGCTGGAAAATTTTCTTTAAAGAAGAAGTTTTAATGACATTGGACATGATGGTCATGTTGCATGGTTTCAGAAATGCATTGCTGGACCTACTCTTCTCTACCATATGTGTTTATTCTGAGTTATACTTGAAGTTAATAATAAAGTTGTTCCACTAATATTTTGAAAATGCACTTTTATGTCCTCTTAATACATATTTTGTCTCGCCAGTGGCCTTCTTTGGTGGAAGTTGCAGAAACTCGTCAACTCCCTCCTATGTTGATTGAAAGATATAACACAGCTGCCGGTGAAGGAACAACTCTTTGCGGGATTTTTGCTGACATACATCGAGCCTAGGCAACGGTTGACAATTCATTTTTCGTTTGGCGTTTTGATAAATGGTAAGCCACTAATACTTGTTTTCTTTTTCTTTTTTACATGTGTGATTGGCCTTAAACTGTTAAAAGGGAATACCCTTTATAACGAACTTGATTCTTACTTGGTACTCAGATTTATCTCGTTCTCAGTTCGTTGTTTCTGTGGTCATGTTAGTTAGTCACAGCGCTGTTGTTTTGTAAAATTGTTTATACGAGCCCATTATTATATTCCCTTCCATTGTCTATTTTCATATTTGTTTTGAATCAAATGATTGTATGGTCTATAATGTGTTACTTCTGAACTTTTGGCCATGCTAAAATTATTTGTCAAACTGTACAGTGAGAATATTTTGTGGTGCATGGAAGCAGGGGTTGCCTTCGCACCCAGTTACCTTTGTCAAGCTTATTATTATCATGAAGTGATTCCCCTTTTAACATGTAGCGCATTTGGTCGGCGTTACCATCTAGTAGGTCTGAAGATAACATCATTGGTTTGAGTTTATTAGATATAAACAGCAGAGTTGGTTTAATAGCAGTTTTCAAGTGATTCCACATTCTCGTAAGTGGTCTAATGATACCTTTTCCTCAATGGAGACATGCCATCCTTATTGCTTATATAAGTGTTTTCTTTTTTTTTTCTATTTCCCAGGGATGGGCAGTGCCAAGAGCATAATGTCGATGAGCAAGCAATTTGTGATGTTGGCCTTGCTAGGGCAAAGCCTGGGATTTTCATTGAAGCCATTCAATACCTTTTAGTTTTAGCAACTACTGTTGAGGTAAGGATGATTATGATTTCCCTTGGAATTGCTGTTCTGTAGTAAAAGAAAGGGAGGATGTGGTACTTCAAAATACAGGAATGCTTCTAAAAAGTCCAAGAAGAATGCTATAGGAACCTCTACTTCTTTTGAGCCCCCTACTGAACTTGCTGTTGAACCTAGGTAAATTGAACTTCAAGTTTCATGTTTTAGCTGAATTACCCTACATGCAAAATGACTTGATTACATTGGTGTTATGTAGGAAAAGAAAGGGAGGAGGTGGTACTTCAAAGAATGATACAGGAATAACCTCTACTTCTTTAGTCACTCAATCACCTAGTACAACTACAGCTAGCCCCTCTACTTCCTTAGCCATCCAAGCACCGGTTAGTCTAGGACCAATGACAAGAAGGATGGCAGCTTCTGTTTCTACACCAACAAGACCACCAGGCACACCAGTGAGTCTAAGGCCAATAACAAGATGAATGGCAGCACAACTGGATACATCACCAGGAGGCATTGCTAGGAGGGTCATCATAAACTAGGCTAGTGTGATCTTGAATCATTTTATTGAACTGTTGCTGTATGAAAAAGTCATGTACTAAACCTATTTTGGGCATGTGTTGGACCAGACCAATATGGTTCCTGTACTGTGAACTTATTTGGCCATGTGCTTGCAAGATGTGTTGGTCAATATTAGTCCATGTGTTGAACTAGAATATTTTTCATGTGCTTGGTCAATATTTAGTGCATATGGTGACTTGTATGTGTTGAAATGCTGTCAGTTCATCCCTGTACTTCATTCTTATGTTTTTAGAGCTGGTTTGGGGCTTGATTCTTAAGTTTTTAGAGCTCTTGTAACGGTTTGGGGGTATTTTGGTCTAAGTTAATAGACCTAACGCTCAAATATAACAGAATGGTATTTTCAGTTCACGTGTGCACCTTTCAGTGGTATTTTACGGGACCGATGTCTTTCAGTGGTATTTTACGGAAGTCGCGATCTTTTGATGCTACAGAACCAATTTTCCCTTTGGGTTATTCTACATAGAATCCATAGAATGTTGCATAATATATTCTTCATTAGTATACAATATCCATGAGACGATGTTCTATACTGTATTTTAGTTATTCACATAGTAATCATGGCATGTTTTTTTTACAACAACCCATATATATTATATTAAAACAACAGTCATTTTACAAAGAGGTCTTCAAAATAAGACCTGATTACATCAAAGTCCCGCAGCTGGATGGGGAGGCAGCAACGTCGAAGGCGATGGGGGAGACAAGGCCGCCGGCGAAGTGTCGCAGGGGCGTCAAGGACGCATACACCCGGGTGGATTGACTGCGCAAAGCGCTGGTTAAAGGTGGAACAGTTGAGCCATAGGAGGCAACGCACACTGATGACCAAAGGATGCAGATGGAGCCATCGGCGAAGGTAGAAGAAGAAGCCCGAATGAGGATCCCAAGTGGAGGCGGAGCTGTCGAACCAACACCATAGGAGGAGCTGCCTTGCTGAAGAATAGAGCACCAGGAGCAGAGGCTGCTGAACGGAGAGGGATGCGTGCGGTGAAGGTTGCGGATCGGGAGGGGATGAATCTCGCTGGCGACGGATGGATGCGGAAGCGAGGGTGATGGGGAGGAGATCCACGGGGAAGAAGAAATGATTTATTTTATTAACACTGACCTTGAAGTCGACGACATCGACGACAAGGAAGAAACCGGGGAAGACCACGACAGCTGCTATGATGGCGACGTGGACGACGGCAAGACAGGACTCTCCCATCAGGGCAACTCTAACTACGATCTACTAAGAACTTTATAGGAGGAGAATGGCCCACCTACCCTCATCGCCGGCGAGCAGCCGGAGAGGAGAGGCAGGGGGCCGGCGGACGGCCACAGGAGCTCTCGCTCTCGCTGGGAGACCCATGCTAAGTACAGTAGCAGGCTGGACTTTTGTGGTGGTGTTACTTTTCGTGGGATGTTATTTTTTATTCTCCAGTATTACATGGCTTCTCTCTTTTCTTCCCTTTTAATTTTGTTTCCCATTGCCTTTAAATTTTGTTTTCTTCTATATTAATTTCATTTTCTATTGAGTTGTACATGCTCTCATCTGAAGTATTACTCCTCTCTCCATACCAAATTATAAGCCATTCTAAGAATCTTGGAGAGTCAAAATATATCAAGTTTGATTAAAATTATAGAAAGAATTATAAAAATTTATGACATCAAATAGATATACTATGAAAATATAATTAATGAAGAACCTAATGATACTTAGTTGATATCATAAATTTTATTAGCTTATCATATAAATTTGGTTAAACTAAAGATGTTTTGACTCTGCAAGATTCTTGAAATGACTTATAATTTGGGATGGACGGAGTATATATATAGGGCTTTATTTTCCGTTATTTATATTCTTTTGTTTCATTTCGTTTTTAGCCTCACCGTTTTTCTCCAACAAATAATACCGGAATTTTTTTAATGTGCACTTTGGGCTAGCACTGGCGTGAGCCATCCGAGACGGTCCGCAGAGGGTGTTTGAAACGAAGGATGGAGTCTTCTTTTGCAAGCAAAATCCCACAAATTCCCCCAAAGGCCCAAATCGATCGGCAGTACCAAATCACACCAATCTTTCCTCTTGTCGCTCTTCTTTCTGCTCAAGTCGAAGCAAAACCGATGTCGGCGACCTGGCCGTGGGTGATCCTGGGCCGCGTCCCTCGCGTTGTCCCCATCCCCAGCGACGCGGACGCGGACGCGGAGGCGTTTGGCGCCGCCGCTGCGGACTTCGCCATTGCGGTCGCGCTGCCACCGCAGGTCACAGTCCTCACCGTTGCCCCACTCGCGCACCCCGACCCCAACTATCCCGACAAGTACCCCTACATCCTCGCCGCCGGCCCCGACTGCCTCCTCCTCAACTTCGCCGTCGAGCCCTTCTACGGCGTGAACTCCGCCGTCGACCCGCACGAGAGCTACCTCATCGTGGCGCGCCAGTTCCGCACGGCAGGAGTCCAGCAGCAGGGCCACGCGGCCACATTCTCCGGCGAGCGCATCCCTGGGCGCGGAGCCGACCGCATGCCCGTCATCTACAACATCGAGAGCATCGGCCTCGTCTCCTTCTACCACGGCGACTACATGGTGGCGGAGCTCCAGGTTGACAAAGGCAGCGAGGGGAGTGCGAAGCTCTTCTGCTTTCGCACCGGCGGCGACCGGTGGATCCAGAAGGATCTGATCTACCCCTCGCACTTTGCCGACGAGGACAGGGAGTGGATTCCCGCCGGCGTGGTCGCCCAGAAGACGACGCTATCGTGGTTCGACCTCTCGTGGGGGCTCCTTAGCTGCGACCCCTTCGTCGCTGACCCGGTGCTGCTCTTCCACAAACTCCCGGAGGACCGCGCAGTACCGAACAAGGCCCGGCCTGACGTCCACACCCACCGCTGCGTCACGGTGAGCCGCCGCGTGCTGCGCTATGTCGAGATCATCCCTGAGGACAGCGGCGGCTGCCACAACAAGGAAGCAGCGACGGTGTCCATGTGGACGCGGATCGCCACTCCGGCTGGGTGGGACTGGGAGAAGAAGTACGCGAAGAGCTTCGAGGACATGTGGAACGACGACACCTACAAGGAGACCCGACTGCCGAGGAAGGTCCCCGGGCTCTGTGCCGTGTGCCCGTCGAACCCCGATCTGGTCTACTTCTCGCTGGAGCAAGAGCAGCGCCTCTTCGGCGTCGACGTGCCCGCGGGCAAAGTCGTGCAGGTCGCCGACAGGGCCTACGAGCTGATGAACATGCCTTGGCCGGTGACTGCCTCCTGCCGCTACGTCCAGGCTTGGAACCTGCCACCTTGGGTTGCCATAGGTATATTCAACCACTCATTTCTCCAACTCTGCTATGGCTCTACGCTTGTCTGCACATCAGTTCAGATTTTGAGTTTCCGATGTGTGATGATGCATGGTCTGATTGATTGTGGCCTTGTAGTTAGCTGAGTAGGTGCGTTTCGCAGTAACAAATCTAATCACGAATCCAGCTTTATTTGCATAAATCCTCAATCATTTCGTGTTTGCGTTTGTTTTCTTTTACTTCCGCATGCCCTGTTTCGTGTAACTATATCTCATATCTGCATATCAATATGCAATCATTTTTCATTTACCAGTAGTTTGTCATTCTAATTAAAAATTTCTAGTATGGCTTACTATACTGCTTTGCTTTTGCATGAGCTTGCCAATGTATCATGTATGTGAGTTGTCAGTTGTAATAATTAACCATGCACGCATAGAGAAAGCTGAATAAGGTAAATGCTGAGCTTATTTCATCGAGATGTATATGATCATCTTATTCTGTGTTCATGACTAAAATCAGGGTCAGCTAGACATGCTGATTAGTTTTTTTTAATCCATCTGCAATGCCTGAGAATTTATTTAGGTAATACATAAGCTGCATATTTTGAACTGATACAGTGTGCAGCCTACACAAGTTGCATGCATTTCTTTTCAGTAAAAAGCAACATTTTGATGATATGTAGCATGCTCAACTCAAATGCACGCTGATAAATGCTACATATATTCATGTCATAGCAGAGACTATATCTCCACTCGTATTCAATTCGTTCTATATTTCGCCTTCAGTAACCATAGACTTACTATCGTTGCTTATCTGAAGATCTTGAATTGGTGGGGTCCAGTAGCTCTTATGAAAACGAGGATCAGGCCGAGGAACTGGATGCCGAGGAGCTGCTCAAACTAGGCTTGAAAGTTGCCATGGGTATGGATCCCGCGACCCTAAAATCCGAGGTGGAAAAGTACTGCGAGGAGCCCCCGAGCCCAGAGAGGGAGGTGATGAGGCAGCTGACGAGTTCGCCCTTTGACTTTCGCCTCACCGGGGAGGAGGCCGATGCAGATTTGATGGAGGTTCACCGTCTGGTCAAGAAACGTAGTCAGGAGAAATGAAACAAGGATCATGACCAACGTCGTCCTAGGTGAGCTTATCTATGTTCCTGTGTTGAGCACCACGCTGCACTACCTTCAAACAGCATTTTGAAAAACGACTCCTGTCTAATGCAAAAGCTTCCCCTTGTTTGTGCAGGTCAGGAATGAATGTGCTGAAACGTTTGCTCTGATAATGGTGGGGGCACCAGTAGAATGAGTGATCTTTCTTCACTCAGTCTCACAAAAAGTGATCACGATTTTTTTTTTTCCATTTTTCACTTGGTCTCTGTCAGCAACTGCTTTAAGATTTTTAGATATAAATTTATACCTTTGGTCTTATACCAGAAGTTGCTTGTTCTGGAAAAAAAATATTATTAGACTAAAACCGCTCCCAATATATATTGCTGACTTTTTACAGATGCTTTAATTCCATTGTGATCAATATGACTTAAGGTGCGGCGTCATGGATGAGATGAAATCGTTGTAGTTTGATTCCATTAATCTGCTGATTTGTTCTCACTTGCATCAACTCTGTTCTATTCTTTATTTCCTGCTTTTCTGCTGCTGCTGCTGCTCCAAGTACGAATAGAGAAAGCGTTTATGGACGATGATGTTGGCTTCTAAATAAATGTCCCTATCAGATTTTGAGGGGTGTCCGGCAATCTAAACTTGCCTCTTTTCGTGGGCAGTCTAGTTGTCTATTTTTTCTCGAATACACAAAAGGTTTGCGCATCTTTGCATTAAGATAGAAAAATAGTGAAAGTTACAACGACGTGCCATGAAAATGGCACACTAGGGGTGTTAGGGTTATACAATTGTCTCTACCCTCCCTAGCATAAGGGATCATGAGCTATTACTCGCTAATCATACTACCTATCCATCGCCGGCGATCAGACGCGCTTGCTTGCACGACGCCTCGGACGCTCTTCTTGTGGGTCCGGGAAGAGCTGTCACATTGCTTCAACATGCGAGGGGTTGAGCTGGTCAACGAAGATACTGTCGTAGGCATCCTGAGACATCGTGGAAGGCCTCGTCTGTCCGTCGATGACTCCCATCCGCTTCATGACCAGCACCTCTCCCGGCTTGGAAACCGGGACGCATGAAAGCGCCTGAGTGGCAATCCTCCTGCTGCGGGTCGGCAACTTTGGTTGTGCCTTCACAGGCGGCTGAGACAGTAGCGGCTACGACGCCTTACACAGGATCTTTTTGGTGAACCACTTTAGCCTCTTGGCGGCGGAGCTCCCGCGTTCAGCTATCCCGAGAAGGGTGGTCGTGTCCGCAGCTTGGGGGATGGCGCTGGGGCTTTGAAGGCATGCCTCGTCAACCACGACGTCGGGTTGTCCCCCTCGTGTCGGCGGGGTAGGGGTGGCCACGTCCGCGCCTAGGGGGGTGACCTCGGCCTCTACGACGTGTCCCGCCCTCAGCGGCATGATTGGTGGCTGTGACTGCACATGCAACAGTGTAGGCGAGCCCGTCGTCTAAGCCTTCACCGAAGAGTTGGTGTCCACCAGAGATGCTTCCTCCCTCTGAGGGGCAGACGGCATGGCGGGCGGACACCCAGGCGCTGGTGCTTCAGGTGGCTGGCTCACGACGAGCGAGGCGACAAACTCCTCCAGCATTGGGTCGACCCACTCGTGAGGTCCCGTGCTCGCGTACAGCTCCAGTGCCAGCGGATCTGGCACATGGAGGTAGTGTGCATCAATAGTGGTAGTAGCGTTGTCAGCGGAATCGTTGCCGGCGGAATCAGAGGGTGAATCCATGTTGGAGTCACTTGCCGGCTTCCTCCGACGCCCCCAGCGTCGTCGCCGCCTTCTGTCAGTGCCCACCCTGGCCCTAACCGAGCTCGGCGGGCTGCCACGGGGTGTGCGCTGGGGCCCGGTGGCACCTCGCCACGAGCAGTGCCACCCTTCTCCTTCGTTGTTGCAGCAGCCCTGGTCCGCTTGCAATCCCTGGCGAGGTGGTTGAAGCCGTGGTAGCGTAGGCAACGCTGTGGTAACTGGTAGGTCGCTACTCGGTGCGAGTAGGAGAGGCAGTTGAAACATCTGTCGCGAAGCTCTGCGGGGATCCTCCGGGCCTGTGGGAGCTGCTTAGGGCGAGGCTCAGCCGAGACAGCCGCAGGTCGCGTCTCCGGCCGAGGGAGAATCTCCCGCCACCCATCAGCGTTGGGAGAGGAGACCCGTCCGCGTTGGCCAAGGCGTTGGCGGGCAGGGACGTGACCATCCACTGGCCAAGCAAGTATGCCGCACACCAGCTGGGGACGCGGCCGTCTGCGACTCCATCGTCTTCGCCCATGTCCCTGCCATCTGGTGTCCGCTCCAGCATGGCCCGACACGACGATTATTGAACGAATTCGGGCACGCGGCGGGGTCGTAATTATCGGCTTCGCCGGTCGACGGACAACATCCAGATAGGTTGTAGGGCGGTCGTTGTCGGATTTCTCGCCATTGTTGTCCGCCCACCGACGACGCTTCGGCAGCGGCCCTAGCCATATTATCACACAATCAGCATGCCATACTGGAGTGCCGGTTCCCACGGGGACGCCCATCATGCTGCTGCTGCTGGCAATGGCGGTCGCGGCGGCTGCTTCCGGCGTCGGTGTCGGCAGCGGCCCTAGCCATATTATCACACAATCAGCATGCCATACTGGTAGATTAACTCTAATATATGGTAAATTTGGACCTCACATGACACAACTAGGGATTCGGATATGCATTTTGAAAGTTTAGAGACCCACACGAATACATAATAAGCTTAGCCATGTTCACCGACAATGCATTTTACTTCTTCTAAAGAACTCTTGCAAACCAAAATCCATTTATTGCGGATCATGTAGTACAATAAAATGAAATAAAAGTTAATTAAGATTTTTTTCTCAAAACAACCCATCTATTTGTTGTTTGAAGGATTAAGATGCCGTCTAAAGTTAGGTGAATAGGCTTTCATGAAAATTTTAAATTAAAAACACAATGCATCATTACTGGATAACAAGCAGCCTACGGGTTCTATAGCATAGAGTAAGAAATCAAAATTAAAGTGCCACCCAACCTAAATTCAACATGCGATATTACAAAGAATAAAAACTTCAAAGGGAAACATAAAAGAAAAAACATCTTTATATTCTAGATATATGTTTACAAATTTGCCGAACACAAAGTTGGACCCTGAAATCAATAGATTTTGAATTAGATAAGAGGATATAATAGGTTAGGTTCTTTCGTTTGAAACTTGCGCACGGCTCCACCTAACTTTGAGTCTCTGGCTCAGCACTGATTATTTCTTTTTCAGTTCATTATGTTTATCCACTAGAAACAAGAAGCCACTAGTGACTTTGTTAATATTAAGATTTATTAATTTATCATGCCCCTTATGTCCTTGGCGACACCCATGCTACAATGGGCGGGACAAAGGGTCACGACCACGCAAGGGTGAACTAACTCCAAAAACCCATCATCAGTTTGGATTGCAGGCTGCAACTCGCTTCAGCCGAATTGCCTACTCCCCCCTCGATTGTCTATCCTGAAACTTGTTTCTCCCTGAACCCTCTCTTGTTTACTAGCGAATCCGATAAATATTTTATAAAGGAAACAATATGTCAACTCTGATATGGTTCCTCCTCGAGAGGAAACCATATCTGTCTTGACCTAACCTCTGCTAGAGCCTACCTTTCTCTGATGTACTTCCCTCCGCGAGAGGAAAGTATATCCCTCGGAAAAAGGAAAGATTTAGACTACAGCTAGAACTAGCTTAGCTAAAGAGTATAACTAGCTTAGCCAAAGATTATGAGTAGGAATATATCTGTCCGATAGAGTTCCCTTCCCGAGAGAGAACTCTATGTCTCCTAAAATGCTAATTCCCAGTAGAAAAAGAAAAGATATTAAACGTAGGGATTTGAGCTTGCTTTGCTTGCCCTATGGGGCCCAGCCACCAACGATACCCTTCCCTCCTCCTAGGAAAGGCTCTCTCTCTTCCGATACCCTTCTCTGAAATGAAAGGGTATCTCCATGGTAAGTACAAGACTATATCTATACCTATAATCCGATAGAGTTCCCTACCGGTAGGAAACTGTATCTTCCCTTACTAAATAGCTAGCTTTTCTTTCATCAAAATCAAATGAAAGCAAAGAACCTAAGGAGATACGATTCCTAAGCTATCGAAGAAACTTTAATAAGATATGATGGCCCCGTTCGTTTGGCTGAAATTAGCTGGAAAACACTGTTCCGGCTAAATTGTTGTGAGAGAAAAATACTGTTCCCGCTGAAAAAGGAAGCCAAACAAGCCAGATTATAAGGTAAGCCGAACGGGGCTGATGTGGGTATGTGAATTTAGCGTATCTTAGTTGGTTAGGTTTTTTATTGTGGAACATGCTAATCCAAGTCCATTTAGGTTTAAATTCTCGACTTAACATCTGTGCTCGTGTTTTTTAGTTTATTTTATGATTCAACGATGTTATTTTTTAGTAATAGACGATGTAGCCATCGACAACAAGATCCTTGTTTCATGATTTAATGGTGTCATTTTTTCAGTGATAGATGATGGTCATCGACGGCACGACGTCTATATAGTGGCTTCGTTAATCTCAAAATTTGTCGATCCAGCTGAGTCTGTTGAAGGTGTTATTGCTGTAGGGTGAGTATGCGTGCATATATGCGAGTGTTTGTGTTTGTATTGGATTTAGTAGAAAATATGAATCACATTTCTTTTAGTGATAGGCGATGTGATCATCGATACCAATTCACCGTAAATTTTGCTAATTTCAAAATTTGTCGGTCCAGCTTAATTTTCCAGATGTGTTTACGGAGATAAGGTCAACGTACGTGTATATGAGCTCTTGCTTATGCACTGAGTTTTGTAAATAAAAAGGTGCTATAGCTTTTGCTTAAGCGTGTTGTCAGGGACCTAATACTGGGGTACCCAATGAGGTGGGACTAATAACCATCGAACGTTGACGCTTCCAGTCAGACAAGAACACTACTACGCTTCTTGGCCGAACGACGGAAGATTGGTTTCGCCTCGCCCGACGGCTAAGGGCTGGCTCCGCCTCGCCCGACGGCTAGGGGCTGGCTCCGCCTCGCTCAACGTCCGAGGGCGGGCTCCGCCTCGCCCGACCCTAGAGGGCTGGCCTCCGCCTCGCCCGATGGCTAAGGACTGGCTCCGCCTCGCCCGACCCCCGTGGGCTGGACTCCGCCTCACCCAACGTCCGAGGGCAGGCTCCGCCTCGCCCGACTGCTAGAGGCTGGCTCCGCCTCGCCCGACATCCGAGGGTGGACTCCGCCTCGCCCGACGTCCAAGGGCGGGCTTCACCTCGCCCGACGATTGCACCCTGCTCCTTCATGATGACAAGCACAGGGTACGATAGGACATTCGAGTCAAACGTAGTACCGAGGACCATGCCCTGCATGCCTACATGAAGGTACCATCAGGATACGATGGGACGGGCGCTTTAAGCCCTTTCCGACATAACAGTGCCCGAATAGTGTTGTAGGCGCCGACTTTTATCCCACAGTGTAGTAGGCGCCGCCTTCAGTCCTCGTGCGTGGATACTAACATAGGCATACGACAGCCACTACGGTCCAAGACAGAAATCACATCATCTACAGTGATGGACGTATGGTCACTTCCCTGATTACTCCCCGAGGGGTCATAGCTCGGCTCTCCGGCATGCCGCACCGTCCGCTAACGTAGGATGGGACGCACCCACTTGCTAAATGAGGCCAGGGCATGGCCTGCGAGGATCAGCGAACACGTCACCTCTGACATGGTCTGCCATGTTAAGCAGGGCAGGCACAGGGAAAAAGGAAGACCCGGCTCCCTCAAAGGACCTTCTACCATCTGTAACCCCTGCTCCCCCCTTGGTCTATAAAAGGGAGAGCAGGGCCCCCCACTAAGGGGACCGACTCTTGACAGATCAGTTCAACACACACACAACACATCACGCATACAACCAAGCAGCGACCGAGCACTTGGCGCCCTTTCGACCATTCCATCAGAGACCTAGGACCTCTCCCTC
Source organism: Miscanthus floridulus (assembly GCF_019320115.1). Taxonomy (NCBI): domain Eukaryota; kingdom Viridiplantae; phylum Streptophyta; class Magnoliopsida; order Poales; family Poaceae; genus Miscanthus; species Miscanthus floridulus. The sequence continues at coordinate 60,690,804 of NC_089597.1, read as the reverse complement.
TCTCGACCATTTGTACCCCCTACTACGAACCTTTTTTGGTACTGATAACACGAGCAGCGGTAGACTGGACGTAGGGACATTCGGCCCGAACCAGTATAAACCTTGTGTCCTTTAGTGCACCATCTAGGCCTAACGTGCAACAATTATAAATTTACTAGCCGGTGTTTGTTCAAAACACCGACAGTTGGCGCGCCAGGTAGGGGCCTTTGCACATTCCAAATCAGGCCTCGGATGGCTAACCATGCAATAAGCTGGGTCCCAGGCACACATGTGCATTTCGGTGACCTAAACTTCATCGTCACGCTGGGAGGAGAGTAGGCGCTGGCCCACGCCGCCGTCCAGTCTCTCCCCTCCGTCAGCTTCAACTACAGGAGGCTTGAGCGCCAGCCCAGCGTCTTCCTTGAACCACAGCTGTCCAGGGAGGACCCGCGCTACCTCACCCTCTCTTTGGAACACTCTGCACGGAGCGCCCCGACGATGCTTCTGTTCGGTCTCCGCAACGCCACGGCGACCGTTAGCCACCTTGTGGCACAGCGCACGATCCCATCCCCCACGAACGACGAGCTCGTGGGGATGATCGAAAGCATCATAGAATCCCTCCATGGCCTCCTCACGGAAGGTCCGGGGTCAGACTCTAGCTCTGACTCTAGCAGGGGGAGCCATCATCCCTCCCGGGAATGTTTCATGGTGGAAACTTTCGAGGGACATGTCGAAAGCACCTCCGTGGAGGAGACTACCCCGGTAGGCAACCTCGGTGGCACAACCGAAATGGGGACAGCGGCCCCACCTCATGTAGGGGTGGAGCAGCTGAGAGCCTGAAAGAGGGAAATAGATGAAGCCGGACAACAGCTTGTTCAGGAGTACGTGGAGGTCGATGAGGAGATCAAGCGCCGTGGAGATGGTGGGCATGCACGCGTAGTGGCCCGCGATGTAAACCGAAGGATCATCGCCAACGGTGAAACCCTTTCTCACTTCGTTCGGGCAAGCCAGAACATCGCCGACGCAATGGCCCTACTTCATGGCCTTCCAGAGGCCACGACGCCCAAGGATCGCTGGGTCCACCGTGAAATTCGCACGCTACTTGAGCGTGCGGCAGCGCAGCAGGCGGAGAGCTCGTTGTCTCGGCGACGTGAGCCCAACACCAGCCAGCGTACGCCCTCGGTGCACCCCGCCTGGGACGCATCAGTCCACCAAGCACCGTAAGGCGGCGAGCAGCGCGCTGCAATCCCGGTACATCAATGTCTTGACCATAACCACGACACCCGTAGCACCCTCGACGCCCACAGACGCACCTACAGCGACCCGAGGGAAGGAGCATGCTGCGGCTATCATCCTCGATGCGGTGGATGTTATGACAGCGGTGAGGACCGAAGCCCGAGCCCTGGCCTCCTAGGGCCTCAGGCCTTCAGCCGGCACATCCTCAACACTGCTTTCCCGCCAAGGTATCTACCACCTACCAATATCCCTAAATACTCCAGGGAGACAAACCCTGAACTTTGGCTTGAAGACTATCGACTTGCCTGTCAAGCCAGTGCTGCGGACAATGATGACTTCATTATCTGCAACCTTCCACTATTCTTGGCCGATTCGGCCCGGGCATGGTTGGAACACCTACTGTCCAACGCAATCCAGAGTTGGGCGGATCTAAAGGAGATCTTTGTGGGAAACTTCTAGGGCATGTACAAATGCCCTGGGAACCCATGGGACCTTAAGAACTGCCGCTAGAAGGCCGGTGAGACCCTCCGCGAGTACATCCGGTGTTTCTCCCGGTAGTGCAACGAGCTCCCTAACGTTGCCGACATCGACGTGATAGGAGCCTTCCTATCCGGGATGACCTACGAGTCCTTGGTTCATAAGCTAGGACACAAGGACCCACGGACCACCAAGGAGCTCCTAGACATCGCCACCAGCCATGCCTCAGGAGAAGAGGCGATCGGAGCGATCTTCGATCGCCTTGAGGGCAAGGCAAGGCGGGATGAGGGTACCGGCGAAGGCACCTCCAATCGTTCCGCTAAAATAAAAAATAAGAAGCAATGGCGCGAGGATCCACTCATGGCTGCTGCTGACCGCAAGGGTGGTCGGAAGCCCGTGGAGGGCGCTCTGAACCACTTCAAAAAAATGCTCGAGGGGCCGTGCCCTAACCACGCCTTTCTCGTAAAGCATCCGCTTGAGGACTGTAGCCTCATGCAGAAGTTCTTGTCCGGAGGCTCCAACAAAGGGGAGTAGGGGAAGGAACCTGCCCTCGCTATGGACGACGTCGAGGAGAAGGACGACGGCTTTCCAATGCCAAACGACTGTCTCATGATCTTCGAGGGATCAATGGCCTACGACTCCAAACGTCATCAGAAGGTCGCACGCCACCAAGTCTACTCAACCCAACCGGCCACACCTCCCTTTCTCCAATGGTCGGAGTCCGCCATAACCTTCGATCGGACTGACCATCCGGATGCCGTCCTGCACCTAGGAAGGTATCCACTTGTGGTCAACCCGATCGTTGGCCCAAAGCGCCTCACCAAAGTTTTGATGGACGGAGGCAGCGGCCTCAACATCATGTACACAAAGACGCTTGATGTAATGGGCGTCGACCAAACGCACCTCCGCCCAATCTAAGCGCCTTTCCACGGTGTCGTGCTTGAGAAGCAGGCCATGCCACTCGGACAGATCGATCTGCTCATTACCTTTGGGGATTAGTTCAATTACAGGACTGAGACCCTCACCTTCGAGGTGGTTGGGTTTCCCAGAACCTTCCACGCCATCCTAGGACGTCCATGCTACGCGAAGTTCAAGGCCATCCAAAACTACACGTACCTCAAGCTGAAGATGCCGGGCCCCCATGGGGTCATCACCGTCGACACATCCTTCCAGCGCGCCAACGAGTGCGAGGTCGAGTGCTGTGGCCACGCCACAGCAATCGTTGCCTCCGAGGAACTCGCCGCCCTCAAGGAGGAGGTCACCAAAGGAGCTCCCGACGCAAAGAAGTCAACCGGGTCATTCGAATTGGTAGAGGGCTCCAAGGAGGTCCTCATAGATCCTAGCAGCTCTGAGGGTAAAACAGTACGCATTGGTACCACACTCTCCTCCAAATAGGAAAGCGCGCTCATCGACTTCCTCCGCGACAACAAAGACATCTTTGCATGGAAACCCTCGGATATACCAGGCATTCTGAGGGAGGTCACCGAGCATACCTTGAAAATCCATCTAGGCTCCAAGCCGGTGAAGCAATGCCTGTGCTGCTTCGATGAGGAAAAGCGTAGGGCCATCGGTGAGGAGATAGCAAAACTGTCGGCCGTCGGATTCATCAGGGAAGTACACCACCCAAAGTGGTTAGCCAATCCCGTCCTTGTACGAAAGAAGAGCGAGAAATGGAGGATGTGTGTTGACTATATGGGCCTCAACAAGGCGTGCCCAAGGGATCCGTTTCTTTTGCCATGCATTGACCAAATAGTCAACTCTACCTCAGAGTGCGAAACCCTCTGGTTCCTTGATGCGTACTCTGGCTACCATCAAATCACGATGAAAAAGTCCTACCAACTCGCGACGTCTTTCATCACCCCCTTCGGATCATTCTGCTACATTTCAATGCTGTTCGGTCTGAAGAACGCTAGGGCAATGTACCAGTGATGTATGCCCAGATGCTTCGGGGACCTCATCGGGTGGACCATTGAGGCCTACATTGACGACATCATAGTTAAGTCCAAACGGGCTGACCACCTCGTTGCCGATCTTGAGCAAACCTTTGCGAAACTCTGGGCAAATGGCAACAAACTCAATCCCGAGAAATGTGTTTTTGGGGTCCCATGGGGTATGCTGCTCGGCTTCATCATCTCCAAGCGTGGCATCGAAGCCAACCCAGAGAAAATCTCAGCCATCACATGGATGGGCCCGATTCAGAACATAAAGGGGGTTCAGCGAATCACAGGGTGCCTTGCCGCCCTTAGCTGATTCATCTCGCGCCTCGACGAACGAGGACTCCCCCTTTATCGGCTCTTGAAGAAAGCCGACCGCTTCGAGTAGACATCCGAGGCCCAGGAGGCGCTTGACATGGTCAAACTACTTCTGACAAGGCCCCCGATCCTAGTTCCTCCAAGCGACGGAGAATTCCTCCTGCTATACATAGCGGCCACCACGCAAGTGGTCAGTGCCGCCCTGGTGGTAGAGTGGGAGGAAGAGGGGCACGCCCTCAAGGTCCAGCACCCTATGTACTTCATCAGCGAGGTACTATCCGACTCCAAAACCCGCTACTCCCAAATCTAGAAGCTCCTTTACACCGTCCTCATCACTAAGAGGAAGCTACGCCACTACTTCGAGTCACATCCCGTGATGGTTGTGACGTCGTTCCCCCTCAACGAGATCGTTCAAAGCTAGGACGCCACAGGAAGAACTACAAAGTGGGCACTCGAGTGGATGGATCAACGCATCACATATGCCTCCCAAACGGCGATCAAATCCTAGGTATTGGCTGACTTCATCGCCGAATGGACCGAGGTCCAGACACCACCAGCGGTCGTCGATCAAGAGTACTGGACGATGTACTTCGACAAATCGCTGATGAAAAAGGGCGTCGGTGCGGGCTGGTCTTTGTATCACCCCTTGGGGTCTGCATGAGGTACATGGTTCAGCTCCATTTCCCCTCATCAAATAATGTGGCCGAATACGAAGCACTCGTCAACGGCCTACGCATCGCCATCGAGTTGGGCATCCGATGCCTCGACATTCGAGGGGACTCTCAGCTGATCGTTAACCAAGTCATGAAGGAGTCAAGCTACCACGACGCCAAGATGGCTGCGTACTGCCAAGAAGTCCGACAACTGGAAGACAAGTTCGACGGCCTCGAACTCAATCACTTCCCAAGGCGTCTCAACGAGGCGGCCAACGCACTTGCGAAGGTGGCATCCGGATGAGAACCGGTGCCAACGGGTGTCTTCGCCAGCAACCAACACAAACCCTTGGTGCGCTACGAAGGGTCAGAGCGGGCCGACGATGGCCCATCTGATCCAGTCCTAGGGGCTGACCAACCGACGGCTCCACCTAGCCCCGGTGTCATGGAGCTTGAAGAGGATCCAACGACAGAGCCTGACCCTTTAGACGACTGGAGAACACTCTACCTCAACTACCTCCTCCGCAACACGCTGCCGATGGACAAGATGGAGGCTCGACGGCTCGCACGTCGTGCCAAATCCTTCATTCTTGTAGAGGGTTACAAGCGGAGTCACACCGGGATCCTACAGCTCTGTATCCCCATCGAACAGGGAAAACTTCTACTGGGCGACATCCATGGTGGGGTCTGCGGCCACCATGCCATGCCAAGAACCTTGGTTGGGAATGCATTCCGACAGGGTTTCTACTGGCCCACTACAATAGCCGACGCTGAGCAAATCGTATGCACCTACGAAGGGTGTTAGTACTACGCTTGGTAGACCCACCTCCCGGCCTAGGCACTCCAAATGATCCCCATCGTGTGGCCCTTCATGGTCTAGGGGCTCCACCTGGTTGGGCCTCTCAAAAAGGCGCCCGAGGGCAACACCCACTTGCTAGTCACCGTGGACAAGTTCACAAAATGGATCGAAGCGCTGCCAATCTCCACGATCAAGTCCAAGCAAGCTATGCTGTTCTTCCTCGACATCATCCATCGCTTCAGAGTACCGAACTCCATCATCACCGATAACAGCACGCAGTTCACCGGCAAGAAATTCATTCAATTCTATGATGAACAACACATCCGAGTCGATTGGGCTACCGTCACGCACCCCTGAATGAACGGACAGGTCAAGCGCGCAAACGGCATGCTCCTACATGGCCTCAAGCCTAGGATCTTCATCCGGTTGACCAAGTTTGGCGCACGCTGGGTCGCTAAGTTCCCTACGGTGCTCTGGAGCCTGAGGACAACTCCCAGCCAGGCCACCGGCTACACACCTTTCTTCATGGTCTACGGTTCCGAGGCCATCCTCCCAACAGACCTCGACTATGGAACGCCAAGAATCAGAGCATACGACGAATAGGGAGCCGAGGCATCCCACAAAGACGCCATGGACCAACTAGACGAAGCCTGCGACATCGCTCTCCTCCATTCGGCCAAATACCAGCAGGCGCTGCATCGGTACCACAGTCGACAGGTGTGGGACCGAGCCTTCAACGTCGGGGACCTGGTTCTCCGCCTTATGCAGAGCAACAAGGACTGCCATAAGCTCTCCCCACCCTAGGAGGGGTCATACATCGTCGTAGAAGTACTCTAGCTAGGTGCCTACAAGTTGAAAACCATCGACAGCGAGGTCTTCACCAACGCCTGGAACATTGAGCAGCTACATCGTTTTTCCCTTAATAAACGCATACTTTCCCTTATCAGTTTTTGTCTTCAGAAATCCCCGATCTTTAGTGACATCCGACCCCTACAAATTGTGAGGGGTCGAACCTCACTCGGGGGCTGATATAAGTGATATAAGTACGTTTATCTTACAAACACTTCCTGTGTTACCTTTGCAAACATTCTCTAAGTTTTCCATTCTTCTCATAACAAGTCCTAAGGGCTAAGATTTTGGGAACAAATTCTGAGTACAACTGGTAGGACTGTGGAAAACCCACGCCCTAGTGGCTATGACCTCCTTCCTCACTAGCATGATCAGAATTGATTCACCCGCACTCCTAGTTTTGGTGACCTGAACAATGGGAAGGGTCGGAAGGCACCGAAACCTCTTCTACAAAAAAAGAGGAAGCTGAAAAACTATTTGCCGTAACAAAAGATGAAAATTTGTTCATTTTTGCACAAATTCACCGCTTACAAAGTGATCCCATCACAAAAGGACTAATGTATTCATAAATACAAAAGACTGTTCACTCGGGGGCTCCCCCACAAACTTATTCGATTATAGTTTCTGACCAGCCCTACTACGAGCACTGCTATGGTTGCCGCGCCACGCTCTCCATCGGCGATGCCCTACCGCTCCGCTGGATCCTCGAGGGCACCATCATCTGCAATGTTGAGCACCACATTGACGACTGTGGTGCCCTCCCTGGGGCATCCAGGGACTATGCCATCGTCATCAGCTATAACCCTAACAACGGCATCTGGGCGGGGGGCGTCTCCCACCGAGGAAAGGCCACAACGAACGATGGCAAAGCCGACGATGCTCGGCACCCTCTAGTGCCCCTCCTCCTTCGGCACTAGTGGCCCCTTCTCAACAAAGGCGGTCTGCACCATCTTATCTATGTTGGATGACCTCTAGCTCGACGTCGCACTCTAGAATCACGAGCGGATCTGTGAGTTTTGCTCTCCCTAGCATCACCCTCTCTCACTTAGGACCACCGCGTGCATGAGCACATTCGGTGGAAAGGAAGGAGAAGAGGTAGCGGCCCAAGAACAGGCGAGAGAATGGGATGAGAACTTCCCTCCCCCTCCCTATTTAAGGAAGAGGCACGGTGGCTGAGGAAAGGCGAAAGGTTGGGGCGGAAAACTCTCTTCGTTCCTTTATTCAATGCAGATGGGAAATCAATGCCGACGGGAACCCGAGGGGATGCGCTGGAACCAACGGGATGTGCTCTGGTCAACGAGACAACGTCTGGTCAAATAGGATGTTGCCTGGGAGTGGCCTGCCACTAATGCGCGTTGAGCGCGAGAACTAGGGCACACCCGCATGCAGGTGACTCTTCGCTTCCCCAGGCAGGACCCAATGATGGAACCCCCATCCAGGGGGGCCAACAGGCCTCCTGGGTCGATCGGACGGCCCAGGCGAAACGATGAACGAACGGCCGCAGAATGATAAGCACCTCTGTTTTTTTACTTTGCGCGTTAATTTCATTACCGAGTTTCTGTCCCCAGCAATGGTAGGGGCATGGACACCACTCGGCGGCTACCGAGAGTGTCTACCTATTTAGACATCCTCTTCGCCTGACCCCTCCTTACATCTAAAACCGGAAGCACGGTGTGTGGGTATAAAACTTTGAATACAACTGGACGAACCGCCAGACCCTACGCTCCGACGGCTACGGTGTTTTTTGTTCACCAGCATAATCTAATTCATAGTTCCCCGCACCACAAGCTTTAGCTCTCGCCTTCTTGAGAAGGGTTCGGAGGGGTCCTCCTGTAGAATCTCCTTCGAGGAGAAGCTATCAGGTCGCCTAAATCAATCGAACGACTCGAATCGCCACCGAGAGACAAAAACAAAAAATCGCGATGCTCGTGCAGGTCACACTGGCCCCATCGCAAACGTCCGACTCGAACCCCGCACGGACATGTCCGGTAAGAGCTTCTCATCACTCATGCCACCGAGGTAACGTTACCGACCCCCGCTTTCATTTCAATTAAATCGCACATTAATCCCATCATCCAAACGTTGCATATGCAAATCGCTACATCTCAACACTTCGTGTCGTGTCACGAAGCGGTAGCCACCTCATTCAACATGAGTGGTGACTGATCGAGGTTCGAAGGCCAGCCCACAATGGGCTCGAGGCCACCTCGTGTCAAATAGAATCAGGGGAGAAAAACCAAGATGAGCCCCAGTGGCCTTGCCCGACCCCGCTCAGAAGCAGACAGGGACATCTTGACCTTTCTCGTTCGATTCTAACCCCGAGCCAAACCCACAGAATCTCCATCGAGGAGAGGCCAATGGGCCACCTAAGCCTATCGAATGACTCAGGCATCTGTCAAGAGACGGGTTAAGAAGTAGTGAAATGCCACATGAGGGCTCTACCGACCCCGCAAGAGAATGATGGACCCAGATTTCACATGAACATACCCGTTAGCGAGCTCATTGAGCATGACACTCGAGCCATCGAGGCAAGTGTCATCAACTCAGCCCCTCTGGTTGCAGAAACTGAGGACGGGGTAATGCGCAAAACACGACCGACCCCTAACAGACCCTAAGGGGCTCGGGGGGTCGAGCCACTCGATCCATGATCGAGAGACCGAGGTTCAAAGGCTGACCCATGAAGGGTCTAAGGCCGCCTTGCATCCAACAAGAGCCAGGGGAGAAAAAACGCAGATGAGCCTAAGCGGCCTTTGCCCAACCCACATTAAGGCGGGAAGGGTCATCTCAACCTTCTAGTTCAATCTAGCCTCTAGCCGAGCCCATAGAATCCCCATTGAGGGGGAATCTATTGGAAGGCGTGTCAAGGAGCAATGGAATGCCACCCGAGGGCTTTGTCGACCCTATCGCAAAGCAAACGGGATCGGATTCCGTCCGAACATCCCCGTTAGCGAGCTCATAAAGCGCGTCACTTGAGCCGTCGAGTCAAGTGATGTCGCCTTAACCCCTCTAGTTACGGAAATTGCGGACGGGGCGACAGTCACAAAATGAGCTGGCCCTTGACCGAATCCCCACCACGCGTGAGGGCTCGGGGAAGGCCAGGCCAGCAATAAGACCAAAACGCACGGTCACGCAGCGATCGCCAAAATCCCAAGTAAAGGGTACGTGCAAGACTAAGTTCGCTACCCTCGCTTCGGTCTCCAGTAACATCCGGCCCCAGCGACCGCAAGGGGTCAGATCTCACTTGGGGGCTGACAAAGGTACGAGTACCTCCTTTCTTTTTTTGAAACAGTCATTACATCAGACCTTTTCCTCGTGTCGGGACTAGCGGCAAGGTTTGGGGGAACAGATAGGTATGACTGCAAAAAGCCCATGCCCAGACGGCTACGGCAATTTTGCTTACCAGCACAATCAAAATTTCCCCTAAACATCTCAGGCCCTACAGTCTTAATGAGCGGAAGGGTCGGATCGCATAAATCTTTTTTCATTGCAAAAAGGGAAGAAGGTAAGATCAAACAAATGAAACGAAATTGTGAAACAAAGTCACGAATTTGTTTTTGGACACGAAAGTACCGACACTTGTCCACATATTACAGATAAATATTTATCAAACTTATTTAACTAACTACTTCCTCGAAGGGAGAACCATGTCTTTCAGCCTGTTCACCAGGTTCCGCACAATGGGAGTCACTGCCTTCTCAATCTCATCTAGCTCGGGGTCTTCATAGCCAGGCGTGAAGCCTTGGCTCATTACCTCCAAGTTGATCTCCCGATCATAATGAGAACGGGCAACAGTGAAGGCTTGGGTGATCCTGGCGTGAAAGACGTCCTCCTCAAGCTGGCTCACCCATGCCGTGATACCAGCGGCACGAGTCGTAAGGGAGCTGGTCCCCTCCTCTTACGCCACCTGCAAGTCGTCGCAGACCACCACGATGGTAGAGCACAGAAGATCGTGCTGATCGCTTTCAACCTAAAGGATCCACCGCACCTCGGCGAGTTCTATGCCCAGCCCAGTAGAAATTTCCTCAGCCTCTAGCCTTCGAGCCACCGCATCTCCAAGATCCGCTCGGAGGGCCCTGGCCTCCCGACGTGCCTCATTGTGCTCTCGGACAACCCGGTCGTGCTCCTCACGGGCCGTGCTGCGCTCCGAGCGAAGTCTGTCTTTGGTTCAGCGCAACTCGTCCTGCTCCCTACGCAGCCGAGCGATCACCTCGGCATCCTAGTTCCCTCTCTGCTGCAGCGCTGCGGACCTATCCTTGGCTTTTAGCTTGAGATCCCGCTTCGTCTCCAGCTTCGCCAGGAGCTTGATGGCCCGCTGGCTGGCATCGGCATCCTTCTAGAGCAGCTCGTCCCGCTCCTTTTGGACCCTGGCGGCCGCCTCCTCGTCTAGCTTCACCCTCACTGATAGGTCCTCGAACATCCCATGGAGCTCCTCTGCGTCCCGATGCGCTTCGGTCTCCCGCTGCTGGGCAGCTGCGAGCTGGGCGCTCAAATCTCCATGCAGCCGGGCCTCCTCAGTGAGGCGGTCCCATTCCACCTTCTGCTCACAGAGGAACTGGGATTTTTCCCGACTGCGAGCAATGAGGGACTGAAAAGAAGACCAGTGTCAAAAATACAAAAAAACATGGGGACAAGAAGAAAATGAGACGAAAGATCAAACGGATACCTGGCCATTAGGAACGATGACATCACGCAGGACGACCAGGGCTTGATCTAGGACGCCCATCATCGCCGAGATCCCTTCGTCAAGACTCCCCCGCTCTATGCTCTCGGCAGCATCATCGAGTGAGAAGAGAGTCGACGTTGGGTCTTAGGGATCCATCCAGTGGAGCGGCGACTCACCCCGTGCGGGCGAGCAGCTGCCCCCCGACACCAGGGCCGAGGGTGACCCCCCGCTGGCCTTCTCCACCACCACCACGATGCCTGGAGATCCTACGGCCGTGTCCTCCCCCGACCGGCCCGCCTCGGGTGCCGCAGCCTGGGCCGCCGGTGGCGCGGATTGCGCCGCCCCCTCAGACGCCACCGTGGCTACATCTTGTGGCGCTGGGCTTGTCGCGGTCGCGGTCACCGCAGCCAGGGCCGCCGGTGGTGCAGATTGCACCGCCTCCTCGGACGCCACCGTGGCTACATCCAGCGGCACTGGGCTTGTCGCCGTCACCTCCGCCTGGGCCTCCGGTAGCGTGGATTCTGCCGCCCCCTCGGACACCACCGTGGCTACGTCTGGCTGCTCCTGCCTTGGCGCGGTCGCGGCCACCTCCACCGACGACGTCGGACCCTCGTCTTGCAGTGCCACGCCCGCCACGGAGGACGCCACCGGCATGGGCGGCAGCTTCGTTCGCTCCAACGCAGATGGCGGAGTCACCTCCATCGCCGCTTGCTCGGTAGCTACCGAGGGCGTGGGCGCCACCGCAGGCAGCACCAGATCGGCCAACGAGGCCGCAACATCAATGCCGCTCCTGCCTGAAATAGGAGCAACATCGGGCAACGATGTCTGTCTCGCCTGAAGGGCAAGGCTCTTCTTGGGCTCCAGCCCCAGAGAGCGGCCCCGTCACAAGAACCTGCAAGAGGTAAAAGGCATAGGGTCAAAACAGAAAAATAAAAAAGCAGGGAAAAATAGGGGAATCAGTGACCTACTCTGATGCCTTTAGGCGGCAGGAACATTTTGGGGACGAACCCCTGGACCCCTTCCCCAACTCGTCTGGGCGGGACCGTTTCGAGCCTGCTCCCTGCTCCCAGGCAGGGGGGCTCGTCTCCCTTGTCTCTGAGGGCATGGCGACGGAGCCGCCCCCCTCCATTAGCACCTCGGGGGCGGCGGCAGATCCGCCCCCTCCCATCCACGGATCCTCTGTCGGCACCTCGGGTGTGGCGGCAGATCCACCGACTCCCACCGGACCCAAGGACGGGCCCGGCTCTGCTGACCTCATGGACTCGCTCCCCTTTGCGTGGAATGGAAAGGGTCCCTACATGGACCGGTGGGCGTTTGTTAGTGTATCCTCATCCTCCAGGACATTCCAATCCACATTGACAGCTACCTCGTCATCGTCGTCGTCGTCGTCATCATCACTGCCTGTCTCCTCTCATCGATCACGCGCTTGCTGCTTCCGTAGCAACTCCTTCCTAAGCTCCCTCGTCCTTTTGTCCCACTCGGCCATAATATGGTTCGCTTTCACCAGGGTTCAATCCTTCGGCAACGGAGCTGGGCTTTCCTTGAAGAGCAGTGCCCTCAGCTGGTCTCGTCATCCCAAGGTCAGCTTCAAGGGGTCAAAAATTCAAGTAAAAAAGGAGTACAGAGAAAGAAAACTTACGAAGTCAATAAACCCTGGTTTCGGCCGCATTGGGGGATGCCCCAGCACTAGAAACACAAAATCAAGGATGATACCAGCGGTGTCCTTCGAAGGCTCCATCACCTCCTTGATGCGCTGCGCCACTTCAGAGGGAGGGAGCGCTTCGTCGACAAGCACCGTCCCTTCGAATGACGCTCCGGGCGCCATCTGGTGCAGGGGAAGCACGTGCGCCATCAGCGGCGCCACCCTCCTCGCGTGGTAAGTGCCAATGATCCCCGATCCCTTCACACCCCTGTCCTTCAAAGCTTGGAGGGCAGCGAGAAGGTCGTTGAGGTACTTCTTTTCCTTGACCGGGATGCCCCACTTCCACGACCCCGGGGTCTCCTTGATGACGCACCCGGAGAAAACTGGCAGGGGGGCGGCGGCGTCATCCTTGACATAGAACCATTGCGAATGCCACCCCTTATTGGAGGTTGACAGACGCATTAATGGGTACGCTTCAGCCCAGTTGTTGTAGAGGTGAATGCCGGCGCATCCCATCGGCGCGTGCAGCTCTTGCTTCCCGACCCGCTTCTTCAGAAGATTGACGACGAAGAGATGACGCCACAGGTCGAAGTGAGGATCAATCCCCAAGAACCCCTCGCACAGGGCGACGAACGCCGCCATGTGTTGGATCCCATTGGGGGTAAGGTGCTGCAGCTCCACCAGGAAGTAATCCAACAGCCCCCGAAGGAACTTGTGAGCAGGTATGGCGAATCCCCGCTCATGGAAGTGAGCGAAGGACATGACATACCCTTCGGGCGGTGACGGCATGTCCTCATTACCGGGCAGCCGCCACTCCTCGGCGACGGTCAACGGGCGAAGGAGGCCACGGTGAACAAGGCCCTCCAAGCGATGAGGGGTGATGCTGAATCTGCTCCACGGCTCCATTGAAACGACTAGGAGGGGAGCGGATGCGAGTTCGACAGCGGATGCGAGCTTGACGGTGGCAGCGGTGCGAGTGCGGGAGGCTCTGGCGATTGGCGACGGAGGTTGACAATGCAAAGGAGAAAAGGCGAAGTACGGAACCCTGGCGGCGAACCCCGTGGTTTTATAGGGGCGACGGATGCGAGAAGGGCAACTGTCCACCTCGATCTCCGAGCCAGCCATGACAGACCGCCACATCACGTCGTAGGATACGCGCCCGCGATCCCTATCCTTTCCCACCAAAATCACGCTGGACGGTTCGCCTTCTCTAGGCAGACTGGGAGTCTTTTTCCCACCAAGGGAATACGGGTCCAAGGGCCGGCCCAACAGTCTCGACGGCTGTCCCAACGAGGGATGGGCCTGTAAGCGACTAGGACTCAGGTACACGAGTCGCAGGGGGTCTCGATCCACAATCGAGTCCCAGCCAGGCCGACCCTAGATGAAATCCTCGCGAACGGGATACCAGGGTTCCCTTAAAACTATCCGGCTGACAAAAATCGAATCCCACAGCCTTACCCACGAAGGATCCGAAATTACCCCCAGGCGGTTCTATCCGAATCACCCAGGGGCTCGGGAGCTACACCTGTCGGGTGCGCTCGCGCGCACCCTCTGGCGAATCGAAATACCCCCCGAGCGATTCTATCCGAATCACCCGGGGGCTCGGGGGCTACACCCGATAGGTGCGCTCGCGCGCACCCTCTGGCGAATCGAAATACCCTCCGGGTGATTCTATCCGAATCACCCGGGGGCTACTGTCGGGGACCTAATACCGGGGTACCCAATGAGGTGGGACTAATAACCATTGAACGTTGACGCTTCCAGTCAGACAAGAACACTACTACGCTTCTTGCCCGAACGACGGAAGATTGGTTCCGCCTCGCCCGACGGCTAAGGGCTGGCTCTGCCTCGCTCGACGTCCGAGGGTGGGCTCCGCCTCGCCCGACGTCCGAGGGTGGGCTCCGCCTCGCCCGACGTCCGAGGGCGGGCTCCGCCTCGCCTGACCCCCGAGGGTTGGACTCCGCCTCGCCCGACGGCTAAGGACTAGCTCCGCCTCGCCCGACGTCCGAGGGTGGGCTCCGCCTCGTCCGATGGCTAGGGGCTGGCTCCGCCTCGCCCGACGTCCGAGGGTGGACTCTGCCTCGCCCGACGATTGCACCCTGCTCCTTCATGATGACAAGCATAGGGTACGCTAGGACATTCGAGTCAAACGCAGTACCGAGGACCATGCCCTGCACGTCTGCAAGAAGGTACCATCAGGATACGATGGGATGGGCGCTTTAAGCCCTTTCCGACATAATAGTGCCCAAATAGTGTTGTAGGCGTCGACTTTTGTCCCACAGTGTAGTAGGCGCCGCCTTCAGTCCTCGGGCGCGGATACTAACACAGGCATACGATAGCCACTACGGTCCATCACATCATCTACAGTGACGGACGTATGGTCACTTCCCCGATTACTCCCCGAGGGGTCACAGCTCAGCTCTCCGGCACGCCGCACCGTCCGCCGGCGTAGGATGGGACGCACTCACTTGCTAAATGAGGCCAGGGCATGGCCTACGAGGATCAGCAAACACGCCACCTCTGACACGGTCTGCCATGTTAAGCAGGGCAGGCACAGGGAAAAAAGAAGACCTGGCTCCCTCAAAGGAGCTGCTATACCTTCGGCATTTTCCTCTTTCTCCCATCTGTAACTCCTGCTCCCCCTTGGTCTATAATAGGGAGAGCAGGGCCCCCACTAAGGGGACCGACTCTTGACGGACCAGTTCAACACACACAACACATCACGCATACAACCAAGCAACGACAGAGCTCTTGACGCCTTTTCGACCATTCCATCAGAGACCTGGGACCTCTCCCTCTGTCGACCGTTTGTACCCCCTACTACGAACATTTTTCGGTACTGATAACACGAGCAGCGGCAGACTGGGCGTAGGGACATTCGGCCCGAGCCAGTATAAACCTTGTGTCCTTTAGTGCACCATCCGAACCTAATGTGCAACAATTATAAATTTACTAGTCGGTGTTTGTTTGAAACACCGACACGTGTATTATTTTTTTCTCGAATACGCGAAAGATTTGTGTATCATTGCACGAAGAGTTTAAACCAGATTATGTGTGTATTATTATTATTTGCAAGTGAGCGTTGTACCATGTTATTTCAATCAAAGCAGAAAAACGTTGATAGCTTATGCCTGCCAGTCTGGCAACAAAACCTACGTCTCTTCTTCAGCTGGGCTGACCGAGACTATCGAGTTGCAAGTTGGGACCAACAGAATCTTCTTTCACAAGCCCAGTCCTCGTCACGTGTTGGTATAATATAATTACCGTCCTGCCCACCCAATCTTCCCAAAACCAAACCGCTCAAATCTGGCGAGGCGGCGAGGCCACCGCCAAATCACAAATTTCAAAACCCCCACCGCCACCGGCATCTCTCGAGTGTCTCCGCTGCCCCGTGCGCTCGCTCGCCGGTCGCCGCCCGCACGAAGGCGAAGCACACCAACACCAAGCCCCGATCGATGGCGCCGCCGTGGGTGATTCTGCACCGCACTCTCCACCCCGCCAAGGACGACAACATCTCCGTCGCGCTCAGGGAGCTGCCGCGAGTCAGCGTTCTCAACGTGCCCAAAAGCGTCCACCCCGACGCCCGCCACGCCGACAAGTTCCCCTACCTCATCGCCGCCGGCCGCTTAACTCTCCTCCTCTGCTTCTCCAACATGAGCACCGACAACACCGGCCTCATGATGGTGCGGCAGTTCCTCCCGTCCGACAAGTACAACAACCTGCGCCGCGCGACGACCACGTGCGTCGCCGAGCGCATCCCCCAGCGCACCGGGTCCATGCCCGTCAAGTACGACCTCGGAAGCGTCGGCCTCGCACCGACGCCCTTCGGCGGCTGCTTGATCGCCGAGCTCCAGGTCACCAGGCGCAGCGAACGCGCCAAGCTCCTCATCTTCACGGGCGGCCGCCAGTGGTTCCAGCACAAGCCGCTCTACCCCATGTCCGCCGACGAACGGGACTGGGCTCCCGCCGGCGTGGTCGCCCACAACGGGAGGCTCTGGTGGTTCGACCTCTCGTGGGGGATCCTCAGCTGCGACCCCAGCGTCGTCAACCCCGTCCTGCGCTTCCACAAGCTCCCGCCGAACCGCGGTCTCGGTCGGTTCGAGCCCTTCATCCACTGCATCCGCTGCATCAGTGTGAGCGACAACGAGGTGCGGTACGCGGAGATCGGTCGTTACCCAGAGCACGGCGAAGACAAGGTGTTCGTGTGGACCATGACGTGGATCCCTGCGTCACCGCCGAAATCCGGTCCACCGTCTAAATTTCCGCCGAACTCCGAACCACCGACCCTTGAATGGGTGAAATCATACGAGATGAGGTTCTCAGACTTGTGGAGCGACATCACCTACACGACGACTCCCCTGCTCGTGAACCAGATCCCTGAAATCTTGTTCGTGAGCCCCCGGCAACCCAATGTGGTCTACTTCTTTCTGGACAGATTCGTCTTTGGCGTCGACGTGGCCGAGCATCGGGTTCTGAAGGTCGTCAACGACGACGCCCACGCGCTGTTTCATCCGACAGCCAGGCGCTGCGTCCTGCCTTGGGACCTGCCACCCTCCATTGCCAACGGTAACCACGTAACTACACAGTACTCCAACGAACGAGAATGCTATTGTGCTAGAGATTGTTTTGTTCTGTTGTGCTGCATCTAGTGAGTTTCTGATATCATATTTCTGGCCACGATCTTTCTTTCTGCATATCAATACGTAATCATCATGTGGTGCTTGTGTTTCCACTCCTAGTTCCTACTTCCTGTATGCCCTTTGAGGTTAGGAGTTCGGCCATGAGAATTCAGATTCAGCTATGCACCATGGGAAACAGCATGATACTCTTGGGTAGATGTCTCCAAGGATTTCTTTGCATGAGATTAACTTACTTCATTTGTTTGCTTAGATTATAACCCGGTATGGGTCATGACCAAAATCAGGTCAGATGCCTATGCAACCGTTAGATTTCTTAGGTTATCACCGCACCCGGTTTGGGTCATAACCTTTCTCAGGCTATACATAGATCAGATGAGAAAGGAATCAGTAGAATTATAGTATCTATCAACAGTTTGATTTCCGTAGTCCATAAGCTCAATCATTTTTTCCCTCGCACAAAAAGGTTTCTCTTATTAGACAACTTGTATTTAACTTTCCCCAAATAAATAGTAACACTTGAGGGAAATATGTCATGATTATAGGTGCTAGCTATTTACAACTCCTTGGATGTTATATATATGTCAGATTTATGTACTGTCCCTTATAACTGGACTGATAGAGCCGTGGAGTAGCCATTTACAACTCCTTTCCATCGGTTCGATCAGGAATACGAAGGTTTGAGCTGATCAATACTTCAATAGTGTTCTCCATCGATGTTAGTAACAACTTCTGATAATTATGCAATCAAGTTCCCGAACTACATATATACCAGTATTCAGTAGCTGTGAAAAATGTGATTTCGTCGCACAATGCTGATAGTAATTACCAATAAAAAAGTAATTATTTAATGATTCATAGAATTCATGCTAATTGGCACTGTATGAAGGAAGGGAAAGGACCAATAGGATTTCTGGAGATCAGCCTAGTTGTTCCTTATATTATATAGATATGTTGTAGAACTCACCATAACTGTGTGCATGCGTCAAACGAAGTACATCTCCAGTTCGTGTGATATTACAGAGGATAATCTCCAATTGCATTTTAATGTTACTCTGTATTGCTTGGTGTTGTTTTGTATTAACCTGAACTTCTGTTTTACTTTCAATAAATGTCTGTAGGGGCTGCAAAGTCCCTCCAGTTCTGTCAATAAAAAATATTACTCTGTATGATTGATTACTATATGTTCCTAGCACGGTCTCCTCAATCCTGAATTTTTTGCATTCAGTCACCTTGAACTGACTAGCGTTTGCTTCTCTGAAGACATCGTGTAGGTTCGCTCTTTCTTTTCAAGAAAACGTCGTGGATCATCAGCAACAACTCCGGAAGCTTGTGACTGACATGAGGGATATGCAGCAAGGTTTAGGGCTAACTTTCTCCAAGGTGAGCTTATTTCTGCTGGAAAGCAGCAATAATTCTCCTTTGTAAATAATCGCTTGGCGATGTTTATGCAGGTCATAAAGGTGCACAGTACAGAAACTGTGTCCTGTTGAATGCTTTGTCAAACATGGATGTGCTCATAGAATGTGGTGGAGAACACCCTTTTCTCATAGCTGAGAGAATCTGCTCCAAGATTTAGATCACTTTTGCTTTTGCCCATGGACAGAAATTTTCTTCAGGTTGTTTCAGTACTATGCATTCTTCTTCCAGATGTACGTAGAAGTTATGGGTCGTGATGGATAAGATGAATTCATGGTAACATTTTGGTTGCCACAATCTGGTGCTGTACTTTTCCCTGTTGTCTTGAGTTCTGGCATTCGTACTTGTTGCTTCATGGCTATTGTTAGCAACTGCCAGTCCTGGTGAATTGTTAAGTTTGCTTCCAAACTAATGCCTGCTTGTTTGGCCACCACCGTTTGCAGAACACTTAACTAGTTGGCAATTTCTAGTGGTGCTCGGCTGCTGGCAGTTCCAGGAAAATGTAATTAGATCAAAAATCAAGAAATTTTACATGTTTACAGTAGATCAATGTAGGTGTAGGAGTTTCTTTGGTAGATGTCAATTCAATATCATCGTAAACTGTTGCAGTGGGAGCGTTGGTTTTGTTTAACAAAGGGTTTGATGCACCATCCAAGGCCCAGTGACATGGTTTGCGCAGTCATTCGTGACATGGTAGCAATGGTCCTTGACGATGTTTTGGTAGCGATGGCCCTTCACAATGTTTGTTAGAGTCTGACAATAAATTAGCAGATAACGGGGACTAAGGAGCCACACTCATGAGCTAGCGTTTGGGAATCTCAACATTTGACATGAAGTTGTGAGGCCATTGAAGGTGTCAGGACTCTTGAGGGATTTAAACCATTCGTGGTGTGACTGTTTGGCAGCTGGTGATCGACAAAGGCAGTTAGCGATGGAGATATATGTTATTTTGTTTTGTGGTGCGTGTGCCATTTGGCCGTGTTGTTTGGGTCTTCTAGTCCTTGAGATGTGAGGTGTTGTTTTTGAAGTTGTGTTTATGGTTTGTCATTGTTTTTTAAGTTCTTTGCTCAACCATTATTCTAGAGTTTTTATAGGTTTTCAAAATAAAACTCAGAGCTTTCATTGTATGACACTCTCAAGTCTCTCAATATATGTGGTATTTGTGGATCCTCACCAAGGCAATAGTGATGTTATGCCTTTCTCTTCCTTCAACTAAGGCATATGTGGAGCTCATAGGAGTGAAAATAGCATGAAAGAGCATACTTGCAATACATATATTGAAAAGTCAAACCTCGGATCCAAAGAGAGTTGAGTCATACAATCAAATCAAGATGTGCATGTGTGTGGATGTATGGTGGATATATATGGTGGCTAACCTAATTCTACTATGCTCCTTGAAAACATATCTCTCTTTTAAAATTTAGAAATACTTTTGCAAGAAAACATGGGCTATCTTATTCATCTCTTTTTTTTCAGGCGGACATCTGAGTACCCATTGTTTTAGATATCTCGAACACTTGTCCATTTTTTTCCAACTCTTCTTTTTTTATGAATAACTTTTACATAACCCATGCTTGTTTTCTGCAACAAAACTTTTCAGAGATAGCAACGAGAACTTGGAGCATTTATTTGGTGAAAAATCCTATCAAACATATTTTTGGTGTTTACTCCCTGTGTAGGAGTAAGATATTTTTGGGTGGATCTAAACGGAATGGCATATTTTTGCGCCTACCCCCAGTGTGGGAGTAGTGCATATGTGGGTGGTGTGTACGTGATCTTGATTTTAAGAGCATGACAAACCTCTCATAAGGGTCAACAAAGCTTGACTAAACTCAATGCAAAACAAGCAACATATAAGTGGAAGTTTTCCTAGCATAAATATCATGTTTGTCTCTTGTCGGAATTCATACTTTGTCATTCAGGAACTCATCATGAAGCATTTTTATGTTTTTTTAAAAGATAAATTTCCAGAACTTTAGTATCACTTGGAACAAGATAATAAGCAGCTCAGACCTTCTCATGTCATATGCGTCAATTACCTAGACTTAGATCAAACATATGCTACCCACGAGTTTCAAGTTCAGAGTAAATTATTATATCAAAACAGTCTTATCCAAAACTCGGGAGAATTCAAGGCTGAAAACTAGGTACTTGAAAGGAATTATAATAGAGCAACTATTCATTATTTTCATTTAAGAGATTACCTTCGGAGTCCTTTTTATTTAGCTCTTAAAAATCAAACTTAAAGAAAACTTAGACACACACTTTTTATTTTGTTTCCATTTTTTAAATCACACATTACTAATATAGAAATATACAATAAAGATAAATTTTTATTTTGTTTTTAGTTATGCATTTTTTATGACTTATAAATAGTAAAACAAAAGGGAAAGAATTACTTATCTAGATACACGAGGGAAGCTCTTCCCCCAAGCTGATTGTTGGCGTGGTCGAATATTGAAGTTGAGTGATCCTTCTTAGAGCAGTGTTACCAGCAGATGTTCTTCTCGTCCATCAAGAAGTTGGGCTCCCTTGTGCAACATGTGTAGCAGCGGTTCAGGTAAATGTACTTCGGGTGGAGTGAGATGAAGTTGACCGGGTGAACTTGCTCTTGGCC
The DNA here is from genome assembly GCF_019320115.1 of Miscanthus floridulus. Taxonomy (NCBI): domain Eukaryota; kingdom Viridiplantae; phylum Streptophyta; class Magnoliopsida; order Poales; family Poaceae; genus Miscanthus; species Miscanthus floridulus. Next base: position 60,669,581 of record NC_089597.1, on the reverse strand, counting down.
ATCCTGCAAAACTTTTACAAGAACAACAAAACTCGTGCAACGGATTAGGATAAAAGGGTTAGCGGTCTGCCGACCAAAGATTAGTTATTCTTGGGATTAGAAATATTTTTGAATTTACAAATCTTTAGTAGGATGTCCTCATGTTTTTTTTTGGATTTTCGGACATAATGCATGCATGGTATTTTTATTTTGACGCCGCCACAGTAAATATTCTTGGGGGATTTTTACACACCGTAGAATTATTCACATGAGGCTTAGGATTTCATAATGCAACAATAAAATTTTTATTTTATTTTCTAAGTGCAAAACAAATGCAGAAAAGTAAATATGCTAAAGCGAAAATAATTCATTCAATGCTAAAAGGTAAATATAGATAATTACCAATTTACCTCCTGACGAGGGTTCGGAGTTTTAAGTCCTCCGGACAGGACTTTTTTTCTAGTCTTGCTTATTCTTTGGGTGCATCTGCCGGTCCCGGAGATGGAGACCTTGATGGTTGCACCTCTAGTGATGGTGACTCTGATGATGATGCCCCCTTTTCCTTCCACACCCGCTTGGTCTGTGTACTTGACTTTGGCGGAGTCGATTCATTCTTTACAACTTCTTCATCTTCATCTTCTTTCTTTGGGGATTGATTCTTCCGGCGTTGGGATGCTCGACGTCTCGTCTTGGGACGAATCTTCTTTGTCTGCTCATAAGTTGTGTAACTATTGAAATAACATCGTACCATTTGTCTAGGGAATTGGAAGTGGACTTGTTCAGATCCGACGTAGATGATCGCGTTTGTAGTGTTAAGGAACGGTCTTCCAAGGATGATAGGTACATCTTCTTCTTCTTCTCCCATGTCAAAAACTATGAAGTCGACAGGGACATAGTGATCTTGTATTCTTACCAGGATATCTTTCGGTATTCCCTCTGGAAATCGGATTGATTGGTCCGCCATCTGCAATTGCATATATGTTGGAAATAAAGATTCATCAGCGAATAAGTAGTCATACATTACCTTGGATATTATGTTGACACCCGATCCGATGTCATAGAAGGTGTTGTGGAAGATTCATTGTCCAATCATACATTCGATCGTCGGTACACCTGGGTCTTCTTTCTTGGTAAGGAATGGTGAAGCGAGGAGGTGGTCATACTCTAATCTGAGTGTGTTGATCATCTTGACGGCTCTTCTTATGGTTGTCTGGCCTTGGTCTTCCTTCTTCTCTGGTTGTTGCTCTTCTTGGTCACTGTTGTCTCTTCGGGCAAATATGTCATCTGTAGATGACTAGGAGAGTGATGTATACGATTTTTGAAAGTAAACTTCTCCTTTCTATCCTTGATTGTGAAGCAGATCTTGGCACTGTTCGCGTAGATGATAGCTTTTGCGGTGCCTAGGAAAGGTCGGCCCAAGATAATGGGTGCCCTTACGTCTCCATCGGTTTCTAAAACCACAAAGTCTATGAGAGCATATGATTGTCCAACTCGCACAATGGCATCTTCAAGAATTCCCTTGGGGTAGAGAGTGACTGATCTACAAGCTGCAAACGCATGTTTGTGTACAATAAAGTGTCTCCATTAATCTTATCATAAATTACCTTTGGCATAATATTCACAATTGCTCCGAAGTCACAAACAACTTCTTGGAATATGTGAGGTCCAATGGCTATAGGGATGATAGGTCTTCCTGGATCACCCTTCTTGACAGGCAAGGAATAATCCTCCCATCTTCCTGTCGATTGTTCTATGTAGCATCCTGCAACATTGTGAATATCGACAAGATTTGCAGTTTGAGATCTTCCGGTTGCCCTGGAATCTTACCTTTGTCGATCGGAGGAACAACAACCGCCAGCTGAGCTATTTGTGATTCTATCATTTTATTAAAGCTATGCTGGTTTTTAATGGCTGAGGATAAGCTATCCATTCTATTGTTTATGTTTTCTAAGATTTTATCATTGGAAGCTAACTTTCTAGATAAGCCCTCCATAATTTTAGCTTGGCCAGAAATTAACTCTCTCGAGGGTGGTTGATTATTGAAATTATTGAAATTATTACCTTGATAGTTACCTTGGTAATTACCTTGGTAGTTGGGTTTCTGTTGCTGATTCCATCCTTGATTCTGTTGAGGACAAGAGTTGTTGTTGATAAAGTTCACATCCTCATGGGTTTCATTACAGTTGTTTCCTGAATACCTGGTGTTTTCAAACTCTTCACACGTCATGCGGGAATCATGTATGTGCATGACTTCTTGCTTCTCATTGGCTCGATCTTCAAGCCTCTTCATCAGCAGATCCATCTTGGCAGACAACATGTCTACCTCCTTGAATTGATGCATACCTTCATCTCTCTTGCGAGTTTGAAGACGTCCTTCATTTCAACCTTGGATGGAGACCATCTTCTCCACGAGAGCTGTTGCTTGTGCAATAGTGAGTGACAAGAATGCACCTCCAGCAGCGGCATCCATATTTTCATGGGTGCTGTTTGTCAACCCATGGTAGAAAGTCTGCATGAGTAGCCAATCCTCTATCCCATGATGAGGAGATTCTGATATGTAGTCTTGGAAGCGTTCCCATGCCTCTAGGACAGATTCATCATGTAGCTGTTGGAAATTTAAAATTCATCCACGCAGAGCATTGGTCTTTCCTGTGTAAAAGAACTTTGCTAGGAAGGCAGTTGAGCAGTTATCCCATGTAGTGTTTCTATCTTTGTTGGCATAAAATCATTGCTTCGCCTTCCCCAAAAGTGGGAATGGGAAGAGGTGAAGTAATATGGCATCTCTGGTAACTCCTTTGATGGTGAAAGTGCTGCAGATCTCCAGGAAGTGTTGGAGATGAGCCCTCGCATCTTTATGTGCCTTTCCACTAAACTAGTTAGCTTGCACCATGTTAATGAGAGCTGGCTTAAGCTCAAAAGCATTGTCTCCAATGTTGATCGCTGGTCCAGTACAGATGTTGGCCGTAGTTGGAGCAGAGAATTGACAAAGAGTCTTGTTGGCCATGGCTTCAAAAACTGGTGTTAAGCTTCGCCTTGTCTGGTTGACTTCTGATCCTAAAGCTAAAACTTTCTTGAGTTTAGCCTTAGTTATCTTGAGTAGTGCTTCTAGATTTTCAACGTAGTTTATCGGAAGGTCAAAACCGGTTATACATTACCCTGCATAAGATATAAAAGTAGATGGCGCCAGAAGGGTAAATGGTTTTCTCGATCACATCAATAAGTACAAGTTTATCAATATTCCATGATTGCCTAGCTACCTTCCCAGGCAACGGCGCCAGAAATGCTTGTTGGTATTTATTAACTTGTCACTTGTTGAGTAGCCACCTAATGTTGTTGACCTTTCTTAACATCACATTTGCTAAGTTGTCATCCCTAGCTATGATGACAGAAATGCTTGTTTACATTCCTTAGCGTCACTTCTAGAATGACACTAGCAAGTACTTTAGTATTTTATGTGACTAGAAAGAATATATAAATGAAAGGATCTGCAAGCGCACAGATAATTTACCATTGTAGCATTTCACCCGAGAGTATTCCAGGTATCGTTATTTATATTTTTACCATAGGGAAGGACTGGCAGTTGGAATATATTGATAACTTATACATATGATGGAGAAGTAAACCATAACCAAACTTCTACTCACAACAGGGGTAAGTCAAGAGATAAATATGATAATTAATGATAAATGATAAATGATCACTCAGAGTACTCCTTTCTAAGGCATTAGCATTGCTAAATAGAAATTAGAGGAATAATTCCTAAGTCATTCTTAATTACAAGTCAAAGCATACGTTGATTAGTGCCATTACACTTGTAGTAATAGCTAAGATCAACTTCATATCTACACATAAGGAATATTACTAAGGAAGATCAAGAACAGAGCATGTCTTCCTTTGTAACTAGATCCTACATGTCCTATATTCGGGGAGTGGACTACAAAGGACTCAATAGGAGTGTCACATCCACGATCTACCATATGGCCCGGAATATAGGGTGCACCCGCAGGTAAACAACGTATAAGCACCACGCTTACACAATGTCGACCACTCACCCCGTGAACTTTAGAGCGAGCGCTATACGAACTTATGTTTGAACATAAAGATAATCTCGCTATACTAAGCATATAATCAAAGTAGACGATGATCATGATAACTAGGAACATGAATAATATTAAGAACAATGTCGAATCAATTATAACAAACATATGAATAATGAAAGATACAAAAGAGGGTAAAAGGGGCTATACCATGCCACGCTCTGTACAGGATCAGGAATAAGCGAAGGTTGCCTCCCTCTAGATCTAGCCTAACTAGCTATGTCCTAGAATATGGTGGAGCTCTAAGGATGATTAGGGTTTCTGCCCTCTCAATTGACTTATGCCTGAGGGAGGGGATAGGGGCTGGTATATATAGGGCGGAGCATCAATTCTGAGCCCTCGGATCAAACTAACCTAAAAGAATGACGTAGATGCAAACCCTAAGGCGGTGGAGAACCGACATAGCAACGAGGGGACTGATAGGTGGGCCCATGGGCTGGCCGACCTGTAGGTGGTGCCGGCCGGCCCAACCTGGCTGCCTCTCACAGTCTTCTTCTCTGTCGAGTCCTCTGGTGTCCTCTGGAACCTTCTGGAACTATTTTTGTCTCGGATAATTATGATTAATTCTGACATATAGGTCCACCTTGATGGATTTCTGAATAAACCCTGCTGAAAACACAGATTCACCAAAACTCATGGACTTTGTTAGATTAAACCCCTAAACCTATGTTGATGATTATTTTCATGCCCTTATACAAGTTATATTGATGGTTTATAATGGTTGTTAACTACCGTCAACACCGGGCAAGCGAAAAATCAATCACAATGAATACCAATTGACACAATGATTTTTCTTCCAAGGTTCACTTGCTTGCCGGCAAGCTAGTCCCGTTGTAGCGATTCATTCACTTGGTGGTTCACGCACTAATAGACATCACACGCCTAACCCACAATCGGATGCAGCACAACCAACACACAATGAGGACCCACAAGCTATGAGCAATCCACTGAAGTTGCCTTTCGTGATATCCCACGGGGAAGACATAAGAACCCCTCACAATCACCACAATCGAAGCTGGCAACAATCATCGATAGCCGCTCAACGATCCTCCAATGACCGGGACATCTAGGTATCGGCAAACACCAAGAGTAACAAGAATTCCATCATCCCAAATTGGTCAACTAGTGCCACAAGATGCAAAACCATAATGCAACGCACTAGAGGCTCTCCAATCTCACACAAAATGATGAACTCGAGTGTAGAAGTGAGTGGAGTGTGTTTGCTTGCTCACAATATGAAATCTCAGCACTTTGGGGTCCAAGAGAGTGGCCATAGCCGGCCAAGGGGGCTATTTATAACCCCCACCTCAAAATAGAGCCGTTACCCCTTGGAATCACTTTCTGCGTGGGCAACGGACATATCGGTGTGGCACCGGACATGGGGGGTGGTGCCCCAACAATTGAACTCCAATGGCTAGGGTCATCGAACATAGAGGCGGCGGTGCCCCCATCATGTTTTCCTCCTCCTCTGGATAAAAGGGGTGGTGGCACCGGACAGGCAGGGCGGTGCCCGCGGGGTGCCCAACACCGAAACCCCTCCTCTCTAGAGAAACACGGCGGTGGCACCAGACATCCCTTGGCAGTGCACGGCCCTACCCATGGTGGTGTACACTGGTCAGGGTGGTGACCGTCCTTCAACACACTACTCGGGACCAAGATAGCCTATCACCACCCTAGGGGCGGTGGTGACCCGGACTCCTTGTCCGGTGCCCCTAGGAGCAGCACCTTGAGCCTAACTTTGCCACTTTTCTTCACTTTTGCAAATGTGCTAACACCTCAAGTGTTCCACTGTCACGTGCAAGTGTGTTAGCATTTTCATAATCATTTTCTAAAGGTTTATCACTTCTCACCAATTGTGCACTAGGCATAAAAGCAATGCATGAAGTCCAACGCATAGTGGCACTAGATGACCGAGTTGTCTAATAGAGCTCCCCTCCTAATAGTATGGCCATCTATCCTAAACATGGGCACACTCTCTATAGTGTCTTGACTGGCAAAACAAAATCCCTATTTATACCTTTGCCTTGATCTCCATAGGGTTTTGTTTTTCTCTTTCTTCTTTTCCAAGTTGGAGCACTTGATCATCATTTCATGTGGCCATCTCCATCCATGAGTGCCACCTAGCTCTATCACTTGGATTGGACCAACCTATCTGAATCATACACTTAGAGCATTGCGGTGAACTATGAGTAATAGGGTCCTAGTGGCGATTAATGCTACTGACGACGCATTGGTCTGGTCTTTGCTGTAGTACTGAGTGTGAACATAAGTGTAAAACGAACATCAGTTGCATAAGTGCATTAGCCGTTCGATCAAGTGGGAGAATGTTAGAATGTGATCGGTTCGGCTAATCCCGAACTTAAATACGAGATTAATTAAGCGTTAAGCTTTTGGTATACCCACTCGTCATTTATTTCCAACTAAATAAGAACTGTCGTGATTCGGCGGCAACCCTTAGAATTCTGAGGATTCATTCCCCTGGCCCACAGCGCGATTATAAATAAGAGAGGCACCCCTGGCGTCACTATCTATCGAAACCACGTGACTATTCGCATAACCGATCGATTAGCTGCCGAAGGGTTCAGGAAGACCGTCTACCCAAGTCCATCCAGGTATTGCAAGATCTACGTCGTGTTCTTCACCAATTGGGAGCATCAAGCCCCGATCTGGTGAAGACTAACATCTACTTCACCTACATCAACTTCATCGCATCTCCAGTGACACAGATGGCGTTCACAGGCTCTGGTTAGTATCTAAGATTAGTTTCTGCATCAAGATGAATTAGTGATCATGTTTAGGCTAAGTTAAGATCCTGCTAGTCTAAGTTTTATTTCTACAATTTTGACATGATTTGTATTGATCGTACGCACAAAACCATGCCGCGTACACTACTACAAGAAGCATTTCTAGGGGCGGCTGGTAACCCTTTGTAGGGGCGGTTTGCCCAGCCGCCCCTACGCAAGGGTCTCTATAAATCATACATTTGTAGGGGCGGTTCCTAGGCTGCCCCTACAAATCGATTTGTAGGGGCGGCTCGTATTACCAGCCGCCCCTACAAATCGATTTGTAGGGGCGGCTGTAGTACCAGCCGCCCCTACAAACAGGTATTTGTAGGGGCGGTTCAATCTAGAACCGCCCCTACAGTACATTTTCCCGCCAAAAAATTCAAATTTACAATTCAAAATCGTGTTGCCGAACGTCCCACGACCAACGTTCCGAACTGCATTCGCTTTGCCGAACGCCCCGCGACGAACATTCCAAACCGCATTCGCGTTGCCAAACGCCCCGCGACCAATGTTCCGAACCGCGTTTGCGTTGCCGAACTCCCCACGACCAGCGTTTGCGTTGCCGAACGCCCCACGACCGCGACTACAAGCACAAGAGTATTCAATAAACTACAATTACAAGTCCAATTCACAAGAATATATACAATCCATCATTAAATATACAAATTCCATACACATTGTTATCAACGTCCTAGAGCTAGCCTTTCAGTCTCACGAAGGTGTTGGTACTGATGATTTGTACCTAACTCAGACTCTCGGTCATGGTAGGCGCCTCTGACGTGTACAATCTGGTCCAATATGAAGTTGCAAAGGTTGCCGACGAGCTCTAAGAGTTGGTCATCCTTGTATGGGTCTCTTTTCATTCCTTTCTCTTCTCTCCACTACAAGAGAACAAGTTTCGGTTTAGTATTTCATACCATTTATGAAGTTTTTATACTACGGGTGAAGAGGTTCAAACTTACCCTTAAGGGGTGTCTCCTGTAGGCACCGGTGTTACTCATTATAGAACATATATAGTATCCACAATGTACACTCCCAGGCTTCTGCTTGGGGCACTGTGTGTTTTGCATATGAAAATGTTAAGTAATGCTTTTGACAGCCATGTAACGGAGTACCGAAGAAGTAAGTTACACTTACCGCACATAGTGTTTTTATAGCCAGCTTTTCCTTCCTTGCTGGATCATGCCTTCCATGATGATTAGTGACATAGAACATAAATGCCATGTTCGAATTATTTTAGCAAATACAACTTGTTAGTATCCAAAAGTGAACGTTACAAGTATGTATACAAACATATAAGCTAATGAGGATTGTCGATATGTATACGTCTTGAGAATCGATATGAAGTCTTTGTATGTCACCGTGTCCTTATCTAATGAATCAAAGACCCATGCCATGCTCCTCCCGACATCGACGGCTATACAAATCTAGTGGTTGCTACATGGATTTAATCATAGAACTAGATAAGCTCTTTTGCATCGAATAAAATATATCGAACAAAGCTTTAAGTATAGAGTTGAGCTTACTCGAAGTTGTATGGTAGCCATATAGTAGAGTGTTGTTGGAGATTTTTGAAAGCCAGGGCAATGCATGCCGCAACCTTAAGGGACTCTTTCCTTAGTTTCGCCGTACGAATGTGCTCTTTCTCCCAAAGAGTCTTTGTAGCAGCTAGCTCTTTGGCATCCAGTGTCCACCATTTAGGGTAATTAAAATTTGTTTGGGCTATAGCTTGAGGGTCCACATACCCAACTTTCACACTTCGCATTTGTTTGACAATGTGCACTTGCATTCTACAAATCACGGCGTGGGTTAGTTACAACAAAATTCAAAGATTATATTCATATCATATCGGGAGGACAAGGACTTACAGGCACCACGTGCGAATTAGATTCATCTCCATTTCTCCCAGGTGAAAGCATGTTTGCATGTCATTGAAGTCAAAGACAATTTTCCCGCTGGGCTTCCAAATGTGCCGGTGGGGAAGCATGCTTGTATGATATCTATGCTCGTTGGGAGAGCATGCAAGTACCAATCATGGAACCTTCTCATTCCAAGTGGTAGGCACTGGATGTCCTAGTTTGGTAGGAAGGGCTTGCCTCTTTCATATGTTTTTGGGCAATCCTTTGACCATTTGATGGCATCAACATTTGGATACTGCTTTGCAATTTGGTGGAGTTTGCTAGTGATGGCCTCCTCCAAACCCCATGATGGGACTTTTTTAACTTGGTTCTCAGGCTTGAACTGGTCATGGGAATAACACTTGGACACTGACAAGACGTCTTTGATCAGAACATAAACTGGCCTTATGGTGATTGGATGCTTCTTTTGAAGTTTCCATTCAGGCACGTCCTCATCTTCTTGTGCTGCAGCTTCTTCAGGAGGCACTCGTTGTTCATGTATCGACTGTGCTTGTTGAGAAGACTTTGGTATCTCATGATGCACTTGCTCGATACGAGCTGGAGAAGGTTGTGGCATCTCATCAGGCACATGCTCGCTAGGAGGCGGGGAAGAATGTGGCATCTCAGGAATGTGGGGGTCACGAGACGGTGAAAATATCTCCCCGGCCTCAACAACTCGCTCCAAATTTGGGAGAGGGGGAGGCGGCGAAGAAGCAATCAATATAATGTCCCATTTGTGCCAGAGGACGAACTGCCCCATAACGTCTCCGAGTAACACCAGCCCCTCGGGAGTTGCGTAGTCTATCCTTCACTGCATGAACTCGGGCTTCACTGTATGCACCTCGACCCTAGTGTAGTCCGACGGTATCTTATTATTGTGGTGTAAGCCACCGGGAGGATGTGCCACACCCATTGCCACCTCCATCACAGTGTTCTTCCGGCCGCTGAGAAACACCAAGGTGCAACTAGTTGGTTCCTGTATGCGATCGACTGGGTTGTGGCTGCAGTGGAACCTTGGCTGCTAGGATCTTTTGGAGGGCTACCAACTAATGCCAGTTCTCTCGGCGGCGTCACAAATATCCGTGGCTCCATAGACAGTCCTTGCTCCTCCAGCGCCTTCACAACTAGAGCCCCCTGGTGTGGCCTGTGTGCTCCTTGTTTCCCAAGCCAAGGCTAAGCTCGTCCCTCTCTCTAGAAGGATTGAATGAGCCCTTCTCCTTGTCTTCAGCATATTTTAGTATCCTTGATACCGCCTCTTGGGTCTCCGGCTTATCAAACTTAAGATTACTGCCAGATGATTCTGTACTCCTCGCATATATCCAGTTCCTTGAGCGTACCTTCAAATTCATCACATCGATATTCCCAGCAGCTGCGGCCTCTTCGTCCATCTTCCTAAACTGCTCTTCCTTGGCATAGTAGCCACCGGGGCCTAGATGATGGTGGTGTTTGTTCTTCTTCGCCAGCTTGGTGTTACAGGCACTGAGCTCCAATGCCTCCGGTGAAGTCTTCTGAGCTACGAGCTCCTCCCATTGACTAGGAGTTATTTTGCCGAACTCGTTGAAGGGAGTTAACCCCTTTTGGATATACTTCATGTTGAGCTCCGACCTCCAACGTTGGAATGACTCTCCCATCATCCTGATAGCATTTTTTTACCAATTCGTGCTTACCCTCTGGAAATCTAAAATTGACCTTCAGCTGCCTATCCCATAGTGCATTCTTTGTGTTCTCTGGTACCTCTTTCTAGTTAGGGATTGCTGGGTTTAATTTATCTCTTACTAGGGCCCCGATCGCATTACAGAATTTTCCTCTTAATTCCTTCGGCTCAAGGATCTCCCCTGCTGGCCCGACCTTCGTTATCATATAGCATGCCTTATCTGGATATAGATTTCCTTTTTTATCCCCTCATTTCCTCTTAGGCTTGGTAGTCATGGTTGTGTCTTGAGTTTGTGGAGCAGAGGCATCGTGATCCGTCTCTGTGGCTGTTGCCTCTGCTCTCCTTTCCTCTACTCCATCTTGTCCAGCGAGATGTCGCGGACATCGATGTCGTCTTTTCTGAGTTTCAGAAGGGACCTATATATACGACAGGTCAAAGTGTTAGCAGAGGTAACACAGCCAAAGCTTTAGTAAAATTTACAAGCTAAGGCTTTTTTCCTACCTTCTCGTTCGGGTCAAAATCCTTGTCCAAATCTTCCTCCGTTGGCCTCCTTCTGGCTTCACGTGGGAAAGGATCCTCGGGACTTTCATATCCCTCTTCTGAGACATCATCATCATCATCCTCTTCTTCTTCGCCTTCAGCAGCCTCTCCTTCGGGGCCTTCCTCCTCGTCACACTGCTCCTGAGTAAGCATCACTTCTAGATCCTTTTCTACCTCGTTATCGAACTGTTCCTGAGTAACCTGGTCCTCTAGTGCTTGCTCCTCAAGGGTTGGCTACTCATCAGGCTCGGGGCATCGGGCTGCACTGTCTGGTGTCCGTGACATTATTTCGCGCTTTGTTCTAATAGATGCAAGAAAGTGTGCTTTAAGTACGCGAGAAGGTATAAGAAATAAAAAAGGTCTATAAACCAAAGTAATCCTATAAAACAACAATATATAAAAAAACGAGTAGTAGCAGTAGTAGAGGCCTCAGAAACATGTCAATCATCATTTGATCATGAACTTGGAGCATCAAGGCATCATAACAGAGAAGAGAGGAGAAGGTAATGTAGGGGCGGCTGCTAATGATGCCAAGTTCCTCACCAGTTCTTGATCATCAGCTCATATTCCATATAATATATGGACTTTGACAATTTCATCATCGGCAAAACAAAGGAGAGGAGAGGAGAAGGGAGATTTGGCAAAAAAAAAGCAGGTGCTGCTTCCAAAACATAGAGGATAGGAAAGGTGGCAACAAATAGAGGAGAGGGGAGATTTGGTAAAAAAAAAGCAGGTGTTGCTTCCTAGAAAAAGCAACATGACAATGTAAGAAAATCATATGCTTAATATCTTCCGAACTTGATAAGCAGATCGGACAATCAGAAGTAGTAGACAGTAGTAGTAGGGAAGTAGTAGAAGTAGCAAAAAAAGCAACAGCTGCTTAGGAGAGGAGAGGAGTAGAGTGGAGTAGAGGAGAGTAGTAGTAGAAGAGGAGTACAGAGAAGACAGCAAGTATAGAGAAGATTAGTAGCCACCGGCCACAATATTGTATTTTTAATTTTTACTAAAACTTGAGGATCATCATAATACTGACAAATGACAATGTAAGAAGAATAATATAAATGCAAGGATTATTTCTACTCAGCAGATATTTATTCCCATAAAAATGAAACTGGATGAATCGAAGTTCCACTAATTAAACAAATAAGTGCAAGGCTGCAAGCATACAATGAAAGAAGAGCATCAGAGTGTAAACTAACCGATAAAGATGAACTGTAATGGATTAACATATCTATAATCATTATTGCCACTTATTTTTCAAACACTTCAGTATGTAAGAGCATTGCCCAACACCAAAAAAAATCACTGAACATGGTCAGAGTGTAATCATCAACTGTACAAGCCACACTAAAACCCAAAAGGACAAATCATGACAAAAGGCAATATTGTTAGAACAGACACTCACATTCAAAACCACATTCTGCTGAATACCAGTGACATAAGTTTTTTTCAGCAAAGAATGCATAGTACCAGCATAACAGGAACCCCATACATTGCATTGACTCGCAGAGAAATTTCAGAGGAAGCCTGGCTATTGGGCATGGCTTCGGGTTAAGGCACTAGAGGAGTCTAGGGCATCTATTTAGGCAGCTTTGGGTCATTTTTTTCTCTTCTGAATGTAACAGAAAACCAACCAGGGTCGGCTTGTATTGGGAGCTAAATTCTTTTTCTTAATAAGAACATGTGTGGCTCCTGCATATATGCCGAAAAAAAGCATACCAGGGAACAAATAGATTGTAGTGATTTAGCCATTTAAAGGACGCCTAATATGCAGTTCATGATTTCTAAATGCACCATAGCTCTTCGCAAACTGGTGATCACTACATTCGAGATAATGATCAGCTGTTAAGGCAAACCGAACCCAGAAGAGACTATTCAAATTTGGGAGCCTAAAAAATATTTAGTACTCCGCTACACATCCGCACTCCACTACGCATCGATTTATTTAGTACTTCTTCCATTTTTTTTGTTCTAGCAAAATTAACCTTATCTGAAGTGTATATGCACCCTGTTCGAAATGCACATCTACAATTCTCTTTATTTCCAGTTTTGCTGCTACCCTTTGGTGTCAGTATAGTGTCACTGAACTAAATAAGAAAGATATTGTAGTAGTCAGCTGTGGAGGAGTCAGCAAAAAAAAAGCATGGTGCTGGGAAGGGGTAACAAAAAAAATTGCATCAGCTAATGTCTTTGGAACTATAAACAGATTGTTCATCGGCAGGAAATTAAATGCCTTCTGTCTGAAGACATGATTGTTCATTGGCACCAAATTAAATGGCTTCTGTCTTAACCAATTGCTGCAGGCTTGATTTACTGTCAAATGCTACAGGCTTGATTTACTGTCAAATGACAGTTCACGCCAAAGCCTCTCAGTCCAGTTTTCTTTTCTATTCATTTTTCACAGCAAGAACCCATCTTAATATATGTGAATTTAGAAGCTGAACACAAATCTCAGATTTTTAACAACATTTTCATTTTTCCTCGTTTAACATCAATTTTGTAACCTACCTACTGTAGGCTTTAGTTTCTTATGAAACATATGTGAATTTAGAAGCTGAACACAAATCTCAGAGATCTTTACCATTGTAAAAAAATCTCTCCATCAAAGGTCTGAAACTAAAATACATATCATTTGGTTCAGGCCCTACTCTCAAGTCTCAAAGTATTACTACTATGTACTCGATCAAAAATACCGGCTTGGATGAACAAGATCCGTTTGGTTCATCTAACAAGCACCTAACACAGGTTGATTCATATCATTAACTAGCTTAGCTACTGTGGGTATTGCAATAGAGAAGTTTGACTAAGAAATTGTGAGACACGGAACATCGCACAAAGCTTACCTCTGTGTTTAGCCGTGGACCAGGCCTCTTCACCGCCGATCCGTACCTCACTAGATCGTCCTCGCTCGCGCCGTCCGAGACGAACCCAGTTCATCGTCGATCTTGACGTCTCCTGCCAGGCGCGCCCTTGCTCGGATGAGGTCGCAGATCCAGCTCGAGCGCTCGCTTCAGGCCTCCATCGACTTCGGCGGCGAGGTGAGCAGCCGTCAAGGAGGAGTTGGGGGAGGGGGAGGGACAGGCGGGGTGACTTGGGGGCGGCGGCTACGGGAGGGTGAGAAGCTGTCGAAGAAGAAACCCTCCCCTCACGGTCGCGCCGGGCGCGGGGCGCTGGGAGCCTGCATCGTTGGCGTGCGGGGGCGGGACGCCGGGGGCCGGGCGCGGGGCGCCGGGAGCCTGCGTCGTCGGCGCGCGGGGGCGGGCGTCGGGGGCTGGGTGCGGGACGCCGAGTGCTGGGGGCTGGTGTGGGCGGGCGCGGGCACGGGACCGGCGGCGGAAAGCCTAGGCACGCGGGGCAGCCTGACGGTGTCGGAGGAAGAAGACAGCGCCCAGACTAGATGACTCCCGTGCGCCCTCCATTTTATACTCGGTACCATTTGTAGGGGCGGTTCCTGATCCAGCTGCCCCTACAAATGCATTTGTAGGTGCGGTTCCTGATCCAGCCGCCCCTACAAATGCATTTGTAGGTGCGGTTCCTGATCCAGCCGCCCCTACAAATGCATTTATAGGTGCGGTTCCTGATCCAGCCGCCCCTACAAATATTTTCCATTTTTTTAAATTGTAATTTCTATATTTTTTATATCATAAAAACACAAAGTAATATAAAAAAATTATGTATATGCACAAATATAATATTTTGTATTATTATATATATGAAGAAATATATATATAAACAATTTTAGTCAAAACAATATAGAAAACAAAAAAAACAAAAATTAAAAATTTGAAATTTAAAACTTCGACTATAATTTTATGACATTAAATGAAATAAAATGAAAATATTGTAAACATAAAAGTTGTATAACTCATCAACATGTATAAGTTTTATTTTGGTCATCTTGTCATGTGACTTTGTTTGAATGATTCAAATTTTGAAATTCAAATAATTTTAATTTGAAACAATATTTTGAAAGAGTAAATGATTTCAGATGAAAAACCAATGAATACCAAAGTTGTAGAACTCATCAATATGTACAACTTTTATTTTGATCATATTTTCATTTGACCAAATTTGAACAGTTGAAATTTTGAATTTCACTAAATGGCAACTTCAAACAAGATTTTGAAACCTTAAATGATTTCAACAATAAAAGTCATGAACATAAAAGTTGTTGAACTCCTCACTATCTAAAACTTTTATTTTGGTCACTTCTTCATATGACAAAGTATTAGTCATCTATCTTTGTCACTAATTTTGAATAATTCAAATTTTAAATTTCAAAAAATGACAGCTTCAAACCTGATTTTCAAACACTAAATGATTTCAATTATAAAGGTGATGAATATAAAAGTTGTATAACTCATCAAGATCTCTACTTTTATTTTGGTTATTTCTTTATTTCATAAAGTGTTAAGTGATTTCATAAAGTTTTAGTAGTAATAGAGTGGATGTTCAAATAGAGTCATCTGAATATTGTAAAGGGTAGTCTCACACACATGCAAAAAATATAGTCTCACACACATATAAAAATATGTAGTCTTACACACGTACATAAATATATAGTCTCACACGCATGCATAAATGAAGTCTTATAAACACACACTTACACAAACACTCCACGTTCAACAACTAGCTAGCCCGCTGTAACGACTTTCCCCTTGACACCTTTTCGGTCCCATGTTATTATGTCTTTGTGGAGATTCTTTTCTACAATACTGATCTTCTTAGGAAAGTCTGTGAATAGCGGCATCTCATCGTAGTTATTATAAGCTTTAACATCGTCCACGCCATCAACTCCAATAATGTGCTGTTTTCCGGAGGCAACCACGTGCTTTGTCTTCTTCTTTGGGGGGAGGTTACTTTGTGGGTCAGACATATAGAAAACTTGTGCGACACGTGAAGCGAGCACCCAAGGATCATCTTGGTAGCCTAGATTATCGAGGTCCAGGACTCTCAATCCGATCTCGTTCAGTTGGTGTTGTTTGATCCAGCGGCATCAAAACAGGGCCACCGTTATATCCCTTCCATAGTCAAGTTCCCATATCTCTTCAATGATGCCAAAGTATTGGATCTTTTGCCCTAATCCATCGAGAGCCTCTATTTGAACGCCGCTGTTTTGGTTCACATATTTACTATCCTTTGCGTGGGTATAGTACGTATACCCATTGATGTCATAAGCATTCCAAGATGTCACTTGTCCCGATGGCCCCTCCGCCAACCTACCGATGGTAATAGAGTCTATGGTTTCTCCAGGCGGTATGTTTTGGTCCTTCAACCATGTAGTTAGTCATTGCTTGTGTTGTTTCATGACCCAGTCATCCGAACGACCATTTCTCTCTGCCATAATGATAGCCAAGTGTTCATCAATATACGGTTGCATCAGTTGTGTACTCTACAAGACACTGTAATGCGCCTGACTCACCTCTTTGTAATCATGGTCGATGAACACTTTTCTACCACTGGTGCCCTTCCTAGCCAGCCTACCCTTGTGACGAGAATCGGGTTTACCAATCCCTTTCTATACTTTTAGGTACTCTTGACAGCACTCGACGACTTCTTCAGTACTGTAACCCTCTATCATGGAGCCCTCTGGGTATGCTCGATTATGCACGTATCGACTTAGAACCGACATGAACCGCTCGTAGGACCACATTTCATGCAAGTAGCAAGGGCCTAGCGTCTGCATTTGATGAACCATGTGAATCATGAGATGTGGCATTATATCAAAAAAAGCAAGAGGTAAACACATCTCCAGTTGGTTTTGTGTCTCCACCACAAATTCATGTACGTCACTCAGCTCTTGCTTGCCAATCATCTTCTGTGAGATCTTCGAAAAGAAGTAGCACATGCGGGTGATGGCCATTTTCAAGAACTCTGGCTTTATAGCCCTGATTGCAATAGATAGAAACACTATCAGCATCACATGGCAATCGTGAGCCTTGCAGTGTGTTATTGACAAGTCCTTCATCGACACTAGCTTCTTCACATTTGCTGAAAACCCAGTCGGGACTTTGATCCCCCTCAGGAAAGTGCATATAGCTCTCTTATCGTCTGGTGTTAGGTTGAAGCACGACGCTAGTAGAGTGTATTTTCCATTAGCCTCAGGTACCGGGTGAAGCTGTGGTGTCACGTTTAGCTGCACCATGTCTTTCCATGCTTTTAGACCATCCTTTGACTTGCCTGTGTCCATCAAGGTAGCAATGAGACTCTCAAAGACATTCTTCTGCACGTGCATAGCATCAATGGCATGGGGGACCTCCAAGTCCGGCCAATAAGGCAGATACTAAAAGAAGATCGATTGTTTCTTGAAAGGTACGCCTTCGACAGGAGGTGTGCTTCTATCTCTGTTCGTCCCATCCGGATTCTTCTTTCCATAGACGACGCGTATGTTTTTCACCATTCTGTACACGTGTTCTCTGTTATGACGTCTCTCCGGAGAGGGTTCAATCTCCGGGGCATTGCCATAAAATCTAAAGAACAATTTGCTGCGGTACTTGTGACTTGTCTTTAAGAAGCGTCGGTTCCTTAGGTAAACTATCTTCTTGGATGCATCCAGGTACACCCATGTAGTACCATCCAAGCAAACCAAGCATCCTGTCTTCCCTTTGATCAGTCCAGACAAAGCAAACAGCGCGGAGTAATCATTGGTAGTAACAAATATTATTGCTCTACATATGAAGTCCTCCTTTTGGAACGCATCGTACATCTGCTCCCCATGCCTCCATAGCCTCTCCATTTCTTGCATCAAAGGCTCGAGGAACACGTCTATATCAATGCCTGGTTGTTTAGGGTCAGAAATAAGAATAGTGAGGAGAAGGTACTTTCTCTTCTAACACAACCATGTTGGGATGTTATACATGGTCAAGATCACTGGCCATGTGCTGTGGTCGCTCATCCTCTCATTGAAGTGATTCATTCCATCGATGCTCAAGCCAAACCATACATTTCTTGGGTCATCGCTGAATTCTTTGTGCTTCTCATCAAACCTTTGCCACTGACTACAATCAGCCGGGTGTGCAATCTTATCATCATCCACCTTGCGCTCATCATCCCACCATGTCATGAGTGCGTCTTCTTTAGGGTTTAGGAAGATACGTCTCAAGCGGTCGGTCCCTGGCAGGTACCACATTACCAGGGTAGGAATTCTTCCCTGCTTTGCATCGTTGCCTAATGGAGTGTCCTTTGGGGCTAAGATTCTTGTACCACCTTTTTTGTACCCTTCTTATTCCTCTTTTTCCCCGTGGAGGGTTCGTCCACACCGTAAAGGTCATTGTTCTTGTACTGGCTGGCCCCACACCGGGGACATTTATCCAGTGACTTGATCGTTTCGCCACGAAAAAGTATACAGTGGTTGGGGCATGCATGAATTTTTTCAGCCCCCATTGTCAATGGACTTATGACCTTCTTCGCTTGGTATGTGTTGGCGGGAACTGAGTTTGGTTGTGGTAGCACCCATGACAGGAGATGCAATAGATCATTGAAACTACAGTCTGACCAGCCGTACTTAGCCTTCAGGATGAGCAGCTCAAGCACAAAACGTAGCAATGTCCAATGTGTCGGACATCCCTTTTCAACACCACACACAGTCTCCTTCGATGCTTTTGTAACACTTTCCAAATTTTCTAGACCTTTCGGGCTATTTAGTAAAATTTATGGTCCAAGGGCTCGAATCATGTCCTCCAAATCATCTTCATCCCCGACACGTGCTCCACCATCATTATTGGCACCACCTTTGTCGTTACCATCCCAACCACCAGCATCACCACCTTGTTCATTACCAAACTCGAAATCCATTCATGCATCAAGCTCTGCTGAATATTGGGACAGTGATTCTATGGTTTTGTCGTCGTATTCCTCCTCATCCTCGTCGTTAACAATAACCATTTCACCATGATGAATCCATACTGTGTAGTCCTCAACAAATCCTCACACAATCACATGCGATCTGATGATAGTCACATCTGTCCATGCTATACGGTTCTTGCAATCTTTACAGGGGCAAATAATTGTATCCTTATTCTCTTTCAATGTCGTTGCATTCTTCTTTGCGGCTTCAATAAATTTATCCACCTCTTCACGGAAACCTGCCTTGAACCTTAACGAACCATACATCCAAGAGTTCCCGTACTCCATCTTTTACAACAACAACAAAACAAACATTAAAGGACTACTTATTCAGATATATATAAAAATAAATCAAAGTAATAATTACTTGAGAATAATTGTATATACTTTAGATATATATGAATATAAATCTAATATAATTACATGAAGCATACAAACACACCATGGTAGAGGAAAATTAATTAATGGCCCATTTATCCATAAATAATTAAAATACATATTTATTGATTACAATAAACAATTTCAAAGACAACAATTAGCAACAATTATATTTTACCCAATATCTTTCATACAAACCCTAGTCCAATTTCATCAAACATAAATTTACAAAAATGAAATTAATAAAAAAACCAAACCCTAGATCTAGATCCACATGCACATGAAACATCCATAAAACTAACTAATTGTTCACTAAAATCAAGAAACATAGACCAAATAAGGGTATGATCTTGTTCCCCTCCCTAATTTACCCTAGTACATTTAAAACTTGGGTCTAATTTGCTTCATAAGTAGCTCAAGCACCATAGAAGAGAGAGAAAAACAAAACTCTAATTACTCACTAACCAACCATTAAAACTTCAAAAAAAGTGTAGAATAACATTTTCTTACCTTCTACAACCTCTCCATCAAAGGATTTAAGACCAAAACCTTCCCCCTTAGTAGAGCAATTTTTTGGAGGTGCCTAAGGCCTCCCCACCTTTCTTTCACGGGTTGGAGTGAGTGACCCGAGGAGGAAGAAGGTTCTACAGCTGTTTTATATATGGGTCATTTGTAGGGGCGGCTGGTAGCCGCTCCTACAAATCAGAGCTATGTATACGGGGGCATTTGTAGGGGCGGCTCAATCACCAGCCGCCCCTGGAGTTTCTATTTGTAGGGGCGGCTGGTGATTGAGCTGCCCCTACAAATCAAACCCCATTTGTAGGGGCGGCTCATATCACCGCCGCCCCTGCTGTTCCATTTATAGGGGCGGCTGGTGTCTGGGCACCCGAGCACATCACTGTAGGGGCGGCTCCATCACCAGCCGCACCCTAAAAAAAATCGAACCGTTGCTAAAAATCGTTTTTTATGTAGTGGTAGGGCATGGATTCATGCGTTAGCCACTCATCGTCCTTCCTTCACTTCTTTGTTCCTATCACAAATACCAATCCGTCGACCACCCTGGGGGAATCATATCTTTTCGACTTTTCATAATGGAAATTGGAAAAATCTAAACACCTACTCTCCATTTGAATCGAACCTTTGAACGAGTTTCGATCGCGCGCCGGCGCCGGTTCTGGCCGAACCAAGACTGAGATCCGTGTTTTTTTTTATCACATATGCTAGAATTCAGTCGCCTGAGGGTCTTAGGCGATGGGTTTTTGGGGTCCGTCTGCTGTCTTTTGCTGTTGAGCTGGCGTAAGCACCAAGATGCCAATAAGTAGCCATGGAGATAGCGTTGTAATCGAAATCGACATCCAGCAAACTACAGCAAGGAGCCGTGTTTACGATGTGTACGATGTCACATGCACGTACATAGACACGCAGAGGCATTCGGCAATGTAGAGAGGACAAAAATGTGGGCATATATCGAGAGACCTGCTAGCTAGACAGCAGAACATTCATTCGTATGCTTGTAGAACGAACGTAAAATATCATCGTGTCTAGCTTTCTCCGTCCCTGCTTGTAGGCATTCGATGCCGTGTTTGATACTCCTAAATAAAATGTTCGCCAAATTGCCCGATAAATAATGCCCCGGCTCCTCGGTACGGAAACGTACTTTGCAACGAAAAGCATCGCCATGGCTTCTTCCCCTCTGCTTCTGTGCGTCCTCCTTCTATGCAGCTACTGTTTGATTGCACTTGGAGGCAATGAGCGCGGCTTTGTTCTGGTGCCAACAAGCACCTCTTCGCCATCCAATCCTGCAGCGTGCTCACCGGCACCACAAGGTACGCAATGCAATGCTACTGATGAATACGAATCAAAGTTTCAGACTAACTCTGAAGTGCTATCCGTGTCAGTGACTTCTGATCCCAACCGTGCGTCCATGCCGCTGGCGCACCGGCACGGACCGTGCGCGCCGGCATCGGTGGCGGCCACGAACAGGCCGTCCCGGGCCGAGATGCTTCGCCGGGACCGCGCTCGCAGGAACCATATCTTGCGCAAGGCATCAGGGCGCAGGATCACGCTGTCGGACGTGGGCGTGAGCATCCCGACGTCCCTGGGCGCCGCCGTGGACTCGCTGGAGTACGTCGTCACGCTGGGCTTCGGCACGCCGGCTGTGTCGCAGGTCCTCCTCATCGACACCGGCAGCGACCTGTCGTGGGTGCAGTGCCAGCCCTGCAACTCCTCCACGTGCTACCCGCAGAAGGACCCCCTGTTCGACCCGAGCACGTCGTCCTCGTACGCGCCCATCCCGTGCGACTCCAAAGCGTGCAGGGACCTCGACACCGACACCTACGCCAATGGCTGCACCAACTCCAGTGGCACCTCCCTGTGCCAGTACGGGATCCAGTACGGCAACGGGGACATCACAGTGGGGGTGTACAGCACGGAGACGCTGACGCTGAGCCCACAGGTTTCGGTCAAGAACTTCAGCTTCGGCTGCGGCTTGGTCCAGCGTGGCACGTTCGACCTGTTCGACGGCCTCCTCGGGCTCGGCGGCGCGCCAGAGTCGCTCGTCTCGCAGACGGCGGAGACGTACGGCGGCGCCTTCTCGTACTGCCTCCCGGCGGGCAACAGCACCACCGGGTTCCTCGCGCTCGGCGCGCCCAGCAACAACACGGCAGGGTTCCTGTTCACGCCGCTGCACAGCGTGCCTAAGGAGCCGACGTTTTACTTGGTCAATCTCACCGGCATCAGCGTAGGAGGGACGCAGCTCGACATACAGCCGACCGTGTTCTCCGGAGGCATGATCATAGACTCCGGCACGGTCGTCACGATTCTCCCGGAGACGGCCTACTCGGCGCTGCGGACAGCCTTCCGGAGCGCCATGTCCGCGTACCCGCTCTTGCCACCGAACAACGACGAGGATCTCGACACGTGCTACAACTTCACCGGCAACAGCAACGTGACGGTGCCGACCGTTGCCCTCACGTACGACGGCGGTGTCACGATCGACCTCGACGTGCCTTCGGGGGTTCTGCTCGACGGCTGCCTCGCGTTCGTCTCAGGGCCCCCGGATGGCCATACCGGAATCATTGGCAATGTCAACCAGCGCACGTTCGAGGTGCTGTACGATTCTGGCCGCGGACACGTCGGATTCCGGCCAGGCGCTTGCTGAAGTACGTCTCAACTGCATGCTGCTGTATTTCAAAATTTCACACGGTCGTCATACAAGAATCGCAGCTGAAATAATGGATCGGAAGGATGGTACGTGCAGTAAGTGAAAACTAGACGAGCAGTTTTTTGTTTGTTTGTTTGTTGTTGTCATACCTAAATATATTATCAGTCAATATAAAGGAACAATGCTATATTTCTATTTTATCCGTGGCTTAAAAATTGCACATGTACAACTACGATTTCACTTTAGTTTTATATAGCGGCAATATAATTCTGGCAAAACATCAGACAAATATGCACTGTAAGGTCGAACTAAAAAAGAGGGTACATTATATGCCCTTTGATTTTTTTAAAAAAAATAAGGATGACGTATCTATGATAATAATTTTATTGGAAGCAGATCAATGTTGTAATATTGCATATATAAGTGACATGCTCCCAACATATTTAAATAAATTAAATAATCTAATTCCAAATATAACAAGCATATTACACAGAGAAAGGCCATATAAAAATGTGATATAAATGCACAGGAGGTATTCCAAAACTTTTCTAGAATAAATACAGCTACTCATGCTCATATCAACATTAAACATGGCATGTAGATGAAGAAGGCAAATTAACAACATAAACATATTTGTTTATTTATATTTGCTCTCAAATCAGCGGGTGTATGAGACAGCCTTCTGTTGGGGGGAGGCCCAGCCTATGGGCACCCCCCACGGTGCTCGGGCGTCCTTACCCTCTCTCTCTCTCTCTCTCTCTTAGGGGCGCAGCCAACACTTCGCACTGGCGGAATGATGGATGCACTACGGCGGCGGGAGGAGAGTTCCGCAGCGCGGCGCCGCCTTTTCGCCAAGGAGAATAGAGAGAGCCTCGCGCGCTGATTCCACGCTCGACCTACACGCGGACCGGTCTTTTCGCTAGGGCGATAGGTGAGTGCCCTGACGATCCGAGGATGGATCCTTTCGCCAGGGCGAATAGGTGGCGCGTCAGCATGCTGAAGTGGCTCGGACTGTTTGCCCGTACGAATAGCCGCCGCTCGCCAGGGAAATCGATCCCGTTAGGTACTATGTCGGCCTTTCGCTTGGGTGAAAAGTTGACGTCAGGTCGCGTGACTAACTTTGTAGGTTTCGCCCGTGAGAGGAGTCCGTCGCTAGACAAGGTGCCGACAGCCCTGGTCCGTCGGGGCCCGCTCGGTCGGCAGCATAAGGCAGGACTAGTCGGGGGCCAGAGGGCCGGCGCCATCCGGGGCGGGCGTTATCTCCAAAATGGCGAACATGTCCAGAGCGGACGGGAATATTCCTGGAATGTGCAGTAGTTGCAAGGGCAATGTTGTCCGTAGGCTGCCCGCCGGCCTGTAGAAATAGCCCCCTTGGCGGGGATTGTAAAAGAGAGAGAGAGACATGCGGTTCCATAATGAATACATGAGTTTCGTTTTGTCCACCCATTGTTCGAACTGGTATTCGGTTGCTTGATTAGCTCGTTCCTCAACCCGATGTTCGAAGGCTAAGGCCTAGAACAACATTGGCGCCCACCGTGGTTGTTGTTCGAGGTTATCATGCCAGCAAAGAAGTCAAAGATACCGACGGACACAGTGGAGGCATCCGTAGTTGCTGCCAAGTGGCGCAGAAGCGGCGGCGACCACGGAGCCATCCACACCCAACCCACAGCCAGACGGCGCTGCCACAACTCGAAGCTACAGATATCGTGAAGCTAGAGCAGTACTAGCAAGATATCGTGAAGCTACAGTGAAGCTAGAGCAGTACTAGCAAGATATCGTGAAGCTACAGTGAAGCTAGAGCAGTACTAGCAAGATATCGTGAAGCTAGAGCAGTACTAGCAAGATATCATGAAGCTACAGTGCAAAAAGGACCAGCTGTTACAGCAGGCCGTGGCGCGGAACAGAGCCGATCAAATTCAACGAGCCATTCGGCAGGCTGAAATCCAAAGAGACAGACTACATAGAGAAATTCGAGCCCTGCATGGAGCGGGGGCCGCAGGGAACGCAATGGGGACGAAAACCTTGCAATCCCTGAGGACGCAGCGCTAAATGAGAATGCCAACGCATACGACTCAACTTCGCCCCTGTCCAAAGAGCTTCAGCAGTACCCATGACCACTAGGTTACAAGCCACGTATTCCAGCTTTCGGCAGAAAGGCAAACCCAAAGAAATTCTTAGCTAGCTATGAGACCACTGTAATTTCCGCTGGAGGAGACACGCAAACTCTGGCGAAGTCTCTCATCATGGCAGTCGAAGACATCGCACACAATTGGTACACTTCGCTAAAACCTCTCTCAATCCTTTCTTGGTAGCAACTCAAGACGGAGTTATTATCCACCTTCCAAGGATACCAGTCTATGGCGAAAACAACAAGAGACCTCCTCAATTGCATCCAAAGAGACGACGAGCCCCTATCCGAATATCTGGAGAGATTCATTCAGATTAAGGCGCAAGTGCCAAACGCCCCAGAGGAAACAGTGATAGCGGCAGCGATCGACGGCCTGGCCATAGGCCAATGCGCCGCCCATTTCGCCAGAAAGCAACCCCAGTCTTTAAAGGGGTTGTTTGAGGTAATGGGCAGTTATGCAAGGTCCGACGATGACCTCAAAAGGTGAAAGGCAACTCGCAATTCATTTAGACAGGCAAACAAAACCCCAAGACCTTCGCAAACACCAGTGCAGCGGGATGTCAGGCCCTTCCGCTCGATCAATAATCTCTAGGAGGAATCATGACAGTCTCTGAAAGATCAGGTACCGCCCGTACCACCGCCAAACCAACAACACAGGGGTTTCGACCATCCTAATCGCGGTGGCCGCGGAGGCCGCTGAAAGGTCCTAATGGCTAGAGGGGGGGTGAATAGCCTATTAAAAATTTCTACAACAATACTTAACAAACCGGTTAGATAATTATGAGGCGAAGCAAGTGTTGCGCTAGCCTACTAAAAATACAAGCCACCTACCACAATTATAGTTTCTATTGTCTCTAACCACACAATAGCTATGGCACTACACTATGTTAGTGTGCTCTCAAAGACTAACTAAAGAGCCACACTAACCAAACTAACAAGCTCTCACAACTAGCTACACTAAAGAGCTTGATATCTAGTTTGCGGTAATGTAAAGAGAGTGAGTAAGAAGGTTATACCGCCGTGTCGAGGAAGGAGCCAATCAATCACAAGAATGAATAACAATGAAGACCAATCACCTCGGAATCAAATGATGAACACAATGATTTTTTACTGAGGTTCACTTGCTTGCCGGCAAGCTACTCCTCGTTGTGGTGATTCACTCACTTGGAGGTTCACGCGCTAATTGGCATCACACGCCAAACCCTCGATAGGGTGCCGCACAACCAACACAAGATGAGGATCACACAAGCCACGAGCAATCCACTAGAGTACCTTTTGGTGCTCCGCCGGGGAAAGGTCAAGAACCCCTCACAATCACCATGATCGGAGCCGGAGACAATCACCACCCTCCGCTCGACAATCCTCGCTGCTCCAAGCCATCTAGGTGGCTTCAACCACCAAGAGTAACAAGCAAATCCCGCAGCGAAACACGAACACCAAGTGCCTCTAGATGCAAACACTCAAGCAATGCACTTGGATTCACTCCCAATCTCACAAAGATGAAGAATCAATGATGGAGATGAGTGGGAGGCCTTTGGCTAAGCTCACAAGGTTGCTATGTCAATGTAAATGTCCAAGAGAGCGAGCTTGAGCCAGCCATGGGGCTTAAATAGAAGCCCCACGAAATAGAGCCGTTGTACCCCTTCACTGGGCACAACGCGGGGTGACTGGACGCTCCGGTCATATTGACCGGATGCTGGACCTCAGCGTCCGGTCACGTGATGCACGCCACGTGTCCCTCTCTTCAAATGCTGTGCGCCCGATCTCAACGGTCAGAAGACAACCGGACGCAGCAGCTAATAGTGACTGGACGCTGAACCCCCAGCATCCAGTCGTTTCCAGTAAGCTTCTAGAAACGATTTTTCCCTGATCGGACGCGTCCGGTCATGCTTGACCGGACATAGCCAGCGTCTGGTCACATGGTGTCTTCCTCTGTGCTGCCATGTCAGCATGACCGGACACACCCCTCTAGTGTCCGGTCACTTAGTGACCCAGCGTCCAGTCGTTTGACCGACGCCAGTGTCTTCGCTGTTACACCTGACCGGACGCACTGGTCCAACCGAGGCCAGCGTCCGATCACTTACAGTGACCACTTTCTTTTCTGTCTAGGGCGCTGGTGGAGTTTCTTACCCTTGCACCTAAACTTCACCACCCTTGATCAAATGTGCCAACCACCAAGTGTATCACCTTGTGCACATGTGTTAGCATATTTTCACAAACATTTTCAAGGGTGTTTGCACTCCACTAGATCCTAAATGCATATGCAATGAGTTAGAGCATCTAGTGGCACTTTGATAACCGCATTCCGATACGAGTTTCACCCCTCTTAATAGTACGGCTATTGATCCTAAATGTGATCACACTCACTAAGTGTTTTGATCACCAAAACAAAATGGCTCCTACAATTTATACCTTTGCCTTGAGCCTTTTGTTTTTCTCTTTCTTCTTTCCAAGTCCGAGCACTTGATCATCACCATGGCATCACCATCATCATGTTATGATCTTCATTTGCTTCACTACTTGGAGTGTGCTACCTATATCATGATTACTTGATAAACTAGGTTAGCACTTAGGGTTTCATCAATTCACCAAAATCAAACTAGAGCTTTTAGCCACGGAATGCGCGGCGGGCGAGAAGGCAGAGGCCAAAGACCCCCATACTGTACCATATACGGCAAAAACGCCAGCCACATTACAAAAGATTGCAAATACAATAGAATGGCGAGAGAACTCAAGGACAAAGACGATGCCACAAGAAGAAGTGAACCATCCAAGCATGTGTTCCATAGTGCCAGTCGCGAAATCACGCCCCACCAGCCTTTCAGCCAACCTTACATACCGACAAGCATCAGCACTTTGCAGCAACCAAGTTACCTGCTGGGATACTACCAATCACCATACACCTGGCAACAGACCACTTATCACGCATATCAGCATTCGCCCAGCATCCAGTGCACTCAGCCACTATATCTTCGCCAACTCAGCAAGAGCCGCAGCAGTCTAGCCAAATACACCCAGCAAAGCAAGAGAGCGCTCAGGAACACCAAGCAGTAAACAACATCTTACCCTCATAGGGACATATATTCGCAATCACCGCGGGTCCAATCAAGAGCATGAGAGCAAAAGAGCAAGAAGAGACTACGAAAGAAGGGTTCATGTAGTTTCACCTAGATTACCTCCGAACAGGCTTGCCTAGTCCTTGGTCCCAATAACATTTGACAAGAATGATTTCCAACTGCGAGATGACCCCCACACGAATGCGTTTGTCGCAACGGCGAACGCCGCCGGCTTCACCCTACACAACATCCTCATAGACAACGGAAGCTCTGCGGACATCTTGTTCATAAAGCCTTTCGAACAAATGAATCTCGACAAGCGCACCCTTGAACGAGCCGCAAACTCACTTTTTGGTTTCAGCGGAAAGAAGATCGATGCGCTGGGAAAAAAGCCATACCTGTGTCATTCGCCGAGGGTGAAAAGGTCCGTACAGAAACAATCACCTTTGACATAGTGAACATGGATTACCCCTGCACCTCCATATTCGGCCAAGGTGTTCTCAATAGGTTTGAGGTAGTGATCAAGCAGAGCTACTTGTGCATGAAAATGCTATCACCATTCGACATAATCACTGTCCATGAGGACCACCTGGCCTCCAGGCGAATAGAAGGCAAACCTATCCCAGGCTACAACCTCATTAATGAAGTGGCGAAGAAGCCAACCATCAATGTGGAGAACAGCGAAAGCATAGCCAACCTAAGAGCACAGGCAGCTGAAGACACGAAGAGAACTCCATTGTCCAAGCTGGCACCGGACAAATGCGTGCACATCGACACCGAGCTCACCCAAGAAGAAAGAGACCGACTCTTAGACTTCCTCCATGAAAGCAAAATCATCTTTGCTTGGTCCGGAAGCGACTTGCAGGGAGTGAGCCAGGAGTTAGCACAACACAACTGGAATGTTGCCCAAGGATCGTAGCCAAGAAAGCAGAAACTGAGAAAATGACCACAGAATGAGCAGACGTAGCTAAAGCAGAAGTAAATAGACTATTAGACGCCAGCGTAATCAGGCCAGTGCAATACCCAAAGTGGTTGGCTAATGTGGTCATGGTCAGGAAGAAAAACAAAAAATGGCGAATGTGTGTGGATTTCACAGACCTCAACAAGTGCTGCCCAAAAGACCCATATCCACTACCGAGAATTGACAAGCTAGTAGATATCGCCACAGGTTGCGAAATGATGAGCTTACTGGACTGTTTTTTGGTTACCATTAGATTTGGATGAATCCCAAAGACGAAGAGAAAACGAGTTTTATCACACTAGGAGGAACGTATTGCTACCGGCGAATGCCAGAGGGGCTACGCAACGTAGGTCCCACCTTTTCAAGGATGACCGATGAAGTATTCGACGAGCAAAAGGGAAAAAACCTGGTGGCTTGCGTCGACGACATTGTCGTAAAAAATGACAAGAAGGAAACTCACATCCAGGATCTCCAAGAAACCTTTGGGAACTTGACAAAGAGCGGTCTCAAGCTAAACCCTGAAATATGCATATGGTGCCTAGTATCCACAAGGGGCATAGAGGCGAACCTAGAGAAGATAGCGGCAATAACGAACATGAGACTGCCAGCAACTAGAAAGCAAGTACAGAATCTAATGGGGAGGCTAGCAGCACTAAACAAATTCATCGCAAGATCAGTGGAGAAAGGGTTGCCGTTTTTCAGAATTCTACGGAACACCAAACACACTTCGAATGGGGGCCTGAGCAGCAGCAAGCTTTCGAGGAACTAAAAAGTTACCTAACCAAATTGACAACATTGTCCAAGCCGTTTCCCCTCGGCCACCTTGCTGCTCTATCTGACAGCTTCGCCAGTAACTATAAGCACAGTACTAGTCGAAGAGAATGAGCATGAAAACAAAATGAAGCAGTTCCCCATATACTTCATCTTCGAGACCCTATCAGGAGCAAAGCTGAACTATTCAGAGCTTGAGAAAATAGCATACACTATGGTCATGGCATCTAGGAAGTTGCAACATTATTTCCAAGCACATCAAATCAGGGTACTGTCAGCACAACCTCTCGAGGCATTGTTTCAAACAGTGAAGCCATTGGCCAAATAGGAAAGTGGGCTACCGAATTAAACGAATATGTCATCGAATTTGAGCATAGATCAGTGATCAAGTCCCAGGCACTCACCGATTTCATTGCCGACTGGACACCGGCAGCCTTCGACACAATGCTTCAATTTAACGAACCCACTTGGATAGTACACTCGATGGGGCATGGGGTATGTTCGGCATAGGAATATCAGCGATCTTAACTCCTCCCAACAGGCCCAAGCTTCGATATGTAGCAAGACTGGAGTTCCTTACCACCAACAACATAGCCGAATATGAAGCAGTGTTGTTGGGCTTGCAAAAGCTAAGAGCACTAGGTGTCCGCAGATGCATAATCAAGTCCAACTCCCAAGTTGTTGTGGGGCATGTCGAAAAGGAGTTCACCATAAAAGAGCCAGAACTGATCAAGTACCTGGAAGCCGTAAGAAGAATGGAAAAACACTTTGCTGGTTTCTCCTTTCGACACATTCCGAGGGGCGAAAACCTAGAAGCAGAGTAGCTAGCGAAAGCTGCAGCGCAAAAGGCGCCTTTGCCAGCAAACGTGTTCTATCAAGCACTAACAATCAAGGCAATCAAAGAAGAGGAAGACCATCCGCTCAGTGTACACGCCATCTCCAACGACGACTGGAGGGCACCCATATTCACATACCTCACCGGAACCTATGAACCAGGGTCAAAGCATGAGATCGAAAGAATGAACTCCAGAACGAAACACTACTCCATAGTGACAGGAGACCTATACAAAAGCGGAATCATGGCTCCAATGCTCAAATGCATCACCAGAGAACAAGGAACCCAGCTGTTAGCCGAAATGCACTCAGGCATGTGCGGAGCTCACAGGGGACCGCATGAAATCGCCCAAAGAGCAATGAGACAAGGGTTCTACATGCCAACAGCCATCGAAGATGCAAAACAGCTAGTTCGCAGCTGCGAAAACTACCAGATGTTCGCCAAGAAGCAAAAGGCACCAGCAAACCCAACCAGACCAATATACCCAACATGGACCTTGCAGAGATGGGGAGTCGACATTGTTAGGCCTCTGCCAACAGCGCCAGGGAACCTATGTTTCGCCGCCGTGGCCCTCAAATACTTCACAAAATGGATCAAGGCAAAGGCACTATCAAAGATTACCTCAGGCACCTTAATTAGTTTTGTCTGGCAAAGAATCATATGTCATTTTGGTGTTCTAGCGTACATCACAGTAGATAACAGGAAACAGTTTGACTGCATAGAATTCAGAAATTTCTACAGTGAACTAGGCATTAAGCTAGCATTTGCATCAGTCAATCACCCTGAGAGCAATGTGACGGTCGAAAGAGCAAACAACCTTATTTTCACGGCAATATCAAAAGCGCTATTCGATTCAGCGAAAGGAAAGTGGGCACAGGAGCTATTCACCGCCGTATGGGGGCACAACATCTCAAGAACCAGAACTATAGGGTTTACACCATTTTTCTTGCTATATGTTAAGGAGGCAATTATGCCAGAGGAGCTCAAGTTGGGATCTTTCTGAACAGAAATAGTAGCAACAACACCCATGCAATGATATGTCGAACTTAAAGCCACAGAAAACACCAGGCTTGAAGCAGCAGAAAACCTCGACAAGTACCACCAAGAGACAAAAACCTAGAGAGATAAAAAAGTACTACGAAAAAACATCAACCTGGGGAAATGGTGATCATTCGCCACCCAGACAAGCAAGGCAAATTGCAGTCCCAATGGTATGACCCTTTTGTCGTGGCAAGCATGGTCAAACCAGGAGTATTCAGACTGCTCACGAAGAAGGAATTGAGACAAGTCATTCATGGAACGCAGACAACCTGCGTCGCTTCTACCCTTAAAAAGTAGATTCCAGTCATTCGCCCTGAGCGGGTTGTAATTTTCAGTTTATTTTTGAACTTTCAACCGAAATGGGGTTCACGCTCTTTTTCCTCATAGGGGAAGCCTTTGCGAAAAGGTGTGAGGTTTTTTAATGAGGCAAACTTTTGTACCCCTAAGAAAATCCTAAGTTGATGTTCCCCCATCTCAACTCCATCGCAAAAATGTCAAAACAAGACCTACTGATGCAAAGTGGGCTTGAGAGAGCATCAGCGGTCCCTGCTTTCGCACACCAAGCGAGGTCTCGCTCATGGGATAAAAGGCTGTATAGGCATAGAGCACTAAGTAGCGAAATATTGATGTCGTGAGAAAACATGTAAAGCCCAGGTTGCATACTGTCCGAAAGGAGCATGCACCTGGTTATTGCTACGAGCAAAGCTAGAGGATGGCTCAGCAGGATGTGGCCGCGTCACCGCGACAAGCAAGCATGGGGGGATGTCGTAATAAAAAACGTAACAACCCCCTGTCCGGCGAAACCACACCCCAAAGTCGAACACCTCCAAGAGACTGCATCCTTGCAGCAGCTTCGAGCTGGTAATTTTGCCTTTACCAGCTGATTTTTTTATTCTCGTGCATTCCAGGACTCTGTTTTGTTAATTTTGTGTCCTATTCACGCCACTTTTCCTAAAAAGCAGGCATCTGAAATCTGACTTTCGTTCAGACTATAACGTGATCCTTTGATCTTGCTTTAAGATTCGTACATCTGATCCATTAGATCTTCATCTCATGACTCACAGCCATTGTCTGAACAAATGCTATTTTTCATGCACCTGAAAAATAGCAAATCCTATTATTTGCTACCACCTACCGCAGCTAAAAAACAGATATACGTTACCTTTTCTTTTCAGGTTATTAGCTAAAGACATCCAAAGATTTAGTTGCTCGAGATGATTTTTCTCATGAGATAGAAACAACTCAATATCAATGTGATCCTCTTAATTAAGGCGCCCGCGCCCGTAATGAATGGCACACGCCCACGTCTCTTCTTCTTCCTCACCATTCCAGCCCATGTCCCTAGGCCGCCCCTACGCCCCAGTCAGTGGCTTCCCCGCCACTGGCCGCGCTGCCCATCGTCCAGCCCCGCCGTTCCTTTGCCGCCTTCCACTAACTGGTTGAAGAGTTTGTCCATCACCAGGCTTGCCCCACCGCCGTCGGCCTCACCAACCACTGACGACTAGTGGCACCCCACCGGCGGCCGCACTGCCCACCAACTAAGTGAAAAGTCCTAAATGGCTAGAGGGGGTGAATAGGCTATAAAAATTTCTACAAATACACTAGAGCAACTTTGTTAGTCAACTAAAAGGCGAAATGCATTTTGCTCTAGCTCTACTAAAAGACAAGCCACCTACCAACAATTCTAGTTAATTAGAATCACTAAGCACACAATGGCTATGTCACTACTTCAACTAACTAGTGAGCTAACTAAACAAGTAAATCCACTAATTACTTCTATGCTACACTAGCAAGCTAAGCTACCTCTACACAAGATCTGTAAATGAATGTAATACAAGAGAGGTAGAGGGGTGTATACCGAACCGAGTGTTGGTATTTATTAACTTGTCACTTGTTGAGTAGCCACCTAATGTTGTTGACCTTTCTTAACATCACTTTTGCTAAGTTGTCATCCCTAACTATGATGCCAGAAATGATTGTTGACATTCCTTAACGTCAATTCTAGAATGTTGCTAAGAAGTACTTTAGTATTTTATGTGACTAGAAAGAATATATAAATGAAAGGATCTGCAAGCGTACAAATAATTTACCATTGTAGCATTTCACCCGGGAGTATTCCAGGTATCGTTATTTATATTTTTACCACAGGGAAGGACTGACAGTTGGAATATATTGATAACTAATATGTATGATGTAGAAGTAAACCATAACCAAACTTCTACTCACAACAGGGGTAAGTCAAGAGATAAATATATTAAGTAATGATAAATGATCACTTAGAGTACTCCTTTCTAAGGCATTAGCATTGCTAAGTAGAAATTAGAGGAATAATTTCTAAGTCATTCTTAATTACAAGTCAAAGCATACGTTGTGTAACACCCCATGTGTTTGCCACCAGTTAAGCAATGGGTTTGAGCTCAAACATGGCATGTTAAGTGACGATGAAGATGTCAAGGTCAAACCTATGGAAATGAGCCCCAACCTAAACTCGGATATTGCACCCTTGCTTTACATATAGGCCCTTTTCATGATATATGTTGCTGTTGTAGCCCTAGTTTAAAATGAAATAAACTAATCTTCTTTAATGCATGATTAGTTAATAATGTTTGCTTTGGTGTATCTTTGAAGCATCTTAGATTGCTGTGGTGACTTGGCATGTTAGTACAGTGGTTGTAGTAGTAGTATAGTAGTACATGTTCTTGGATGATGTTGGCTACCTTGTAGAAGAGCTTTACTTCTACTATGTCCAATAAAGTTAAACATGTTCATCTACATTTCATGCATCATGATCATTACATGTCACCTCTCCGATGCACCTATGCATTAGCACTTATACATCTGCATCATACAGGATCGCAGGAGGAGTCGCTAGTAGTAGTTCAGGAAGAGCAGACTGGGACAGATCCACAAGAAGTCCAGGCACAGGAGGTGCCAGAGGAAGAGGAGCAAGCAGAGGACTTGCCCGAGTGCGTGGATCATCAACCTAGTTCGTTCGAACGAGGCAAGCCCCGGAGCATTCTAAGTCTCCTACTTTATAAAAGCAATTCTTTCTATATATGAGTTTATATATTGTTGCATTAAGTTGTAGGAGTTGATTGAAACCGTTGATGGATTTATTACTATCCTTGCCTACCTTATTACCTTTTTACCCTGTTAGGTCGGGATCGAATAACTACTTAGCCTTGCTTAGACTGGTAACGATCGGTGATTTCCGGTCACCTACATTTATAGGCGGTTACTGGAAGAATTTAGCTAAGGAAAGAATGATATCCTGGAATTAACCATGTGTGATGGATAATTGGAGACCGGACGGAAAAGTTGGAGGCAACCAGACAGGGTTCTGGGGTGCTGTTAGTTTTCCATCTGTGTCGATTAAGGACCGATCGTTGGTCATCCCTCTTGTCATGTTGAACGTATGCCTCACATTTAGCTGGCCGAATAAAGTACCTTTCGACCGCGAATCTAGTGACACTATTCGAGCCAGGATAAACTCGGATTGGCAGACTGGTGCTGAAGGGGGTATGACAGGGACGCGAAGAGTGAGCCCAAGGTGTGTCCTGGCTGTCGGGCGGTCCCTAGGTAGTGCGGTCTATGACTGTTATCCCGCGGCTACTTGGAAAGTGTCATTAGTGATCTGTAGCTCACTTGATCGGTGAGTGTGGTTTGTGTGAGGAATAAATCACCAGCTGGTTAGGAATCGATTCGAATCGCCATCGCTCCTGGATAGTGAGCACTTGACTCGAGCTACATCAGCGTAGTAATTATGATGGAACACTGATGGTTATCTGGATGGTATGGGATATGCTAAATCTAAGTTGGTAACTGGATGATATTGGTTAATCAAGTGATTGCTATAGTGTAGGTGCTTACCTAGATGGATAGGTCATAATAAAGATGATGCAAAGTACTTAAAATGGTTTCTTCATGATAGCTTATGCTTTTTGCAAACGAGTCAGCTAGCCCACTAAAGAAAGCCTTGCATAATCCTTGGTGTCACTTTATTTTTGGTTTACGATGGGTAAGTCTGGCTGAGTACATTCCAGTACTCAGAGTTTATCCCACCATGTTGCAGGTGAAGTTCTCGACCTATTGAAGATGGTGGTTAACCGCCGGTGGGCTCGGTGATTCTATAGTTATTTCTCATCTATATGCTTTTGTCTGAGGATGTCACTTATGCTAGCAATGTATTTGGAACTTATATTGAGGTAATCATTTGAAAGCTATGTTGTTTTCACTAAGCGGTTTTGAAACCCAAACTTGTACTATTATTTGTGAACTCATTTGTAATATTATTTCCGCTGCAACCCTGTGTATGTGATGTGTATTTGCTTAATCACGTGATCTTGGTTGTGATGTTGATTTACCGAGGTCTTTCGGGACACTCGGCGGACTACCGGGTTTATATGAGTGAAAGTATGTGTGTGTGAACGTGTTAGCGGGGACAGCCGTACTTGATCTTGTATAAATTGGGCGGTTCTGTCACACGTTGATTAGTGCAGTTACACTTAGTAGTCACGGCTAAGATCAACTTCATATCTACACATAAGGAATATTAATATGGAAGATCAAGAACAGAGCATATCTTCCTTCGTACTTTAGAGCGAGTGCTATACGAACTTATGTTTGAACGTAAAGATAATCTAGCTATACTAAGCATATAATCAAAGTAGACGATGATCATGATAACTAGGAACATGAATAATATTGAGAACAATGTCGAATCAATTGTAGCAAACATATGAATAATGAAAGATACAAAAGAGGGTAAAAGGGGCTATACCATGCCACGCTCTTGACAGGATCAGGAATAAGCAAAGCTTGCCTCCCTCTAGATCTAGCCTAGCTAGCTATGTCCTAGAATATGGTTGAGCTTTGAGGATGATTAGGGTTTCTGCCCTCTCAATTGACTTATGCCTGAGGGAGGGGCGTAGGGGCTGGTATATATAGGGCATAGCATCAATTCTGAGCCATCGGATCAAACCGGCCTATAAGAACGACGTAGATGCAAACCCTAAGGCGGTGGAGAACCGACATAGCAACGAGGGGACTGACAGGTGGGCCTAGGGGTTGGCTGGCCTATAGGTGGTGCCGACCGGCCCCACCTGGCTGCCTCTCACAGTCTTCTTCTCTGTGGAGTCCTCTGGAACCTTCTAGAGCTATTTTTGTCTCGGATAATTACGATTAATTCTGACATATAGGTCCACCTTGATGGATTTCTGAATAAACCCTACTGAAAACATAGATTCACCAAAACTCATGGAATTTGTTAGTTTAAACCCCTAAACCTATGTTGATGATTATTTTCATGCCATTATACATGTTATATTGATGGTTTATAATGGTTGTTAACTACCGTCAACACCGGGCAAGCAAAAAATCAATCACAGTGAATACCAATTAACACAATGATTTTTCTTCCAAGGTTCACTTGCTTGCTGGCAAGCTAGTCCCCATTGTAGCAATTCATTCACTTGGTGGTTCACGCGCTAATAGACATCACACGCCTAACCCATAATCGGGTGCCACACAACCAGCACACGATGAGGACCCACAAGCTATGAGCAATCCACTAGAGTTGCCTTTCGTGATCTCCCACGGGGAAGACATGAGAACCCCTCACAA
The DNA here is from genome assembly GCF_019320115.1 of Miscanthus floridulus. Classification (NCBI taxonomy): domain Eukaryota; kingdom Viridiplantae; phylum Streptophyta; class Magnoliopsida; order Poales; family Poaceae; genus Miscanthus; species Miscanthus floridulus. Next base: position 60,632,827 of record NC_089597.1, on the reverse strand, counting down.
TCACCACAATCGGAGCTGGCAACAATCACCGATAGCCGCTCAATGATCCTCCAATGACTGGGCCATCTAGGTGTCGGCAAACACCAAGAGTAACAAGAATTCTATCAGCCCATAACGCTCAACTAGTGCCACAAGATGCAAAACCACAATGCAATGCACTAGAGGCTCTCCAATCTCACTCAAAATGATGAACTCAAGTGTAGAAGTGAGTGGAGCGTGTTTGCTTGCTCACAATATGAAATCTCAGCACTTTGGGGTCCAAGAGAGTGGCCATAGCCGGCCAAGGGGGCTATTTATAACCCCCACCTCGAAATAGAGCCGTTACCCCTTGGAATCACTTTCTGCGAGGGCACCGGACATGTCGGTGTGGCACTGGACATGGGGGGGGGGGTGCCCCAACAGTCGAATTCCAATGGCTAGGGTCACCAGACACAGAGGCATTGGTGCCCCCATCACATTTTCCTCCTCCTCTGGATAAAAGGGGCGGTGGCACCGGACAGGCAGGGCGGTGCCCGCGGGGTGCCCAACACCGAAACCCCTCCCTCTCTGGAAAACACGGTGGTGGCACCGGACATCCCTTGGCGGTGCACCGCCCTACCCATGGTGGTGTACACTGGTCAGGGCGGTGACCATTCCTCAACACACTGCTCGGGACTGAGTCCGGCCGGTCACCACCCTAAGGGAAGCGGTGACCCAGACTCCTTGTCCGGTGCCCCAGGGGCAGTACCTTGAGCCTGACTTTGCCTCTTTTCTTCACTTTTGCAAATGTGCTAACACCTCAAGTGTTCCACCGTCACATGCAAGTGTGTTAGCATTTTCACAATCATTTTCTAAAGGTTTATCACTTCTCACCAATTGTGCACTAGGCCTAAAAGCAATGCATGAGTCCAATGCATAGTGGCACTAGATGACCGAGTTGTCTAATAGAGCTCCCCTCTTAATAGTACGGCCATCTATCCTAAACCTTGGCACACTCTCTATAGTGTCTTGACCAGCAAAACAAAATCCGTATTTATACCTTTGCCTTGATCTCCATAGGGTTTTGTTTTTCTCTTTCTTCTTTTCCAAGTTGGAGCACTTGATCATCATTTCATGTGGCCATCTCCATCCATGAGTGCCACCTAGCTCCATCACTTGGATTGGACCAACCTATCTCAATCATACACTTAGAGCATAGTGTTAGTCTAAATAGGTTTCATCAATTATCCAAAACCAAACTAGGGCTTTCACCAAGGCTGTCGGTCGGCATCCTCCCTCCCCTAATCTCAGTCAAAGGAAGAAGTGATGGACCCCATGCCCCACTGGTGGATCCACCCCAGATATCCCCATTCCTCGCTCGCCGCCGATTGAACCGCCACCATGCTGGTCTGGCCACCGCCCCTTGCACCCTTCTAAGCTCGGAGGATATTGGAGTTTACCACCGTCGCTAGGAAGATGAAGGCACGTGCGTTGTGTCATTCAATCACGCATCGACATGTGTCTACACGTCAGTAACGATGGCAACGTGCGTGCGCCAAATAAAGATTTGGAGATAAATGAGATAGCGACCAATTTTCTACACAACATTTTTGCTTTTTTGAACAAACCCTCATCACCAATTCCATGGTTTCCACCCCTGCCACCGCGGGAATTTTTGAGCAAATCATTTTCACAACGAAAAATGTTTTTTTTCTAAAAAGATAAGCTTTGATAGGCGATTAATATGCCCCTTAAATTTTGTATCATTTTTTCGAGCATGTTAATGATCTCAAATGAAAAACTTCAAAACAAAAAACTAGTAGATCTCATTAATAGCTTCAACTTTAGTATAAATAATATCTTCATTTGGAATGGTATGAATCAGACTCTGTATCATCGTTAGATTCAAATTGTTCTAACTCGTATAAGTGTGGCTCATAAGTCCGGGTCACAAACGAGTAGGCCTCTACTCATTATGTATTGGAATTTCAATGGGGAGAATGGACTGTCTCATCAGGAAAGATATGCTTTATTCAAATAAGAAAGCATGGGACTTGAGAAATAAAAAAAAGCATACTAATTTTGTCCCTTAGCCCAACATTAGTCTCTAATTGAAGTATGGCTTGCTTTCAGTATTTCTAGCCAAAGCTGATTAGTGTTTGCATGTCCACCAAGTTTCTTATTCTAGTTTATTCTGGCCAACGCTGATTAGACTAGTTCATAGAGCTTGTTTTTGGAGACTTATATGCCTTATGTTTGTCATTTTGGCCAACGCTGATTGATGAATATTTGACCATAAAAGTTTTACTGGGCAAAACCTTAGCAAGAAATAAGTGTCGTCAAGCTAAGGATAAGAAATGAGATTCTAAGTAAATGAGCTATCCACATGGCACCCTGATTATGTTCCTAGAGAACACAGAAATCAGTGGGAGCAAAGTCCAAGGAATTGCGTTTCTACTGTTAAAACTATTTCACTAAGTTAAGATTTGGTGAATGTGTTTCTAGAGAATGCAAAAATCAGTGGGAGCTAGGGGAGTTCACAAAGGAGGAAGATTGAATCTTGGAGATATATGATATGAGCTTAATTTTCTGTATCAATGACTCAAAAAGACATAAATATCTCAGTTTGTGCCAAAAGTCATTAGTATACCTCCATTTAAATTACTACAATTCTATTGTGGATTTTCAAGAGTCCATTAGTAAGCCACAACAGATACATGTAGCAAGCATTGGTTGATAATTAGGCACATAAGTAAACCTCTATTGTTATTAAACTGCTTGTGATCCATGGTAAATCTGTAAGTGATCACATTAGAAGAGGAATTTGTTATTCTAAACTAAATAATTTTTATAAGCTAAGGTCCATAAGTATATATATAAAGTGTGGTTGTCAATAAGTTTTCTAATGAAGTCAAAACAGTAGGCTATAAATGGGTCTATAATTCTAAGCGTGACTTCAAAGGGAGTTTTAAAAGATTTAAACTAAGAACATAGCCCGTGATGGTTTATAATTTCATTAAGTGGACAATTATGTTTAAAAAAAAGGGTGAAAAAGTTTATTGTCCTAATACTCTACATGGGTTAAGTTGGGTTATGTGGCAATAGGAATGTCACATAAGTGTTTGCGCCCAAAATTTTTAATATGATATATTTTGGTAAAGCCTCTAAGTTTTTTTGGCTATTGAGATACACCATATAGGACCAAATGAGTACTAGGATTATCACGAAAAGCATATCAAATGAATGCATAAGTGATGGATTTTGAATAAGTAATGACATGCCTATTTGTTCACATAATGCAATTGCATAATGCATTAAGTTTAATTATCCCAAATATTCTAAGAATAAGTTAGTAACAATTGAAGAGGAAGACGTTCCATATGCTCCGGCTGTCATTAACTTTAAGAATGCTCAAAGTCAATACTAGTCTAGCTTGGCATTGGGATACTAGGCAAAATATTAGTTTATTAATCTAGAATAGGTCCACTGGAAGGTGCTAAAGAATTTTAACATATTGCTGAGGCACTAAAAGAGTCATCATGCCACTTATAAGAATTAAGAATTATTCGCCAATTCTCTAGAGTATGTATAAGAAAGTGCACAATTAGATTATACCCACTCTGGGAGAGAAGGACAACTTTAATGAAAGCTCCAAATATAATTAGTATTAAGATGAGCTCAATTAGTGGCATGAATACGGCAGGCTACGTGGCTTAAGAGATATTATCCCAAAATTGAGTATTGACATACTGCTACAGGCCTACAGTTAAGTTGCAGTATTATTTCGAGTAACAACAGATTAAATGCTGATGCCAAGCACATTGATTAAATGTTGTGAAAGAAAGAACCCATGATCAAATTATTAAGCTTGAGAAAAATAAGATCTAAGCTGATGCTAGGATATTTGATTATTTGAGGATTAACACTTATCCTATTTATGAGCGCGCAAATCAATTTGGGTTTTAGTGCAGAGTCTCTAACTTGATTTCTGGTAATAGGGCCATATTCTCCCAATAAATAATAAGCGTTCTAATAAGGTATTGCGGTGAACTATGAGTAATAGGGTCCCAGTGGCGATTCATGCTACTACCGACGCATTGGTCTGGTCTTTGCTGTAGTACTGAGTGTGAACATAAGTGTAAAATGAACATTAGTTGCATAAGTGCATTAGCCGTTCGATCAAGTGGGAGAATGTTAGAATGTGATCGGTTCGGCTAATCTCGAACTTAAATACGAGATTAATTAAGCGTTAAGCTTTTGGTATACCCACTCGTCATTTATTTCCAACTAAATAAGAACTGCCGTGATTCGGCGGCAACCCTTAGAATTCCGAGGATCCGTCCCCCTGGCCCACAGCGTTATTATAAATAAGAGAGGCGTCCCTGGCATCACTATCTATTGAAACCACATGACTATTCGCATAACTGATCGATTAGGTGCTGGAGGGTTCAGGAAGACCGTCTACCCAAGTCCATCCAGGTATTGCAAGATCTACGTCGCGTTCTTCACCAACTGGGAGCATCAAGCCCCGATCTGGTGAAGACTAAGATCTACTTCATCTACGTCAACTTCATCACATTTCCAGCGACACAGATGGCATTCATAGGCTCTGGTTAGTATCTAAGATTAGTTTCCGCATTAAGATGAATTAGTGATCATGTTTAGGCTAAGTTAAGATCCTGCTAGTCTAAGTTTTATTTCTACAATTTTGACATGATCTGTATTGATCGTACGCACAAAACCATGCCGCGTACACTACTGGAATCTCGCTTTTTTCTGTGTGTGTGAAAACACACAGAAAAATGCGAATACCGTCAGAAAAATATTTTTCTGACGGTGTACCCTCAGAAAAATACCCACAGAAATATAATGACAGAAAAATTAAATTTTTCTATGGGTGGGTCAGAAATAATTTTTCTGTGGGTCTCGCACGCACAAAAAAATTATGTTCGCCCAGATTAAGACTATTTTTTCTACGTGTTAATCCACATAGAAAAAAGAAATAAACGCACAGAAAAACACATGTTTTTTTTTCTGTCAGTCTAGGTGAACTCATAGAAAAATTCATTTCACCCAGATTAAAAATAATATTTCTGTGTAGCCAGCCTCACAGAAAAAAAGAGTTAAACACAGAAAAAATATTTTAAAACAGTAGCAACAACGTATTAAAATATATATTTTCCATACAGTAAATTTTGTGCATGACCAACAAGGTTTCATTCAAATAATACACAAATCAGTAGTTCATCATAAATGGAGTCAATACTTATGTCAAAAATAGAATTAGTCTGATCTATCAGCACATATATCATATATACAAATATGATATCTGGTCATCTACATGTTCAACATGAATACTCTAGAACCCTGTATCATAGCAGCTGTTTGTTCTGTTGGGGTAATCATTAGCAGACTAGAACTAGATCCTGTGCCATTTGCAACAACGGCACCATCAAATCGTTGCCTAAGTTGAATGGCATGTTCAGCCTCTGCTCGAGCAACCTGTTATGGCAATCAGATAAGGGATTACCAATAATGTCATAAGACAGCTAAAAGATTATTACACCATAAATAAATTTCAGAAAAAAAAGAAAGGAGCTAATTGAGAAGCAGCGACTGGAATCAAGACATGCATGTCGGCATCACCCAAGGCACAAAACAGAGAAATGGAAAGGCCAGACTAAAGGATGTGAAGACCACTCTGAAAGGTGATCAAACATCTCAATATGCTATGGAAGCAGTCTAGGTGGGCTTTTTCAATATAACAGGCTTAATCTCAAGGTGCTAAGAAAGAACTCTAGGTGGGTTTTCTCAACATAACAGACTTAAGTTGTAATCAATAAATAAATAGTTCAAGTGAGCAATGGAATTAATAATTAGTTTTAAGTGAACATGGGTTTGGCTAGGTAGGAATCAGAACTGGCAAGAGGCATACTTGTGCCATAAAGGTGCTAGATGTCTCAGACAACACACATGCTCATGGCTTACTAGTGCAGGTGCCATTTATGAAAACAAGAATTCAGTTGGGAATGAACGGATTAGGTCTCTCTAATTGAAGTTCTACACATATCCTCTAATAGTACCCACTTTCATAACTGTGGACGGACATGATTGCAAGGAACAATAACAGATGAAATGCCATCATGCAATAGGGCATAAAGAATAGTTCTTACTTGCAACTGGCTGCGAAGAATTTCTGACTTTGATTCCTGTTATAGAAATAGGAAAGACAATTTCGAAAAGCATGAGTCATATGTAACTGAGATGGAACATTTGGAAGATAATGAAAGTGTGCATAAGACCTGTTCAATGAGAGCTTCTTTTAATTGATTTATCAGCGATATTTAGGGGATTTCATGCTAGCTGTTTTATCTCAAAAGTTATCAACATGTTGCTAAAAAAACATTTAAGCTCTTGTTCTGATTCGAGACACATGTTTTGTGCTGTAAACACAAGCAACCTTAATACATTTTGAGAAAGCATAGAACACAGATTAGAACTTAGGGCAAAACCAAATTGTCACTGCGATACAGGAGGTAGTATTTGCTAAGTTCCTCCAGACTTCAGTAGAAAAAAAGCCATCCTACATATCCCACAGTTGTAACTTGTCATTGGAAAGTATAAAATTTGTTTAGCCAAAGCCCCTGCAGATAACTAAGCGTTCAGATAACATTTTGTTAATACTCAACTGGTTAAATACGCAACAGGTAAGAAACAAACACTAACTTTACTTTTTCGTACCACACATTGCAAGTGGATGGGCATGTAAATGGATAACACATAAATTCAGTACAAAATGCAGATACAAAGAACTAAATGACTGAGAGGATACATATGTTGGCTTTAATTGTGCGTTTAGAATACGTCGGCATAATGTTTCAAGCCATCGATAAGGTTTACCTGATGCACATACAAGGTTACAAGATGTCCTTCCTGTCAAAATGCTTTACACTACTAGCCTACTAGTAAGAAAAGATCAAGGAAAAAAGAAAGAAAAATATTGCTAACATAACATACATTCAAATCAATAGGAGGCTGCTGATGTGATTTCCCCAGATTCTTAGAAGGGCTGCTGATGTGATTTCCCCAGATTCAAATCAAGGAAAAAAGAAAGAAAAATAGGAAAAGTAGTATAATAGGAAAATCAACTGGCATGGTTCCTGTAGGCTGGCTGAAATAAACATGCTTTGCTCCTGTTATCACGATGAGTTGACATGGATCTATTTGCCAAATCAGAGTAAAGAACTAAAGAAACTAGAAAGGTGTTGTACAATACTTAAGTTGGAGAGCAAAATATTCAGAAAGGCAGCTCATGAGAAAATGGCACAACAATGAACTCAAGTTGGGAACAAAATGCTAGTGCTGCGAATGATTCTGGTGACTGGGGAGGCTGGGGTAGTGGAGTTGGAGCTGCTGCAAAGCTAGCAGATCAAGATAATTCATGGGAGGTGCATGCTAAGGTGCCGGACAATTCTTGGAATGCTTGGAATGCTTGGAATGCTGGAGATGGAATTGGAAGACCAAATGCCAAGTCTAATGCAGGATCCAGTCAAGCAAACAAATTTCACATTTAAAATTACTTCTAGCCTTCACAAAGCAGTACAGCTGCAAGAGACAGGAAGAACTTACAAATCTACAAGTGCAAAAGAAATGACAGGTAGGCAGTGACCATCTCCAGAAATTTCACATTTAAAAGTATATAATTACCAAAATTTCACAGAAGAAATACCACAAGACGGTGACCATCTCTAGAAATTTCACATTTGAAAGTATTACCTAAGTTTCACAATCCAAGGAAACAAATATATGATTTGCATGCAAAAAAGTCATGTTCTTCTACAAATAGCAATGCAAAAATCACAGAGCTCTATTGAACTGAGCTAATAGAAAAGAAACTATTGGTCATTCCAGATCCATTAGAGAGCAGTATGTCAAAAGCACAAGAACTACATATATTTCACCTGGAGTAAAAGAACAAGAGCAAAAGAACTCGAGAAATGGCTCAGATTTACCCATTATCAGCATGACAACTGCAACTTAATTTCACCTGGAACTTAATTTAATTCTCTCTCTCTAATGGGAATTGAACTAGCCACAGAACTGGTTGCTTGTACTGGTACAAGCCATCCTAGTTAAGCAGCAAATAGAACAAAATATCCCAAGTACCAGCTCATAAGGTGCTAAAGTGCAGAAGTTCTCTAATGGAAACTTGATTCATCACAGCCACTAAAGAGTAGTACAAAACAAAAAAAGTCACAAGGCATAGTTAGGGAAGGGGAGAGCAGCGCGGCACAAAACTGCAACATAGAAGGTGGTAATTAGATTACTATAAGTATGATGGCTGCAGTCACTAATATGAATATCACAGAAAAAAGAGCAAATCTGTCGGTGTTTCGGACCGGGGGGTCCTCAACCAACCGACTAGTGAATTTGTACTGCGTGCCCCTAATCCCGGATGGTGATGCAAAGAGACACAAGGTGTATACTGGTTCAGGCAATCGGTGCCCTACGTCTAGTCTGAGAGATCGATCTTGTATTCCTTGCACCGAAGTGCTTGTAGTAGGGGGTTACAAGCTGGGTGAGAGAGGGAGCTAGTCCCAGGTCTCGGCGTGGAGCGGTGCGGGCTGCTTGAGACGTTGCTCTCAGGCAGCGGGAGAGTGGGCGTCAATTGAGTGAGTGCGTTTGCACGGGAGGGTGTGTGCGCATCGGAGTCAGCCCCCAGAAATGGCCCTGGCTGCCCCCTTTTGTAGCTGTAAGGAGGGAGCCAGGAATACATGAGAGCTACACGTGGAGCCTTAGAAGAAAGATCTAGTACTCTATTCCTATAGCAGCATAGTGTCGGGAATGGCAATTGGTACTTGATCACTGGTGCGTCATGCCGGCCATGCCTGAGGCTGTTGAAGTCGTAGGAGTCCTTGTTGACGTCTAGTCAGCATGGCCTCTACTGTAGGTGACATGCCATGCCTTGAGAATTTTTTGACTTGGTGGGGTGTCGAGGCCTGGCAGGTCGTAGCTAACCGCGCCGAGGCCTGATTTGCCGAGGCCTTGGAGGTGACCTGTGTAGCTGACCGCGCCGAGGCCTGATTTGCCAAGGCCCTAGAGGGAGCAGTTGGGCCTATGCACTGATTCCAAGGCTATAGTGACCCGGTTTAGGTGGAAAAGTGCAGGGCATGGTAACCCCTGCACCGTCAGTAAGGGATGGTAAAAAAGGAGATTTGACCGTTGTCCCATCGCTCCTGTTGCTGTACCCTGTCGGTCGTGGCTGACGTAGCGGGTGCATTCATGCGCATTAAATGGATGGGACAGCCTGCCAGAGGGACGGCCTCGGCGAGAGGGCCTCGGCGAGAACCGGCCTCGGTGAGAGGGCCTCGGCGAGAGGGCCTCGGCAGGGCGAATCAAAGAATCGGCCTCGGCGAGAGGGCCTCGGCGAGAGGGCCTAGGCAGGAGGGCCTCGGTGAGAGGGCCTCGGCGAGGGCCAAGGCCACGTGGTTGTCCTTCGGCTTTGATATTTGTAAGGTCTAAGCAATCTTTTCGGTTCTTGCTTAGGGTACCCCTTTTTATGGTATCCGACAGTAGCCCCCGAGCCTCGGGGGGAGTGCGAGCACTCTCCCTGAGGGTTTGTCGAGACTTGGCTTGCAGCTGCTCCCATCGGGATTGTGTTTTGTTCTCGTGGTTCTGGTGGGTGCGCGCGAGCGCACCCGCCGGGTGTAGCCCCCGAGGCCCTGGAGGAGTGGATTTGACTCCTCCAGGGGCTTTTCTTACGTCTTGCCGAGCCCATGAATGCGAGTTCGGGTCGCTGAGCCTCGATTTAGTTACAGGAAGAACCCCCGAGCCTCTGCTCGGAGCGAGAGGACGACCAGGAGTTTCCCTGTCTTTTTTGCATCGCCCTCACGCATCCGTTTTGTTCAGAAGGAGGGGTGGAGGGTGCCATGCTACCCTTGGTGGGCTCGAGCAGTGACACCTTCGGTGAGCTGTTATTAGGTAAGTCCAAGTGGAGGCCCGAACCCCGTTCTTTAGGGGTCGGCTAGCGGTCCATGGACGCACTCCAAAAGTACCAGAGGGTTTCTCTAGTGGGTGTCGGGGCCGTTCGCTAAGCCCCGGTGGCTCGGTGCCTCCCTACGGTGGGATCCCATTCGGAGACTTCCCTGCCGGTCTCGGACACGACTTAGAGCATCCCGAGCAGTCGCCTGCTCGGGTCTCGGCCAAGCATGGGCTCGCCCATAGTCGTCCCTAACTCTGTTGCCCTAGGGCGGCTATCGAAACCCTTAGGGGCCCAGCCTTCGAACCCCTAGACCGTAATGGGCTCGATGCCCTTTTATCGCGTTTTTTGAGTCTTCAGGTGCGGGCTTGGGTCGCTTGTCTTTGTCTTGGGCGTAGGAGGAGCCCTCGAGCCTCCGCACGGAGCGAGAGGGCAGTCAGGGGTCCCCCTAACTTTTTTGTTCAACCCTCGCACATCCTTTTCGTTCAGACGGAGGGGTTGTTTGCCGAGCCCACTTGTGTGCAAACCTGGGTCGTTGGGTCTCAGCAAACTTGCAGGAAGAGCCCCCTAGCCTCTGCACGGAGCGAGAGGGCCGTCAGGTGCTCTCCTGGCTTTTTTATACGACCCTCGCGTGTGAGGATTTGTTTGCCGAGCCCCCCTCGGGTGCGAGCCTGGGTCGCGGGGGCTTAGCATATCTGCAGGAAGAGCCCCTAGCCTCTGCGCGGAGCAAGAGGGCCATCGGGAGTTCCCCTGGCTTTTTTATACAACCCTCGCGCTTCCTTTTTGTTCGGAAGGAGGGGTTTGTTTGCCGAGCCCCTCGAGTGCGAGCCTGGGTCGCTGGGTCTCGGCAAAGGTTGCAGGGAGAACCCCTTAGCCTTTGCGAGAGGTCCATCAGGGGTTTCCCTGGCTTTTTTATACGACCCTCACGCTTCCTTTTCGTTCGGAAGGAGGGGTGGAATATGCCAGGCTACCCTCGATGGGCGCGAGCGGTGGCATTTCTGGTGAGCTGTTATCGGGTAATCTGAGTGGAGGCCCGAGCCCCGTTCGTTAGGGGTCGGCTAGCGGTCCATGGACGCACTCCAAGAGTACCAGAGGGTTTCTCTAGTGGGTGCCGGGGCCATTCGCTGGGCCCCGGTGGCTTGGTGCCTCCCTACAGTGGGATCCCATTCGGAGACTTCCTTGCCGGTCTCGGACGTGACTTTGGGCGTCCCAAGCGTTTCGCTTGCTTGGGTCTCGGCCCTGTACGGGCTCGCCCGCGGTCGCCCCTGACTCTGTTGCCCTGGGGCGGCTGTCGAAACCCTTAGGGGCCCAGCCTTCAAACCCCTAGACCGTAATGGGCTCGACGCCCGGTTCCTTCATCTGAAAGGAATAGGGTGGGGGGATATCTCCCCCATCGGTTCGACAACGGTCGGCGTGCCTTTTGAGGCGATTTCCTCGGGGAGGCGGAACGATGCCTGCTACTGCAGCGGTCGGACGTGACGTGGCGTCAGTGGATGGGACGTAACTGTTCCCACGATTAATGAGGAAAAGGTGGACACGCGGGCAGTAAAATCGGATCAGGATTAATCGCACCGGATCTGAGGGAAACTTCCCCGATTTCGTCGCCCGTCCGTTTCGCCTTCACCCTACATAAATACGCAACGAGCTTCGCCCCTCCCCTCCTTACCTTGCCCACATTAGCATTGCCGTCTTTGAGCCGTCGCCAGAGCAGAGAGCCCCGGGAGGAAGAAGGGAAAGAGGCGAGGCAGAGAAGGAGAGAGAGAGACTCACCACCGTAGTCGAGCCCTCCACCGCACTCATGGCCGACGACACTGTTGTCATCGGGGCGGACCCTTGGGATCCATCCGACGTCACCGTGGAGATGCTTCAGTCGCTCATCGACAGCGGGCTCCTTCGTCCAGTGACCGACCCCAACAGGCCAGAGTGGATCGCTCCATCAGGCGAGCCGGAGCCGAGGCCTCGCGATGGTTATGTCGTGAGCTTCGTGTCCTTTCACAAGCGCAGCCTCAGCGTCTCGGTGGACCGATTCATGCGGGCGCTCCCGCACTACTATGGCGTGGAGCTCCACAACTTCAACCCCAATTCTATCGTGCAGGCGGCCATCTTCGTCGCTGTCTGCGAGGGGTATTTGGGGATTGCTCCCCATTGGGAGTTGTGGCTCCATCTCTTCCGAGCGGGGCATACCACCAAGCCGACGGGCACGTCGGGCACGAGGAAGGCAGTGAGGGCCGGTGGCTGCACTCTCCAAGTGTGCTAGGACCTCTAGCACCTCTATATCCTGGCCTGGCTCGCATCAACCAACCGTCGATGGTACACGAGCTGGTTCTATCTCCGCAACGACGACGGCGGACTTCCCCCCTACACTAGGCGGATTGTGGGGAGCTGCCCGGAGAGGTGGAAGTATGGCGTCCCGAGGGAGGATCAGCCCAAGCTGCAGCCACTCCTGGAGGGGCTGCAGAGGCTATGGGACCGCCACCTTACTGCGGCTGTGGTCGTGGCCGCCTTCCAAAGCCAGAGGGTGCTGCCGCTGATGGTTCGGCGGCACGCCTGTTCGAGATGAGGCCGGATGAGCCGATCGCGGGCATCCAGTTGTCTACCTCTACCCTCTCTGATGAGGAAATTCTTCGCCAGGTGAGGGAGACGGTGGACGCGAAGCTGAGGAGCGGTGGGCTGACCACCCTCGCGATGCGTCCGTCTTGGGGGTATCTCTCGCTGGTAAGTCACGCGCCGCTACAGCCCCCGAGCCTTCTCCATTTCTCATCATTTCTCGTTCCCTTATGCGTGTTCGCTATTCCTGCAGGGGATGAGGGACGTGCGACCCTCCCCGCCACCCGTTCCCGAGGACGCGAGGCGGCGGGCGATCAACCGGGCGCACGCCGAGGCACAGAAAAAGCGGAAGGACGCCAAGGCGGCGAAGCGCATGAAGCAGATTCTTGCGCGCGAGAAACTAGACGAGCGTCGTCGGCAGCAAAGGAAGGACGGCCTCTCGTTGGAGGAGTCCCCATCGTCGTCGCTATCGACGAATGCCTTAGACAGAGATGACGAAGGTGAGATGGGGCGGGGTCCCCTGGACCATCTCCCTGACGTTGAGGAGACGACGCCCGGGGCGTCGGCAAGCAGCCCGGCGCTCCCAAGAGGAGGAGGAGCTGACCCGGGGTCGGCGATTGCCTGCCTCTGGGCCGAGACCGACACACCCGAGGAGCGGGCATTGGGCAAGCGTGCCGTCAACCCGGTGGGCTCGACGGCAGCAGTGGTGCAAGTGGCGGCGGAGGCGACGCAACTGCTCCCGCGGAGGACCGAAGAGGCACCGGGATCCATTGAGGACCGGCCGGCGCCGATGGATATGGAGGCCGTGCTTTTGCCACCGCCACCGCCTTTGCAGACGAGGGTCGCCGTGTCGAAGCGGTTGCTGCCCCGGTCGAGGTAAGCATACTTTAGGTGGTGCCGCAGCGTTTTCCATTTGTTCCTTTGTCTCGTGCTGACCCTGTAAGTGTTTTGCCCTTAGCCAGAAGCAACCTGCAGAGGTGCCTTCCTTGGCGCCCCTTAAAGCGCTCAAGGCGAACCCTGGCTTCACCGCCCATTGGGTGGCGGAGGCGCATGCCACCCTACAACGTGGCGCGGCGTCGGTGAGGGTCGACCCGAAGGAGCCGGCCACCCACAGAGGGGCTGCCGAGTCCGTCTTGACACGGACGGGGGAGGGGTCGTCTCCGCCCCACGAGGGTGAGGTCCATGAGTCAGATGGGGCCGAGGCGCCCTCAGTTGCCGAGGCCACCGAGGTCGAGGCCCCTAGGGTCTCGGAGGCCAAGGCGATGGAGGACGAGGCGCCCAGGACCGCCGAGGACGCAACGGCGGCCGTCGGAGCCCCCGCGCCCACCGAGGCCACGATGGCAGAGGCCGGAGCCCCCGGGACCACCGAGGCCGTCGTGATTGCGGCGAGGCCGTTGGCCCCGGAGTTGGAGACAGAGGCGACGGTGGCCTCGGTGGCACCCTTGGTTCAGGTCTATCCGGTATCTTCCGACGAGACTTCGCAGGGGCGGGAGGCGGTCGACGCCGAGGTGGCCGCCGCCATGGAACAGCTGGTTCCATCCTCGGTCAAGGGAAGCTCGGCCCTCATGCGAGTGCGACCCGAGCCCCACGGGTGGGATCACCCACGTGTCCGGTGGCAGAGCCGGGATGACCCTGAGGGGGAGCCTCTGTTCGCCCTTAAGGACGCGGTCGAGGGCGGGCGGTGGGACACCTTTGAGCAATACCGCCAGCTAGCGGAGCGGTCACTATGGATGGCGCTGTCCGTGGTGGCCGATGATCTGCCCAGAGTCGCCCAGGTTCGTACTTTCTTTTCTCATGCGGTGTTGTCTTTTTCTGGGTTTTCTGGTAGTGAATGACCCCTGTTCTGCTTACCCAGGAGCTCGAGACCCGGTCCCTCAGGAAGTCGGTCTTTCTCCGACGGGAGAGGGACGTCTAGGACAAGCTCCAGCGGCAGAAGGGCCTGCTTGCAGGTGCCAACGAACTTTTGGCGACACGGAGCGCGGAGGTGGAGGACCTCCGCCTTCGTTGCTTCGATGCAAAGGTCGAGGCAGCCGTGGCCCAGGAGCAGGTCGCCCCTCTGGCGGCGCGGGTCAAGGAGTTGGAGGAAGAGCTAACCCATGTGGTTGGTGAGCGGGATGCCTTCAGGTCCCGGGCTGAGGAAGCCACGGCCTCGGGCAAGGTCCTTGTTGGGCAGCTAGGGGCGGAGCAGAGTGCACACCAGCTGACGAAAGGCGCCTTAGATGAGGCCCTTACGGTGGCTGAGGCCTCCCGGACCGAGGCTGTGGTCTGGAGGGGAAAGGCCGAGGGTGAGTCCTATCCCTCGTTTAATTCTATTTTCTCGTGTTCGCTCCCTAACTCCCTGTATAACGCAGAGCTGGGGAGTGAAGCTTCCAAGGCAGCCGAGGCTGCTCGGGTCGAGGCCCAGCACCTGAAGGAGAAGGCCAAGGCGTCTCGGGTTGAGGCCCAGCGTTGGAAGGAGAAAGCCGAGGCCTCACAGGCCGAGGCCCAACGCTGGGGGCAGAAGGTCGAGGGTGAGTTCCGTAGACTTCCACCCCTGATCTAGCTTGTACTCCTTTGCGCTCAACCTTGTTCCGTTGCGTTTGGCGCAGAGTTGGAGAAGGAGGTCACCCAGGCAGCCAAGGCCTCCGGCGCAGTGCAGGCGGTGCTTGACACCGAGATCGGAGAGCACGATGCGCTGAAGAGCGCCATCCGTACCGCCTGCGAGGCCCTAGAAGTCGAAGGGATCCAGTCAGGAAGCTCTCTCAGGAGCCGCCTGGTTGCGTTGAGCGACCAAGTGCGTGAACGGCTCCGAGGGGCGCTGCATACGGGCGTCAAGCGCGCGCTGGCCGTCATCGCCTTGCACTACGTCGGCGTTGACCTTCAAGCCATCAGCGATGGCTACATCCTACCCGATGATGACGAGGAGGCCGACGAGGCAGTGATGAAGCTGATGGAGGCGACGGAGGGTCCCGGCGCAGCGCTGGCTGGGCTGTTCGAAGAGGAGGTGGTCCCTCCGCCGCCGTCCGCCGATGCTGGAGACCCTGCGCCTTGATCTGGGCCCAAGAGACCGTGTAATTATATTAGGGATTATGTTGCCCTACCATAACGTTGGTGGCCATTGAGGCCTTTTTAAAGTGATCGTGCGCCGACGCTTTTTTAATCGTTTTTCTTTATTGTATTTCCGAGCCTCTGCCCTCTGTCTTGTTTCTGAACGTATCTCTTGCAAAAAACTTCCTCGGAGCCTA
Source organism: Miscanthus floridulus (assembly GCF_019320115.1). NCBI lineage: Eukaryota > Viridiplantae > Streptophyta > Magnoliopsida > Poales > Poaceae > Miscanthus > Miscanthus floridulus. Next base: position 60,617,119 of record NC_089597.1, on the reverse strand, counting down.
AGCTGCCCCTTGGGCAGAAGGTGGTGAGGGAGTGCCGTAGCCCGGAGGCGTAGGCCATCTCGCGACTCAGCCGGCCTTCTGGCCTTGAGACAGTCTTTCGGTCCTTAGTTTTTTTCACAATCGATTTGTCAGAGCACGCTAGAGAGTTTGGCGTAGGAAGTTTTTCAAAAAACGACTAAAAAACAGTGCGTGGGACTTAGGGGGGAGGTCCCCCCTTCTAGCCCCCGAGGGAGGCTCGGTTCTGCAGAGACAGAGCAGAGCGTTCCTTGTGGTGTTATCATAATGCCGAGGCCCGCGATGGGCTCGGTGGGTTTCTCTAAAAATTAGAACTAAAGAACGCTTCTTAATTGTATTCCGAGAAACAATGTATACAATGCTTGGAAATTCTAAGGGTAGAAACGACGTAGTTGTTCTATGTTCCAAGCGTTGTTGAGGATTTCGCCCTTCTCGTTGGTCAGCTTGTAGGTCCCAGGCTTGAGCACCTGGGCGACGATGTACGGTCCTTCCCATGGCAGGGTCAGCTTGTGGCGGCCCTTGTTGTTCTGCCTCAGCCTCAACACCAGGTCGCCTACCTTCAGGTCTCGGCTTCGAATGCGCCGGGCCTGAAAGAGCCGTAGGGCTTGCTGGTACTTGGCCAAATGTAGTAGCGCCACATCTCGGGCTTCCTCTAGTTGGTCGAGGGCGTCCTCACGGGCGGTGTGGTTGCTTTGCTCGTTGTAGGCCTGTAGCCTCGGGGAACCATATTCCAAGTCAGTGGGGAGGATAGCCTCGGCTCCATAGACCAAGAAGAAAGGTGTGAACCCTGTGGCTCGGCTTGGGGTGTTCCTCAGGCTCCAGATGACCGACGGGAGTTCGGTGAGCCATTTCTTGCCAAACTTCTTCAACCGGTTGTAAATTCTTGGCTTGAGGCCTTGTAGGATCATGCCGTTAGCACGTTCTACTTGGCCGTTTGTCCTTGGGTGTCCTACGGCTGACCAGGCCACACAGATGTGGTGGTCGTCGCAGAATGTCAGGAATTTACGACCGGTGAACTGTGTCCCGTTGTTGGTGATGATGGTGTTCGGAACCCCGAACCAATGGATGATGTCCGTGAAGAATAGCACCGCTTGCTCGGATTTGATCTGATTGATCGGGCGAGCCTTGATCCATTTGGAGAACTTATATATTGCCACCAGCAGATGGGTGTAGCCCCCAAGGGCCTTCTATAGAGGCCCAACCATGTCAAGCCCCCACACGGCAAACAGCCATGTAATGGGGATGGTTTGGAGGGCCAGGGTCGGGAGGTGCGTCTGCCGCGCGTAGTACTGGCATCCCTCGCAGGAGCGTACTAACTTGGTGGCGTCAGCAACCGCTGTTGGCCAGTAGAACCCTTGGCGGAAGGCGTTTCCAACGAGGGTCCGAGGCGCTACGTGGTGACCGCAGGCTCCCGCGTGCAAGTCCCAGAGTAGGGCTTGTCCTGCCTCGGTGGTGATGCATCGTTGGAGGACGCCAGATGGGCTTCGCCTATATAACTCGCCATCGCTGAGAACGTAAGTCTTGGCTCGCCGAGCGAGCCGTCGGGCTTTGGTCCTGTCAGCGGGAAGCTATCCTCGAATGAGGCAATCAAGGAACGGGACTCGCCAGTCCATGTCCTGGTTGGCCTCAGGAGGTTCTGGGTTGACTTCCATGACCTCGGGCTCGGCCGAATGAGTCTCAGCGACAGAGGGGGCCTCGAGCCCTACGGCGGGCTCGACCGACGGGCCCTCTTCCGCTGCCGAGGCGTGGTCGATGGAAGGCTTGTGGAGGTCTCTGGCGAAGACGTTCGGGGGGACCAGGGCCCGTGCCGACGCCATCTTTGCCAGTTCATCCGCGGCTTCGTTGAATTTACGCGCGACGTGGTTGAGTTCGAGACCGTCGAACTTGTCTTCCAGGTGACGTACCAGTTTGCAGTACGCCTCCATTTTGGGGTCGAGGCAGTTTGACTCCTTCATGACTTGATCGACGACGAGCTGCGAATCGCCCCGGATGTCGAGACGTCATGCTCCAAGTTCGATGGCGATTTGCAAGCCGTTGACGAGAGCTTCATACTCGGCTGCATTGTTGGAGGCGGGGAAGTGGAGCCGAACCATGTAGCGCATGTGTACCCCGAGGGGGGAGATGTTCGAGCCAGGCTCGCGCCGAGTCTGACAGGAATAATGGGAGGTTGCGGATGATGAGCAGGTCATCATCCGCGCCACCTAGCTGACAAGCTAGGCGATAATCGGCCAGCCAAAGTTCGGGATTGGTCTCGCCGCTGTATTTCGTGAGGTTGGCTGGTTGCCGAAACCGGGCCGGGAAATGGGCGACACGGATAGCTCTGCTAAAGACTCGAGGGCCAGGTGGCTCAGGAGAAGGACTGCGGTCCTCCTCGCTGTCGTAGCGGCCACCTCGGTGCACATGGTAGCCTCGGGCGGGCCCCTCGCTGTCATGGCGCCGTCGCCTGCCGACTACCTCGTGCTCGTCCTGCGCCTCGCGTCGGTTGCCAAGGCAGTCGTGAAGCAAGGGGACCCTGTTGAGTGCCGGCACCCGAGCGGGCTCGGGATGGACCGAGGCCTCCCTATCCTACCGAGGCGGGGCCATGAGACGTTCCGAGGCGCCACCGCGCCGCCGAGAGGCGGAACTTTCGGCCTGCTACACCGCGACGGTCTCGAGGAGATCCTGGAGCTCACCGTGGACCCGTCGCCCCTCCGTGGTAGAGGGCTCGGGCATTGTTCGGACTAACATCGCCGCAGCCGTGATGTTCTGGCTAGCGCGATTGAAGATTGGGGGCTGCTCACCCCCGTCGTCGTCGTTGATGTAGTGGTGCACATCACGGGCCCTCCGCCGGGCTCCTCCGCCATCACCGCGACCTCGCTGCTCCTGCTCCAGAGTGTCTCAAAGCTATTGCAGGAGAAGTCGGTCCTGTTCGACCTTGGCCTGAAGCTCACGGAGCTGCTCCAGGTCCGGGCGTCGAAGTTGTGCAGGGGCAGGGTTCTCGTTCCTCGCTGCAGGCGGGACAACGCATGGAGGTGTGGCATCGCCCGCTCCCCGGCGAGGCGGGGAACGGGTGCCTGTCCCCTCGTCCTCATCGCCTATTCTCGGCATGCCGAGTTCGACGTGAAAGCACTCGCGAGTGGGGTCGTAAGCGCCCTCGTCGTCAGAGTCAGAGTAGCCGAAGCAGTAGTCGCTCGCGAACAGGAAGCGGCGCATGGATTCAGGGTCTCGTAGTCCGGAGAAGTCTGCCCCGGCCCATGCCTCGTCCTCTTCCGAGGAGTCAGCGTGGGTGTGGACCGAAGTCGTGGTGTCGAAGTCGAGGGCGAAGCATTGTGGCGTCCTGAGGGCTCTGCGTGAGCAGAGGCGTAGGCGGAAGCGTAGGTGGCGGTGGCATTTCTCAACCCGAAGGGGTACGAGGATGGTGCCATTGCCAGGTTCTGCTCCGCCGAAGTCGATCCCTCAGGATGCCGTAGGGAAGAGCTAGATGACGGGGCGTCGCCGCATGCCGCCGGCATTTCGCCCATGTCCAGGCTTAGGCTAGTCAGGTCCCCAACCAGGGACCCTGTGCCAACAGCTGAACATGGGGTGTCTGCAGGACGCGGTGCGTCACCGCGAGCTCGCGTGGCGTCGGAGTGGCCTCGCTCGTGTCGTGCCTGGCGAGCGCGACGAGAGCGGCCGCCTGGGCGCCGTCTGCGCCTGGGTTGTAAGTGCGTGATGTCGACGTCGGTCAGAGGGGCTCGGGGCGTGAGGAGTACCATATCGTACTCACATCCTAGAGACATGAACTCTAGGCTCCCGAACCAGATCACCGTGCCGAGACGTAGTGGTCGTACGGGGTCTGCTATCCGGGACTTGTTGGGATGGCGAAGTTGACACGCAGAATCCCCTACCTGGCGCGCCAACTGTCGGTGTTTCGGACCGGGGGGGTCCTCAACCAACCGACTAGTGAATTTGTACTGCGTGCCCCTAATCCCAGATGGTGATGCAAAGAGACACAAGGTGTATACTGGTTCAGGCAATTGGTGCCCTACGTCTAGTCTGAGAGATCGATCTTGTATTCCTTGCATCGAAGTGCTTGTAGTAGGGGGTTACAAGCTGGGTGAGAGAGGGAGCTAGTCCCAGGTCTCGGCGTGGAGCGGTGCGGGCTGCTTGAGACGTTGCTCTCAGGCAGCGGGAGAGTGGGCGTCAATTGAGTGAGTGCGTTTGCACGAGAGGGTGTGTGCGCATCGGAGTCGGCCCCTAGAAATGGCCCTGGCTGCCCCCTTTTATAGCTGTAAGGAGGGAGCCAAGAATACATGAGAGAGCTACACGTGGAGCCTTAGAAGAAAGATCTAGTACTCTATTCCTGTAGCAGCACAGTGTCGGGAATGGCAATTGGTACTTGATCACTGGTGCGTCATGCCGGCCATGCCCGAGGCTGTTGAAGTCGTAGGAGTCCTTGTTGACGTCTAGTCAGCATGGCCTCCACTGTAGGTGACATGCCATGCCTTGTGGATTTTTTGACTTGGTGGGGTGCCGAGGCCTGGCAGGTCGTAGCTAACCGCGCCGAGGCCTTGGAGGTGACCTGTGTAGCTGACCGCGCCGAGGCCCTGGAGGGAGCAGTTGGGCCTATGCACTGATTCCAAGGCTATAGTGACCCGGTTTAGGTGGAAAAGTGCAGGGCATGGTAACCCCTGCACCGTCAGTAAGGGATGGTAAAAAAAGGAGATTTGACCGTTGTCACATCGCTCCTGTTGTTGTACCCTGTAGGTCGTGGCTGACGTAGCGGGTGCATTCATGCGCATTAAATGGATGGGACAGCCTGCCAGAGGGACGGCCTCGGCGAGAGGGCCTCGGCGAGAACCGGCCTCGGCGAGAGGGCCTCGGCGGGGCGAATCGGAGAATCGGCCTCGGCGAGAGGGCCTCGGCGGGAGGGCCTCGGCAAGAGGGCCTCGGCGGGGGCCAAGGCCCCGTGGTTGTCCTTCGGCTTTGATATTTGTAAGGTCTAAGCAATCTTTTCGGTTCTTGCTTAGGGTACCCCTTTTTATGGTATTCGACAAAACCTGTTCAACATTAGTAAAAGTTGCCTCCTCTGGAATCTCAGAAATTCCAGATGACAATAGGTGACGAGAACGTTCACGTGTGTTGTACAATTTATCCCTGACATCACCAAGTATGACACGATATGGTTCATTTTTGAGGAACTTGCTTCCAGAATTACATCTACATTCCTGTTTGTGAACAGTACACTGTTGTGTTAATTTATACTTGACCTCATTGACACACGGAGGTCTATTCCATATGGCATTCAGCAAGTGAGGGAACTTATTGGCATCTCATGTGCCCTCAAGCAAGTGTTGTATAATACTTAAGTTGGAGAGCAAAATATTCAGAAAGGCAGCTCATGGGAAAATGGCAAAACAATGAACTCAAGTTTGGAACAAAATGCTAGTGCTGCGAATGATTCTGGTGACTGGGGAGGCTGGGGTAGTGGAGTTGGAGCTGCTGCAAAGCCAGCGGATCAAGATAATTCATGGGAAGTGCATGCTAAGGTGCTGGACAATTCCATTGATTGGGGAGGCTGGAGTAGTGGAGGTGGAGCGGCTGCAAAGCCAGCAGATCAAGATAATTCATGGGAAGTGCATGCTAAGGTGCAGGACAATAATTCATCAGAATATATTAAACTACACATAGAAAAATAATTGACATGGTGTAGAGCAAATAACAAGCTTACTAACCTACACAAGTTTGTTGATTGCAAAGAGTCAAGCATTGTGTACAGACTAATATTAACATCAACCTAGAGGCATGTAAGGTTACCTTGTCTCAGGTGCATGTATGTCAGAAACAGCAGCAACAATCATCCAGCATGCAGCAACAGCAAAGAGCAGCAAGCCTGCAAAAGGGCTTATTAAAATAGAAACACTACAATGTTTGAACTGTCAAAAAATCAATGAGCCAACGAGGTACTGTACCAATAGAAGATTTACGAAAACAGTTCCTTAACTAATTGATCCATGCCAGCTGCTCCATGGCATCACTGCGTCCTGCTTCATGACAAATAAAGTTATAGTCAAAACCACTGTGAAGCACCAGACTTATGCCATGCTACTGCACTAGATCGACCATTTCAGCTTTAGGCAGTTCATACGGTTGCAAATCTTCGAATTCCTTTTCAGCAGCAGCAAGATCTTCCGTAGTCTTGTGTTGCCATGTGTTTCTTGAGTTTGCTACAAAATGCAAAAAAAAATTCTCAAGCAAACATAAACATAAATCATAGGAGCAAGATTCGACTTTATCACTTCTAGCGTTTTCAGTTCCTTCTCCCTACAGAGCACACAAAATTATGCATATGCCGAAGGAAGAAAAATAACTTTGGTGGCCTCACGTAGTATTGTATTGCTCATGCCTCCGTACATGTTCTCGGCCTATGTGACACTTAAATCTTTCTGCTCTCTAACCAAATCAAATTTACTAGTTATTTGGTTTGTGTGAGAAGTAATGCATAGCTCTTTCCAAAGTCTTTCTACAAGGACTTACACTAACAATGCTATCATTATTTCCTTGCAAAATTTTGGGATGTAACTTGCACAAGGAACAGTACCACGATAATTTCCAGTATTCCTATTTGAATGACACCTAACAGAAGGATATGATTTTGCAGCAAATATGTGCAGCTCCACATCCTAGAATGGAACTTTTGTACTCTTTCTTAACTCTGGCATCCTTGCTAACATATTTTAACTCACACCTACAATACCACAGGCTGCAGATTTCTTTTTTTTTTATCTATATAATGGTCACTGAACTTAGTATCATTAAGAATCAATGTAATTGGTTAAAGATTCAACCATATCTCCAACGACAGGCTATTCCCAGATCTATTAAAGGCAATTAAAAGGACAAAGAGAGCTGATAGGGTTACACAGCACACACCTTGATGCTGATCTAAAAAGCTTGATGATGCCATGAGCAAGGTGGAGACGAGAGTAGCCGGATCTGCCGCTGCCTTGGGGACCGCCGCCGCCTTGGGGCCGCCGTCACTTGGGGTGCGCACCGCCGACTTGGAGCTGCACCGAGGAGAGCAGCTGGGGGGCGCACCGCTGCCTTGGGGGCCGCCGCTGCCTTGGGGCCGCCGGGCGAGCAAGCGAGGGCCCCGGACGCGGGAACTGGCAGGCCGCCACGACTGCCCACCTGGGCGCCGCCGCTCCTGCTGGCCACGTGCCACCCGGCGAGCGTGGGGCGAGCCGGCCGCCGCCGCTTAGATCCACCCGACCCACCGCGATGAGAGGCAGAAACAGCGCCGCGATGACGACAGGCACGAGCGGCGGCTGCATCTGGCGAGCGCTAGGGTTGGTACACCATTTATATATGTGTTCAGGCTAAGCACGGCTGGATCTCGGGAAGAAGGTAGGGGAGGGGGGAGCTGGAGGGGGCGGCACCGGCCACGCCGAGGAAGAAGGGGAGGGAGGGGAGGGGCGGGATCCGGCGGAGGATGGGCGGGTGCGGGTGCGGGAGGAGGGGAGGGGAGTGTGGGGGGCTGGGGAGGGGAGGGGAGGGTGCGGCGGGGAAGAAGAAGGGGAGGGAGGGGAGCGTGCGTGCGTGAGGAGCCGAGCGGGCGAGTCCGCGGCGGGTTAGGGTTAGGACTTCTTGGATTTTTTCCGTGCGTGTGTACGTTTTTTCTGTGCGTTTTAAAATAACCGATACAATAATAATATTTTTTCTGTACGTGTATATATTTTTTCTGTGCGTTTTTAAAGAACCGACAGAATAAGTTTCATTTTTCTGTGGTTGCTGATTTTTTTCCGTGTGTGTATTGTCACGCATAGAAAAATCATACAATTATTCTGTGGGTTTTCGTATTTTTCTGTCGGGATATTTTGAAACCCACAGAAAAATCGTAATTTTTCTGTACGTACCAAAAACGCACAGAAAAATTCGTCGCCCACATACCAATTCGAGTTTCCAGTAGTGGTACGGTATGGATTCATGCGTTAGCCACTCATCGTCCTTCCTTCACTTCTTTGTTCCTATCACAAATACCAATCCGTCGACCACCCTGGGGGAATCATATCTTTTCGACTTTTCATAATGGAAATTGGAAAAATCTAAACACCTACTCTCCATTTGAATCGAACCTTTGAACGAGTTTCGATCGCGCGCCGGCGCCGGTTCTGGCCGAACCAAGACTGAGATCCGTGTTTTTTTTTATCACATATGCTAGAATTCAGTCGCCTGAGGGTCTTAGGCGATGGGTTTTTGGGGTCCGTCTGCTGTCTTTTGCTGTTGAGCTGGCGTAAGCACCAAGATGCCAATAAGTAGCCATGGAGATAGCGTTGTAATCGAAATCGACATCCAGCAAACTACAGCAAGGAGCCGTGTTTACGATGTGTACGATGTCACATGCACGTACATAGACACGCAGAGGCATTCGGCAATGTAGAGAGGACAAAAATGTGGGCATATATCGAGAGACCTGCTAGCTAGACAGCAGAACATTCATTCGTATGCTTGTAGAACGAACGTAAAATATCATCGTGTCTAGCTTTCTCCGTCCCTGCTTGTAGGCATTCGATGCCGTGTTTGATACTCCTAAATAAAATGTTCGCCAAATTGCCCGATAAATAATGCCCCGGCTCCTCGGTACGGAAACGTACTTTGCAACGAAAAGCATCGCCATGGCTTCTTCCCCTCTGCTTCTGTGCGTCCTCCTTCTATGCAGCTACTGTTTGATTGCACTTGGAGGCAATGAGCGCGGCTTTGTTCTGGTGCCAACAAGCACCTCTTCGCCATCCAATCCTGCAGCGTGCTCACCGGCACCACAAGGTACGCAATGCAATGCTACTGATGAATACGAATCAAAGTTTCAGACTAACTCTGAAGTGCTATCCGTGTCAGTGACTTCTGATCCCAACCGTGCGTCCATGCCGCTGGCGCACCGGCACGGACCGTGCGCGCCGGCATCGGTGGCGGCCACGAACAGGCCGTCCCGGGCCGAGATGCTTCGCCGGGACCGCGCTCGCAGGAACCATATCTTGCGCAAGGCATCAGGGCGCAGGATCACGCTGTCGGACGTGGGCGTGAGCATCCCGACGTCCCTGGGCGCCGCCGTGGACTCGCTGGAGTACGTCGTCACGCTGGGCTTCGGCACGCCGGCTGTGTCGCAGGTCCTCCTCATCGACACCGGCAGCGACCTGTCGTGGGTGCAGTGCCAGCCCTGCAACTCCTCCACGTGCTACCCGCAGAAGGACCCCCTGTTCGACCCGAGCACGTCGTCCTCGTACGCGCCCATCCCGTGCGACTCCAAAGCGTGCAGGGACCTCGACACCGACACCTACGCCAATGGCTGCACCAACTCCAGTGGCACCTCCCTGTGCCAGTACGGGATCCAGTACGGCAACGGGGACATCACAGTGGGGGTGTACAGCACGGAGACGCTGACGCTGAGCCCACAGGTTTCGGTCAAGAACTTCAGCTTCGGCTGCGGCTTGGTCCAGCGTGGCACGTTCGACCTGTTCGACGGCCTCCTCGGGCTCGGCGGCGCGCCAGAGTCGCTCGTCTCGCAGACGGCGGAGACGTACGGCGGCGCCTTCTCGTACTGCCTCCCGGCGGGCAACAGCACCACCGGGTTCCTCGCGCTCGGCGCGCCCAGCAACAACACGGCAGGGTTCCTGTTCACGCCGCTGCACAGCGTGCCTAAGGAGCCGACGTTTTACTTGGTCAATCTCACCGGCATCAGCGTCGGAGGGACGCAGCTCGACATACAGCCGACCGTGTTCTCCGGAGGCATGATCATAGACTCCGGCACGGTCGTCACGATTCTCCCGGAGACGGCCTACTCGGCGCTGCGGACAGCCTTCCGGAGCGCCATGTCCGCGTACCCGCTCTTGCCACCGAACAACGACGAGGATCTCGACACGTGCTACAACTTCACCGGCAACAGCAACGTGACGGTGCCGACCGTTGCCCTCACGTACGACGGCGGTGTCACGATCGACCTCGACGTGCCTTCGGGGGTTCTGCTCGACGGCTGCCTCGCGTTCGTCTCAGGGCCCCCGGATGGCCATACCGGAATCATTGGCAATGTCAACCAGCGCACGTTCGAGGTGCTGTACGATTCTGGCCGCGGACACGTCGGATTCCGGCCAGGCGCTTGCTGAAGTACGTCTCAAGTGCATGCTGCTGTATTTCAAAATTTCACACGGTCGTCATACAAGAATCGCAGCTGAAATAATGGATCGGAAGGATGGTACGTGCAGTAAGTGAAAACTAGACGAGCAGTTTTTTTTTTGTTTGTTGTTGTCATGCCTAAATATATTATCAGTCAATATAAAGGAACAATGCTATATTTATATTTTATCTGTGGCTTAAAAATTGCACATGTACAACTACGATTTCACTTTAGTTTTATATAGCGGCAATATAATTCTGGCAAAACATCAGACAAATATGCACTGTAAGGTCGAACTAAAAAAGAGGGTACATTATATGCCCTTTGATTTTTTTTTAAAAAAATAGGGATGACGTATCTATGATAACAATTTTATTGGAAGCAGATCAATGTTGTAATATTGCAGATATAAGTGACATGCTCCCAACATATTTAAATAAATTAAATAATCTAATTTCGAACATAACAAGCATATTACGCAGAGAAAGGCCATATAAAAATGTGATATAAATGCACAGGAGGTATTCCAAAGCTTTTATAGAATAAATACAGCTACTCTTGCTCATATCAACTTTAAACATGGCATGTAGATGAAGAAGGCAAATTAACAACATAAACATATTTGTTTATTTATATTTGCTCTTAAATCAGCGGGTTACTGTATGAGACAACCTTCTGTTGGGGGGAGGCCCAGCCTATGGGCACCCCCACGGTGCTCGGGCGTCCTTACCCCCTCTCTCTCTCAGCGGTGCAGCCAACACTTCGCACTGGCAGATTGATGGATGCACTACGGCGGCGGGAGGAGAGTTCCGCAGCGCGGCGCTGCCTTTTCGCCAAGGCGAATAGAGAGAGCCTCGCGCGCTGATTCCACGCTCGAGACCAGTCTTTTCGCTAGGGTGATACGGCGAGTGCCCTGACAATCTGAGGATGGATCCTTTCGTCGGGGCGAATAGGTGGCGCGTCAGCATGCTGAAGTGCCTCGGACTGTTCGCCCGTATGAATAGCCGCCGCTCGCCAGGGAAATCGGTCCCGTTAGGTACTATGTCGGCATTTTGCTTGGGCGAATAGTTGACGTCAGGTCGCGTGACTAACTTTGCAGGTTTGGCCCCTAAGAGGACTCCGTCGCGGGACAAGGTGCCAATAGCCCTAGTCTGTCGTGGCCCGCTCGGTCGGCAAAGAGGCAGCATAAGGCGGGACTAGTCGGGGACCAGAGGGCCTACGCCATCCGGGGCGGGTGTTATCTCCAAAATGGCGAACATGTCCCGAGCGGACGGGAATATTCCCTGAATGTGCAGTAGTTGCAGGGGCAATGTTGTCCGTAGGCTGCCCGCCGGCCTGTATAAATAGCCCCCTTGGCGGGGATTGTAAAAGAGAGACATGCGGTTCCATAATGAATACATGAGTTTCGTTTTGTCCACCCAGTGTTCGAACTGGTATTCGGTTGCTTGATTCGCTCGTTCCTCAACCCGATGTTTGAAGGCTAAGGCCTAGAACAACATTGGCGCCCACCGTGGTTGTTGCTCGAGGTTATCATGCCACCAAAGAAGTCGAAGATACCGACAGACAGAGTGGAGCCATCCGCAGTTGCCATAGCCGCCGCCACAACGGCGGAATCAGCCTCGCGCGCTGATTCCACGCTCGACCTACATGCGGACCGGTCTTTTCGCTAGGGCGATAGGCGAGTGCCCTGGCGATCCGAGGATGGATCCTTTCGCCGAGGCGAATAGGTGGCGCGTCAGCATGCTGAAGTGGCTCGGACTGTTCGCCCGTACGAATAGCCGTCGCTCGCTAGGGAAATCGATCCCGTTAGGTACTATGTCGGCCTTTCGCTTGGGTGAATAGTTGACGTCAGGTTGCGTGACTAACTTTGCAGGTTTCGCCCGTGAGAGGAGTCCGTCGCTAGACACGGTGCCGACAGCCCTGGTCCATCGGGGCCTGCTCGGTCGGCAAAGAGGCAGCATAAGGCGGGACTAGTCGGGGACCAGAGGGCCGGCGCCATCCGGGGCGGGCGTTATCTCCAAAATGGCGAACATGTCCAGAGCGGACGAGAATATTCCTAGAATGTGCAGTAGTTGCAGTGGCAATGTTGTCCGTAGGCTGCCCGTCGGCCTGTAGAAATAGCCCCCTTGGCGGGGATTGTAAAAGAGAGACATGCGGTTCCATAATGAATACATGAGTTTCGTTTTGTCCACCCATTGTTCGAACTGGTATTCGGTTGCTTGATTAGCTCGTTCCTCAACCCGATGTTCGAAGGCTAAGGCCTAGAACAACATTGGCGCCCACCGTGGTTGTTGTTCGAGGTTATCATGCCACCAAAGAAGTCGAAGATACCAACAGACACAGTGGAGGCATCCGCAGTTGCCGCCGCCGCCGCCGCGACGGCGGAAGCAGCCACCCGAAGTGGCACAGAAGCGGCGGCAACCTCGGAGCCATCCGCACCCAACCCACAGCCAGACGGCGCTGCCACAACTCGAACCCATCAGGAAACACCAGAAGGCGTCGCCGAAGAGATCCAACTCGATCAAGACAAAAATGAAATCGAAGAAGATGAAGACAGCGAGATCACTGATCAGGCAAGGGAATTGAGGAGGCTAGAGCAGTACTAGCAAGATATCGTGAAGCTACAGTACAAAAAGGACCAGCTGTTACAGCGGGCCGCGGCGCGAAACAGAGCCGATCAAACTCAACGAGCCATTCGGCAGGCTAAAATCCAAAGAGACAGACTACATAGGGAAATTCGAGCCCTGCATGGAGCGGGGGCCGCAGGGAACGCAATGGGGACGAAAACCTTGCAATCCCTAAGGACGCAGCACTAAATGAGAATGCCAACGCATACGACTCAACTTCGCCCCTGTCCAAAGAGCTTCAGTAGTACCCATGACCACTATGTTACAAGCCACGTATTCCAGCTTTTGGCAGAAAGGCAAACCCAAAGAAATTCCTAGCTAGCTATGAGACCACTGTAATTTCTGCTGGAGGAGACACGCAAACTCTAGCGAAGTCTCTCATCATGGCAGTCGAAGACATCGCACACGATTGGTACACTTCGCTAAAACCTCTCTCAATCCTTTCTTGGCAGCAACTCAAGATGGAGTTATTATCCACCTTCCAAGGATACCAGTCTGGGGCGAAAACAACAAGAGACCTCCTCAATTGCATCCAAAGAGACGACGAGCCCCTATCCGAATATCTGGAGAGATTCATTCAGATTAAGGCGCATGTGCCAAATGCCCTAGAGGAAACAATGATAGCAGCAGCGATCGACGGCCTGGCCATTGGCCAATGCACCGCCCATTTCGCCAGAAAGCAACCCCAGTCTTTAAAGGGGCTGTTTGAGGTAATGGGCAGTTATGCAAGGTCCGACGATGACCTCAAAAGGTGAAAGGCAACTCGCAATTCATGGAGACAGGCAAACAAAACCCCAAGACTTCCGCAAACACCAGTGCAGCGGAATGTCAGGCCCTTCCACTCGATCAATAATCTCTAGGAGGAATCGGGACAGTCTCTGACAGTTCAGGTACTGTCCGTACCACCGCCGAACCAGCAACACAGGGGTTTCCACCATCCTAATCACGGTGGCCACGGAGGCCGCGGAATGCGCGGCGGGCGAGAAGGCAGAGGAAGAGGCAGAGGCCAAAGACCCCCATACTGTACCGTCTGCGGCGAAAATGCTGGCCACGTTACAAAAGATTGCAAATACAACAGAATGGCGAGAGAACTCAAGGACAAAGACGATGCCACAAGAAGAAATGAACCATCCAAGCACGTGTTCCATAGTGCCAGTCGCAAAATCACGCCCCACCAGCCTTTTAGCCAACCTTACATACCGACAAGCATTAGCACTTTGCAGCAACCAGGTTACCCTTGGGATACTACCAATCACCATACACCTGGTAACAGCCCACTTATCAGGCATATCAGCATTCGCCCAGCATCTAGTGCACTCAGCCGCTGTATCTTCGCCAACTCAGCAAGAGCCGCAACAGTCTAGCCAAATACACCCAGCAAAGCAAGAGAGTGCCCAGGAACACCAAGTAGTAAACAACATCTTACCCTCGCAGGGACATATATTCGCAATCACCGGGGGTCCAATCAAGAGCATGAGAGCAAAAGAGCAAGAAGAGACTACGAAAGAAGGGTTCATATAGTTTCGCCTAGATTACCTCTGAACAGGCCAGCCTGGTCCTTGGTCCCAATAATGTTTAACAAGAATGCTTTCCAACTGCGAGATTACCCCCACATGGACACGTTTGTCGCAACGGCGAACGTCGCCGGCTTCACCCTACACAACATCCTCATAGACAACAGAAGCTCTGCGGACATCTTGTTCATAAAGCCTTTCGAACAAATGAATCTCGACAAGCGCACCCTTGAACCAGCCACAAACTCACTTTTCGGTTTCAGCGGAAAGAAGATCGATGTGCTGGGAAAAAAACCATACCTATGTCATTGGCCGAGGGCGAAAAGGTCCGTACAGAAACAATCACCTTTGACATAGTGAACATGGATTACTCCTACACCTCCATATATTGGCCGAGGTGTTCTCAATAGGTTTGAGGTAGTGATCAAGCAGAGCTACTTGTGCATGAAAATGCCGTCACCATTCGACATAATCACTTTCCATGAGGACCAGCTGGCCTCCAGGCGAATAGAAGGCAAACCTATCCCTGGCTACAGCCTCATTAATGAAGTGGCGAAGAAGCCAACCAGCAATGAGGAGAATAGCAAAAGCATAGCCAACCTAAGAGCACAGGCAGCCGAAGACATGAAGAGAACTCCATTGTCCAAGCTGGCACCGGACAAATGTGTGCACATCAGCACCGAGTTCACCCAAGAAGAGCAAGATCGACTCTTAGACTTCCTCCACGAAAGCAAAAGCATGTTTGCTTGGTCCGGAAGCGACTTGCAGGGAGTGAGCCGGGAGTTAGCACAACACAACTTGAACGTTGCCCAAGGATAAGAAAGCAGAAACTGAGAAAAATGTCCACAGAACGAGTAGACACAGCTAAAGCAGAAGTAAATAGACTATTAGACGCCAGCGTAATCAGGCCAATGCAATACCCAAAGTGGTTGGCTAATGTGGTCATGGTCAGGAAAAAACGGAAAATGGCAATTGTGTGTGGATTTCACAGACCTCAACAAGTGCTGCCCAAAAGACCCATATCCACTACCGAGAATTGACAAGCTAGTAGATATCGCCGCAGGTTGCGAAATGATGAGCTTACTGGACTGTTTTTCCGGTTACCATCAGATTTGGATGAATCTCGAAGACGAAGAGAAAATGAGTTTTATCACACTAGGAGGAACGTATTGCTACTGGCGAATGCCAGAGGTGCTATGCAACGCAGGTCCCACCTTTTCAAGGATGACCGACGAAGTATTCGATGAGCAAAAGGGAAAAAACCTGGTGGCTTACGTCGACGACATTGTCGTAAAAAATGACAAGAAGGAAACTCACATCCAGGATCTCCAAGAAACCTTCGGGAACTTGACAAAGAGCGGTCTCAAGCTAAACCTCGAAATATGCATACGGTGCCTATTATCCACAAGGGGCATAGAGGCGAACCTAGAGAAGATAGCGGCAATAACGAACATGAGACTGCCAGCAACTAGAAAGCAAGTACAGAATCTAACGGGGAGGCTAGCAGCGCTAATCAAATTCATCGCAAGATCAGTGGAGAAAGGGTTGCCGTTTTTCAGAATTCTACGGAACACCGAACACACTTCGAATGGGGGCCTGAGCAGCAGCAAGCTTTCGAGGAACTAAAAAGTTACCTAACTAATTTGACAACACTATCCAAGCCTTCGCCCTCGGCCACCTTGCTACTCTATCTGGCAGCTTCGCCAGTAACTATAAGCACAGTACTAGTCAAAGAGAAAGACCATGAAAACAAAATGAAGCAGTTCCCCATATACTTCATCTTCGAGACCCTATCAGGAGCAAAGCTGAACTATTAGGAGCTTGAGAAAATAGCATACACTATGGTCATGGCATCTAGGAACTTGCAACATTATTTCCAAGCACATCAAATCAGGGTACTGTCAGCACAACCTCTCGAGGCATTGTTTCAAACAGTGAAGCCATTAGCCGACTAGGAAAGTGGGCTACCGAATTAAACGAATATGTCATCGAATTTGAGCATAGATCGGTGATCAAGTCCTAGGCACTCACTAATTTCATTGCCGACTGGACACTGGCAGCCTTCGACACAACGCTTCAATTTAACAAACCCACTTGGACAGTACACTATGATGGGGCATGGGGCTTGTCCGGCACAGGAATATCAGCGATCTTAACTCCTCCCTACGGGCCCAAGCTTTGATATGCATCAAGACTGGAGTTCCTTACCACCAACAACATAGCCGAATATGAAGCAGTGTTGTTGGGCTTGCGAAAGCTAAGAGCACTAGGTGTTCGTAGATGCATAATCAAGTCCGACTCCCAAGTTGTTGTGGGGCATGTCGAAAAGGAGTTCACCGTAAAAGAGCCAGAACTGATCAAGTACCTGGCAGCCGTAAGAAGAATGGAAAAACACTTTGCTGGTTTCTCCTTTCGACACATTCCAAGGGGTGAAAACCTAGAAGCAGAGTAGCTAGCGAAAGCTGCAGCGCAAAAGGTGCCTTTGCCAGCTAACGTGTTCTATCAAGCACTGACAATTAAGGCAATCAAAGAAGAGGAAGACCATCTGCTTAGTGTACACGCCATCTCCAACGACGACTGGAGGGCACCCATATTCACATACCTCATCGGAACCTATGAACCAGGGTCAAAGCATGAGATCGAAAGAATGAACTCCAAAACGAACACTACTCTGTAGTGACAGGAGACCTATGCAAAAGCGGAATCATGGCTCCAATGCTCAAATGCATCACCAGAGAACAAGGAACCCAGCTGTTAGCCAAAATGCACTCAGGCATGTGCGGAGCTCACAGGGGACTGCATGAAATCGCCCAAAGAACAATGAGACAAGGGTTCTACATGCCAACAGCCGCCGAAGATGCAAAACAGCTAGTTCACAGCTACGAAAACTACCAGATGTTCGCCAAGAAGCAAAAGGCACCAGCAAACCCAACCAGACCAATATACCCAACAGAGCCATCAAGTATGGGGGCACAACATCTCAAGAACTAGAACTACAGGGTTTACACCATTTTGCCTGCTATATGTTAAGGAAGCAATTACGCCAGAGGAGCTCAAGTTGGGATCTTTCTGAACAGAAATAGTAGCCACAACACCCATGCAATGATATGTCAAATTTAAAGCCACAGAAAACACCAGGCTTGAAGCAGCAGAAAGCCTCGACAAGTACCACCAAGAGACAAAAACCTGGAGAGATAAAAAAAAGTACTATGAAAAAACATCAACCTAGGGACATGGTGATCATTCGCCACCCAAACAAGCAAGGCAAATTGCAGTCCCAATGGTACGGCCCTTTCGTTGTGGCAAGCATGGTCAAACCAGGAGTATTCAGACTGCTCAATGAAGAAGGAATTGAGACAAGTCATTCATGGAACGCAGACAACCTGCATCGCTTCTACCCTTAAAAAGTAGATTCCAGTCATTCGCCCTGAGCGGGTTGTAATTTTCAGTTTATTTTTGAACTTTCAACCGAAATGGGGTTCACGCTCTTTTTCCTCATAGGGGAAGCCTTTGTGAAAAGGTGTGAGGTTTTTTATTGAGGCAAACTTTTGTACCCCTAGGAAAATCCTAAGTTCATGTTTCCCCCATCTCAACTCCATCGCAAAAATGTCAAAACAAGACCTACTGACGCAAAGTCTGGGCTATCGACAAAACTATCCGGAAAAACAGGTTGCATTATTCGCTAACCGCAAAATATAGCGGCTAACAATAACGCAACCTCATGCAGCCCAAGGGCTACATCAACTCTTCGACTCTCCAAAAAGGCGAGAAAATGACTGAGATAAGCCCAAGGGCAAAACAAGAGCCTCGTTGCTCCAACAAAACACGAGAGCGAGCGGCTTAAGCCTGTGGGCCTTTTGGACTTTTCACCTCTCAAACAGGAAAGAGGACAAAGTCACAGGTTTCCTCCGAGCGAAACCAACACCAACAAAAAGCCATCGAGTTTGAACACCGGTAATACATTGAGCGGTCAAAATCCGTGCAAAGACACGAAAGCCAAAAATTGAAAAAGACATAAACACCTTGCGTCATCCAAAACAACAAGCATTAGGCGCAAAAAGCAAAATCATAGAAACAGCAAAGACCAAGAAACAGAGGTACAATCAAATCGACTCAAGTACATACAGTACGACAAAGGACAAAGCACAATCAAGACAAGCACCAAACTTCTTGTAGCAAACACGACCACCCACCGCAACAACCAAAATTAATAATCGCAAGGCCACAGAACCCTATAAATAAGATACCCAAGGCTCCCTGCAAATTAGATCAAGCCTTTAGTCTAGAGCAAAGCATTAGGATAGCCACCTACATAGCTCAAAGCGGCTACGAGAGCGCTAGAAGGGTTTCACACATGCAGGTAGCGAGTGGGCTTGAGAGGGCATCAAGGGTCCCTGCTTTCACACACCAAGCGAGGTCTCGCTCATGGGATAAAAGGCTATATAGGCATAGAGCACTAAGTAGCAAAATATAGAAGTCGTGAGAAAACATGTAAAGCCCAGGTTGCATACTGTCCAAAAGTAGCATGCACCTGGTTATTGCTACGAGCAAAGCTGGAGGATGGCTCAGCAGGATGTGGACGCGTCACCGCGACAAGCAAGCATGGGGGATGTCGTAATAAAAACATAACATTCCCCTATCCGGCGAAACCACACCCCAAAGTTGAACACCTCCAAGAGACTGCATCCTTGCAGTAGCTTCAAGCTGGTAAGCGCGACACCACAGCGCCACACATCAATTTAGCTAATTCGCCCGGCAATTTTGCTAATTCTCCTGGGTGAAACAATAACACAAGCTAGATGTGGCTAGCCATGAAGTAGAAGGAAAGATACCGATTGCGCATATCTGCCAATACACTCGGTACCAACTATAAATGTAAAAACATCTTTTCGATACTGAAAGCTCTAGTTTGGTTTTGGTGAATTGATAAAACCCTATGTGCTAACCTATTTGCTCTAATGATCATGAGATAGGTAGCACAATTCCAAGTGGTGGAGCAAATGAAGATCATGTTGATGGTGGTGATGGCCATGGTGATCAAGTGCTCGGCTTGGAAAAGAAGAAAGAGAAAAACAAAAAGCTCAAGGCAAAGGTGAAACTTAATAGGAGCGTTTTGGTTTAGTGATCGAGACACTTAGTGAGTGTGATCACATTTAGGATCGATATCCCTACTATTAAGAGGGGTAAAACACGTATCGAAATGCGGTTATAAAAGTGCCACTAGATGCTTGAACTCATTGCATAAGCATTTAGATTCTAGTGGAGTGCTAACACCCTTGAAAATGTTTGTGAAAATATGCTAACACACGTGCACAAGGTGATACACATAGTGGTTGGCACATTTGAGCAAGGGTGGCAAAGTTTGTGGGGTCTAGGAGGTCACTAGGAGTGACCGGATGTAGGACCAGACCCTGGACCTGCGCGTCCGGTCAGCTCTACAGTGCTGTGCGCGGTTTCGGTCGTTGACCAGACACAGCACAATAAAAGTGACCTGATGCGCAGGGCCCATGTCCGGTTAGGGATGACGTACGTTGACGCAATCGTTTGTGAGAAGCAAAGGAGGACCGGACTCTAGCGTGGGTCCGATCGCGGGAGAGCGGATGCGTCCGGTCGTGTTTTCGTGGCTCTAGAACCTCTCTAGAAATGACCTGACATCGGGATCTCACGGGGAGCAGCGTGTCTGATCAAGGTGTGGCAGTGGCGCACATGCGTGGGCTGACTTGGCACCGGCACGTCTAGTCTTTGGGATGGCGTGTTCGGTCTTAACTTAACACGCAAGGGTTTTATCTCAACCGTTGGAATCACGTGGACGATGTTGAACCAGGGGATCACATGGATGGAGATCCACGATCGGACACTAGGGGGCATGCGTCCGATCAACGCGATCTGCGCGTCCTATCACCCGGAGTTGGGCTGCTCTATGAGCCCAACCACTCTATTTTGTGGGGGCTTCTATTTAAGCCCCTTGGCTGGCTCAAGCTCACTATCTTGACCATTTGCATTGACATAGCAACCTTGTTAGCTTAGCCAAATTCCTCCCACTCATCTTCATCATTGATTCTTCATCTTTGTGAGATTGGGAGTGAATCCAAGTGCATTGCTTGAGTGATTGCATCTAGAGGCACTTGGTGTTCATGTTTCGCTGTGGGATTCACTTGTTACTCTTGGTGGTTGCTGCCACCTAGATAGCTTGGAGCAGCGAGGATCGTCGAACGGAGGAAGGTGCTTGTCTCCGGCTCTGATCATCGTGATTGTGAGGTGTTCTTGACCTTTCCCTAGCGGAGAGCCAAAAGGTACTCTGGTAGATTGCTTGTGGCTTGTGTGATCCTCATCTTGTGTAGGTTGTGCGGCACCCTATTGAGGGTTTGGCATGTGATGCCAATTAGCGCGTGAACCTCCAAGTGAGTGAATCGCCACAACGAGGACTCGCTTGTTGGCAAGCATGTGAACCTCGGTAAAAAATCTTGTGTCACCTTGTCCGAGGTTTTCTTAGTATTCATTGATTGATTGTGATTGATTGGCTCCATCATCTTGTGATTGGCTCTATCCTCGACACATCGGTATAATCATCACCACTCTCTCTTGTATTACATTCTTAGTGTTGCTTCGCTTTTTAGTGTAATTAGTTTGAGAGCAAGCTTGTGTCGGGTCGAGTGGTTAGTGTGGCTCTTTAGTTAGCCTTTGAGAGCACACTAACTTAGTGTAGTAACTTAGCCTTTGTGTGCTTAGAGATCATAGTCACTAGAATTATGGTAGGTGGCTTGCATTTTTAGTAGGCTAGGGCAACACTCACTTCACCGTTTAATTGTCTAACATCTTTGCTAAGTATTGTTGTAGAAATTTTCAATAGGCTATTCACCTCCCCTCTAGCCATTAGGATCTTTCAAGTGGTATCAGAGCTGTGTTCACCTTGATTTGAAGCTTAACAACCTTCGGTGTCAAAATGGCTCAAATCAACAACACCAAGAAGCCACCCCAATTTGATGGCTCCAACTATCCTTATTGTAAGGCAAAGATGACAACATACATCAAGTTAATAAATAGAAAGGTTTGGAAGGTGGTGGAGACCAAGATTGAGATTGCCAATGAGGAGGCTCCTAGCGCCGCTGAAGTAGTGCTACTCCAAAACAATGACATTGCTCTTAGTGCCATTCATGATGCATTGGATGAGAGGACATTTGAGCAAATCAAGAACATTGAGATGGTTCATGAGGCATGGAAGAAGTTGGAGGAGTCATTTGAGGGCACTCAAGCCATGAAGGGTGCAAAGGCATATATCCTCGTGGAGATGTTTGCAAGCTTTAAGATGAAGGAGGATGAGAGTGTGCCAAAGATGTTCCAAAGGCTTCAAGTGCTTGTCAATGATCTCAAAGCACTTGGAGAAGTGGTGAAGGAGAAGGACTTCTTCCATAAGTTCTTGAGATGTTTGCCATCAATGTTTGGCACATTGGTCACTATTTTAGTGAGGAGTGGTTTGGACACCATGACACCAAACTAAGTGTTGGGAGATGTGATGACCGATGACACATATAGAGATGACGATAAAAAGGAAGAAAAGAAGTAGAAGAAAGATGAGAAGAAGAAGAGTGTGGCATTCAAAGCCACATCATCCAATGGCAAGGCAAAGCAAGAATCATCAAGTGAAGATGAAGACTTGAGCTTTGATGAGATGGATGATGAGAAGATGGCTCTCTTTGTCAAGACATTTGGCAAGTTCATGGTGAAGAAGGGCTACCGGGCTAGAAGGAAGAAATCTTCATCCAAGAACAAGGAAGAGTCAAGAAGGTACTTCAAGTATGGAAGCAAGGATCATCTTGTTGCTCAATGCCCATAAAATAGCGACAATGATGATGATGACAAGAAGAGCAAGAAGGAAAAGAAAGAGAAGAAGGACAAGATGACCTTCAAAAAGAAGAATGGTGGTTCATATGTACTACTCTTGGTGGTTGCCGCCACCTAGATGGCTTGGAGCAGCGAGGATCGTCGAGTGGAGGTTGGTGATTGTCTCCAGCTCCGATCATGGTGATTGTGAGGGGTTCTTGACCTTTCCAGTGGATTGCTAGTAGCTTGTGTGATCCTCATCTTGTGTTGGTTGTGCAGCACCCTATTGGGGGTTTGGCGTGTGATGCCAATTAGCGCGTGAACCTCCAAGTTAGTGAATCGCCACAACGAGGACTAGCTTATCGGCAAGCAAGTGAACCTCGGTAAAAAATCATTGTGTCAACATTGGATTCCGAGGTGATTGGTCTTCATTGGTATTCATTCTTGTGATTGATTGGTTCATTCCTCGACTCGGTGGTATAACCAAGTTGCTCTCTCTCTTTACATTACCGCAAACTAGTTGTCAAGCTCTTTAGCATAGCTCATCGTGAGAGCTTGTTAGTTTGGTTAGTGTAGCTCTTTAGTTAGCCTTTGAGAGCACACTAACTTAGTGTAGTGACATAGCCATTGTGTGGATAGAGACTATAGAAACTAGAATTGTGGTAGGTGGCTTGCATTTTTATTAGGCTAGCGCAACACTCACTTCGCCTCATATTTGTCTAACCGGTTTGCTAAGTGTTGTTGTAGACATTTTTAATAGGATATTCACTCCCCTCTAGCCATTAGGACCTTTCAAGTGGTATCGATGCCGTGGTCACTGTGATTTGAGGGTTAACAACCTTCGGTGTCAAAATGGCTTAAATCAACAACACCAAGAAGCCACCCCAATTTGATGGCACAAATTATCCTTATTGGAAGTCAAAGATGACCACACATATCAAGTCAGTCAATAGAAGGGTGTGGAAGGTGGTAGAAACCAAAATTGAGATTGCTGATCCGGAGAATCCCACCGCGGCCGAAGAAGTGCTTCTCCAAAACAATGACATTGCTCTAAGTGTCATTCATGATGCAATTGATGAGAGAACATTTGAGAAAATCAAGAACATTGAGACGGCTCATGAGGCTTTGAAGAAGTTGGAAGAATCATTCGAGGGCACCAAGGCAATAAAGGGTGCAAAGGCATACATTCTCAAGCAGAAATTTGCTAGCTTCAAGATGAAGGAAGATGAGAGTGTACTGGACATGTTCCATCGGATGGAAGTGCTTGTCAATGATCTCAAAGCACTTGGTGAGAAGGTGGAGGACAAGGACGTCTCTCATAAGTTCTTGAGATGCTTACCCGCAAGATTTGGCATGTTGGTCACCTTGCTAGTGAGGACCGGTTTGGACATAATGACACCAAACCAAATCTTGGGAGATATCATTACCGATGATGCTTATAGAGATGATGATGAGAAGAAAGAAAAGAGAGAGAAGAGAGATGAGAAGAAGGGTGACAAGAAGAAGAGTGTGGCATTCAAGGCCACATCATCCAAGGGCAAGGCAAAGCAAGAATCATCAAGTGAAGATGAAGACTTGAGCTTTGATGGGATGGATGATGAGAAGATGGCTCTCTTTGTCAAGAGATTTGGCAAGTTCATAATGAAGAGGGTCTACCATGCTAGAAGAAAGGAGTTTTCATCCAAGAACAAGGAAGAGTCAAGAAGGTGCTTCAATTGTGGAAGCAAGGATCATCTTGTTGCACAATGCCCATACAATAGCGACAATGATGATGACAACACGAAGAGCAAGAAGAAGGACAAGAAGGAAAAGAAAGAGAAGAAGGACAAGATGACAATCAAGAAGAAGAAGAATGGTTCATATGTGGTCACTTGGGATAGTGATGCTTCCTCAAGTGATGATGATGATAGTGATGATGACAAGACCACCAAGAAGAAGGCTCTTGCAAGCATTGCTATCAATGAGAAGCCTTCTCTCTTCAACACTCCATCATGCTTCATGGCTAAGGCCACTAAGGTACAAACTTATGATAATGGATGTGATGAGGAACATGATAATAAAAGTGAAAGTGAAAGTGACAATGATGATGAATGCACTAAAGATGAATTAATTGACATGTTAGAAGATGCTAAAGAACATTTTGATATTAAGAGAAGGGAATGCAAAGACTTGCAAAAGAAACTGAAAGCCCTTAAGCAAGCCTTTGATGAGCTCAACGCATCTCATGAGAGGCTAGAGGAAGCCCATGAGAAGCTTGGCAAGGCTCACAAGAAGCTTGAAAAAGCTCATTCCTCTTTACTTATTGAGCAAAATGAGAAGGAGCATGTTGTAACATGTGACAAAAGGCTTAACTTGTGATATAATTGATGAATCATTCTACAAGCCTATCATTGTTGCTCCCACTAACCCTTCTTGTAGCACATCTACTTCTATCTCATCTAGTAGTGATGGTTTCACTTGTGATGCCTCACTAATGGTTTTGAATGAGACCCTCAAGAAGGAGGTCAATGAGCTCACTCGTGCCTTAGGCAAAGCCTATGGTGGTGAGGACCGCTTGCTTATGTGCTTGGGTAGCCAAAGAGCCTCTCTCTACAAAGAGGGATTGGGTTATACCCCCAAGAAAGGCAAGGCGGCCTTTGGTCCTCACAAGACTAGTTTTGTGAAGAACAATGGTTGGTTTTGCACTAGTTGCAAGCAAGTTGGTCTTAAAAGAGCATGAGTGCAAGACCAAGAACAAGAATGCTAATGTATCCTCAATTAAACTTGATTCTTTCTATGTGCTTACTAATGGTACAAACGGTATGAAGGCTAAGTTCATTGGTGCACTGTCGACAGAATATCGTCGGCAGTCCTCCGAGGGGTATCCCACGAAGGTAGATTGATCGGTACAGAGGTGTGTAATCAAGAACAAGAAGACAACAGAGACACACGAGTTAGACAGGTTCAGGCCGTCAGTATGACGTAATACCCTACTCCTGTGGTCTGTTGGTTTGTATTGGCTATCATATGATATTGCGTGCGTTTGGAGGGGGTCCCTGCACGCCTTATATAGTCCAAGGGGCAGGGTTACAAGTCGGTTAGATCTGAGAGATAACCAGAAAGTAATAACAGATTACAGGAATCTTGGGATCATACGTATCCTATCAGATCTCATAGTATCTTCAGGATATCTTCCTGGTGTCTTGTAGGAGGCACCAAGAAGAGTCGTGCCCCGCAAGGCTTTGTCTTGTGGGCTAGGCCGCCCCTAGGGGCATAGCCCATGTGGTCTGCCATGGGTATCCGGGGTCGTACCCCCATGGCTAGTCCCCGAGCGCCTTGTACCCGTTGTGCAACGCCGTGTTGAGCTTGTTCGAGCAGATGCGAACAAAGCCGAGCAATCAAACTCATGGTCCGACCACCGTGATGAGTTGCCAAGCAGTTGTGAGTAGTCGTCGAGCAGTGTGAACCATTGCCGAGCAGCGTGAACCATTGCCGAGTAGCGTGACCCAAGTACGGCTTGCCATAAGGGTGTAAGGAGCTCAAGTTCAGAATCAAAAATTTCTTCGCAGTGGACCAAGTGTGCCCACTTAGAGTTTGACCACGAGAAAAAGAGATAGTCTTCTTTAGCTTCAAGAGGCGCGGAGTCCTTTAGAATAAAGCAAACACATTCACCGCGAGGTGAAGTGTGCCCACTTAGTCCCCGAGCTTGATAGTAGATGACGTAGTCATATGGTGCCAGGGTCCAAAGTAGAAGAATAGTAGAAGACCAGCCAAGCAGGCAACCGGTCCCCGGGCATAGCCCCAAAATGAGAAAAAAGCACATTCACCGCAAGGTGAAGTGTGCCCACTTAGTCCCTGAGCCTAACAGTAGGTGACGTGGTCACGTAGTGCTAGGGTCAGAAACAGCAGTCATCTAAAGAAAAATCCTGAATGCGGTGAGGAACCGAGACGTAATGCTGACGCAGTCCCTGTGCCACAAGAGGGAATCTTGGAGAAAACAAAATCACGGAGAAAATACCAGAGTAATGGCTGTACAGTAGTAATTACTGAGCCGTAATGGTTGGCGGAGAAGTCGATGAATATTCGGCGAGCCATAACAAATTGCGGAGATAAATCGGTGATACGGGCCGCGGTTTGCGCGAAGGCCTAAGTAATGACCCACCTTGCTGTTGCAGAGAATGCGGAGAGGCGCCAATCACGGGAGCAGTTTCCCAAAAACCCTCGAATGCGAAAACGTGGGGGGAGTGCTTTATAACTGCGTCGCCGAACCCCGCGCTCCTGCCTATGCCACTTTGCCATTTTTCGCTTCTTCCTTAGCCCTCACATTTCTAGATTCACATCCACGCACGCTTTCACCACCATGATGAAGAGTGGGTGCCGCCAGCCGTGACAAAGAGTGGGTGCCGTCGCGCACGAGGGAGGCGGAGCTCAACAGATTGGTGGAGGCTGGCGTTCTTCCTGACCACATCACCGCCGGATGGCGGAAAGCTAGTGGTGAGCCCTTCCCAATGCCTCACACTGATGAAGTAGTGGTGTTTGAGGATTATTTCTGGCGAGTATTGTGATTTCCTGTTCATCCTTTTTTGAGGGATCTGTTGGAGTTCTAGGTGGTTAGTCCGTGCAATCTCCACCCAAACACCATCTTGCATATCTGGATCTTTATCCACTTCTGCGAAGCGTATTTGGGGATTCTTCCACACTTCAACCTGTTCAGACACCTATTCTGGTTGAAGAAGAAAGGCGGCAGCGGTTCCAAAGTGGTCGGCGGAGTGTATCTTCAGTTGTGTGATGGAATGGCGGGCGAGTACTTTACTGTGCTGCTGAACACGTCACTGAAGGGGTGGAACGCCAGGTGGTTCTACATGAAGCAGAGCCATCCTACCATCCGCTGCGATGCCAACCACATCCCGGAGAGCTAGAAAAGCTAGTCGAAGAGGCCAAACAGTGCTGATATGGAGCAAGTGAGGGAGCTCCTTGGCCTAATAAAGGGCGTGAAGACCAATGGTGGTCTGGTAGCAGCGAGCTTCATAATGCGCCGCATCCAACCCTGCAAGGAGAGGGCCCATGAGGGCTTTGACTTTAAGGGGGACACCAATGGCACCCGAGAGAGATCGGAAACGCTATCGAGAGACAAGGTTGTAGAGCGGGCCGTAGAGCTATTTGCTAAATTAGCCTCGTTCCGGGTGTTGGGGCAGACGAGACCCTTTAACTGCACAAATCCACCTCCTCAGGTAACTATCTCAATTGTTTGTTCCTGATCCTTTTAATCCTATAGCATTGCCGAGCAGTGAACTGATTCACTTATGGGAAGATTCACTTGCAGGAAAGAGCGGTGTACTTCTCGGGCGTGCTGAGGGGTGATTGGCCATGGGCAGTAGATGCCCGGCCACCAATGTAGCCTAAGGAGGGAGCCATCAACGCCTCATTGGAGTCTAAAGGTGCGGACGCTGGTCGGACGGAGAGTCCACCCTCGGTGTCAGAGAAAGTCCGGGGGAAGAGGGCAGTGGCAGACGAGCCAGCCCGAAAGAAGAGAAAGACAGCGGGTGCCGCTCCCCTTAAGCCAGGCGGCATCTCGCTTGGCGGCGACCAGACCACACGGACGTGGAGTACCGCTATGTCCTAGTGGTCGGATGACGATGAAGTTCCGGTGGCTCCTCCACCAAGCACGAAGGCGCCTCCGCGCAGCACGTGGGTGGAGGGACAATCGGAGATAGGGGAGGAAATCCCCCAACAGCAGGTGATGGGAGCCCTCGAGCAGCAGGCGAAGGAGGTTCTGGAGCAGCAGGCGGGGGGAGTCCTGGAGCGGCGGATGGAGGGAGTCCCCGAGCAGCAGGCGAGGGGATCCCCCGGAGCGGCGAGCGGAGGAGAGGCCGATGGCGAAGACCACAGGACCTCCACACCAAGACGTAGGCATCGACCCCAAGGCCATGGCTGGGGGCTCGGGTAAGCAGCGGCAGTTTAGAAAGATCTACCTAAAAACCACTGCATAAGTACCCTTGTCTTGGAGTTATTTGGTTGTCATTTCCTTATCCTTTTTTGGCGATTGACGAGCTAGTCTGATGCAGAGCGAGGCGTACGGAGGATCTGGCCCCGCCCGTCTAGACTGACGAGTAGCCGAAGGCTGGCCCAAGGGTGGATGAGATGCCGGTGGACCCTATCCTAGAGTCCACGGGTGCTCGGTAGTCGGTAGAGGAGTCAGCCGCTGCTGCTAGCAGACATGGCGGCAGTGAACAGTTGGCGCCGATGACAGACAGTTCAGCGACGATGCTTGGAGCAACGGCAGAAAACGCTGGGTCTTTGGGAGCAGAAGCTGGAGCCACCGATGCCATGCCAGCGATCGGAGCGAAAAGGCCTGTGGTGCTGGAGGGGCAGACAGCGCTACCTGAGGCCTCAGAGGGCATGGTCAGACATGCTATCCAACCACCGAGCCCCCAGGTGGTGCCTCTAGCTGTGGCGGAGGAGGACGAGGTGGAAGAGATCGAGCGTGATGAACCTCGACCCCAATTTGTCTAAATCCTCCACAAGAGTGGCGATGAGGTGGTGGTTGTCGAGGAGGAGGACACCACCAGGGAGATGAGGAGACTGAAGTCTGTCCTTACCGGAGTGATGAAACAAATTGAGGTCAGTACTACATCTGGAGTGCTCGTCTTTGATGTTGGAGATCAAAGTTCGTCATTGTCATTGTGCGTTTGCAGGGGATAACTTGGACTACCAAACAGCGGCACCAGCTGATCGAGAGGTTGGAGCCCCTCGCCGAGGAGAATGAAAAACTCAAAGAGGTGATGAAGCTGATGCAGAGAAACGTCCAAAGGGCCCAGCACAAGCGAGACCTTGCAGAGTCCAATGCGTGGGACCTAGAATACTAGAAGGGCTTCCTGTCCGAGTAGGTGGCGACCATGTCCGAGCAGCTGCACAGCAAGTCTCAGCAGCTGTCGAGTGCTTTTGAGCAGCTGGAGCGGAAGTCCGAGCAGCTCAGGAACGTATCCGAGCAGAAAGCAGGTATGACGTATCGGCGAATGTGCTTCGTATAGTTGAATAACCATACTTTGTGGTGATGACTGTTGTGCTTGTAGAGCAAGACGCGGAGCTCAGCCAGCTGCGCCAGGCCCTCGAGCAACTCCAAGAGGAGAAGGCAAAGGAGTCAGGGCGAGCAGACAAACTAGCCAAGGAGCTAAAAGGTGAGTACTTCCTGGTCGGAGTTACTATTGAAGTAGTTTCCTTGCTTAATGGAACCTTGCAATGCTTGCAGACTACCGTCAGAGGGTCAAGGCACAGTTTGATGTGCTGGTGCAGGAGGCCTAGACCTAAAGGGACAAGTTCGACGCCGTAGTCACCGGAGTCAAACTGGTGCTCGACTGCGTCGACCTGAAGGCAGCTCCTCAGCCCGATGGTAGGCCGCCATGTTCGGACACCATCATCGAGAGGTGCAAGGCGGCGTGGGAGAACTTCTAGAGCTTCAACCGCAATGCCGTTGTTACTGCCATTACTCATGCCCTTGCGGTGGTTCGGTCCCACTATCCAGCCGTTGACCTTCAGGCGATAGGGGCCGGATTCACCGAAGGGATGAGCGAGGCGGAGCACTAGCAGCTTGAGGATGAGGTGGAGGACGCGGCGAAGAAACTGTCCAGCGACATCGACCTGTTCGGCGAGACGGACGGCGATGGCGATGCTCAGTGATCTGCTTGGAGAGTATTATCTGTAACATCTAGAGAGGGTAGTTAGAGCGCGCGAGAGCGCAGAAAACATTATGTATATGTATAAATGTTATAAAGTGCTTGTTTATGCAGTTTGCTAGTATTTGTGGTGAAGAATCATTGTAGTAATAACCCTAACGCAATTATACATAGTATAAGTAGCGTCCGAGCAGTTAGTTCATTACTGAACTCTTTGGCCTTAGCTAGCCCATAGTCCATAATGTCAAGCGCGGAGCCCATGCACGTGTAGGAGGAATAGGCGTCACCAAGGAACCATAGCCGACCACCCATAATGCAGAGCACGGAGCCCATAGCACGTGTAGGGAGAGATCGGAGACTAGGTCTTCTCCATAGAGCGTAGAGCGGAACGTGTGCTGCTCGGCGGTTGGCAAAATAACTTGGAGATAAACGTAGTATAAGTGGCATCCGAGCAGTTAGTTTTTTACTGAGCTCTCGGCCTTGGCTAGCCCATAGTACATAACATCGAGCACGGAGCCCATGCACATGTAGGAGGAACAAGCGTGACCAAGGAACCGCAGCCGACCACCCATAACACAGAGTGCAGAGCCCGTAGCACATGTAGGGAGAGATCGGAGACTGGGTCTTCACCATAGAACACAAAACAAAACGTGTGCTGCTCGGTGGTCGGCGAAACATTTCGGAGATATGGAGAAACGTGGTCGGCGATTTGGAGAAACTATTCGGCAAAACACGTTGGAGATTTGGAGAAACGTGGTCGGCGATTTGGAGAAAACTATTCGGTGAAACACGTTGGAGATTTGGAGAAACGTGGTCGGCGATTTGGAGAAAACTATTCAGCAAAACACGTTGGAGCTTTGGAGAAACATGGTGGGGCAGTTATGGCGATCTCGTACTGGAATTTGTTAAGGAGTAGCTAAGAGCTCGGCGACCGTAAGTGGAGATTAAATTGTAATGGAGAAAAAATGGAGACAAATTATGGAGACCAAAACTTTATTCATCGTGAAGTGGAGAGTACATATCTGGAGCATTTCAAGGATAGAAACCTATAAGGTGCTCGATGTGCCATGAATTGGGGACATCGATTCCGTCTAAGTCACATAGGCGATAAGACCCTGGTCGGGTAACTTCTTTGACGATGTAAGGCCCTTCCTAGGGGGAGGAGAGCTTGTGCATCCCTTCAGTTTTTTGTTTTCTACAAAGAACGAGGTCGCCGATAGCAAATGAATGGCCTTTGATGTTGCGGTTATAGTACCTCTGCAAGCCTTCTAGATATTTGGCTGTGTGGACGCAGGTGATTAGGCATTCCTCCTCGGCCCTATCGACGTCCTCTATCCGAACAGCTGCAGCTTGCTCTTCATCATAATTTTCCACCCTAGGTGCTCGGAAGGCAATGTCCGCTGATAGTATGGCTTCTGAGCTGTAGACCAAGAAATATGGAGACACACCGGTGCTGCAACTAGCTTGAGTGCACAGTCCCCAGACCACAGCTGGTAACTCTTTGAGCCATCTACCCAGATGCTTTTCTTCTTTCTGATATAGCCTCTTCTTGAGGGCATCAAGGATCATGCCGTTCGCCCGTTCAACCTGGCCGTTGGCTCTAGGATGGGCAACGGAGACGTATTTGATGAAGATGCATCAGTCTTCGCAAAAGTCCAAAAAATGATGGCCAGTAAACGTAGTTTCGAGGTCGGTGATAATGCTGTTCGGGAGACCGAATCTGTGGATGATGTCTTCGAAGAGCTTGACTGCTTTCTTTGTAGTAACAGAGACGCGCGGTTTATACTCGATCCACTTGGAGAACTTGTCGATGGTGACATATATGTACCGGAAACCACCTGGCGCTGGCTTGAAAGGCCCAATCATATCTAGTCCCCAGCACGCGAAGGGCTAGGATGCTGGGATGGTCTGCAGTTCTTGTGCCGGCACGTGTATTTGCTTGGTGAAAAATTAGCATCCTTCACAACATCGGACGAGGTCTTCTACATCGGAGATGGCCGTGGGCCAGTAAAAATCAGCTTAGAAAGCTTTGCTGACCAAGTTTCTCGAGGCCGCGTGGTTGTCGTAGGAACCAAAGTGAATTTCGAGAAGTAGCTTCACTCCCTCTTCGTGGGTGATGCATTTCTGCAATGTCCCTTCCTTGGCACTTTTCCTCATTAAGTTGCCGCAACCATCACGTAATGCTTGCTTCGATGAATTAGGCATTCAATTTTAGTCTTGTCGGTGGGTACATCGGCGCTAGTGAGGTAGTTGATGAACTATTCCCTCCAATCGGTGGTCGGCGAAGGTACCGCAAGTACCAGCTGCTCGGCGAGGGGAACTTCCTGAATTTCCTTATCTTCCTTAATGGATGGCGCCATAAGATCTTGAACAAAGACCCCTGGCAGAATCGCGGCGCGAGAGGAGCCTAACTTGGATAGGTGGTCGGCGAGCTGATTTTGATCGCGTACCACGTGGTGGTACTCGATACCGTAGAACTTCCCTTCAAGCTTCCTGATTTCGGTGCAATATGCATCCATCTTCTCGCTGGAGCAGGACCAGTCTTTGTTGAGCTAGTTGATGACCATTGCGGAGTCCCCGTATACCATGATGCATTTAACACCGAGCTCAATGGCTATACGGAGTCCGTGGAGACATGCTTCATATTCGGCGGCGTTGTTGGAGACCGGAAAATGTATCCGGAGAACGTATCGGAGCTTATCCTTGGTCGGCATGATGAACAGAATGCCCGCACTTGCACCATTGATGTTGAGAGCACCATCAAAGTACATCACCCAGTGGTCGGGGCAAGTAGCGGCGATGGGCTCTTGAATCTTGGTCCACTCAGCGACGAAATCAGCAAGTGCCCGAGACTTGATGGTAAGCCTGCTTCTGAATTCGATGGAGTAAGTGCCGAGCTCAACAGCCCACTTGATGATGCGGCCATTGGCCTCTTTGTTGTGGAGAATGTCCCTCAGAGGGAACTCGGTGACCACGGCGATCTTGTAATACTCGAAGCAGTGGCGGAGCTTGCGCGATGTAATCAGAATGGCGTATAGCAGCTTTTGGACCTAAGGATAATGAGTTTTGGGCTCATTAAGGACCTCGCTGATGAAGTAGACCGGATGTTTCACCTTATAGGCATGCCCGGCCTCCTCATGTTCCACGACGATAGCTGTGCTGATGACCCGAGAAGTGGCGGTGATGTAGATCAGTAGAGTTTCATCTGGTTGAGGTGCCGTCATGACCGGAGGCTTTGTTAAGAACAACTTGAGCTGCTCGAAAGCTTTGTCTACCTCCTCCGACTAGGAAAAGCGCTCGGAGGCCTTGAGGAGTTTGAAGAATGGTAGCCCTTTTTCGCCGAGGTGTGATATGAAGCGGCTTAAAGTAGCCATGCAGCCTATAAGCTTCTATATATCCTTGACACATGTTGGCTGTTTCATGTTGGTGATGGCGGAGACCTTGTTGGGGTTGGGCTCGATGCCACGTGCGCTGACGATGTAGCCTAGGAGTATACCGGATGGAACTCCAAAGATGCACTTTGAAGGGTTCAGCTTCCATCGGTACCTTTTCAGGTTGGCGAACGTTTCCTCGAAGTCGGCGATAAGATTGTCGGTGGTCTTAGACTTGATGACCACATTGTCGATGTAAGCTTCGACATTGTGGTCGATCTGTTGATCAAGGCACATCTAGATGGCCCTTTGATAGGTCTCCCTAGCGTTCTTGAGTCTGAAGGACATGGTGGTGTAGCAGTACGCACTGAAGGGTGTGATGAACGATGTCTTGATCTGGTCTTCTTCCTTGAGGGCGATCTGGTGATAGCCAAAGTAACAGTTGAGGAAGGAGAGCAATTCGCAGCCAGTGGTGGAGTCAACAACCTCATCTATCTGAGGTAGACCGAAGGGGTCTTTAGGGTAGTGTTTGTTAAGATCAGTGTAATCAACACACATTCTCCATTCTTTATTCTTTTTTTTGAACGAGAATAGGGTTTGCTAACCACTCAGGATGATACGCTTCTTTTATGAATCTGGTAGCTAGGAGCCATTTTATTTCGACCCTAATAGCCTCCTTCTTGTCATGCACAAATCGGCGGAGTTTCTGCTTGATCGGTTTGGTGGTCGGCGAGACATTCAAGGAGTGCTCGATCTTCTCCCGTGGTACCCCCGGCATGTCTACAGGTTTCCAAGCAAACATGTCGGCATTGGCACGTAGGAAGGAGACGAGCGCGCTTTCCTATTTGGGGTCGAGGTGAGCCCCAATCTTCATGGTCTTGGAGGGGTCGTCGAGGCTGAGGCCGACCTCCTTGGTTTCCTTGGACTTGGCGAAGGCGCGAGGAGGCTCTAGTGATGGGATCTCCAGGTCATCGGCGGGCACCGTCTTGGCGTCGGTGACTACATTGGCCATCTGGATGGAGAGATCGGTGGCTTCGGTGAGAGTGAGACTCTCTATCTCGTAGGTGTAGGCGATGGAGAGGTTGGCCCACAAGGCCAGGACTCCTGCAGGCGAAGGCATCTTCAGCACCAGATAAGTGTAGTGCGGAACAACCATGAACTTGGCCAGAGCTGGCCGACCAAGTATGGCATGATAAGAGGTGTTGAAGTCGGTGACATAGAAGTTGATGTGCTCGATGCGGTAGTTGCTTACCATGCCGAACTGTACTGGTAGGGTGATCTCTCCAAGCGGTTTGAACGCCCTGCCAGGTACCACACCCTAGAAGGAAGAGTCTAAGGGTGTGAGATGTGTTATCCCAAGGCCCAACTCCTTTAGGGCTCCGGCGAAGAGGAGATTCAGAGCGCTCCCACCGTCGATGAGCACTTTTCTGAAAAGCACTTTCTAGACGGTTGCATCGAGGACGACAGGGAAGCGCCCTATGTAGGGGATGTCTGCCCACTGGTCAGCCCTACTGAAGGTGATGGGGACCTCGGACCATGGGCGATAGCTGGGGTTGGCAGTGGCATCTTCCGTAGTGACGGCGAGCACCCGCCGGGCGGCGAGCTTCCGTTCTCTTCTGCTCTCGGTGGAGGCGAGGCCCCCGAAGATGGTGGCGACCACCTTGTCATGGTCCTAGAAGGCATTA
The DNA here is from genome assembly GCF_019320115.1 of Miscanthus floridulus. Taxonomy (NCBI): domain Eukaryota; kingdom Viridiplantae; phylum Streptophyta; class Magnoliopsida; order Poales; family Poaceae; genus Miscanthus; species Miscanthus floridulus. The sequence continues at coordinate 60,582,308 of NC_089597.1, read as the reverse complement.
TTATTCCCCTAGGTGGTCGGCTGCCTCCGGCTCCGTCGTTGGTGTCGTTGTCTAGCTTTTTGTCCTACAATTCCTTAGCCAAGCCGAGGCAGCCTTCATCTTATGTCTGACGTTCTTGTGGAGAGGGCATGAGCTGTCGAGGATCTTCTTGTATTACTCATCGTAGTTGCACTTGGCGCGAGGTTCATTAACGGCGGCGGCGATGTGGTCTAGCCGGCGGCGGTGATTTTGACCAGACTTGGGTCCTTCTAGCCGATCACGGCCGCTGTCACGATGGTAACTGCGGTCGTCATAGCAGTGGTCGTTGTGGCGTCGGTCGTCGTAGCGGCGTGTTGGGCGATGAGTGCCTGCATCCTCGTTTAAGCGCACCTCGGCTTCCTCAGGGTCGGCGTACTGGTTGGCGATCGTGATCATCTCGCTAATCCCTGTGGGCGGCTTGCGGTTGAACTTGGAGCGAAGCTCATGGTGATGGAGTCCTCTGATGAAGGCAATGACGACCTCTGCTTCCGTGATGTTGGGAATAGAATTCCTCATCTCAGAAAAGCATCTGATGTAGCTACGGAGGAGCTCGGATGGCTTCTGGTTGATGCAGTTGAGATCATGCTTGGTGCCCGGCCGAGTACACGTAGCCATATAATTGTCGGTGAAGACTTTTTTCAGCTCTTCCAAGGATCTAATGGAGTCCAGGGCAAGGCTTGTGAACCAGTTCATGGCAGTTGGCATGAGCATGACGGGAAGATAGTTCGCAATGACACTGGTGTCTCCTCCATCGGCGCGACAGCAGTGGCGTAAGCCTGTAGCCACTATGTTGGGTTCATCCTTCCTTCGTAGGGCTCAACCCCGGTGATTTTAAAACCATGGGGCCACTGAAGTGTTTGGAGCGCCCTCATGAATGCTGGAGCCCTTTGGGGTTGGTGGCACCATCATCTGCAGTGTTACCGGCGTTGAGCGGCTCGAGAGCTGAGTCCAGGTTACTGTACTCTTGCTCGTGCTCCTGGCGGTGGTGTATTTCTTCTTCATGGCGACCGAAGCGGCACTCGTCGATACGTCGTCGTGCATCTCCGAGATTGTTGAGGTGAACTCAGATATCCTGGTCTACCTCCTGGTCATGTTGGTCATGATGTTCGATGCAGTTGCCCCTGGCTCCACCCTAGAGAGGTTGCCTGTCGTTGCGGTGCTGGTTGGTGAAGCGACTTGGGCGGCGATCGGATCTTTGCACGGCTGATCGGCGAATCGAGGTTGTGGAGCATGAAGGTCTCTGATCCTAGCAGATCTCACTGACCTAACAGTGCGCCGCTTTAAGCATGGCGGCGACCTTGGCGACCTCTAGTGTATGCGGGAGCCGGGCGAGCTCGTTGGTGGCCACTGCTAGATTGGTGCTTGGAGTCTTGTAGATGTCATGGCCGTCAACACGAACAAACTCATCATTGAGGTTGCGCTGGAGTGGCCTTCCTTGTGAGTCAAGCTGCTGCTTGGCCCTTGTAAGGGTGGCCGCATTTGCTCGGTGATGCGCACGGTTGATGTTTTGGTTCTCGCGAGCGGCGCATTGCTCCTTTGTTTCGCCGTTCCGAGGGGGGCTGTCGACGCTGACGTTGAAGATTGCACCACCATAGAACGGAGGGGGAAGAAGTAGTTCAGTGCTGGTTTTAGCAACGGTCTCCGTAGAGCCCTGGGACTCAGAGTTTGGATTCTCCTCCAGGATGGTTTGGAGGGATGCTCTGGGGCTTCGGCTGATGTGTAGCATGTTGATGGCCAGCGAGAGCTGGTCGGCGAGCTGGTCGGCGATCTGGTTGGTGAGAGGATGGATATCTCTAGCCTGGTCAGCGAATCTGCCCCTTAGGGCATCTTGGTAAGCGGCGGCGACGTTGGCAAACCCAAAGGGTAGGGTCATAACCCTTGGAGTCTCCTAAGCAGCCTTCAATAGATCTAGATCGGAGGGTGGTTAGCGCTGAACTAGAGTGTCCAGAGCCAATTCGGTGATGGAGAGGCAATCAGCGAGCTTCAGACCAACCTGATCGATGGATGCAATCAGATCATCGTTGTTGATCTGCCTCCTCTGGTAGTGAGGAAGCGGATGGCGAGTTGTTGATGAAGGTGACCTCAGAGGCGGTTTTGAGGTCGGATCTACAGTCGCAGGTGTTGGGGTGATCGGCGCAGAATCGATCTACACCGACTCGATGAGCTCTCCAACTCTATCAATGTTGATGATCCACGAGATCAATCCGACCGTGAAGATCTAGCCATGCTGCGGGAGGGACGAAGAGCCTGTGGAAAAAGCTATCTTGTTCGACAAGGAAACAGCACGCATAGCCCTACCTGGTGCGCTAACTGTCGATAGAATATCATCGGCAGTCCTCCGAGGGGTATCTCACGAAGGTAGATTGATCGATAGAGAGGCGTGTAATCAAGAACAAGAAGGCAACAGAGACACACGAGTTAGACAGGTTTAGGCCATCAGTATGACGTAATACCCTACTCCTGTGGTCTGTTGGTTTGTATTGGCTATCGTATGATATTGCATGCATTTGGAGGGGGTCCCTGCCCACCTTATATAGTTCGAGGGGCAGGGTTACAAGTGGGTTAGATCCGAGAGATAACCAGAAAGTAATAATAGATTATAGGAATCTTGGGATCATACGTATCCTAACAGATCTCATAGTATCTTTAGGATATCTTCCTGGTGTCTTGCGGGAGGCGCCGAGTAGAGTCATGCCCCGCAAGGCTTCGTCTTGCGGGCTAGGCCGCCCCTGGGGGCATAGCCCATGTGGTCTCCCATGGGTATCCAGGGTCATACCCCCCACATGCACCACGGATGGGCTCAAGGAAGAATGTCATTTGGGTGCCAAAGAACTTAGTCACTAACCTTCAAGGACCCAAGCAAGTTTGGGTACCTAAAAAGAATTGAACTTCTTTTATAGGTCAATTATAAAGCCGGAGGATTGGGTTCTTGATAGTGGGTGCACTCAACACATGACCAGTGATGCAAGAATGTTCAACTCAATCAATACTAATGGCAATGATGGTTATGACAGTATCACATTTGGTGACAATGGCAAAGGCAAGGTCAAAGGGCTCGGTAAGATTGCAATATCCAATGTGTTCCTAGTTGAGAGTTTGAACTTCAATTTGCTATTTGTGGCTCAACTGTGTGATCTTGGATTCAAATGCATATTTGGGGTAGATGATGTAGAGATCATAAATATAGATGGCTCTAACTTTATCTTCAAAAGCTTTAGATATGAGAATCTATACTTGGTTGATTTCAATGCTAGTGAAGCTCAATTGTCAACATGCTTGTTCACTGAGTCTAGTATGGGTTGGTTATGGCATAGAAGGCTTGGTCATGTCAGAATGAAACAATTGAATAGATTGGTTAAGCATGACATGGTTAGAGGCTTGACAGATATTGTGTTTGAGAAGGATAAACTTTGTAGCTCTTGTCAAGCTAGCAAACAAGTTGGAAACACACATTCTAAGAAAAGCATGATGAGCACTAGTAAAGCATTTGAGTTATTGCACATGGATTTATTTGGGCCAACACAATACACTAGCATCGGTAGAAACAAATATGGCTTTGTGATAGTGGATGACTACACTAGATACACATGGGCATTCTTTCTAGTGGACAAGAGTGATGTGTTTGCAATATTCAAATCATTTGTCAAGGGCATTCATAATGAGTTTGAAACAACCATCAAGAGAGTTAGAAGTGATAACTGTAGTGAGTTCAAGAACACAAGAATTGATGAGTTGTGTGATGAATTTGGAATTAGACATCAATTCTCGGCCAAATACACTCCATAATCAAATGGCCTTGTTGAGAGGAAGAATAGAACTTTGATTGACATGGCAAGATCAATGTTGAGTGAGTACAATGTGAGTCAATCTTTTTGGGCCGAAGCTATCAACACGGCTTTCTACTGTAGCAATCGCTTATATTGTCACCCATTGAAAGAGAAGACACCGTATGAGCTCTTGAATGGTAGAAAGCCCAACATTGCATATTTTTGGGTCTTTGGTTGCAAATGCTATATTTTGAAGAAAGGCACTAGATTGGGCAAGTTTGACAAGAAATGTGATGAAGGATTTTTGCTTGGATACTCAACCACTAGCAAAGCATATAGAGTTTGGAATTTGGCAAGTGGTACTCTTGAAGAGGTTTATGATGTGGAATTTTATTAAACCAAGGGTTCCCAAGATGAGAATGACAACTTGGAAGATGTTAGAGGCATTCATCTTTCAAATGCCATGAAGAACATGGATGTTGGTGAATTGAGGCCTAGCCAAGTGAATGTTGATGAAGATGATCAAGTGCAAGTGCTCTCTAACTCAAATGTACAAGTTGATACTAATGAAGCAAGTACAAGTGTCTCTCATGACAATGTGCAAGATCAGCAAGTGGATAGTACATCATCTCAACCCAATGATCAAGCAAGTGCAAGCAATGTTTCTATTCTCCAACCAACCAATATTGCAAGAGATCATCCATTGGACAATATAATTGGAGATATCTCTAGAGGTGTACAAAGAAGATCAAGATTGGCTTCATTTTGTGAGCATTTCTCATTTATGTCATCCATTGAACATAACAAGATAGATGAAGCATTGAAGGATGTTGATTGGGTGAATGCAATGCATGAAGAATTGAATAACTTCACAAGAAATCAAGTATGGGAATTAGTTGAAAGACCAAAGAACCACAATGTGATTGGAACCAAATGGGTCTATAGAAACAAGCAAGATCAAGATGGGATAGTAGTGAGGAACAAAGCAAGATTGGTAGCACAAGGTTACACACAAGTTGAAGGTCTTGACTTTGGAGAAACATATGCCCCTGTTGCTAGATTGGAAGTAATTAGAATCTTGCTAGCCTATGCTTGTGCCCACAACATCAAGCTACATCAAATGGATGTCAATAGTGCATTTCTCAATGCCTACTTCAATGAAGAAGTATATGTTGAGCAACCTCCCGGTTTTGAAGATGACAAGAAGCCCGACCATGTGTATAAGTTGAAGAAAGCCTTATATGGCTTGAAGCAAGCGCCTAGAGCATGGCATGAGGGGTTGAGGAATTTCCTACTCTCTAAAGGGTTCATGATGGGCAAGGTTAACACCACTCTTTTTACCAACAAGATTGGCAAGGACTTGTTTGTGTTGCAAATCTATGTTGATTACATCATATTTGGATCAACCAATCAAGACTTTTGTGAAGAGTTTGGAAAGATGATGGCTAATGAGTTTGAGATGTCCATGATTGGAGAGTTGAGTTACTTCCTTGGTCTTCAAATCAAGCAATTGAAGAATGGTACATTTGTGATTCAAGGCAAGTACATCAAAGACATGCTTAAGAAGTTTGGCATGAGTGATAGTAAAGCCACAAGTACACCAATGGGAACAGATAGAAATTTGGATAGTGATGCAAGTGGCAACATGGTGGATCAAAAGTTGTATCGGTCTATGATTGGAAGCCTACTCTATGTGACCGCATCAAGGCCGGATGTCATGTTTAGTGTATGCATGTGTGCAAGATTTCAATCCTCACCAAGAGAAAGTCATTTGAAGGCTATAAAGAGAATATTGAGGTACTTGAAGCATACACAAAATGTTGGTTTGTGGTATCCCAAAGGAGCAAAGTTTGAGCTAGTTGGTTACTCTGACTCGGATTATGTAGGATGCAAAGTTGAAAGGAAGAGCACCTTGGGCACATGTCAATTGTTGGGAAGATCACTTGTTTCATGGTCATCAAAGAAGCAAAATATTGTTGCATTATCAACCGCTAAAGCCGAATACATATCCACCGGTAGTTGTTGTGCACAAATACTTTGGATGAAGGCCACCTTGAATGACTTTGGAATCAAGTTCAAGAAAGTGCCATTGCTTTGTGACAATGAGAGTGCGATCAAGCTCACCAACAATCCGGTTCAACATGCAAGAACAAAGAACATTGATGTCCGCCACCATTTCATAAGAGATCATCAACAAAAAGGGGACATTTGCATTGAAAGTGTGGGCACCGAAGATCAACTTGCCAGCATATTCACCAAGCCATTGGATGAGAAGAGCTTTTGCAAGCTAAGGAATGAGTTGAACATATTGGATTTCTCAAATATGTGTTGATGCACCCCCCACTTCTATGACATGCCTCTCCTTCAAGCAATCCAAGGTAAAAGTTGATTGACATGCATACATCCTTTGCTAAGGACATGTTTAATGCATCTAGTCATTCCTCATGTCTTATAGGCTCATTCATGAAAATTAAATGAATTTGATGCTTGTATGGCACCGCTATTGCTTCTATGTATGACTTGGTCTAGTGGTAGCATATGACATGTTTGTGGGCTTGTGAACCTAGTGTTTGATCTAGAAAATGAGCTATAAGTGTTTAACTCAACATGGTATAAGATAACCCTTGCAATGAGGTGTGAAGAAGCTTGTCTTTGGATCAAACCAAGTTAAATATCTTAGGCAAGTGTTCTAGATTGAACCAAATTTGAGAAAATGATCCTCACTCCATTGATTGGCATTGATAATCTTCAACTATCTAAAATTTAACCTTTGTGGTCATTGATGACAAAGGGGGAAAAATAGTGCACAAAGATAGTAAAAGATAACAAAGGGGAGAACTTTGACATAGGGGGAGAAATATGACAAAATAAGGGGATCAATTAAAATTTGAGCACACAAGTAGGGGGAGCAAGCTCATAAACTTGATTGATGCATTTGAATGTGCATTTCATATGTTTGCTTTCATGGCACAAGTTTTAATTAAAATTCCATGCTTGTGTGGTGGATGCTAGTTGTAGGTTTGAATGATGAAATGAAAAACTAGCATGCATAGGATGAGTAACTAGACTTGTATTTATATTGTAAAAACTAGACCCTTGCTTCTAATGTTGATCTCACGGGGTATTTTAGTTTTTGTGTATGTCTAGTTACTAATGATGCTAAGGATAGTATAATGGTGCACTCTGATTGGTATCACGCTTCAAAGGTCCATCTCTTATACCTTAGCATTATTTGGTAGACATTACTCTCCTACAACTCAAATCTATGCATATGTGCAAGCTTCAATCCAAACTCTTAGCACATATGTAGGGAGAGCTAATGCTACCATTTCGGGTTCATGAAACTTGTCCATATCCATTTACACATGGTAAATATGCTTAGGCAAGCAACATGGATTCAAATGAATTTCAATTCATATCTTTGTGAAAGGGTTGTCATCAATTACCAAAAAGTGGGAGATTAAAAGCTCTAGTTTGGTTTTGGTGAATTGATGAAACCCTAAGTGCTAACCTAGTTTATCTAAGTGATTATGAGATAGGTGGTACTATTCCAAGTGGTGGAGCAATGGTGAAGATCATGATGATGATGTAACAATGGTGATGATCAAGTGCTTGGACTTGGAAAAGAAGAGAAAACAAAAAGCTCAAGGCAAAGGTGATACTCCATATGAGCTTTTTGGTTTGGTGATCGAGACACTTAGCAAGTGTGATCACATTTAGGATCGATAGTCATACTATTAAGAGGGGTGAAACTCGTATTGGAATGCAGTTATCAAGGTGCCACTAGATGCTCTAACTCATTGCATATGCATTTAGGATATAGTGGAGAGCTAACACCCTTGAAAATATTTGTGAAAATATGCTAACACACATGTACAAGGTGATACACTTGGTGGTTAGCATATTTGAGAAAGGGTGGAGAAGTTGGAGTTGAAAAGGAGTTAGTCGCGTTGGTCACAGGGTGACCGGACGTGTCCGGAATTGGGACCGGACGCATCCGGTACGTTACCCTAGCTCAGGCAAGTGCTAAAGAGGTGATCGAACACGTCCGGTATTCTAGCCAGGCACAGGCAGTGTGGCCGGGTTGATCGAATGCTGGCTCAGTTGTGACCGGCACGTCTGGTCACCTTTTGCCACAATGGAGCAACGGCGCGCATCCGATCGGGCGTACCAGACGCGTTCGATCGCGGTTCAGAGGCTCTGGTAGCTCTCTAGACTCGACCTGACGCTGCTTCGCCTGTGTCCATTCGATCTCTAGCGTCGTGTCCAATCGGTTGTGTCAGAGTGTGACAGAGAGAGCCATTGGTCCACGAATGGCTAATTCATTTGAAGGGGACACGTGGCTCTCGCAGAGCGACCGGACGCAGCGACTGGACATGTTCGGTCACCACACCGGACGTGTCCGGTCACCACATAGATAGCCCAATAATAGAGGTAACGGCTCTATTGTTTGGGCGTGTCTATAAATATCTTTGGGCTGGCTCTAGCTCACCCTCTTGGCCATTTGCATTGACATAGCAACCTTGTGAGCTTAGCCAAAGTCCTCCCACTCATGTCCATCATTGATTCATCATCTTTGTGAGATTGGAAGTGAATCCAAGTGCATTGCTTGAGTAATTGCATCTATAGGCACTTGGTGTTCGTGTTTCACTATGGGATTTGCTTGTTACTCTTGGTGGTTGCCGCCACCTAGATGGCTTGGAGCAGTGAGGATCATCGAGCGGAGGTTGGTGATTGTCTTCGGCTCCGATCGTGGTGATTGTGAGGGGTTCTTGACCTTTCCCTAGCAGAGAGCCAAAAGGTACTCTAGTGGATTGCTAGTGGCTTATGTGATCCTCATATTGTGTTGGTTGTGCGGCACCCTATTGAGGGTTTTGTAACATCCTGGCCCAGGGCTTAACAGGATTAATAGGATACTCAAACCAATAAGTTGCAACTTCTTTTCCAGAAGCCCATCTGCAAATAACTCTGAGGTTAAGCGTGCTTGGCCTGGAGCGATGGGTGACTGACCGGGAAGTTCTTCCTGGGTGCGCACGAGTGAGGACAAAGTGCGCAGAAAAGACCTGTGTTGGTCTGTAAGGGCAGTCTATATCCTAGAGAAGCTGCCAGATGTAAGCGGGCCTAGCCTCGGAGAGGCGGGACGTTACAGAATGGTATCAGAGCTGACTCTCGCGGTTTCATAGGCGCGTGTGTCGTAGTTGGGCAGGCACGGTACGCATGGCTGGAGTGGTCCTAGAGTGGTCACACAGCATGGTACATGCGCTGGCACTGGACACATGGATGTGGCCAAGAGGGGACGTTCCTGGCTTAGGATTGACCGACGAGGACATCGGTCTCTTTAGGGGGTGAGGATGTAACATCCCGGCCCAGGGCTTAATAGGATTAATAGGATACGCATACCAATAAGTTGCAACTTCTTTTTCGGAAGCCTATCTGCAAATAACTCCAAGGTTAAGCGTGCTTGGCCTGGAGCGATGGGTGACCGACCGGGAAGTTCTTCCTGGGTGCGCACGAGTGAGGACAAAGTGCGCAGAAAAGACCTGTGTTGGCCTGTGAGGGCAGTCTATATCCTAGAGAAGCTGCCAGATGTAAGCGGGCCCGGCCTCGGAGAGGCGGGACATTATAGGTTTGGCGTGTGATATCAATTAGCATGTGAACCTCCAAGTGAGTGAATCGCCACAACGAGAACTAGCTTGCTGGCAAGCAAGTGAACCTCGGTAAAAAAAATTATTGTGTCATCATTTGATTCTGAGGTGATTGGTCTTCATTGGTATTCATTCTTGTGATTGATTGGTTCAATCCTTGACTCGGTGGTATAACCATCTTGCTCTCTCTCTTAACATTACCGCAAACTAGTTGTCAAGCTCTTTAGTGTAGCTAGTCGTGAGAGCTTGTTAGTTTGGTTAGTGTGGCTCTTTAGTTAGTCTTTGATAGCACACTAACTTAGTGTAGTGACATAGCCATTGTGTGGATAGAGACTATAGAAACTAGAATTGTGGTAGGTGGCTTGCATTTTTAGTAGGCTAGCATAAGACTCGCTTCACCTCATATTTGTCTAACCGGTTTGCTAAGTGTTTTTATAGAAATTTTTTATAGGCTATTCACCCCCTCTAGCCATTAGGACCTTTCAAGTGGTATCAGAGCCGTGGTCACCGTGATTTGAGGCTTAACAACCTTCGGTGTCAAAATGTCTCAAATCAACAACACCAAGAAGCCACCCCAATTTGATGGCACAAATTATCCATATTAGAAGTCAAAGATGACCACACATATCAAGTCAATCAATAGAAGGGTGTGGAAGGTGGTAGAAACCAAAATTGGGATAGCCGATCCGGAGAATCCCACCGCGGCCGAAGAAGTGCTTCTCCAAAACAATGGCATTGCTCTAAGTGCCATTCATGATGCAATTGATGAGAGAACATTTGAGCAAATCAAGAACATTGATACGGCTCATGAGGCTTGAAAGAAGTTGGAAGAATCATTCGAGGGCACCAAGGCAATAAAGGGTGCCAAGGCATACATTCTCAAGAAGAAATTTGCTAGCTTCAAGATGAAGGAAGATGAGAGTGTACCGGACATGTTCCATCAGATGGAAGTGCTTGTCAATAATCTCAAAGCACTTGGTGAGAAGGTGGAGGACAAGGACTTCTCTCATAAGTTCTTGAGATGCTTTCCCGCAAGATTTGGCATGTTGGTCACCTTGCTAATGAGGACCGGTTTGGACACAATGACACCAAATCAAATCTTAGGAGATATCATGACCGATGATGCTTATAGAGATGATGATGAGAAGGAAGAAAAGAGGGAGAAGAGAGATGAGAAGAAGGATGACAAGAAGAAGAGTGTGGCATTCAAGGCCACATCATCCAAGGGCAAGGCAAAGCAAGAATCATTAAGTGAAGATGAAGACTTGAGCTTTGATGGGATGGATGATGAGAAGATGGCTCTCTTTGTCAAGAGATTTGGCAAGTTCATAATAAAGAAGGGCTACCATGCTAAAAGAAAGGAGTCTTCATCCAAGAATAAGGAAGTGTCAAGAAGGTGCTTCAATTGTGGAAGCAAGGATCATCTTGTTGCACAATGCCCATACAATAGCGACAATGATGATGACAACAAGAAGAGTAAGGAGAAGGACAAGAAGGAAAGGAAAGAGAAGAAGGACAAGATGACCATCAAGAAGAAGAATGATGGTTCATATGTGGTCACTTGGGATAGTGATGCTTCCTCAAGTGATGATGATGATAGTGATGATGACAAGACCACCAAGAAGAAGGCTCTTGCAAGCATTGCTATCAATGAGAAGCCTTCTCTCTTCGACACTCCATCATGCTTCATGGCTAAGGCCACTAAGGTACAAACTTGTGATGATGGATGTGATGAGGAACATGATAATAAAAGTGAAAGTGAAAGTGACAATGATGATGAACCCACTAAAGATGAATTAATTGACATGTTAGAAGATGCTAAAGAACATTTTGACATTAAGAGAAGGGAATGCAAAAACTTGCGAAAGGAACTAAAAGCCCTTAAGCAAGCCTTTGATGAGCTCAATGCATCTCATGAGAGGCTAGAGGAAGCCCATGAGAAGCTTGGCAAGGCTCACAAGAAGCTTAAAAAAGCTCATTCCTCTTTACTTAATGAGCAAAATGAGAAGGAGCATGTTGTAACAAGTGACAAAGGCTTAACTTGTGATATAATTGATGAATCATTCTACAAGCCTATCATTGTTGCTCCCACTAATTGTTCTTGTAGCACGTCTACTTCAACCTCATCTAGTAGTGATGGTTTCACTTGTGATGCCTCACTAATGGTTGAGAATGAGACCCTCAAGAAGGAGGTCAATGAGCTCACTCGCGCCTTAGGCAAAGCCTATGGCGGTGAGGACCGCTTGCTTATGTGCTTGGGTAGCCAAAGAGCTTCTCTCTACAAAGAGGGATTGGGTTATACCCCCAAGAAAGGCAAGGCGGCCTTTGGTCCTCACAAGACTAGTTTTGTGAAGAACAATGGTCGGTTTTGCACTAGTTGCAAGCAAGTTGGTCATAAAAGAGCATGAGTGCAAGACCAAGAACAAGAAAGCTAATGTATCCTCAATTAAACTTGATTCTTTCTATGTGCTTACTAAGGGTACAAATGGTGTGAAGGCTAAGTTCATTGGTGCACCATGGATGGGCTCAAGGAAGAATGCCATTTGGGTGCCAAAGAGCTTGGTCACTAACCTTCAAGGGCCCAAGCAAGTTTAGGTACCTAAAAAGAATTGATCTTCTTTTATAGGTCAATTACAAAGTCGGAGGAAGGCATTGGGTTCTTGATAGTGGGTGCACTTAATACATGACCGGAGATGCAAGAATGGTCAACTCAATCAATACAAATGGCAATGATGGTTATGATAGTATCCCATTTGGTATTTTGGCCAGGCGCGGGCAGTGTGGCCATGTTGATCGGACGCTGGCTCGGTTGTGACCGACGTGTCTGGTCACCTTTTGCTACAGTGGAGCAACGGCGCGACTGGACACGTAGGGGCTGCGTCTGGTTGTGGTGACGTGGCACACGGGAGTTGAGCCAGCAAGGAGCGGACGTAGGGGCGAGTCCGATCGGGCGTACCGGACGCGTCTGGTCACGGTTCAGAGGCTCTAGGAGCTCTCTGGACTCGACCTGACGCTGCTTCGCCTATGTCCATTCAGTCTCTAGCGTCGCATCCGATCGGTTGTATCCAAGTGTGATAGAGAGAGCCGTTGGGGCGCCAACGGCTAATTCATTTGAAGGGGACACGTGGCTCTCGCGGAGCGACCGTACGTGTCCGGTCACCACGCAAACCGCCAAATAATAGAGATAACGGCTCTATTGTTTGGGCGTGTCTATAAATATTGTTTGGCTGGCTCTAGCTCACCCTCTTGGCCATTTGCATTGATATAGCAACCTTGTGAGCTAAGCCAAAGTCCTCCCACTCATCTCCATCATTGATTTATCATCTTTGTGAGACTGGGAGTGAATCCAAGTGCATTGCTTGAGTGATTGCATCTATAGGCACTTGGTGTTCGTGTTTCGCTGCAGGATTCATTTGTTACTCTTGGCAGTTGCCGCCACCTAGATGGCTTGGAGTAGCGAGGATCGTTGAGCGGAGGTTGGTGACTATCTCCGGCTCCGATCGTGGTGATTGTAAGGGATTCTTGACCTTTACCCGGTGGAGAGCCAAAAGATACTCTAGTGGATTGCTCGTGGCTTGTGTGATCCTCATCTTGTGTTGGATGTGCAGCACCCTATTGAGGGTTTGGCATGTGATGCCAATTAGCGCGTGAACCTCCAAGTGAGTGAATCGCCACAACGAGGACTAGCTTGCCGACAAGCAAGTGAACCTCAGTAAAAAATCATTGTGTCATCATTTGATTCCGAGGTGATTGGTCTTCATTTGTATTCATTCTTGTGATTGATTGGTTCATTCCTCGACTCGGCGGTATAACCATCTTACTCTCTCTTTACATTACCGCAAACTAGTTGTCAAGCTCTTTAGTGTAGCTAGTCGTGAGAGCTTGTTAGTTTGATTAGTGTGGCTCTATAGTTAGCCTTTGAGAGCACACTAATATAATGTAGTGACATAGCCATTGTGTGGATAGACACTATAGAAACTAGAATTGTGGTAGGTGGCTTGCATTTTTAGTAGGCTAGCGCAACACTCGCTTTGCCTCATATTTGTCTAACCGGTTTGCTAAGTGTTGTTGTAGAAATTTTTTAATAGGCTATTCACCCCCTCTACCCATTAAGACCTTTCACTAGGTCAAACTATGAGTAATTTCTTACATTGCTTTTAAGCCAGGCCATGACAGAAGCTTACAAATCTATTATATCTATGCTGCAATGTTCAAAGAAGTCCTGACATTCGGGTCTAAAGATTATAAGATTAATCAAAAAGAATATGCACCATTGGATTTAGTCTAGTGTAAAAATATTATATTGGGTGTAAATACACGGGCAGATGCAAATCAAAGCTTCTGCAATTAACAATGACCACACAACAATTAAACAATGACAAGGAACGAACTCCAGCAATATCAGCTCATGTAGAAATTGAGTCAAAGAAAATTATCATGAACCTTATACAATGAACATCACAAGTGGAGGCACAAATTAATGGGAAGTGAATCAGTGGATGATAATCAAAAGAATCAAAATTTAAACAACATCTCCAACAACGTGGGTCGATGATAGAAAATGAGCGAAAACATACACCAACCGGCGAGGAATCCATTTCAAGTTTATCTAGTGCTTTGCTATTCGATGATGCAATTGAGTATCCACACATGTGTTTTCTTGATTTGGATTCCTAATAAAAACATGAACAATAATTAAATAAGTCAGTCATGTTCATGCCAAAAGATTACATTTCTATAAATACCCAAGGGAAATTAGACATGTAGAATGTAAGTACAAAGCACACATCATTTTCTTATGTTAATTACCATTTTTAGAATGAAAGGTGGCAATACCAGAGTATATATATGTGTTCAATTGGATATAACTAAAACTTTTATCCAAATTATCGAATGCGATAAAAGCTTGAACTACATAGGAAGGACTAGATGTTTTTAATAGAACAAAAAAGAATATATATATAGTAATAGTCTAGATCCAACAAAAGATATAGAAAATAACATATAAATACACACATACATATAGAACATATATGGAAACAAACATTGTTATGGAATTCAAACAATGTTACAATTGGATTTTTGCGGTGGTTCTAAAAAGCAAGGGAACCTTGGGGAACGTCTGTGGTAGGGATTATTCGCACACATAAACTATGCAAGCTGGACACATCAATATCCTTGCACGCCAATAAGAAATCATGGAAGTAATTATATTGCCATAGCTCTAAGATTTCCATGTTGCTCTTTCCTTGTGTTTGTGGCTAGAAAGTTTTCCATCACAATTAATTGATGTTGCAAAAGTGGAAACAACTGAATATAGTGTATCAAATCTAATGATCATGGCTCAAATTTGACGGCTTTCATCAGCAACTAGGAGAAGAACAAGTTTCTACAGCTGATATTCACTACTTCACAAAACTTAACCGAGGCAGGCAAGCCAACCGCCTCGAACGGTAAATGGGGTATTTTTTTGAGGCGGTTGGACGCCCGCCTCGGTTAATCAGTTAAAAAAACAAAAAACGAAAAAAAATCCATGGACAAGCCCGGCGAGCCCATCCACGCGCCGCCGCCTCAGCTGCTTGCCGGTGACGCATCCCCGCCGGACCGCCAGGATCCGCCCGCTCGCCTCTGCATCTGGTCGCCCGCCGCCGGATCCGGCCTCCGGCAGCCGAGATTCGGGCGCACGTCGCTGGATCGGGTCGCACGCCGACCACCGCCAGATCTAGAGCAAGGGCGCGGCTGCTGCCCCTAGCCACCACGTCACCGTCGGGAGAGGGGAGGAGCGCCGCCACGACCATATCCACCACCGGGAGAGGGGAGGAGAGCCGTCGCAACCGGATCCACCGTCGCCGCGACCGGATCCGCCTTCGCTAACGCCAGTGCAGCCGGACCTGGAGGTGGATGATCTCCTATGCCGGCCACCGGGGACTGGAGGTGGCGGCCGCCGCGCCCGAACTCCTCCACCACCGTCTCTCTTCACCACCGCCGGGATCTGCCTTCGGGCCGCCGGATCCACCTTCGGGTCACCGGGATCTGCCTTCTTGCACTGCACAAGGGAGAGGAGGGCGCACCGCCGCGTTGCGCGATGGAGAGGGAGGCCACACCGCCGCTGCCGGAAGGAGCCTCCCTGTGCGCGCCGCCACCCCGAGAGAGAGAAAAAGAGAGAGGAGAGTGGTCACCTCTGCAACATGAGAGAGGAGAGAGAGACGTTTTCTAACTTGTGCGGCTATGGCTAAGGGAGAGATCCGTGACCGGAGTGAGGGGGCGTCGGGCGCGCCTGACGTGGCTGGGGAGGGAGGGAGGAGCGCGGCTAGGGAGGGAGTGAGGCTGGGGAGGGAACCCTCAAGTCTGGTATATATATGTGCGCCTGGAACTAGGCCTCTTGGGCTAGCGGGCTGGGCCTGATTTGCCGAGGCGGTTGAGTTATAGTGCTCGCCTCGGTTAATGATTTACCGAGACGGTTCCGTTAAGATGCCCGCCTCTGTTAATATATATTAACCGAGCCGGTCCTGTTAGGTTGCCCGCCTCGGTTAATGATCAACCGAGGCGGTTGTTGGCCCGACTGCCCTGCCTCGAATAACCGATGCGGGCAGCCAGGCCAACCGCCTCCGAGCCCAAAAGCTAAATGTTGTGCAAAAGATTTTCTGTAGTAGTGATTATAACTAAATCACGAAAAGCATATTTGTTTTTTAATTTTTTGTGCAATTAGTTTACTGATTTTCCAATGCACATGAGTGAGAAGCTCGCAAGTAAGACAACGAAGAACATTAGAGGGCAAAAGAGGCCCAATCCGGCAACATTAGAGGGCAAAAGAGGCCCAATGTAATGCACAAGATTGTCCAAACATTAAATTTAGAGGAGGGCAAAAGAACAAAAAAATAATTATGGTTTTATTGAGGAATGGAGTTGAAGAAAAAGAAATTAAAGACTATCTTTGGTTTAGTATCAATAGAAATAGCACAACCACATGATATAGAAGTGGGAAAAAGAAGATGAAAGAATGATGATAATAGCTTTAAGAGAAAATTGATTAGTGATAGATGAGAAATTTTATAATGGTTGAAAAAAACATGGACTATCCATTGGACAAGATCGGACGGTGGAAAAATAGGAGGTACCCAACTGAAAGTACCTTAAGGTACCAAATAGGTGGGGGTAGTACTAAATTAGGTGGGTCCAGTACCAAAATAGGTGGGGCAATATCAATTTTTCATTTTATATTTTATTTTCAAATAAGGGTAAATTAGTTATTTTAGTACTGCCATTCAAGAGAAAAATGGGATTTTCCATGTCATCTCTATCTGAATATATATGAAGCAATGTCGTGTCCGGTGACTCCCATCTCAGGGTGCATGCGCCCCGGCCGGGCCGGCGTTTCCTACGACTTATGCGATCGTGCTGCAGTTCTTCTTGCTTTCTTCTCTACCGCACCTTTCCGTGGTTCTTCAGTTCTTCTCTTTCCCTTTCCCTGTTACTTGCTGCTAGGAGCTAGAGCCTACCTTGAGTCAGCAGCGCCGGCGGGTTCCACACCGGCAAGCACCGCGCCGGAGTCGCACCCACTAGCTCGCGTCGCGATCTCCACAACCGCATGAACTAGTGGTGCTCGGTGGAGAACTGGAGATGTCCTCCATCGACCTGTCTACTCCCTGTAGGTCAGCTTGAGGGCTCTTGAGCTGCCCCGGTGAAAGAGTCTTGAGCTTGCTGCAGCTTGCCATGCCTAACAGCACTGCAGCAGTCAACGCAGCTTGCTACCATGGTACTTTTCCAACCATTATAAAAGATCTTAGTGATAGATATTATTATTCGATCAATGCAATTGGATGAACAAAGAGATGACTAATATGGTCAAACTAATAAACAAAAACTATATAAAAAATGTTTTAAGAAAAATCCAAATGTTATATAATGGAAATAAAAGAAGCTACCTTCCCGCACTATTTGTGCATGGGCCTCCTTGCTAGTTAAAAGTATTCTCTTATGAATTAATCAAAATTCAATTAATATTGTTCAAAAAGTTCATATATTTGAAAAAATAACACCCAAGCAACAAATAGTGATGGTACTTCTTTTGTCAGGAATCAGACCCATCTGATGTTTCCATAGGAAGAAGGGTTATGAATGAACTTACAGCTGAATGTGATGACGCTCATGTGATGGGAGTGCTGACGATCAAATCATTGCCGATGGGTGATATTTAGCATTTTGACTGAGTAACCAATATGTTAGTACTTATTAGTAGTTAGTAGTCAAAAACCTTTATTATGTGTTACTTACAAGGACAAGCGCGGCCGTACAAACATGACACAGCGGCAACATATATATAGACGACAGCGTATGGGAAATTTTGTACGTACTAGTGTACTACCTAGGAGGCTAGGAGTCTTAGGACACTGGAGAACACGCCATTGATCTTAGCAATCCTCGCTCCTCCGATCCTCTCCTGTGTACAGCTCGTCAGCGAATTCAAAATTTAGACGTGCTAGCTGTGCATACATAAGTTTTCGCCAATTCTCCGCCTGTTCGCTTGCTCGTATCTGGCTTATAAGCCATGGTTTATCAGCCAACGAACAGTATTTTTCTCTCACACCAAACCAGCCAACCGTACTTTCAGACATGGCTTATAAGCCAAACCAGCCCAAATGAACAGGGCTATCTCCTTTCACACAGCTCTTCCTTCTATCATGGCCTCACTGCTGCCTCTGCTCGTGTGTGTCATCCTTTGCACCTACTACTCCCTCGCTCATGGAGGCAACGAGCACGGCTTTGTAGCGGTGCCAACCACTGCTTCTGAGCCAGAAGCAGTATGCTCTACATCGAGAGGTACATGATCTGAATAGTACTGTTGTCTCTGAATATATACACCTCAAATCAAAATAAGTGAAGTTACCTCGCTCCCATGCATGCAATGAGTTTTCAGTGAGGCTGGACCCGGAAAGCAACACCGTGTTCGTGCCACTGGTGCACCGGCACGGGCCGTGCGCGGCGACGCAGAGCTCTGACAAGCCGTCCTTCAGCGAGAGACTCCGCCGAAGCCGTGCCCGCTCGAAGTACATCATGACTAGGGTGTCCAAGGGCATGGAGGGTACGACGCGAGACGACGCCAACGTGAGCATCCCGACTCACCTGGGCGGCTCCGTGGACTCGCTGGAGTACGTGGTCACCGTGGGCTTGGGCACGCCGGCCGTGTCGCAGGTCCTCCTCATGGACACCGGCAGCGACCTGTCGTGGGTGCAGTGCAAGCCCTGCAACTCCACCACGTGCTACCCGCAGAACGACCCCCTGTTCGATCCGAGCAAGTCTTCCACGTACGCTCCCGTCCCCTGCAACACCGACGAGTGCAGGAACCTCACCCGTGATGGCTACGGCGGCAACTGCACGAGCGGCGGCGGCGCCCAGTGTGGATTCGCCATCACGTACGGAGACGGCTCGCAGACGACGGGCGTGTACAGCAACGAGGCGCTGACGCTGGCGCCTGGGGTGGCCGTGAAGGATTTCCACTTCGGGTGTGGCCACGACCAGGGCGGCAACAACGACAAGTACGACGGCCTCTTGAGTCTCGGAGGCGGAACGGAGTCGCTCGTCGTGCAGACGTCCTCGGTCTACGGTGGCGCCTTCTCATACTGTCTCCCGGCTCTAAACAGCCAAGCGGGGTTCCTTGCCCTCGGCGCCACGAGCGGCGGCGGCAACGCATCCAGCTTCGTGTTCACGCCGATGATCCAAGAACACAAGACATATTACGTGGTGAATATGACCCGCATCACCGTAGGCGGGGAGTCCATCGACGTCCCGCAGTCGGCGTTCTCCGGGGGCATGATCATAGACTCCGGCACGGTCGTCACACAACTCCAGCACACTGCGTACAGCGCGCTGAAGGTCGTGTTCCGGAAGGCCATGGCGGCGTACCCGCTGGTGCCGAACGGAGAGCTCGACACCTGCTACAACTTTACCGGCTACAGCAACGTCACCCTGCCGAGGGTTGCTCTCACGTTCAGTGGTGCCGCCACCATCGACCTCGACGTCCCCAATGGGATTTTGTCGGACGACTGTCTCGCTTTCCAGGAGTCAGGGCCGGACGACCAACCCGGAATCCTTGGCAATGTGAATCAGCGCACACTGGAGGTCCTGTACGACGTCGGTCGTGGTAGAGTCGGATTCCAGGCTGCTGCCTGCTGAAGTATTGGTTTACCAATTCACAAGAGTGATTTAAATCAGCCATACTCATTATAGAAAGAGAAATAATGTCAAGGTTTAGGTACTTTAGGGATGACAAAGAAGCTGAATACTCACTCTTTGGTTACCTGAGACTACTGTGTTTATGTTTGTCAACATCCTTGAGGCCTTCGCTTCAAATTTCAAAAAATAACCCAAAGCAGACAACATTTTTTAGAATTAGTTTTTATGAAAATCAAAAGGCACCTGCTTCATAAGACAATAACATGAATACTTACTCATCTCGTGGCAATGCATAGTTTTGTTCTGCTGCCCAAGAGCTGGCGACCATGCATGGAGGGCGGAGGCTATCTCGTACGTGAACTGCGGTAAGATGTAAAAGGAAAAAGTTAAAATGAAACAGTAATAAGATGTAAAACATTGAAAAGATGTCCGGCAGCCTCCGTTTACACAAGAATCGATCTAAGCACAGGGAGCAAATATATGGTACTGGATTATTGATATATTTATTTCCTAGTTCTACGATCAGAGGTTACAGAAAGCAGATAACAAAAAACAGTTAGTCTCTATTGGAGTACCTTTTGAACATTTGAAATGCATTCTTACGCAACCAAAGGGAACTTGCCAAATCATTGCAAGGACAGCAAGACAGGGAAATGATATAGATGGAGCAGAGCACCAAGCAGGTGAGATATCCATTAAGGAACATAGCTCCAAGCACACTTGAATTTTCTCTGTTCATGGATATTTTATTGTCAAAAAAATTAGGAAGTCCTGTAGAAATTTCAGCAATAAACCTAAGTTTAATTGTAACTCACCATTCATATTGTATTTGACCTAGCCGCTTACTTTCCGGCGAAGGTGCGCAGGAGATAGGATTGGAACTGTGTCTCTCACTCCCTCCTGGCCGACCGAAGCAGATAAGATGCGACGGCGCCGCGACGGAGGCGAGCTTCTGCGGTCCGACGCAGAGCTGAGAAGACGGCCGTCTGGAGCGCATCCGCAGCAGCACGCCGTTCTTTTCGGCCAAGCGGGTGGTGCGGTATGGCTGTGGAGCACTGGAGCAGTGATGGGACGGGAAGCCGAGAAGGGGCTGTCGTCATGTCATCGGCCAGGGAGAAGAATTGAGGGAAGAGAGCAAGGAAGGCGTGGAGTAATACGCGGGCGTAGAAAGAATGGACACTGGACAGGCAAGGACGAAACGAAACGCTGGGTAGCGTTGGTTCCACGCCGAGCTTCAAGCAGAACACAACGATGGCCTGATGATACGCGCCAGCACGACATAGAGATCACGTATCGAGGGAGCGAATTGCTGAATCCGCGTATGCGCTAGGAGTGCCGCGGATCCCACGCGCCATATGAACTTTCATGTGTGTAGTTTTGGTGATTTAGATTACAATCCAAGAACTAACATGTTAAGATGCATTACACCGGCGCAGGAATCAGACGGTGGTGGCTGCGGCGCACGCACTGCTCAATCAGAGAGGAACGCCGGCCGTGTTCTCGGGGGAGGCCGTGATGACCGCTGCTCATCTCCTCAATCGGTCAACGACCAAGAGCTTGGAAGGCAAGACCCCCTATGAGGCATGGCATGGGCGCACGCCGGCGGTGGGGCATCTGTGGACTTTCTGCTGCTTGGCCTATGTCAATGAGCTGAACCAGCTCGGCAAGCTGGATGACCGCAGCACATCGGGGCGTCTTTATCGGCTACGCAGAGACCGTCAAGGCCTATCGAATCCTCGATCCTGTGTCCCAGCACATGCGCATGGTGCGCGATATCGTCTTCGATGAAAGGCACGGCTACGACTGGACGAAGGGAGGCAGTGGTGGCACGGCACCGGTGGCGACTGACTTCGTCGTCGACTACACGCGGTTCGGGGGAGCTGGGGTAGCACAGAGTGCATCTCCGACGGCGTCCAGTTCATCTACCTCGATGTCTCCCACACTACTAGCTCCACCGCGTTCGCCGTCCCCAGGCTAGGAGGGGTCTGAGGGTGCACCTACGTCGGCTGCTACTCCACCGATGCCACCGCCTGTTACTCCATCCGCGACGTCGGCTGCTGCTTCTACGACTACGCTGGCCCCTGGTTCACCAACTACACCGGCTGCGACACCAACCACTGTCGGACAGCACGCGCATGTGTTCACCACACTATTGGAGGACGATGAAGACCCCCTCGACGCCACGCACTAGGACACTCCAATGCACTACCGCGCAATGAGTGACATCCTCGGCGATCAGCCACTGCCAGTGCCTACACAGGCAGCGGGAGCTCAACATCCAGCTCCACCTGACGCACGCCAGCGAGCCTGCCACCTATGCCGAGCAGAAGGGGGCGCGACGTGACGCGCTGGATGCAGAAAGAGCTCAAGCCTGTTGAGCGGAACCAAACTTGGGAGGTCGTCGACCTTCCCCATGGACACCGCACCATCACCCACAAATGGTTGTTCAAGCTGAAGAAGGACGACTCAGGGGCAGTGATCAAGCACAAGGCTAGGCTGGTTGCGCGCGATTTTGTCTAGCAAGAGGGGATCAATTACGACGACGCCTTCGCTCCTGTTGCGCGCATGGAGTCGGTCTAAGTCCTCCTTGCGCTTGCAGCTCAAGAAGGATGGCGTTGCCACCATATGGATGTCAAGTCCGCCTTCCTCTCAACGTCGACCTCAAGGAAGAAGTCTATGTGTGCCAGCCGCCAAGCTTCGCCATTGTCATATAAGAAGAGAAGGTGTACCACCTATGTCAGGCTCCACGCACCTAGAACGTGAAGTTGAAGGAGATGGGCTTCCAGCAGAGCGCAAACGAGGCAACGGTGTACCGACAAGGCGCAGCGGGCAAACTGTCCTGCTCATCAGTGTCTATATCGATGACCTCATTATCACTAGCATAGAGAAAATGGCCTTTCACTATGCCATTGTCGACATGAGAAACCTGGGCGTCCTCTGTTTCTACCTTGGCATTGAGGTACGCCAGGACGCTAGCGACATCAGCCTCCGCCAGACGCACTACGTCAAGTGCATCCTCGAGCTAGGCAGGCTGGACTGCTACAATCCAGCCCACTCACTAATGGAGAAGGAGCTCAAGCTGAGTCGTCAAAGCACGGCAAAGGATGTCGATCCAACACTCTACCGATGGATCATTGGCAGCCTCTACCTGGTGCACACCCGGTTGGACTTGATGTTCGCCGTCAGTTGCGTGAGTCGGTTCATGGAACGGCCCACGGTGGAGCACTAGTAGGCTGTCAAGTGGATTCTGCGCTATGTGCCGGGCACCCTTGATTATTGTCTGCACTAAACAAAGGGACCCCGACATGACACACTTCGTTGGCTATTGCGACAACGGCATCGCCGATGACATTGACATAAGCAAGAGCATGAGTGGAACGATGTTCTTCCTCAGCAAGTGTCTTGTGAGCTGGCAATAACTCAGGCAGTGAGTGGTGGCTCTATCAATTTATGAAGCCGAGTACATCGCCGCCGCCACTGCTGCAACTCAAGCTCTATGGCTATCAAGGCTTTTGGGAGAGCTGCATGGCAAGGAAGTCAAAGCAAGAGGGTGGATAGCAAGTCTGCTCTAGCACTCTTCTTTGGATAAATTAGCTCCACAAAATATAATCTTTGTTGACGTAGTAGCCGTACCAGGTAAATAAAATCCCATCCTTCATGATGTTTTACTTCACTTGAAAATAAAATGAGCCAAATTTGATAAAAGAAATATATTTCATATTATTACCCAATAAGTCAATTGGGGTTGAAATATTTAATACCTTGCACTTCTGTATACAACTAAAACATACGGATTGTCAACATCTACCCGGCAGGACCAAAACACTCATACGATCCATATCCGGCAGGCAAATAATCACCGTATCTCATGCGATCCATATCCGGCAGGCAAATAATCACCACATGGAGACACTGGAAGGCAAATAATCACCAATCCTCATGTGGTTTGTACCGCCTCCCAAGCCTCCTTTATGGTCTTTTTGGCGCCCAGCGTTCCCCACATCTCCTTCGGCACCGATCTCATCATTGCGCTCATGGTTTGACGGTTGATTGAGCACCTGACCAAAGTTCCTAGATCGATCGCATCCGAGATCTCCATCACCTCATAGTCTATTTGCATCAACATCGCCAACTCTGCATAGTTTGTGCGAGTCATCATCGGCCATATGCTACGGAACTCTCCTTGACGCCTTGCGATGCCGTGCTAGTGCCTGGCCTGTTGTCCCCCATCTTCTTCGTCTCCGCTCGCCGCCACCTCTTTGGCCAATGGGGATGAGACCACCCTATGTCCTCCACAGCTCTCCTCTGTCACTGGCTGCAACCACGACCGGATCTAATACCAGTTGTTGAAACCAAGACCGAGCTCAGCTCCTGGATTGATGACGGCACACAAGAGATCAGTGGTGATCGCTACGACTAAAACCCTGGAGAAACACACGCGCGAACAGGAGAAGAAGAACACAATGGTGCAGCCAACTACCACAGCTTTTCTACATTTTTTTCATTGCTTTAGATAGATGGATACATGGGATTGGAGCCCGAACACCCCGCCTGGCTCCATGACATCCCTTTCTTTAGGATCGCCATGGCACACGCAGTGCGTGACGTCGTGGCAGGACAGACACATGACGATCATGGCGTGACCAGGGCACATCACCAACCACCCGTAATTCTACATCAAATCAACTAACTGCGACTCTACACAATGTTCAACGGGATTACAACTTGCTACATGACTCAAACTAACAGCTAACAAGCAATGAGCGAGTGAGGCGGTAGTGGCGTCGTGCAGCTCCACTGAATGCTAGCCACGGAAGGATCCTCACCCGAGCAAGTCTTCCATGTACACTCTCATCGCCTGCAACACCGACATGTGTAGGAAGCTCGCCGGAGACCACTACCAGACATGAGGATGCAAGAAGAGTCTATTAAAGAGGTCTTGAGTGTGGGTCCAAGACAGTTGAATCTAACCAACTTCACTTTGGTGCGGACCAAAGACGGTTGAACCACCTAGGATTCATGGCCCTCTCATAAGACGAAGATTAATAATACGGTCTGTTGCTGGCTGTATACATACTTATAGACTACCTTTTGGCATACTCATATAGCAATTGGTTCATCTACGATCCACTTGTTACTCTCACGAAGTTTCTTGGTTCCTATAAACTTACATCCCGCTTCTACTCTCCCTCTCCTTCACGTCAACATATGGTGCACCCTATATCTCTTTACTATACTTGCTCTAACATTTCTATATCCTACTTTGCTAGAAAATACTATTTTAATAGCTGTGATGTCTTTCAGCAAATTCTTACATTGCCATAGTGAAAGGCCATTTATTTTCATACCTGCTAGCGGCGCGAGTACATGTGCTGTGATGAATTTTGCCCACACATAATAATCAAACTTCTGATGGCGGCGATTTAGAATTAAAACATGTATGTGTGTCAATTACAAGAAAAAAGATGGGGCGTACGTGGCAAAGCAGCAACACACAAACGACAAATAGGAAATCTCGTCCTACTAAGAGTTTGAGGACTCCTGGATCCTGATAACAAGACATTTCATCTTAGCAGTCTTCGCGCCCTCAAGGCGGATATCTGTGAATCCAAGTTGAGACATGCTTATATAATTCATCTATGATAAGTTAGTTCGTCCTCATCCTGTCCTTTGTTCAGAGTGCACATATTTTTCCATGGGTTCTCTTCTGCTTCTGTTCGTTGTCTTGTGTAGCTACTGCTGCTACATCGCTCATGGAGGCAACGAGCATGGGTTTGTAGTGGAGCAACGCAGGTCTTATGAGCCAGAAGCAGTATGTTCTGCATCCAGAGGTACGTGTCTACGTGATCTCAATTTCGGCGGCGTCACTTGTTTGGCGGCCTGCACACATGTGACTAATAAGTTACCATACGCATGATGACTTTCAGTGAATCTGGAGCCGAGCAGCGCCACTGTGTCAATGCCACTAGTGCACCGGTACGGCCCGTGCGCGCCGTCACAGTACTCTAACGTGTCGACGCCGTCGTCCTTCTCCGAAACGTTCCGCCATAGCCGCGCCCGCACGAACTACATCATAAGGCAAGCGTCCAAGGGCATGGGCATGGCGAGTACGCCAGACGATGCCGCTGTGACCTTCCCGACACGCCTAGGCGGTTTTGTGGACTCGCTGGAGTACGTCATCACGTTGGGCTTCGGCACGCCATCCGTGCCACTGGTCCTCCTCATGGACACCGGCAGCGATGTCTCGTGGGTGCAGTGCACGCCGTGCAACTCCACCAGGTGCTACCCGCAGAAGGATCCTCTCTTTGATCCGAGCAAGTCCTCCACGTACGCTCCCATCGCCTGTCACACGGACACTTGCAGGAAGCTCGCCGGAAACCACTACCAGAATGGCTGCGCGGGCGGCGGCAGCCAGTGTGGATACTCCGTCGAGTACGCAGACGGTTCGCATAGCAGGGGTGTGTACAGCAACGAGACGCTGACGCTCGCTCCGGGGGTCACCGTCAAGGATTTCCATTTCGGCTGTGGCCACGACCAGCGTGGTCCCAACGACAAGTACGACGGCCTCCTAGGACTCGGAGGCGCGCCAGAGTCGCTCGTCGCGCAGACGTCTTCGGTTTACGGTGGCGCCTTCTCGTACTGCCTCCCGGCGCTAAACAGCGAAGCGGGGTTCCTAGCCCTAGGCGCGCCGCTGAGCGCCAACACGTCGGCCTTCGTGTTCACTCCAATGAGGCACCTGCCGGGGTATGCAACGTTTTACATGGTGACGATGACAGGTATAAGCGTGGGTGGGAAGCCGCTGGACATCCCGCAATCGGCGTTCCGTGGTGGCATGATCATAGACTCCGGCACGATCGTCACGGAGCTCCCGGAAACTGCGTACAACGCGGTGGAGACAGCGCTCCGGATGGCCTTGGCGGCGTACCCCATGGTGCCAAGCGAGGACTTTGACACCTGCTACAACTTCACCGGTTACAGCAATGTCACCGTGCCGAGGGTCGCGTTCACGTTCCGTGGCGGCGCCACCATCGACCTCGACGTCCCCAATGGGATTCTGGTGAAGGACTGCCTCGCCTTCCGGGAGTCAGGACCAGACGTCGGCCTCGGCATCATCGGCAACGTGAATCAGCGCACGCTCGAGGTGCTCTACGATGCCGGCCGTGGTATCGTCGGATTCCGAGCCGGTGCATGCTGAAGCAGTATATGTGGTTCGGTGCTAGTACATGGGAACGTACGTCTGTGTGCTCATGATGCTTATTGATTTTCTTGTGACGTGCTCTGGTTGCGGGTTCCTGATATTTAGCATCTTCCAAGCCAATAGGACGAGCACTTCTTCTTACCAACTCCTTCAGAGATTGGGGCAAGCACAGAATCAGGCACTACTAAATATATTCTGAGAACGACATGCTATATATATGGAGAGTATATTCAGTAGCCGGCTACAAAATAAGTTATTCTATAGCCACCTCTATTTACGATAATTTTATATACTAATTTACAATAGTTTCAATACATATTTACGATAGTTGGGTTACTGTAACACATGGGGATATTTACTATAACGTTATAGTAAACTACTTAGTAAGAAGTTACTATAATATCATAAATTAACATAGTAATTATCGTAACTCAAAGTGGCTATAGAATAAGTTATTTTGTAGCCAGCTACAGGGTAGTTGTCGACAGAATATGCTCGGCAGTCCACCGAGGGGTATCCCGCGATAGTAAATTTGTCGGTGGGGTGCGCGTAATCAGGAACCGGATGGTGACACAAGACGCAGAGACAGCGATTTAGACAGGTTCGGGCCGTCTGATCGACGTAATACCCTACGTCCTGTGTCTTTGGTGTATTGTATTGATCTGTATGTAGATCCGATCTGATAGATCGTTGTGGATCCTATCTACTAGGGGACCCCTACCTCTCCTTATATACTCTGGAGGAGGTAGGGTTACAAGGTAAGTATCCTATTTGGTACTATATAATGTCTTACGGTGCACGCCGAGCAGCGCCGTGCACGCCTTGATCTTGTGGGCTGGGCCACCTCTGATGGTGCAGCCCATGTCTTGGGGGCCATACCCCCACAGCTAGTCCCCGAGCCTGACAGTAGGTGACGTAGTCACGTGGTGGCAGGGTCATAAAGTAGAAAATCAGTCGAAGCAGGCAGCCAGTCCCCGGGCATAGCCTCGAGATGAGAACAAGCACATTCACCGTAAGGTGAAGTGTGCCCACTTAGTCCCCGAGCCTGCTGGAAGATGAAGAATGAATCTTGTAGCAGGGTCGAAGAAGTCTAAAAGCTTGCCGACGTCGTCTGACATGCGCGTATCAAGACCCCAGACGTGCTGCCCAAGATCAGCACCCTGATCCGAACAGCATGGAGCAGCTTGATAGTACACCGACGAGACGTAGCAAGATCCGAGCACCGAGGAGTCCCCGGCGATGTCCGACCACCCAGGAAGTTCCTAGCGTAGCTGGCGATGACCGAGAACCGAGGAGCGAGGAGTCCTCGGCGTAGGCGGCGATGACCGAGCACCGAGGAGCAAGGAGCGAGGAGTCCCTGGCGTAGGCGGCGATGACCAAGCACCGAGGAGCGAGGAGTCCCCGACGTCGCTGGCGATGACCGAGCACCGAGGAGTCCCCGGCGTAGGCGGCGATGACCGAGCACCAAGGAGCGAGGAGCTAGGAGTCTCCGGCGTAGGCGGCGATGATCGAGCACCGAGGAGTCCCCGACGTAGGCGGCGATGACCGAGCACCGAGGAGCGAGGAGCGAGGAGTCTCCGGCATAGGCGGTGATGACCGAGCACTGAGCGAGGAGTCCCCGGCGTCGCTGGCGATGACCGAGCACCGAGGAGCGAGGAGCGAGGAGTCCCTGGCGTAGGCGGCGATGACCGAGCACCGAGGAGCGAGGAGTCCCCGGTCTCTCTGGCGATGACCGAGCACCGAGGAGTCTCTGGCGTAAGCGGCGATGTCCGAGCACCGAGGAGCGAGGAGTCCCCGGCGTCGCTAGCATTGACCGAGCTCCGAAGAGCGAGGAGTCCCCGGCGTCGCTGGCGATGACCGGGCACCGAGGAGAGAGGAGTCCCCGGCATAGGCGACGAGGTCCGAGCACCGAGGAGTGCCCGGCGTAGGCGGCGATGTCCAAGCACCGAGGAGCGAGGAGTCCCCTGCGTCGCTGGCGATGTCCGAGCACCGAGGAGCGAGGAGTCCCCGGCGTAGGCGGCGAGGTCCGAGCACCGAGGAGTCCCTGGTGTAGGTGGCGATGTTCGAGCACCGAGGAGTCCTTGGCGTAGGCGGCGAGGTCCGAGCACCGAGGAGTCCCTGGCGTAGGCGGCGATGTCCAAGCACCGAGGAGCAAGGAGTCCCCGGCGTTGCTGGCAATGTCCGAGCACCGAGGAGCGAGGAGTCCCCAGCGTAGGCGGCGAGGTCTGAGCACCGAGGAGTCCCCGGTGTATGTGGCGATGTTCGAGCACCGAGGAGCCCTTGGCGTAGGCGGCGAGGTCCGAGCACCGAGGAGTTCCCGGCGTAGGCGACGATGTCCGAGCACCGAGGAGTCCTTGGCGTAGGCGGCAAGGTCTGAGCACCAAGGAGTGCCCGGCGTAGGCGCCGAGGTCTGAGCATCGACGTAGCTGACGACGTCCATACGGTGAAGTGTGCCCACTTAGTCCTCGAGCATGAAGAATCCGAGGGCCGAGGAGTAACCGGCGTCGCTGACGATGAAGCACGAGCGACGAACAGTCTGGTCGACTGGTCGGCGGCGAAGTGAACATTGAGTAGAAACGACCGGCGAACAGTCTGATCAACTAGTCGGCGATGGAGTCCATGAACCAAGCGGTCCGACCAGTTGATCGGTGGAGAAGTCCGAGCACCAGGTGGTCCGATCACCTGGACGATGATCCTACAATACAAACATGTAGAATGGGTAGTACATGACGCACAAATAAATAAACTCCAGAGAAAAATCAGCAATGGTGATGAAACGGCATATGCAGTTCGGTGATCAATTGGCATGAAAATATATTTATATTTAATATAAACTGTCCGACCAGTTAGTGTGTAGCTGAGTCTCCAGCCCTAGCTAGCCCATAGTCCATAACATCGAGCGTGGAGCCTGTGCATGTGTAGGAGGAACAGGCGTGACCAAGGAGCCGCTGCCGACCACCCATAACGCAGAGCGTGGAGCCCGTAGCACGTGTAGGGATGAGCCAGAGACAGGGCCGTCTCTGGAGGCGTCCGAGCATCAACGCGACTGTTCAGGGGTTCAAAAAATCGTTTGGAGAGCAAATATGGAGAAAACGGTTCAGAGAAACATCATGGCGATATACGGAGATTGGAGAATATTTAGGAAAATATTAAAGTATGACTTAGCTTTGGACGGAGTGTCTGGTCGGCGGCGTATGGTGCTATCTGGTTGGCGTTGATGGCGAACACCTGGCGGGCGGTGAGTTGTTGGTGAAGACGACCTCAGAGGTGGTTCCGAGATCGGATCTGCTGTCGCAGCGGCTGGTGTAGCAGCGATGAATCATCACCGTGGACCGGCATGGATCTCTACGAGATTGATGATGAGAACGCGTTGTTGATTTGAGTTCCATCTGGCTCGCCATGGATCAAGCGCACACCCCTACCTGGTGCGCCAACTGTCGACAGAATATGCTCGGCAGTCCACCGAGGGTATCCCGCGATGGTAGATTTGTCGGTGGGGGTACGCGTAATCAGGAACCGGATGGTGACACAAGGCGCAGAGACAGTGATTTAGACAGGTTCAGGCCGTCTGATCGACGTAATACCCTACGTCCTGTGTCTTTGGTGTATTGTATTGATCTGTATATAGATCCGATCTGATAGATCGTTGTGGATCCTATCCGCTAGAGGACCCCTACCTCTCCTTATATACTCTGGAGGAGGTAGGGTTACAAGGTAAGTATCCTATTTGGTACTATACAATGTCTTACGGTGCACGTCGAGCAGCGCCGTGCACACCTTGATCTTGTGGGCTGGGCCACCTCCGATGGTGCGGCCCATGTCTTGGGGGCCATACCCCCACAGTAGTAGATCACTTCACGCAAGCTTCGCCACTATTTTAAAAGCCACCAGATTACCGTGGTGACAGATTTCCCACTAGGAGACATCCTACACAATAGAGACGCAACAGGGCACATATCTAAGTGGGCAGTTGAACTTGGTGCTCTCAATATCGATTTCACCCCACGGAATGGAATTAAATCTCAAGCCCTTGACGATTTTGTTGCTGAGTGGACAAAAATTCAACAACCTATGTCAAATACCATCTTGACCATTGGAAGATGTACTTTGATGGATCGCTCAAGCTTGGCAGAGCCAGTGTAGGCATTCTCTTCATTTCTCCAGACGAAAAACAACTCAAGTATGTCCTTCAGATATTATGGCAAGCTACAAACAATGAAGCAGAATACGAAGCCCTCATCCACGGACTCCGAGTAGCAATTACCCTCAGAATCAAGCGATTACTCGTATACGGCGATTCGGTAGTAGTCATCAACCAAGTCAACAAAGATTGGGACTGCACCAAAGAAAACATGGGCGCTTACTGTGCCGAAATACAAAAACTCAAAAAACATTTTCAAGGATTGGAAATTCTACATGTCCTGCGCGATTCTAATATTGCAGCAGATGTCCTCGCCAAGCTCAGATCGGACAGGGCGAAGGTCCCACCCGGCGTATTCATAGAGGAGTTATCAGCTCCCTCTATCAAACAACCCGGTGAGATAACACCTAAACTCCCAGCTAAAGGCACCCAGATTCTGGTAATCATCACCTCATGGACCTAGGTTTTTATCGATTATATCAAAGAGAATAAGTTGCCAACAGATAAAGCGGAGGCTACCCGAGTTGTTCACAGAAGCAAGAACTACGTTCTAGTAGGGGACAAGCTATACAGAAGAGCCGCATCATCAGGAGTACTCCTAAAATGTGTCTCGTTTGAAAAAGGCAAAGAAATCTTAGATGAAATACACTCAGGTTGCTGTGGAAATCATGCCGCTTTAAGAACACTAGTCGGCAAAGCATTCCGCACCGGATTCTACTAGCCAACAGCTTTGAAAGACGTAGAAGAACTCGTCAGAAAATGCAAAGGTTGTCAAATGTTCGCAAGACAAGCTCATGTACCAGCTCACAATCTCATCTGCATTCCACCCGCTTGGCCTTTCTCCTGCTGGGGGCTGGATCAAGTAGGACCTCTCTAGAAAGCAAAGGGCGGTTTCGAGTACATCTTTGTAGCAATTGACAAGTTCACCAAGTGGATTGAATACAAACCACTCGCAAAATACAGCGCAGCCAAAGCAGTCGAGTTCATCCAAGACATTATGCACCGCTTTGGCATGCCCAATCGAATCATCACAGATTTGGGTTCTCCCTTTACAGCTACAGAATTCCAAAGTTGGGCACAAGATTGCGGCTTCGGCATAGATTACGCATCAGTCGCACATCCAGAAGCCAACGGACAGGTAGAAAGGGCTAATGGACTCATACTAACCAGGTTAAAACCAAGATTATATGAAGAACTAGTGGACTATGGATCTAAATGGATTGAAGAATTACCCAAAGTAGTATGGGGACTATGAACTCAAATAAGCAGAGCCACCGGATACTCACCTTTCTTCCTAGTTTACGGATCAAAAGCCGTACTACCTGTCGACTTGATCTGGACGTCACCAAGGATAGAACAATATGACGAAGGAGAAGCAGAACACACCCAAAGATTAGAACTTGACAGTACAGAAGAAGTCAGAGTAAACGCTACCCTTCAATCAGCCAGATACCTCCAAGGTTTAAGACGCCACTACAACAAGAATACCCAGCCTCGATCACTCCAAATCGGAGACCTAGTACTAAGAAGAATTCAAAAAACCGACGGACGCCATAAACTACTCAGTCCATGGGAAGGTCCTTTTATTGTCACAAGTCACCGGACCAGGCACGTACAAGTTGATAACTGAAGATGGAAAAGAAGTCAACAATACATGGCACATCAGCCAACTAAGAAGATTCCACGCATGAAAACAACTCAAAGAAGAATATATGTACAAGCCACAAGAGATAAACGTTCATAATCAATAAAGATGTTGTTCCTCGACAACATATGTCTTATTATGACTTTTTTCGAGTTGTTTTCACTAAACACACCGGTTCATGATGGTGTTCCTCGACAACATATGTCATATTATGACTTTTTCTGAGTTGTTTTCACTAAACACACCGGTTCATGATCAATAAAGATGGTGTTCCTCGACAACATATGTCTTATTATGACTTTTCCCGAGTTGTTTTTGCTAAACACACCGGCCGAGAGCAAAAGAGCTAAAAAGATGCTTGAGCCCGCCGATGAGGGTAGCTAATAAGCTAACACCCGAACCAAAAAGCAAAATGGCTGATATTATGCCTGAGCATACCGGCTGAGAGCAAAAGAGCTGAAAAGATGCTTGAGCCCGCCGATGAGGGTAGCTAATAAGCTAACACCCGAACCAAAAAGCAAAATGGCTGAAATTATGCCTGAGCATATCGGCCGAGAGCAAAAGAGTTGAAAATATGCTTGAGCCCGCCGACGAGGGTAGCTAATAAGCTAACACCCGAACCAAAAAGCAAAATGGCTGAAATTATGCCTGAGCATACCGGCCGAGAGCAAAAGAGCTAAAAAGATGCTTGAGCCCGTCGATGAGGGTAGCTAATAAGCTAACACCTAAACAAAAAAGCAAAATGGCTGAAATTATGCCTGAGCATACCGGCCGAGAGCAAAAGAGCTGAAAAGATGCTTGAGCCCGCCGATGAGGGTAGCTAATAAGCTAACACCCGAACCAAAAAGCAAAATGGCTGAAATTATGTCTGAGCATACTGGCCAAGAGCAAAAAAGCTAAAAAGATGCTTGAGCCCGTCGATGAGGGTAGCTAATAAGCTAACACCCAAACCAAAAAGTAAAATGGCTAAAATTATGCCTGAGCATACCGGCCGTGAACAAAAAAGCCGAAAAGATACTTGAGCCTGCCGATGAGGATAGCTAATAAGCCAACACCTGAACCGATCCTAAGATGTTTTTACAACCAGGGAAAGAGCCAGATGCTGGCCACATCTCGAGTTAAGCAAAAAAGCTAAAAAGAAGAAGCTGAAGATACTTGAGATCGCTGGTCCTAAGTCTCTTCAGTACTAATAAGAACAAAAAGGTTGACAGGACAAAGATCTACTTAACCCGAGTTGTTTACACGGTAGCCAGACAAGCACTCGACAAATCAAGAAAGTTTGTCAAGACAACGATCTACATATACCGAGTTGTTTACACAGCGCAGACGAAAGCCTAACAAGCACTTGACAAAATCAAGAAGATTTGACAAGACAACGATCTGCATATACCGAGTTGATTACACGGCGCAGATAAAAGACATACAAACACTCAACCTATCAAGGAGCGATCCTACAACGGATGAAACAACACGACCACCATAAACTGTGGATGTGCACCACAACCAACAAACGACTACTCAGAAAAAATTTCGATCACTTGGACAACTAATTTAAAGAATAAACAAGGCGAAGGCATCCAGGCAAAGAAGACATCAACAAAAAATAAAGAATCTTCATTCAAAAAGAAGCATAATATCCTATTATAGAGGCTGGAGTACAAAGGTTAATTACATCAAGCATCGTCACCAGGAGAAGAAATATCAATATTAAGATTATCCACAATCCTCCTGGCTAAATCTTCGACCTCAGGCTCCACCTTTTCAACGGCATCCAGATATTCTTGACTCTTGGCTTCCTCTGCAATCATGGACAAAGGCACCTCTGGAGCAAGAACCCAGACCTGGGTAAGAACATTTTTGGTACATAGTTGGGCACACCTCTTCACGAACTCCTAGAAACAGGTCGGAACTTGAGGAATAAACTGAGCCCAAGATTGACCATCATTTGTTGGAGTCCGGAGAAGATTGGCTACTGACCGAAATGATTTCCACAAAGCATTCCAGCTCTCAGTAGCCGTCGCCAACTTGCCAGTCAAGACTTCAATAGTTTTTTGGACCTACACAAGATCCCTATCAGCTCCATGCCTAATCAATTTGGCAAGCGCGAGTTCTTCTTCAGCACAAGTAATTACCTCCTCAGCCCTACTGTGACTATTGCGAACAAGTATCTTCATTTCCTCAATACCCTCCGAGAGCTTCTGCTTTTCAACTCAGAGAGCTAGACCAGGCACCAAAAAACAAGTCAGCAGAAAGGGAAATTTGAATACAAAAGGAAACAAAAAGAACCCTCAATACCCTCAGCTTTTCTGCCTCAACCACCCGGGCACGGAGAGCTTGTTCCTCTCTTTGATGCGTTTGATGCTCGGTCTCCATCTCAGCTCGATAGAGGTCAAGCTCTGTTTTTAGGGCACTAACCTCAGAAGACAACTTTTTCTTGGTTTTAGACAAGAAAAAGAAGCCGGTATGATCCCGAGAAAAAGACTGAACAAAAGAGAGAGAGGAAAACAAGACATAAGAACATAAGAAAGATGAACATCCAAAGAAAGAACTTTAGAAAAACTTACCTGGAGTTTTTCCCCAAAAGAAGTCGCAAAGGTTCCCCAGGCAGCGGTCAGCTCTGACAACCGATGAGTGGCATCGAATTGTTGCACCACATCATCATCCAAATGCTGAACGCCACTAGCAAGAGGAGTAGAGGGAGAAGCCGGTCGAGACAAAGAAGACAAGACCAGGGCCATACCCTGGGAAGCCCCGGCTACCTCAGATGGATCCACCGCCACGGCCACAGTCACCCCTGGAGTAAGCAAATCCGCAGCAGCGTGATCATCAGGGAACCCTGTCTCCCTCATAGCCACCTCACCGACCGTACATTCCAAGTCCTGAGACCCAGTATTTAGGGGCGCACCAGAGGACTGATAAGAGGTCGATGGAGGGTTAAGGGAAGGCGAGGGTCTGTAAGATGATAAGGAAACTCAATGATAAGAATATGAATCAGAAAAAAGGAAAACAGAAGCAAAGAAACATAACCAGGATTCACTCACCTAGCTATCTTCTTCTTCATAAAACCCTCAAGACAAACAAAAGACCTTAGAGGGGGAACTATAGCAGCAAAAATATCATCACTCTATGATAGGAGTGGCGTGGTCGGTACCGGAGCCCTAGAAGAACTCAAGCTCGACGACCGCTTACTACAAGAGAACAAGGCCAAAGTTAGAACAAAAAGAGGTGTTCAACAACAGAAAAACAAGAAAACAACTCACCGACGCATGACAAGGGCCGCATCATCATCCTCATCTACCTCACTCTCAAACAAGCCAACCACAGTGCCATCTGAAAAAGGAGAAAAGTACTCGATTAAAGGCACAAACAAACAACAAAAAGACAAAACGTATTAATATGCTCACCTAGGAGCATGCTACCTATAACTTGAGTACCTGGACAAGTACTTGACTGGCGAGACTTCTTGGTAGCAGACAAACCAGAAGAAGAACAATCCGCTCGCCCCCATTTTCCAACACTACGAGGAGCTCGAGGAACTGGACGAGGAACATACTCTACATATGCGTCAAGAACTACGGAAGAAACACTAGGAAACATCATGGTGGTTTGAAACTTACTGGTTAAAGATGCCCTAGCAAGATTCTCCCCAGTCTCCACCGTGGCAGGGCGGTCATCAAGGGGGATCGGATCAATGAAGTTACGCCCCAATTCCTATAAAAGAGAAACAACCAGACGAGAAAGATTAAGCAAAAAGTGGAGACAGCAAAGGAAATACAAAAAGTACCCGCATAAGAAAAAACAACTCACAGCAGGAGGCGGGTTGTTAGCACAATACTCAGGGATAGCATACGGGACGACGCTTACTCCTTTCAACATCTTCTGAAGGCGCTCAAGCACCTCCTCATCAGTCAACTCAAGGGCAGGGACCATACGAGAAGGGTCCTCCGCCCCAGAGTACTCAAAACCATAATTCTCTCGCTCCTTCAGAGGTTGAACATGGTGGCGAAGAAAACTAGAAATGATCCCGAAGCCGGTCAAGCCTTGCTGTTTCAGAGTACATATCCTCTCAAGAAACGGCTTGATCGCCTGGAGCTCATCCATTGTCAGGA
Organism: Miscanthus floridulus; assembly: GCF_019320115.1. Lineage (NCBI taxonomy): Eukaryota > Viridiplantae > Streptophyta > Magnoliopsida > Poales > Poaceae > Miscanthus > Miscanthus floridulus. Next base: position 60,545,612 of record NC_089597.1, on the reverse strand, counting down.
GATTTTTATCCCATCGGTCTTTAACCATGGGACCAGAACCAGAATGAACAGCAAGAGGAGGAATCATATTGGCGGCATAAAACCAGTCGGCACGCCAATCCCTCATAGAATCAACCAAGTCATAATCAAAGAATTTACTCTTACGACCCTGATGAAACTGAATCCCGCAGCCACCAAGAACATGGGTGTCATCGCTATGGGGTTGGGTCTTCAGACGGAAGAAGTAACGAAAGAGAGAAAGAGAAGGAGGAATTCCAAGAAAAGTTTCACAAAGATGAACAAAAACAGAAAGATGAAGGACAGCATTAGGAGCAAGATGGTTCAAGCTAATCCCAAAATAACTGAGAAATCGATGAAGAAAAGCAGAAGCAGGAAGGCAGAGCCCAGCACGGATAAAGGAGACAAAAAGAACAATCTCACCAGGGCCTGGAGTTGGGACCCGATGCTGGCCTGGAGCTTTCCAATCAGCAAACTCCTTGTCCTGGATCAGACCATCACTAACAAGCTCGCGCAACTGATCCTCAGTCGTAGTCGGAGCTGGCCAGATCTTCTGAGTAGCCCTCATGGCCATGAATTCTTGATTTTCAATCATAGAAAGTTATGCCTCCTCGTCTACAAAGGTTGCCTGGGACTTGCTCGCTGATTTCTTCCTACCCATATACTAGCAAAAGCAATAAAGCACTAAGAAACGATGATACTCAGACGGCGGCGCTCAGATGACGACGATGATGGCGACGACGGAGTTTTGAAGACTAGGGTTTCAAGGCAAAAGTAGGGCAGCAAAGAAAAAGAAGAAGAAAGGCCTTTAAATAGATTTTTACAGCAATAAAAATGCGGCCCACCAGGCCCATTTAAACATGGCATGAGAACACAATGATCCATTTCCCAACACAACTGACACAGCTGAAATGATTGACGACACATTTCTACACAAAGGTACAGTTCAACGGGCAGATTTCAGACTTATCCATCTAGCACCACGGTAGAGTTATCATATTGCTACAAAAAGAACTCATCAACCATGAAGCAATGAAGGGTTACCTCACAAGGAACACAAGAACCCGGTTCTTATAGAAAGAACTCGGGAATCTCATAAACAACCAGAACATCAGCAGAAAAAAGAATGACAACTCAGGAGACAAGATTCTTTCCATTATAAATAGCTTGAAAAAATACAAGATTACACATCTTACAAGACCCAACGAACTCGGTACTACGATGAGCAAGGTAGCAAAAAGGAACCCAGGCACAGCTAGGCTCTAGAACGACTACGTGTTCCAAATTGCTACTCGGTAGAACAAACCGCACTCGGTTACACTGTTTTCTTCAAAGAAAGAACGTAGTACATCCAAGGCGGAAATCAGCAGCACGGCGGGACAACATGGACCAGGGAAGGCCTGCAGGCATCTGTCTACCCAAGTCTGATGTGATGCCGGATCAAGCGTTGATCTGCACCGAACAGTCGCAAAGTAGACGAGGAGGATCAACCCAGAACCGCTGGATGAAGGAACGTATCCCACATCATAAGACTTCCTCCAACTACCGCCACGTACTTCCTAGTGCAATGCTGCTGTGAGATTAGTCTACCTCTAATCCCTATCACAAGACTCCCTCCATCTACAACAAGATATACAAGAACTACAAAATATGCCCGGGGGCTGCTCTACTTCATAAACTATCATATTCATGACTACAGAGATTTCAGACCACGCAACAAAATGCTCGATGAATCAAAACAGCACACCAGGAGGGTATTTATAGACCAAAGAAGCGGTGCACATGAACCGGGAGCACCAACGGAACAAACCTAACAAAGGACACAGTAAAAAGACAGAATTCAATGAAAGATGACTCAGGCATGAAGGAACAGTACTCAAGGACGAGCATATTCGGAAGGATATACCAACACTGTACAACTCATGAACAAACATCATTTACACTCAACCACCACCATACAACTACATCTGACAACAGCAGACTACCAGAGAATATGTCAAGACCCTGTACCCGAGTTCTTTCTGAATAAAAGAACCCAGATATATGCTCGGGGGCTACAACAGGAGAGGTTTTCAGTTCTTTGAACAACTCAGATTTAAGACCCTCCAACTCTTTGTTCCAAATAGCAACAGGCTCGGGGGCTACACTCAGTGAGTGCACTTTTTCTTTAAAAAAGCGCACATCACTTAGAAGAATTCTTCAAGACAGGAGTTTTCAAAAAACATAAGATTCAAGACCCTCCAACTTTTTGTTCCAAATAGCAAGAGGCTCGGGGGCTACACTCAGTGAGTGCTCTTTTTTTCTTCAAAAAAATGCACGTTACCAAGAAGATTTCTTCAAGACAGACCATCTCAAGGCCACAAGACAAAAAGAACCCGGACCGAGCTATATCCGAGTTCTTTTGGATAAAGAACCCGGCGAAGAATCAGAGCAATTTCAAGACAAGACCCTCCAGCTCCTTGTTCCAAATAGCAAGAGGCTCGGGGGCTACACCCAGATGGGAGTACTTTTTTCTTCAAAAAAAAGAAGGGTACACACCACCCAAAGATCTCACGAAACGCTACACGGTTTCGCTCAAGAAAGCACTCGGACGACGCTTGTTCCTACTCGGCAAGACCTCAAGGAACAAGACGAGGCTTCCAGAGCTCAACCATGAAGTGCTTAGGGGCTTGACGATGCGGGACCCATGGGATACCCTTCAAGGAAGAGAGAAGATCTAGTCTAACTAGGATTCTTTTCATGTAATCTTAGTAGTAGTATTATTCTGTAATCCTACTAGGAACTCTCATTGTAAACCGACTAGGACTCTGACCTCCTGACTATATAAAGGAGGGCGGGGTTCCTAGAGGAATAATGCAACACTTGTCAATCAATCCAACGCAATGGCTAACGCCGACCAGACATAGGGCTATTACTCGATCATGATCGAGGGTCCGAACTAGGAAAAATCGACTGTCTCTTGCGTTTACCGTCGAGTTCTGCATACGCTGAAGCCCGAAGAAACTGCCCCGGGTACCCGTGGTAGGCTATCGGTGATGAAACATCGACAGCTGGTATATATATATATAGAACTACTACCCTGTAGCTGGCTACAAAATAACTTATTCTGTAGCCACTTTGAGTTACGATAATTACTATGTTAATTTATGCGATTATAGTAACTCCTTACTAAGTGATTTACTATAACGTTATGGTAAATATCCCCATGTGTTACAGTAACCCAACTATCGTAAATATGTATTGACATTATCGTAAATTAGTATATAAAATTATCGTAAATGGAGGTGGCTACAGAATAACTTATTTTGTAGCCGGCTACTGAATATACTCTCCCTATATATATATATATATATATATATATATATATATATATATATATATATATATATATATATATATGTGTGTGTGTGTGCGCGCGCGCGCGCTGCAGCCTACTATTAAGCTACTGTGGACCATATAGAAAGCTTCCTTTTTAATCTTATGTTCTACCAATATTTTTTCATAGCGGAGAGAATTTCTTGTTTTTGACACTACTGAAATGAACCCTTCCTTGGTCCTGCAAAATGAAAAATTACTTATTTGACACTCTCTATCTTTCATGTCTAATATGACACACTTCCGTCAACTTTCATCTCTAATGGTGTGAAGTGGAGGGTGAAAAGATCATTTTACTCTTCTTCATCATGAAATGAACAATGAGCACAGTACGATTTGTGTTTTTTGCTCTCATTATTCCACATATGTTGGAGCTTGTGTGCGCTTTTTGCTTTTTTTTTTTAATTTGCAGCGGCGGCGGCCCGGCATGGAGGACGCTGACGTAGTGCAGCTAGAGGTGGCAATAGATTAGCATCCAAATCCTTATGGATAAATCCAACTAAATCCAAGGGGGAAAATCCAAGTCATAACCTATCCTAAAAAATTGTTTAATGTCCAATCCAATTCAATTTAATTGCTCTTATGTCCAAATCCAACTAATATAATCTAATATTAACAAAACTATTATAACTACCGGTTAATTCTATATCAAAAGTTGTATCTCATAATTTAAAAGCTTGCATTCACGCCTTAAAATTTTAGTGAAATTGATTGAAATTTTGTTAAGCATGACTTAATATGATTGCCGAATACTTTGCGCACACTGATATGACTAGATACATAAGTGGGCCTCACGTCGAAAGTTGGACGCTAAAATTAAAAATCTAGCGTTTATACCTTAAAATTTTAGTAAAATCGACTTAAAATTTTTAAATGACTTAATATGATTACCCGCTACTTTATGTAGACCGATGTGACTAGATGTATATAGCCCCCATGTCGGAAGTCAGACCTTAAAATAAAAACCTCGTATTCATACCTTAAAATGTTAGCTAAATCTACTGAAATTTTTTGAAGATGACTTAATATAATTGCTTGCTACTTTGTGCAGATCGGTGTGACTAGAAATGGGCCCCATAATATAAACATTAAGTATACATTAAAAATTGATCTACCTCTCAAGTAGTTAAGTCCATGCAAATCCAATGGACACTGAACTTTTTGAGTTAATGTCCAATAGATTTTGGAGTTTTTTTGAATCAAATGACTATGGACATTCAAATTCAAATATATCCCATCCAAGTGCATCCAATGTAACTACAGTCCAATTAGAATTTGGATTATCCATTTTGTATCACTATGTGTCCATTTTCTGGCAGTGTATAATTTCATTCCATATCTATTTGACTTTATCTTTGCTTCCTTTTTTAAGACCCTATTTGGATCCGGCTTATTATTATAATGTAGACTATATATCGAATTATTATAATCTAGATTATGATTATAAAACTCAGGAGTGATTGGATGTCTACATTATCTATAGTGGTTATTATTGGTTAAAGCGACAATACGTATTTTAGTATTGCTCATTATTGCATTACAAGATTACTGTAATCTGCTAGTGTTTTGATTATAACAAACTATCCTCAAATGTAGCCGGTTTTGGATCATAATTAGATAGTTTTTGCTGATTATTGTAATCCTAATAGGATCAAACGTGCCCTAAGTTGTGATTTGGGAATTTAATATATAGCCAAAATATACCAAATAGCTATAAAAGATAATTAAAATATGCCAAGTAATGATGTGATTCCAACTTCCAACGCTTACCATGTGTTTTATGCAGTTTCAACACATGAATTTTTTTGCACCATAAGATTAAGATCCAACAGCCTCCATCCTTCTTCTACCTCCAGCCTCCAGCCTCCACAGATCATAGATCACATATCACAATTTTTTTTCTATGGAAGGACAAATCACAGACCCGCCACCACCGGGGCGAGCTCGCCGGTCACCGTCGTCGGCGCCTGTGGTCACCAGTGAGAAAGAGAGAGGGAGAGAGATAAAAAAAAATCCATGTGTTTTTTTTTCTAAAATACATGTGTGTTGTATAGCATTTTTGTTATAAATACGTTGGCTGGCCATCCTTTTCTTGTAGTACTCAAATGCACATCATTTTCCATGGCTTCTCCTCTGATCCTGTGCATTTTCTTGTGCTTCTACCTTTCCATTGTTCATGGAGCTGGTAACGGCAGCTTTGTGACGGCGCCATCCAGCTCTTTTGAGCCAGAGACAGTTTGCTCCGGAGCGTTAGATACAGGATGACCTGCAGACCATGTCTGGTTTATTTCCTTCCTTCAAACACTTCAAACAAAACCTTATGATTAATTTCTGCACATATATGTTTCAGAGAAGCCAGAGCAGAACGGCTCCATCGTGTACGTCCCCCTAGTACACCGCCACGGTCCGTGCGTGCCGTCGCTATCCACAGACACGCCGTCCTTCGCTGAGATGTTCCGCAGAAGCCATGCTCGCCTGAGCTACATCGTGAGCGGAGTAACGAGGGGCATGGAGACATATGGAGACGGGAAGAAGGAAAGCGTCCCGGCCCACCTAGGCACCCCGTGAACTCGCTAGAGTACGTTGCCAAGGTGAGCTTTGGCACGCCGGCACTGCCACAGATCGTCGTCATCGACACCGGCAGCGACCTGTCATGGTTGCAGTGCAAGCCGTGCAGCTCCGGCCAGTGCTCCCCGCAGAAGGACCCCTTGTTTGACCCGAGCCACTCGTCGACGTATAGTGCTGTCCCCTGCGTCTCCGACACGTGCAAGAAGCTCGCCGCCGATGCGTACGGCAGCGGCTGTACGAATGGCAAACCGTGCGGGTTTGCCATCTCGTATGCTGATGGAACAAGCACGGTGGGTGTGTACGGCAAGGACAAGCTGACGCTGGCGCCTAGGGCCATCGTCAACAATTTTTACTTTGGTTGTGGCCATAGCAAGAGCTCGCTGCCGGGCTTGTTCGACGGCCTCCTTGGGCTCGGCCGCTTATCGGAGTCGCTCGGCGCACGGTACGGTGGTGGTGGTGGCTTCTCGTACTGCCTCCCTGCGGTGAACAGCAAGCCTGGGTTTCTTGCCCTTGGTGCAGGGAGGAATCCATCTGGCTTCGTCTTCACGCCGATGGGCAGGGTCCCCGGACAGCCAACGTTTTCCACGGTGACGCTCGCCGGGATCACAGTAGGCGGCAAAAAGCTTGACCTCCGGCCGTCAGCGTTCAGCGGGGGCATGATCGTAGACTCCGGCACCGTCGTCACTGGCCTCCAGTCGACGGCTTACCGGGCACTGCGGTCGGCATTCAGAAAGGCCATGGAGGCATACCGACCGGTTCCTGGTGACCTCGACACTTGCTACAACTTGACAGGTTATAAGAATGTCGTTGTGCCCAAGATTGCCCTGACGTTCAGTGGTGGAGCCACTATCAACCTGGATGTTCCCAACGGAATTATGGTGAATGGCTGCCTCGCTTTTGCGGAGTCCGGGGAGGACGGTAGCACCGGAGTCCTCGGTGTTAGGTTGATCTCCACCAATTTGGTCCAACGGCCAATTGGGCCCATGACTCGCACCCTGATCGGAGGCGTCCAGCCACTCTTCTGACTGCTGGGCCCCCGTCGCGCAACGCTATGTAAAGGAGGTGGGGCTGGGGTTCGAGACACGAGGTTGATTGCAGCCGCCAGTTCCCCACCGAGTCTAACCCTAGTCCGATTTACAGGGAGCGTTGTGAGCGAAGGGAAGCTCCACCGGCCTTCACTGCCGTCACTGGACAGCGCCACCACGTCGTTGCTACCTCGGCGGCGGCGCCATGGCCGCGACTGCGCTCGACATGAGGTACATTAACAAGTCATTTATCTAAGTTGAGTTTTACCCGCTAGATCTGCACCTAGAGGTCCTATTAGTACTATTAATGGTATCAGAACCAGGTTGCTAGTGGGTAGATCCGGTTTGGGGTAGAAAAGTGAAACGGGATTAGAACCAAAACCCTAACCCTAAGGAAGAAGACCGCCGTCGCGCGGGAAGAAGACCGCGCCGCCACTTCGACGGCGCGTGGGAAGGGAGCCGCACCATGCGCGGACTCAGTAGAAGGAGGGTGTCGACAGAATATCGTCGGCAGTCCTCCGAAGGGTATCCCACGAAGGTAGATTGATCGGCAGAGAAGCGTATAATCAAGAACAAGAAGACAACAGAGACACACGAGTTAGACAGGTTCAGGCCGTCAGTATGACGTAATGCCCTACTCCTGTGGTCTGTTGGATTGTATTGGCTATCGTATGATATTGCGTGAGTTTGGAGGGGGTCCCTATCCCACCTTTTCCACTTTGCCATTTCATCTTCCTCCTCAGCCCTCGCATTTCCATATTCACATCTACACTTGCTTCCGCCGCCAAACCCTAACCAGATTTGAGAGATGGCGCCGAAGAAGGGAGCTGCGAAACCGAAGAAGACGAGCCCCCAGAAGGCGAGCGCTGAAATCCAGCGTGACGAAGAGTGGGTGCCATCGCAAATGGAAGAGATGGAGCTCAATAGATTGGTGGAGGCGGGCATTCTGCCTGACCGCGTCACCGCCGGATGGTGGCCAGCCCTCGGTGAGCCCTAACGAAGTTGTAGTGTTTGAAGATTATTTCTAGCGCGGGTTGGGATTTCCTGTTCACCCATTCTTGAGGGATTTGTTGGAATTCTGGAGAGTCAGCCTGTGCAACCTCCACCCAAACACAATATTGCACATATCTATCTTCATCCATTTCTATGAGGCGTTCCTCAGAATCCTTCCCCACTTCAACCTCTTCCACCACCTATTCTGGCTGAAGAAGAGAGGCGACGGTGGTTCCAAGGTGGTCGGCGGAGTGTGTCTTCAGCTGCGCGATGGAATGGCGGGCGAGTACCTTACTGTGCCGCTAAACACATCGCTGAAGGGGTGGAACGCTAGGTGGTTCTATATGAAGTAGATCCACCCTGTCGTCCGCTGCGACTCCGATCACATCTCGGAGAGCCAGAAGAGCTGGTAAGAGATGCCAAGCAGCGCTGATATGGAGCAAGTGAGGGAGCTCCTTGGCTTAATAAAGGGCGTGAAGACCAACGGTGGACTGGTGGTGGCGAGCTTCATAGTGCGCCGTGTCTAGCCCTACAAGGAGAGGGCCCACCCCGCCTTTGAGTTCCAGGGGGAGACCGACGGTACCCGGGAGAGGTCGAAGATGCTATCGAGGGACGTTGTGCAAGAGCGGGCTGTAGAGCTATTCGCTCTGATTGCCTCATTCAGCATGTCAGGGTATACGAGGCCCTTTAACTGCAAGAATCTGCCTCCTCAGGTAAATATCTTAGTTGTGTGTTCCTGATGCTTTTTATCTTTTGTCATTGCCGAGCAGTGGACTGATTTACTCATGCGAAGATCCATTCGCAGGAAAGAGCGGTGTACTTCTTGGGCATGCCGAGGAGCGATTGGCTGAAGGGAGTAGATGCTTGACCACCGTCGCAACCTGAGGAGGGAATCGTCAGCATCTCTTCAAAGAGTTCATCCCCGATGTCGGAGAAAGTTCAGGGGAAAAGGGCAGCGGTAGACGAGCCGGCCTAGAAAAAGAGAAAGACAGCGGGTGCCGCTCCCCTTATGTCAGGCGGCGTCTCGCTTGGTGGAGACCAGACCACTCGAACGTGGAGTACTGCGATGTCCGAGTGGTCAGATGACGACGAAGTTCCAGTTGCTCCTCCACCGAGCACGAAGGCGCCTCTGTGCAGCATGTGCATGGTGGAACAGTCGAGGGGAGGGGAGGAAGGTCCCCAAGAACGAGCGACGGGAGCTCCCGAGCAGCAGGCAAAGGGAGTCCCCGAGCAGCAGGCGAGGGAAACCTAGGAGCGGCGAGTGGAGGGAGTCCTCGAGCAGCAGGTGAGGGAAGCCCTGGAGCAGCGGACGGAGGAGAGGCCGATGGCGAAGACCGCGGGACCTCCACCCCAAGACGCAGGCGTCGACCCCAAGGCCATGGCTGGGGGCTCAGGTAGGCAGCGCTGGTTCAGAAAGATCTACTGGAAAACTGCTACGTAAGTACCCTTGTCTTGGAGTTATTTGGTTGTCATTTCCTTATCCTTTTTTGGTGATTGATGAGCTGATCTGATGCAGAGCGAGGCGTACAAAGGATCTAGCCCCGCCCATCTAGACTGACGAGCGGCCGAAGGCTGGCCCCGAGGCAGATGACAAGCAGCCTAAGGCTAGCCCCGGGGTGGAGGAGATGCCGGTGGACCCCATCCTAGAGTCCTTGGGTTCTCGGCAGCCTACGAAGGAGTCAAACGCTGCTACTGTTGAACTTGGTGGTGGCGAGAGGCTGGCGTCGATGGTGGATGGGTCGGCGACAGTGCCTGAGGCGATGATGGAAACAGTCGGGTCTTTGGGAACAGAGGCTGGAGCCACCGATGCCACACCGGTGTTTGGAGCGGAGAGGCCTGCGGTGCCAGAGGAGCAGACGGCACTGCCTGAGGCGTTGGAGGGCGTGGTCGGACATGCTATCCGACCACCGAGCCCCCAGGTGGTACCTCCAGCTACGGCGGACGAGGACGAGGTGGAAGAAATTGAGCGTGATGAACCTCGACCCCAATCTGTCCGAATCCTCTGCAAGCGCGACGACGAGGTGGTAGTTGTTGAGGACGAGGACACCACTAGGGAGATGAGGAGACTGAAGTCCGCCATTGCTAGAGTGATGAAACAAATCGAGGTCAGTACTGCATCTGGAGTGCTCATCTTTGAGGTTGGTGATCGGAGTTCATCATTGTCATTGTGCGTTTGTAGGGGATAACTTGGACTACCGAGCAGCGGCACCAGCTGATCAAGAGGATGGAGCCCCTCACCGAGGAGAATGAAAAACTCAAGGAGGCGATGAAGCTCACGTAGAAGAACATCTAGAGGGCCCAGCACGAGCGAGACCTTGCTGAGTCCAACACACGGGACCTAGAATACCAGAAGGGCATCCTATCCGAGCAGCTACCAACTGTGTCCGAGCAGCTATGGGGCAAGTCCAAGCAGCTGGTGAGTGCTGCCACGCAACTGGAGCAGAAGTCCGAGCAACTCAGAAGCGTATCCAAGCAGAAAATAGGTATGGCGTATCGATGAATGTGCTTTGTATAGTTGCATAGCCATATTTTTGGTGATGACTGTTGTGCTTGTAGAGCAAGATGCGGAGCTCGGCCAGCTACGCCAAGCCATCGAACAACTCCGAGAGGAGAAGGCGAAGGAGATAGGGCGAGCAGACAAACTGGCCGAGGAGCTGAACGGTGAGTACTTCCTGGTCGGAGTTACTGCTGAAGTAGTTTCCTTGCTTGATGGAACCTTGTAATGCTTGCAGACTATCGTTGGAGGGTCAAGACATAGTTTGATGTGCTGGTGTAGGAGGCCAGGACCCAAAGGCAGAAGTTCGACGCCGTAGTCGCCGGAGTCAAACCGGTGCTCGACTGCGTTGACCTAGAGGTGGCTCCTCAGCCCGACGGCAGCCGCCACATTCGAACACCGTCATCGAGAGGTGCAAGGCGGCGTGGGAGAACTTCAAGAGCTTCAACCGCGACGCCGTTGTTACCGCCATTACTCATGCCCTTTCGGTGGTCTGGTCCCACTACTCAGCCGTGGACCTTCAGGCAATAGGAGCCAGATTCACCAAAGGGATGGGCGAGGCGGAGCACCAGTAGCTGGAGGATGAGGTGGAGGACGTGGCGAAGAAGCTGGCCAGCGACATCGACCTGTTCGGCGAGACGGAGGGTGGTGGTGAAGCTTAGTGATCTGCTCAGAGAGTATGCTCTATAACATCTAGAGAGGGTAATTAGAGCGCGCGAGAGCGCAGAAAACATTTATGTATGTGTATAAATGTTATAAAGTGCATGTTTATGCAGTTTGCTGGTATTTGTGGCGAAGAATCGTTGTAGTAATAACCCTAACGCAATTATGCGTAGTATAAGTAGTGTCCAAGCAGTTAGTTTGTGACTGAACTCTTTGGCCTTAGCTAGCCCATAGCCCGTAACGTCGAGCGCAGAGCCTGTGCATGTGTAGGAGAAACAGGCGTCACCAAGGAACTATAGCCGACCACCTATAACGCAGAGCGCGGAGCCCGTAGCACGTGTAGGGAGAGATCAGAGACTGGGTCTTCTCCATAGAGTGCAGAGCGGAACGTGTGCTGCTCAACGGTTAGCGAAATAACTTGGAGATAAGCATAGTATAAGTGGCGTCCGAGCAGTTAGTTCTCTACTAAGCTCTCGGCCTTGGCTAGCCCATAGTCCATAACGCCGAGCACGGAGCCCGTGCATGTGTAGGAGTAACAGGCATCGCCAAGGAACTACAGCCGACCACCCATAATGCAGAGCGCGGAGCCCGTAGCACGTGTAGAGAGAGATCAGAGACTAGGTCTTCTCCCTAGAGCGTAGAACAAGACGTATGATGTTCATTGATCGGCAAAATATCTTGGAGATTTGGAGAAAAGTGTTTGGCAATTTGGAGAAACCTACTCGGCAGAATACATTGGACATTTGGAGAAACGTGGTCGGCGATTTGGAGAAACCTGTTTGGCGAAATACATTGGACATTTGGAGAAACATGGTTGGCGATTTGGAGAAACATGTTCGGTGAAATACATTGGACATTTGGAGAAACATGGTCGGCGATTTGGAGAAACCTGTTCACCGAAATACGTTGGACATTTGGAGAAACATGGTCGGTGATTCGGAGAAACTTGTTCGGCGAAAATGTTGGAGATTTGGAGAAACATGGTCGGTGCAGTTATGGCGATTTCGTATTGGAGTTCGTTATGGAGTAGCTTAGAGCTCGGCGACCGTAAGTGAAGATTAAACCATAATGGAGAAATAATGGAGACAAATTATGGTGACAAAAACTTTATTCATCATGGAGCGAAGAATACATATCTGGAGCGTTTCAAGGATAGAAACGTATAAGGTGCTCGATGTGCCGTGAGTTTGGGACATCGACTCTGTCTAAGTCACATAGGCGATAAGACCCTGGTCGGGTAACCTCTCTGACGACGTAAGGCCCTTCCCAGGGGGGGAGAGCTTGTGCATCCCTTCGGTTTTTTATTTCCTGTAGAGAACGAGGTCGCCGACAACAAATGAACTACCTTTGATGTTGCGGTTGTAGTACCTCCGTAAGCCTTCTAGATATTTGGCTATGCGGATGTAGGTGATTAGGCGTTCTTCCTTGGCCCTATCGACGTCCTTTGTCTGAACAGCTGCGGCTTGTTCTTCATCATAATTTTCCACCCTAGGTGCTCGGAAGGCAATATCCGTTGGTAGTATGGCTTCTAAGCCATAGACCAAGAAATACGGAGACACACCGGTGTTGCGACTAGCTTGAGTGCGCAGTCCCTAGACCACAGCTGGTAGCTCTTTGAGCCATCTGGCCGGATGCTTTTCTTCTTTCTGATATAGCCACTTTTTGAGGGCATCAAGGATCATGCCGTTTGCCCGTTCAACCTGGTCGTTGGCTCTAGGGTGGGCAATGGAGACGTATTTGACGAAGATGCATCGATCTTTGTAGAAATCCCAAAAGTGATGGCCAGTAAATGTAGTTCTGAGGTTGGTGATAATGCTATTCAGGAGACCGAATCTGTGGATGATATCTTCGAAGAGCTCGACTACTTTCTTTGCGGTAGCCGAGACGAGCGGTTTATACTCGATCCACTTGGAGAACTTATTGATGGTGACATAAACATACCAGAAACCACCTGGCGCTGGCTTGAAAGGCTCAATCATGTCCAGTCCCCAGCACGCGAAGGTCCAGGAAGCTAGAATGGTCTGCAGTTCTTTGTGCTGGCACGTGTATTTGCTTGGCGAAAAATTGGCATCCTTCACAACGTCGGACGAGGTCTTCTGCATCGGAGATGGCCGTGGGCCAGTAAAAACCAGATCAGAAAGCCTTGTCGACCAGGTTTCTCGAGGCCACGTGGTTGCTGTAGGAACCAGAGTGAATTTCGAGAAGCAGCTTCACTCCCTCTTCTTGGGTGATGCATTTATGCAGTATCCCTTCCTTGGCACTTTTCCTCATCAAGTTGTCGTCCACCAACACGTAATACTTGCTTCGACGGATTAAGCGTTCGGTTTCAATCTTGTTGGTGGGTACTTTAGCACTGGTGGGGTTCTTGATGAACTGTTCCCTCCAATCGACGGCCGGCGAAGGTACTGTAAGTACCAGCTGCTCGGCTGGGGGAATTTCCTGAACTTCCTTATCTTCCTTAATGGATGGCGCCAAAAGATCTTGAACGAAGACCCCTGGCAGAATCGTGGCGTGAGAGGAGCCTAACTTGGATAGGTGCTCGGCGAGCTGATTTTGATCTCGTACCACGTGGTGGTACTCGATACCGTAGAATTTCTCTTCAAGCTTCCTAATTTCGGAGCAATATGCATCCATCTTTTCACTGGAGCAGGACTAGTCTTTGTTGAGCTTGTTGATGACCAGCGTGGAGTCCCCGTATACCATGAGGCATTTGACGCTGAGCTCAATGGCTATATGGAGCCTGTGGTGACATGCTTCATATTCGGCAGCGTTGTTGGAGGCCAAAAAGTGTATCCGGAGAACGTATAGGAGCTTATCCTTGGTCGGCGTAATGAACAGAATGCCTGCACCAACACCGTTGATGTTGAGGGCGCCGTCGAAGTACATCACCCAGTGCTCGGGGCAAGTGGCCCAGGGGCTTGGGGGCTCTACCCATCAGGTACACTCACACGCACCCTCAGACCAAGAAACTCGCCCGAGCCTGAGCACGCCGCTGCATCTGCTCAGAGCTTGGGGGCTTGCCCGAGCCTTAGGCTCCCGATCAACGAGAAATCTAAGCCCGACCCTTGGCTCTAGCCCGACCGACGATGCCAGCCAAGGCCCGGGCACTAGAAGACACGCCCTAACCATCGAGGCTCGGAGACTCCGTGACTCAGCACTTTGGGCGCGGCCTTGCCGGTCGCTCCCCCGATAGGGTCACGCATGGGCCGTGACACAAGACGACAAGCTCTCCTCGGCCTTCGGAGGCTCAGGGCTTCTTTGGCTTCACGACACCAAGAAGTCTCTAAAAGGTGTGCATGGGGGAGGTCGATCTAAGCCGACACAGCCTGACACTCAGTGTGTCAGAACAGGCTAGCCTGACGATGCCTAGGGCTTCTTTGGCTTCACGACACCTCCATGGTCCACAAAGCATCGCTGCAAGACCCTCCTGGACTCCGGCGCATGTAGACCATAGGCTAAACCCCCCAAACCGCCATATACCCAACCTATCTCAATATATAAGGGATAAGGTTGGACCCTAGAGGGGGGAGGATGATCCCAAATAAATCATTCCATTCCTCATCGATCCGCTCCTGCTCGGTACCAAGAGTAGAGCAACCCAGAGAGGGGCACCGAAAGCTCCTCCACCGCACCTGTCGTCTTCCTCCTCTCTGACAAGGGGAAGGCTCCACCGGTGGTGAGGTAACCTTAGGATTAGCACCGACAAGACCCCCTACCAAATCTCTCTCTACCTCCTGTATACTCTGTTGTAACCCTCCGATTTTGGTTGCACTTTGAGTATAAGGATCATCTGCTGCTGGATGTAGGGCATCGATCTGCCCGAACTAGGATAAACCATTGTGTCCTCTCTGTGATTCTTGTGTTCTTGAGTTCACCCGAGCCACCGGAGACACGTACTCTGACACCCACTCGAATAACAATGCTTGCCGTGGTTTCGACCCTACGACCGCTGGTGTGCTAGGTAGGGGCAGTGTCAAGTGTGATTCAGGCTCTACAATGGCCGGAGCCACCCGCCTTGTCGTTGGAGCAAGCGACACCACCCCAAACAGCGGTGTCCGCTTCCTTGGTGAGTTCTTCATCACAGTCGGCGCCTTTGCTCCAGGCTAGGTCCTCAACTTTGGGAGCCTGGTCTATGTCTCCGACTACTACAGTAAGTTTCATCCACCCATGGGGGCCTCGCCGGCGAGCGCTGGTTCCTGATGCCACCCCTTTCCGCTGGGTGTTTAGGGAGCAAAGCCCTTGGTCCTAGCTCGGTGGATTCATCATGACTCAAGCCTACGTCCAGCCCTGATGAGCTAGCACCGAAAGCCCTGCACGATGGTTAGTGATATGCTCCCGGACATATGTCACATGTGCGGCAGCGTGCCCTCGACACCTCCTCGCATGGAAGCACCGCACGAAGGAAGAACGATGTGGCAAAGGAGCTGTTGTGCGACCTCGGCAAACAGCTAAGTCCTCACATTTCAAAATCCTTTATCATTGATTCCTCGCTCTCTAGATCATCGCTGGGAGGGAAATGCGCTCACCTCGCTCAGAATTGACTCGCTTTCGAGCCATGGGCCTTCTCACCCTGGCCTCACGGTCGGTGGGCAGAACCGCCCTGTCCTTCCTCTCGAGACCACCGAACAAGATAAGCCAATGCCCAAAAGCCCCAAATGGGCATGACCTAGGCTAACGAAGCTAACGACTGACGTCCCTAGGGCTCGCAGGAGGAGACAGACACTAGGGAGCTTCCCACCGAGATGAATGGGGGACGAAGTGAAAATGATAATGAAATCATGAAATTCGGAAGGCGGGCATGCCCCTAGCGCACCATTGTTCAAAGGGGCAAGCCCCCAAAATTACAGCAACAAGTTTTACAACTGAATTCTTGCGTAGATCATGGGGAAGCTAGCGGTCGGTCCATCCACCTCGTCTGGGTAATCGTTGACCAGCAGCAATGCATCATCAATGATGTTCGTGGCAACAACAACTAGGGGCGCCATGGTGTTCTCCATCCTTTTTAGGGCCTTGTCAGAGGTGTCCTTAGGAACACCCAGCGCCACAGCGCCTAAGTCGACCTGGGGGAGCTAGAGCTTCGTCAGGGTTAGAGCCATCATAGCGCCTTGACAGACGGCGCACCAGACAACCTGAGGGATGCATGTCGCAAGGGAACACACCCGCTCGGCAAGGTTGAGAGGACCCTCCAAAGCTGGCGTGGGGAGCAAGGCGCTGCACGCCTCCTGCACGCTGGCAGCGAGCTCTCGCAGCTCCGCCTATGCTGCGGCAAGCTCTTGGCCGTGCTCAGCAAAAGCAGTTCGGCATACCTCGGACACCTCTGCCTCTGCCTACACCTCACGCCATAGGTCATCGCACTCCTCACGCATCATCTTTGCCTCCTCCTCCAAAATGAGGACCTTGCCACACTCGTCCGCGAGATCCGCCCGCTGCCCTACACCGCTCGAAAGGGAAGGACCGAGTTCATGATGAGTGAGAGCGGGAGGCCCCATCCTAGAAGCAAGGGAAAGAAGGAAGAGGGAGGACACAGCTGTGATGAGCTATCGGGCATCGTGGAGCTCGGAATGGGCAGCATCCCTTGTAGTCTCTAGGAGACTCAGGGAAGCCCTCAGCTCCGTGACCATCCCCTTGGCCGCACGGTGAGCCTCCTCCACCTCTGCACCCTTCTACCAAAATACTTTGGCCTACGCTTCCGCGGTGCGCCTAGCCTCACGCTCTACCACCAGCTCGATCCCCAGCCGTGTGGCATCACTGCGCGCCCTATCGTGCTCCTTGACGAGCGTCTCCACCAATGTCGCCACTCGAATGTGCTGCATAGGGTGAGGGAGCAGGGTAGGCAAGAGCCTATCACCCCCGCCAGAGGGGCCGGAGGATGCCAGCAAGGCAATACTATCCTATTCCTAGAAAAGATCTGACTTCTCCTGGGAGAGCTAGAGAATCACCTGCAATGGCAGCGAGAGGAATTCAGATAGTCCATCACATCACCTGCAATTCAGCAAATTATTTCGCCAACCCACACCTCATATGAATCATACACCCCCTGCTGGAGGCTAAAGAACAACTCCGCCCGGCCCATCAGGCCGGAGAGGGAGTCATAGAAGAAGGCGACCAACTCATCGATGGCGCCTCTCTTCTCCATCAGCTCCAACCATGCGTCCGCCTTGGGACCGTCATTCAACACGTGCGGCCTCCCAACTGGTGGCGCAGAGGGGGCCGGTGAAAGGTCCTAATGGCTAGAGGGGGGGTGAATAGCCTAATAAAAATTTCTACAACAACACTTAACCAAATGGTTAGACAATTATGAGGCGAAGCGAGTGTTGCGCTAGCCTACTCAAAAATGCAAGCCACCTACCACAATTCTAGTTTAGATAGTGTCAATTCACACAAGAGCAATGACACTACCCTATGTTAGTGTGCTCTCAAAGGCTAACTAAAGAGCCACACCAACCAAGCATGCAAGCTCTCACAACTAGCTACACTAAAGAGCTTGTCAACTAGTTTGCGGTAAAGTAAAGAGAGTGATCAAGAGGGTTATACCGCCGTGTAGATGAATGAACCAATCAATCACGAAGATGAATAACAATGATGACCAATCACCTCGGAATCAATGATGAACACAATGATTTTTTACCGAGGTTCACTTGCTTGCCGGCAAGCTAGTCCTCGTTGTGGCGATTCACTCACTTGGAGGTTCACGCGCTAATTGGCTTCACACGCCAAACCCTCAATAGGGTGCCGCACAACCAACACAAGATGAGGATCACACAAGCCACGAGCAATCCACTAGAGTACCTTTTGGCGCTCCACCGAGGAAAGGTCAAGAACCCCTCACAATCACCACGATCGGAGCCGGAGACAATCACCACCTCCGCTCGACGATCCTCGCTGCTCCAAGCCGTCTAGGTGGCGGCAACCACCAAGAGTAACAAGCGAAATCTACAGCGAAACACAATCACTAAGTGCCTCTAGATGCAATCACTCAAGCAATGCACTTGGATCACTCCCAATCTCACTATGATGATGAATCGATGATGTAGATGAGTGGGAGTCCTTTGGCTAGGCTCACAAGATTGCTATGTCAATGAAAATGTGCAAGAGTCCGCCCTTGAGCCGGCCATGGGGCTATAAATAGAGCCCCCATCAAATAGAGCCGTTATACCCCTTCACTGGGCAAAACACGCTCTGACCGGATGCTCCGGTCATACTGACCGGATGCTGGCCCTCAGCGTCCGGTCGCCCGATGGACGCCACGTGTCATTGCCTTCAAACGCTGTTCGTCAGATTCCAATGGCTATGACGCTGACCAGACACAGCAGCTTCAACTGACCGGACGCTGAACCCCCAGCGTCCGGTCGTTTCCAGTAAGGTACCGACCTCGACCGGACGCGTCCGGTTAAAACTGACCGGACGCTGGAACCTCAGCGTCCAGTCGAGTACAGTAAGGGTCGAAACCTGGTTTTCCTCGACCGGACACAGCCAGCATCCGGTGGTAAACCCTAGCCACTGTACCGACAGTCAACGTGACCGGACGCAGGCAGTCAGCGTCCGGTGCTTCTGGATCCAGCGTCCGGTCACTGGACCGACGCTTGCATTAGCTCTGTTCTCACTTCTATCTTCTCCACCGTTGCTCCAATGTGCCAACCACCAAGAATTTGCATCCGGCACAATAGAAAATAGGCATTTCATTTTCCCGAAAGCGCCGAATCCCGCCGAGCTTGCGAGGCGGGATTCGGCGCTTTCGGGAAAATGAAATGCCTATTTTCTATTGTGCCGGATGCAACCCAAACCCATCTCAACCCTACACACACCTTGTGCACATGTGTTAGCATATTTTCACAAATATTATCAAGGGTGTTAGCACTCCACTAGATCCTAAATGCATATGCAATGAGTTAGAGCATCTAGTGGCACTTTGATAACCGCATTCCGATACGAGTTTCACCCCTCTTAATAGTACGGCTATCAAACCTAAATGTGATCACACTCTCTAAGTGTCTTGATCACCAAAACAAAATAGCTCCTATGGTTTATACCTTTGCCTTGAGCTTTTGTTTTTCTCTTTCTTCATTTCAAGTTTAAGCCCTTGATCATCGCCATGCCATCACCATTGTCATGCTATGATCTTCATTAGCTTCTTCTACTTGAAGTGTGCTACCTATGTCATGATCACTTGATAAACTAGGTTAGCACTTAGGGTTTCATCAATTCACCAAAACCAAACTAGAGCTTTCAGCCGGCATTGTCACAGATGAGGAGCTAGACTCCTCACTCTGCAACGCTGGGAGAGGCTCAGAGACGGTGGTCCCCAACTGATCCCCCTTCGGTTGTGCGAGAGGGTCCATGGGATGGGGGTCCACCTCGACAGTACCAGATTCTCCTGGATGCACCGGAGCCCCGCTGGTGGCCCCACCCCCGATGGTGCCCTGGTCCATGGCCATCCCCCTAGAGGGAGCGACAATAATGCCCTTGCCAACTTGGGGCACCAGCAAGGGGCAACGACACACCCTCAGCGCGAGCGGCTAGAGGGGCACCTTTGTCTCGCCTGAGGTCCCCGTCGAAGAGGATTCCCTACACCAAGCAGCGGCGCAATCAGACAATAGGCATGCAAACCTCAAATGGTGGCTACCGAATCAATAGAGGGTCCTTACTAGCCACCTATAGAGAGCCTTAGCATGGAGCACCCCTTCCATCGGGGTGCCCCCGCCCTGGGAGAGCTCAAACAGGGGCGCTTCCTGACAATCTAGGAGGAGGGCATCCCTCCCAGGGATAAACTCAGTGATGCGCCCCCCGGCGGTGGGGAAGGACTGCTAGGATCGACCTCTACTCCCTGGCCCCCGGGCTAGGGGAACGGAGACTTCTCCCAAGAACAGGAGGTTGTCAGGCCTTGGCTCGAACACCGAGAATAGGGGCGGCCCGCCGTTGACCACCAGCTCCCCCGACACAGAGCGCACCATCCACGCCACCCTGGTCACAGACTCCTCTAGGAGGTGGTCATCCACCAATGTGGACTAATCCCCTGGTCCGATGTACTCCCACATCGAGGTCTACCTCGCTTTCAACGAGAGGATGCAGCGGAACAAGAACACTTGAAGCACCGTCTGGCCGATTAGCCCGGCGTCCTGTAGGGCGGTGATTCGGTTCAGTAGCCCATCGGTGACCTCGAGGGCAGGCCCTTTAGCATGCTCTTCCAAGATGGCGGTGGCACCGGCCCCAGGCGGTCAGGCGACTAGGCCGGGAGAGAGCCGGAGGGGTCAGAAAGATAGAACCACTTCTGGTGCCACCCTTTCTCCAAGGTGGGGAAGGAGAGCTCTAGGTACCGCAACTTTAGATTGTTACATAGCTTGATGGCAATGGCACCAATCCATTGCATGGACCCATCGCCGTCCTTGTTCAGGTTCAGCCAGAAGACCCTTCACCACAAATCGAAATGGGGCTCGATCCCCATGTAGCCCTCGCAGAGGGTGATGAACATCGCGAGGTGCGCCATCCTATCCGATGTCAAATCATGGAGCCACAGCCTAAAGTGGCAAAGGAACCTCTGCACAAATGGATGCGCAAGGACCCCGAAGCCAGCAAGGTGGAAGGGGACGACGGAGACGACCTGAGATTCCCTTGATGCGGGCTCCACCGCCTCTAGGTCTGGCAGATCCCACCCATGGGAGGAAGGATCAACTATGCCCGGGCCACCTCTAGCATCACACTCTCGGCCTTTGAGGTGTCCCACTCCACCATTGCAAGATGACTGGGAATGGGCGCAAGCGAGCTCGGCGGCATGAAGGAAGGAGGCGATCGGCAAGCTAGGAGTTGAAGGTATGACCACTCCCCCCCCTCGTCCAACCCTTTCTATAACCCGAGCACGTAGGAGTGAATGCAAGCCGGCCTAAGCGTGCCTCCCACTCCGCGCATGCCTCCTCGCGGGACTTGAGGGGATCCAACTCCCCTTGGGCCCACCGCCCGCCATCAACGGCCTGGATCCGCACACACTAAGTGATGTGGCTTCTCCTCCTCCAGATCTGCTCCTTGTAGCCTGATGTCCCATCTCCTAGATGAAGTGGGATGACACAGGAGTGCACGCCATAACTCCTTCACCGAGCGCGACACCCCAAGAGCCATCAACCGCCTGCACAGAGCGTCAGCGAAAGGGATGTGCCTAGAAGCCACCACATCCGCTAACAAGGAGGCCCCATAATGGCATCGGGGGCTGCGTTAGCTCCCCAGACAGAGTAACCCGACCGCCCCATCAAAGGGCGCTCGGGCGGCGCGCTCCCATAACCAACCAACTCCCCGGAGTTGGGTTGGGAGCCGCTGAGCGGTGGGCCCAATGAGGGTCCCCCGCCCGAGCTCGGCGTGCTGCCCGCGCCCCAACCTATGGCTGCATAAGGTCGGCCAAAGAAGGCTAGCCCGAGAGGATCAGGGCCTATTGGCGGTGCTTAAAATCATGATCCTACCGCCAATATTTGAACAAAATACATAAATATGGACACCAAAACTTAGAATTAGGGATTTTAACTCACACTTTCCACAAGTTTTGGTATAAGTATATTTTGCAGGTCACAAACATAAATGCATGGGAAATTCACTGAAAGGCGCTTTTCGACGCTGATTTGCGCAAAGGAACAACAAAAGCGCCCATCAACTCAACTCAACTGGGCCAAAGCACCACCGAGGAGCGATCTAGGTCTAGCCCAAGGCCTGCCACGTGAAGGCGGTGGCCAATGGCGGTGGTCAAGGGCCGGCTGACCCTAGGGGGCGGGCGACCCCCTATGGGCGCCTCCCTACCTATCCTTGCTCTGGTGGTGGCATGCCCCCATGCTGAGGTGGTGCAGCCCTATCCTCACACCAATAATAGCTTGGAGCACCGCCATCATCCCTGTATAAATAGAGGCTAGAGCTCCCCTCTACAACACACATCAAGGGAGCAAGGATGCGAGGGAGAGCTTCATTCTACTTAGCATTTAGCTAGAATAAGAGAGGAGTGAGGGAGGAAAGAGTTGGAGAAGTGCTGGGGCTATCGGCAACCTCCCTTAGTGTACAAGCTACACTAGCGGAAGAGTGTTGGAGCTAGGAACTCCTCCACTTGTACCTCAACAAGTGTCTTACTAATTGGAGTAAGAAGTAAATGTTTAACTTTGGCATCGATATACAAAGAAAGCTACCTTTGATCATTATAAACTTGCGGGTTTGTTGTCCATCCTTGTGGCGGGTACTCTAGTAGAAGGGTCCTGAAAGAGACAGATAACCCTTGCTTGCACGCTAGAGTAATAGTTGATAGCATAGACGTGGTGTCTAGGCTAGAAGCTATCTTCGTTTGCTTTATTCCTCACGGTTGAGGGGTAGGCGGCGGGTAGTGACAGCCCTGTCCGTCCTTCGTACTCCCCCATGTTCGGGTTTGACGTAGAGCTACAAGCCGGTATCATCTGGTAGACTAGGTGCGCTCCGGTGCTCGAAGTAAGTTTATAGTGTCTAAGTTATCTTTGCTTAGGATATCTATCCTTAGAAAACCCTCACTACCCAAGCTACCTTTCTCTTGTTTTCGTTAGGTGAACTAGTTAAGAGACTTGCACACCCGTTCCTTTGGGAAAATACGATACCCTGAATACCTCCGGGTGAAGTGCTACAATGGTGTATCCGTGCGCTTGCGGATTCCTCTGCTTACGCCAAGAAACACCAACAAGCATTTCTAGCGCCGTTGCTAGGGAACGGTTGTCGTTTTAGTCTCTGAACCTAGTCACATGTGTATCTTTTATTTACCTTTCTTTTCTTTTTATTCTTTTTTAATGGAGCACAAAACAATTCATCAACTTTCTGCTCCCAAGGACGAGTTCTTAGAGCCACCACAATCCTCGAAGCCAATCACAGCTTCTAGCTATGAACTCCGCCCTGGCTTTATAGCCATGGTTCAGGAACAAACCTTCTCGGGGTTCGATTATGAAAACCCCTACCATCACCTAAGGGAGTTTGAGCAGCTCTATGCTTGCCTGACCATCTCAGGCATGTCATAAGACACACTTCGGTGGAAGTTGTTTCCTTTCTCACTTGATGAGAGGGCAAATAAAACAATGGTACGCCCATAACGTAGGGAAGGTAGGTGATGATTGGGAAGAACTAAGGAACAAGTTATGTCTTGCGTTCTTTCCTATATCCCGAATTGCTGCCCTACGACAAGAAATTCTTAATTTCCAACAAAAGGAGAAGGAAACCATAGGTGCAGCTTGGGACCGATTTTCAATTCTAACATGTTCCAGCCCAGACTTGTCTATACCCAGCCATGTGTTATTATAACATTTTTGGTTAGGGCTTAGCAAGGAGTCTGCCCTACAACTTGACATAACTGCCGAAGGTTCATTCACGCACAAAACCAATGAGGAAGGAGAGGCCCTCCTAGACCGTATTCTAGAAAACACTCCTCCCTTAGAACCCCTCCAGAGCCTATGTTAAGTCATGAGGAAGTCTCTTCAACCGAGGCCGAACCTTCACTTTCCATTCACAAGCCCTCACCTGAACCAAAAGATCCGGAGGAAGGTCTCCAACCTTCGGACCTCCCGCCTTTCGAGGATGACCTTTTCAAAGAATTCGGGAACACCTCGAATTATCTATGTCAATGGAGACCACCAGTTCCTGTCACTCCATTAGACCCACTAGACAAAGAATTCCTTAGGGAATCCATCAGGGAGTTGATGGCAATCATGAGCAATGAATGGGTTGAAGAGGCAGAATTTTCTCTTGAAGAAATTCATGTTCACGCCCCTTTATCAACCATTCAATGCAAAGTCGGTAGATCTTGGGAGAATGTACTTTACAATCCTACTGTGGGGGCAAACCTCATGTTCGCATCTTATGCACTTGCATATGTAGGCAATGGACCCTTCGTCCCCACAAATAGATCTCTAAGACTTGCCCCATGATCAAGCATGGAAAGTTTAGGGGTTCTACATAGTGTAAACATACATCATGGAAATACCATCTTAGCCATTGACTTCCATGTCTTCAACATTCAGGATTTTGACATCCTCATAGGGCATCCCCTAGAAAAACTCTTCATAGAAACACCTTCATCTGGGGATTTGGATGTAAAGTTGGGAAGAGACATTTTTTCAATTCCTTTCACTAGAGCTAAAAACTCGGTGGCAGACACTCTCCCCTACCATGAACTGCCTAAGGAGGTCATGTCGGTCTCACCATTTGAATCTCCTGAGTCATCCTTAGAAAAAGACGCCAAACTCTATAGAAGAAGAGGATGACGTAGGAGAAACCATTGACCTTCCTCAAGAGGAGGCACTGACACGACCTCCCGTTGAACTTGAAGTGGAAGCCTAGTATTTAGGAAAAATATGACATGAGCACTTGAAGTGGAAGTTTTGGATGAATTAATTTGAAACTTGGAATGTGTTTTTGAATGCATGCAAACTTTTTTAAATTATATCTTGAGTTTTTGTGCTCCAAAAATTATAAAATTTTGTGGGTGAGCTCTTCTTGATTAGTAGAAGCTCTGGTAAAAATTTTAGAGTCAGTGCATGTATGGTTTTTTATTTATAGATTTTCCTTTTATCATTGGGTGATCCTTGTGGGAATTTTAGTAATTTATTTATGAATCCAATGACCATGAAAACTGTTTGAGGATGTCCTAGTACCTTAAGGATGCTAGGAAAAATATAAAATATGTTGCTTGACACTTTTCACTAGGGTTTCCTAATTATGCCATTTTAAGCCTTTATGCCTTGTCATTTTTATGTAGGATGTGATACTTGTTCAATTGATGTGAAATTTATGTAGTAGCCTATTGGAGACATATCTAAGCTACTGTAATTTTTGTAGAATTTTCTGTATAATTGGGATATGTGTTTATTATTTAACCTAATTATCTAAATAAATTAACAAAGGAATGAAAATAATTTATTTAGGAAGGGCCACTATGTTTGCTTATGTTCATTTGATGTATGTTAACTGTTGGTAACATTGGTAGTACTCATGGTGCTCTTCGTGTATGTAATGAAATAGTATTTTCACTATAATTCTATGATAGTGACCTTCTGGACAGATTTGAGAGTTAAGCAGTTTAACTGGTAAATTTGATGTTTGCTGTGAAAGTGGTCAATGACAAAGTTGTAGGAAACCTGTTAATATAGCTTGTGTCAAAGTTTCAAGACATTTGGCCTAGTAGTTTGAAAATTATCTCAGTTGGAAGACAGCACTCCCAACTGCCTACTCTCTGGAATTCGCAGACAGTTTTGGAAGATCAGTCTGTTTGACCTAGTTTGAATTGGAATTAGACTTTGATGATTAAATGAAAGCTGTAGACAACTTTATAAGCTTTCCAGAATGTCTTAAAGTATAGTATTTGGATCTGTAGAACTCCAGTTATGGATCAAACTTGTAGCTGCTGTTTGCAGCCTGAAAACTGTTGAGTGCAGTGAATGACTTGTTTGCTTTATATGAGTTGATGTGATGATTTAGATGCTAGGCTAATTAAGATAAATTGTTAGTTGCAGGTGCTAGACCTCTTATTGAAGATGAACAACTTTATCTTAGGTTATTAGAACTTGGTGAGTGTGCCGTTCTTGTTTTCTAAAAGAGATATGCACCTACTCGGTAAAATCGATGTTAATCTTGTATCATTATGTCTTTCATGCGTCCATTCATACATGGCTGTATATTTCATCATCACCTTCCATCTCTTGTGCATGCATGATTCTTATACTATGCATATACATGCAATAGGTGTTCCAGAGGAAGTCACGCTTCTGGAATTCGAGCAAGTACTTCCGGAGGAACAACAGCAAGCTCAGGAGCAGGAGGTGCAGGCCCCCGAAGAAGGAGCCAACGAAGAAGTTCTTGAGTGTCTTCTTCTTTTTTGAAAGGCAAGCCTCGGAGCATTCTAAGTCTCCTATGTTTTAAAAATGGTTACCTTGAGTATCTTTAATTGTGATACATTAAGTGATAGGAACTGGATGCAAACTCTTGTTGCATATATATCTATTCCTTGTCCAGTAAACGTACCCTGAATCCTATTTAGGTCCAGGAGCGAATCAAAGCTTAGCCTTGCTTAGACTAGTAAAAGTCAGGTGGTTTCCTATCACCTGCAAGTTAGGATGATGTCTGGTCATGGTTGGCTATATTTGCTATCGTGGAAAATAACCATGTGTTAATAATGAATTATGACCGGGCGGGATGTCGATTGAGAAGCAACAAGGCAAGGAGGTCTTGCGTGTGGATCTATCCCCGTCTGTGTCGGTTAAGGACCGATTCGCTGTACGTCCTCATGTCATGTTGAACGCATGCCTATCACTTAGTTGGCCGGATAACTCGTTCCGACCGCGAAGCCAAGTAGCTCAACTCAGGCCGAGAACCAAAAAGTGAAACTGCGCACCCTAGAGGTAGTAAGGATGTGCGGGGAGCCATTGGCGTAAGTCCTAGGTGAGATTGACCACCTGGCAGAGTGGACTCCCTGAGGGCGAGGGGCTGGGCGGACCCACGATTCCTGAGTTGTACCAAAGGTGACCCAAGGAAACCACTGATCAGGTTGATTGGGTTTGTGTTAGGAATACCCCTCCAACTGGATAGGAATCGATTCAAATCGCCATCTCTCCCGGATAGTGAGAACTTGACTGAGCAGCGGCAACGTAGAAGCACTTAATGGAACTTGATGGTTAAATCGATGATGATGAGACAACATTATACCGGATATGGTTACTAATGTTTGGAGTTAAATCAATTGTTTGCTCTAGTACAGGTGCTAATCTAGTTGATAGGTTAAATTGGATAAAATGTTGCTTATTAATAATGTAAATTATGCTCTCATATCACTAAAGCTTTTATGCAAAAATGGTTGTCAAGCAAGATCCACCGATAAAGCCTTGCATACTACTTGGTGTCATTTATTTCTGGTTTACGACGGGTAAGTCTAGCTGAGTACATCCTCGTACTCAGGGTTTATTCACCCTTGTTGCAGATGATGTGCTCTATAATGGCTACTACAAGTATTGTCTCCACCCTGCGTGGGATGAAGACTAGATCATGGGCATGATCATCTATGTTATCTTATCTGACTGCTTTTGCTGGATATGACTATGGAACTGGCTTGTATTTGAACTAAGTGTGTGTGATGGTCTCCAACTACTTTGCTTCCGCTATTTGTGAACTCGTTTTGTAATAACTATGTGTACTCTGATGTATGAGGTACTTGGGAACTACTTGTGAAATGGATGTAACATGTGGCTTGTTATGTTGAATTACTGTGATCTTGGTTGTATGCAAGTTGGTTTGAAATCCTTCGTGGTTTCAGTTGACTACCGGGTTTATATGGGTTCAAGTATGACGGTTTGATCACTCCGGTGATTGCTTTCATACTTGTGCTCTTATAAATTGGTCGGTTCTGTTACATAATGCGCCTCTTATTCTTATGATTGAATAAAGATTTATTTTAGAATTATTTCTCTACACTTGTCTCTTGGATTTTTTGTTGTCAAATATGAAATAAAGACAGGTCATGTGTGGGGGAGGCACCACACAATCACCTCCAACTTTGCATAGATAAACAGCAACGCAAAAATCACGGTCTGTGCAACTCTCTCTCGCTTCATTAATAAGAATTCTAAAACTAAACTCAAACAAATTAAAATAAATGCTCCATCTCTATATCTTCCTATGATTAAAAGTTTGTATACCTTTTATTCCCTGCTAATATTCCTAAAAACTTGTAAACACTCATCATAGGGAACCCATTTTATATAAGTAATTGACGAATGAGATATAGTAGGATGATATGACACTTACTCATTAATGCAAAGTGCTTGAGATTTATTTTACAAAACAAAATACAAAATAGCATGTTCCTTGAATGTCATACAAATACCTACCAAGGCCATATATGTTCATACATGACAGAAACCTTCCACATGTGCCTCTTACTATGTGTTGAGTTCGGTCAAATTTTGTGACCTCTGTTGAGAGATGTTTCATGCTCCCAAGATCAAAACTCACGTACACGCCACATATAACAGCTATTCCTACACTAGGTATATGTTAAAACATATTTTTATCACCATCACATAAATACTCTATGTTCTAGAGATGTGATCCCCCTAGTAAAAGAGACAAAAAGGCTATGCAAAGTATTGAAAAAAATATGATGAGACACATGAAGGTCTCAAAAAAAATAGGGACACATGAAGGTTCCAAAGTATAGTAAAAATGAAAAAAGAATGATGAGCACATGAAGGCTCGTAGAAAAATATATATGCTAGCCATGTCTCCAAATAAAAAGCTAGAGAAGGAGTGCAGTTCCACCAAAAATTCCATACACTTGCACTGTTTTGATCTAGGAGTATGACACTTCCCTACGGTGAGGTCCAGGATTTGACTTTATAACATATGCAAGGTAAGTGTGCCTTATAACATTCACCCCTACCTAAAACCCCATATAAGCTATTTAGAAGTAGGACAATCAAAAGAGAAGGCAAAAACTTTCAAATATGCCTTGGTAAGGAACCACTTATAGATTTGAGTGACTTGAGCAAATCATTCAAGGAACAAAAAGCTACCTTTATGTTTTGAAAATCTTATAAAACCCAAATTTCTAAGCATGAATAGGGTAAGGAGATTTGAATCCAAGCTATTCCGTTTTTCAATTACCCGAGATATTTTGGTAGACACTTGGAAGTTCACAAGTTATGGTGAAGCATGGAATAACATGTATACATATTTCAAATCAAGGAGATAAACTCGCTTAGTCCTTAAACTTTACTCGAGGACGAGCAAAGGACTAAGTGTGGGGGAGCTTGTTGGCGGTGCTTAAGATCATGATCCTACCGCCAACATTTGAACAAAATACATAAATATGGACACCAAAACTTAGAATTAGGGATTTTAACTCACACTTTCCACAAGTTTTGGTACAAGCAAATTTTGTAGGTCACAAACATAAATGCATGGGAAATTCACTGAAAGGCGCTTTTCCGACGTTGATTTGTGCAAACGAACAACAAAAGCGCCCATCAACTGAACTCAACCGGGGCAAAGCACCACCAGGGAGCGATCCGGGTCCAGCCCAAGGCCTGCCGTGTGAAGGTGGTGGCCAACGGCGGTGGTCAAGGGGCGGCCGACCCTAGGGGGCAGGTGACCCCCTATGGGCGCCTCCCTGCCTCTCCTCGCTCTAGCAGTGGTGTGCCCCCATGCTGAGGCGGTGTAGCCCTATCCTCACGCCAATAATAGCTTGGAGCACTACCATCATCCTTGTATAAATACAGGGGTAGAGCTCCCCTCTACAACACATATCAAGAGAGCAACGAAGAGAGGGAGAGCTTCATTCTACTTAGCATTTAGCTAGAATAAGAGAGGAGTGAGCGAGGAAAGAGTTGGAGAAGTGCCAGGGCTATCGGCAACCTCCCTTAGTGTACAAGCTACACTAGTGAAAGAGTGTCGGAGCTAGAAACTCCTCCACTTGTACCTCAATGAGCGTCTTACTAATTGGAGTAAGAAGTTCATGTTTAACTTTGGCATTGATATACTAAGAAAGCTACCTTAGATCATTATAAACTTGCAGGTTCGTCATCCGTCCTTGTAGCGGGTACTCTAGTAGAAGGGCCCTGGTAGAGACGGATAACCCTTGCATGCACGCTAGGGTAATAGTTGATAGTGTAGATGTGGTGTCTAGGCTAGAAGCTATCTTCGTTTGCTTCATTCCCCACGGTTGAGGGGTACGGGCGGGTGGTGATAGCCCTGTCCATCCTTTGTACTCCCCCACGTCTGGGTTTGACATAGAGCTACAAGCCGATATCGCCTGGCAGACCAGGTGCGCTCCGGTGCCCGAAGTAAGTTTATAGTGTCAAAGTTATCTTCGCTTAGGATATCTATCCTTAGAAAAACCTCACTACCCAAGCTATCTTTCTCTTGTTTTCGTTAGGTGAACTAGTTAAGAGGCTTGCACACCCATTCCTTTGAGAAAATATGATACCCTGAATACCTTCGGGTGAAGTGCTACAACAGTGTATCCGTGCGCTTGCGGATTCGTCTGCTTACGCTAAGAAACACCAACAGGGCCTGTTACCAAAGCCCCTAGAAGGGCGTGGCGCGCCGAGTGATCAGGTGGCCCCGAGCTAGAGCCCAGACACTCTCGATCACCCAACCCATGGCAGGCTCTAACCAAAAAGAAGTGTGCCCCCAGACCTGAAGTTGGTAACTCACAGATGAGTTCTCCGAACCCTTGCTCGGGCCACTGGCCTACGCAACATAGGGCCAAACAAGGGGTCAGCACCACTACTGCTCGGCCTCGATAGCTGAGCACCCCCTTTTCACTTGGGGAGAAGGCCCCACACAGAGCATCATGCTCTCGTCAGCGGAAGCCATCCCTGCCATGGCTAGCTCGGTCACCAGAAGATCGAATTTAGCCCGTCATCACCATCACAAACCAGGCCAAGTGAGGCCACGAAGGGCTCAGGGGCTCCTGACGAGATCCTAACATATGGGTATGTTAAGCCTCGGGATCAATGGTTCCTGACCGAAGAGACCCCCCGATCGACCCCTCTAGGATCGCCCAGGAGCTCGGGGGATATACCCATCGGTATGCTCATGCGCACCCTCAGACCAAAAAACTCGCTCGAGCCTGAGCACGCCGCTGCCTCTGCTCAGAGCTCGGGGGGCTTGCCCGAACCTTAGGCTCCCAATCAACGGGAAACCTGAGCTCGGCCCTTGGCTCATGCCGGGCCGACGATGCCAGTCAAGGCCCGGGCACTAGAAGACATGCCCCGAGCCATTGAGGCTCGTGGACTCTGCGACTTAGCACTTTGGGCATGACCTTCCGATCGCTCCCCCGACAGGGTCACACAAGGGGCGTGACACAACAAGACAAGCTCTCCTCAGCCTCTAGGGGCTCGGGGGCTTCTAGGCCCACGTGTCAGCCCCTCGAGCTGACCTCCCTCACCACCAAGAATACTCTAGAAGGTGTGCCTGGGGGAGGCCGGTCCAAGCTGACATAGCCTGACACTCAGTGTGTTAGAACAGGCCAGCCGAATGACGCCCATGGCTTCTTCGACTTCACGACACCGCCACGGTCCACAGAGCACCGCTGCAAGACCCTCTTGGACTCCAGCGCATCTAGACCATAGGTTGAACCCCCCAAACCGTCATGTACCCGACCTATCTCGATATATAAGGGATAAGGTCGGACCCTAGAGGGGGGGGGGACAATCCCAGACATATCATTCTATTCCTCATCGATCCGCTCCTGCTCGGCACCGAGAGCAGAGCAACCTAGAGAGGGGCACCGAGAGCTCCTCCACCGCACTCGTCGTCTTCCTCCTCTCTAACGAGGGGAAGGCTCCATCGGCGGTGAGGCAACCTCAAGATTAGCACCAAGCTAGCCTCCTACCAAATCTCTCTCTACCTCTTGTACACTCTATTATAACCCCCCGATTTTGGGTGCTCTTGAGTATAAGGATCATCAGCTGCTGGACATAGGGCATCGATCAGCCCGAACCAGGATAAACCGTTGCGTCCTCTCTGTGATTCTTGTGTTCTTGAGCCCACCTGAGCCACCGGAGACACGTACTCTAACACCGACTCGAACAACAATACTTGCCACGGTTCCAACCCCGCGACAGGTGGAAACCCTAATTTTGCAATATATACAAGACATGAGCTCAAATCACAACAACAAGAGGCAAGACACAAGATTTACCTTGAGGTTCAGCGAAGCCACCAAGGCTTGCCTATGTTATCATTGTTGAGGGAGCCACATAGGCTTGGAGTCTCTTCTAACTCCTGCCTTTTCTTAAATGAACCATAAAGATCAAGCTTGAAGGTTTCCGCCACTAGCTTCACAAAGGCAATACAAACTTTTTAGTGCTCAACCACAACTGATTGGGAGCTCTCGGGCAACGTATCTCTAGCCATCAAGGAATCTAAGCTCCAAGAGTAATGAACTCAAACCACAAGCTAGAGGGAGAACCAAGTCCTCTAGATCTGAAGCTCTTGCTCTTTGGCTCTCTAATCCACTCCCTAACCCAATCTCGCAAGGAGAAATCACTTATAACTCAAGGTGGAGGTTGGGTGGCCTTCAATGGAGGAGAGAGAGCTTGTCCACGAGTTAGTGGGTGTCTGAATGCAATAGGCGACCGTTGGAGAAGAAGGGGAAGAGGTATAAATACCCCTCCCCTATTTTCCAAATGGTATAGTTTAAGTGCGGAGGTTCCACATAAAAACGCAGAACTTCCGCATATATCCATGTAACTTCTGCAGAGGTCAGAAAGAATAGGAATTGGCTTTTCTGGCTTTGGTTTGGCCTGGGGCTTTTGATGTTTTGCAAGAACACATGGTTCCCTTAACCTTGCCATTTGTGTCCTCCTTTATAGTACGGCGCTTCCTAGACTCAAATTCAAAATAGAAATTAATAGAGTAAGCCTTCAGACGTCCATACGCCGCTATGATTTGAATTAGGGGGTCTCATTTTGTTGTCATACTCCTTTGCATGATTACAACCTGTCCACACCTAATAGATTTCATTAGACCCTTAATTGTATCGTCATCAATGCGCCAAAACCTACTTAGGGGTCTAGATGCACTTTCAGTTATCAACTGCACGTGCAACGACTTATCTCACCATGAAGGCTTATCCTTAGATGCGAACCAAGAACACAAGCAAGACACATAGAAGATGCAATCTAAAATATTTCTAATATAAATAAGCTCATAAGATGGGGTTCCACAAACCAACACAACGAAATTGTTCGATGATAGATTAATTTAAACAAAACTCAAGTCTAAAAGTGACTGCAACAAAGTATACAATACTACGGCCGATGTCGGTGGCGAAGCAGCATGAGGTGGCCAAGGGGAGGACGTCCTAGGGCACCCTTGGGACGTGCTCCACCTGGTTGGGGCATGCTCCCACTTAGTGTAGGATCCTAAGGGTGATTATAAGGCTCAAGGGCCGATAAATGGTGACATAGGCACCCGACATAACACAACAATAACATGTCATGATGATTTGGAAACATTGCCAACGGGATAATGAGGTGGGACTAGATCCATTGGAAAGCTTATCAATCCATCGAGTACTCATGGGCCTGAATGAACTCTGGTTGAAAGAGTTATGGCTTTCGTAATAAAGTCGAAATGCTGGCAAGCCGAATGTTGGACTTTGGCATTCTATAATAGACCTTGCGCATTGTGAATCCACAGCATATAAGTTGTACATATTTTTTTCACTAATCTCTCCTTAGTTTGCTTAGTTGGTTGAGGTTGATATTCCTCGTGCATTGTTTCAAGAACAAGGCCAACAACTTTATGAAGCCAACTACTTTCTTAATGAAATACGAACTTTTATGGAGCCAAACTTCTGCAGCTTCAGGTACTAAACAGTCTAACAATCAACTAATTTTCAACCAATCCTTTTTGAATGTAGATTTATTGATTCCTGCAGGCAGAAAATAAGGTAGATAAAGACCAGATAGCATCCCTATGGAACCAGAGGCCAGTTCAGACATACCTAGAAGATGAGAAGGAAAATATTACAAGAATCATTAAAAGATGCAGGCTGTTGGTGATATTTTCAAATATGAGAATTGGGTTTTTCTTTTTCTTTTCTTTTTTTTGGGGGGGGGGGGGGGGGGGGTTAGGATGATAATCACTAGAACCTCCCAGCTTTCACCTTTGGTTGCAGTATCTTTTATCAGCATTTACTAATAACAACAAATCATCATGCAGTACTCAACTGAACATCTCATCAAGGAAGCTGAAAAGTCTGGCAGAGTTCAAACAGTACAATCAAGACTATGCATCTGGTAGCAGGTATTTAATTCCTTGATTTGGGTATTTCTGGTTGTGAGTTCCTTGACTAAACTGCAGCCTAGCTATTCTTTCTGATTTAATTGCAATTTTCACTCTCTTGACATTATTTTTAGCATCTTTTCATCTCACGAGCCAACTATCGGTGAAGCATAAGTTCTATGGAAAAGGGGATTGTCTTCCCAACCTTAATTTTTTCATAAAATGGAGAACCTCATTTGTGTGTATTTATGTGGGATTCAGTGATGCAGGTCAGGATGTTCTAAAGGCAGCGAAGGTGCTTGAATGGCCCAAGGAGACGTGCACGATCGAATCTGTCAGGCGATAAGTCTAATGCTGCCGGGTCAAGGCTAGATCATGTTGAGTTGTGATCCAAATTTAGTTATGTACAAGATAAAGGCTAACTTCTGCCGGAGCGAAGCAAGGACCGTCGCCGGGAGACTTCTCTGCATAGCACTCCCTGTTAGCTAATCAAGCTTGGGCATCATGCTTGTTGCTTAGATATGTGATATACTAGTTAACATGTGCTAAATTCAAACTTCATTCTTTTTTAGTGCTTGTTTAGTTCCCAAAAAGTGCTACAGTAGCCATCACATCGAATTTTGCGATACGTGCATGGAGCATTAAATGTAGACGAAAAAAAACTAATTGCACAGTTTGGTTGAAAATTGCGAGACGAACGTTTTGAGCCTAATTAGTCCATGATTGAACAGTAATTGCTAAATAAAAACGGAAGTGCTACAGTAGCCAAATTCCCAAAATTCATGAACTAAACACAGCCAGTTTGGTTGAAAATTGCGAGACGAACGTTTTGAGCCTAATTAGTCCATGATTGAACAGTAATTGCTAAATAAAAACGGAAGTGCTGCAGTAGCCAAATTCCCAAAATTCGTGAACTAAACACAACCTTACTTGAAAAGCATTGGTGCTGGCTGTTCAGGTAATTTATGTCTATGACTACGATTTTATCCCCTTCACACATACATGTCTCATACGCCTCCATTCACATGGTTTCTTCTCTGCCTTTTGTAGTTTTGACAAAATTATTCGGAAGGAGATCCCATCTCAGGTGGTTTATGAGGATGAGAAGGTTAAATATTATCTGTGCTATCAGGATAAAGTTCCTATTGTTTCTAATGTCATGGATGTGACACTTTAAAATTAATGATGCCTCTGTCACCTTTGGTGCTATGGTGATGTTCCTCTTTGACATGCCATTGGCAAAACTCAAGAACCGTTTATCCCTTGACATTCCTCCTTGAAATTCTGGGCTCCAACATCTGGGGAAGTTTGTGTCTATGTTTATCACCGTTGCTGCCATGTCAGCAGGGGATCTCACATCAAAATCTACGAGAAGTGGATTTCCACTATGCAAGAGGAGATGCAGTCACTCGAAAAAAATGGCACATGGGATGTTGTGCGCTTGCCTAAACAAAAGAAGGCCGTTCGTTGCAAATGGATCTTCAAGAGAAAGGAGGGTTTGTCTCCTAGTGAGCCTCCAAGATTTAAGGCAAGGTTAGTAGCAAAAGGCTTCAGTCAGATTCCTGGTGTTGATTATAATGATGTGTTCTCTCCAGTTGTAAAGCATAGTTCAATTCGTACATTTTTCGGTATTGTTGCTATGCAAGATCTTGAGCTTGAGCAGTTAGATGTAAAGACAGCGTTTCTACATGGAGAGCTCGAGGAGGAGATATACATGGACTAGCCAGAAGGGTTCATAGTACGTGGTAAGGAGGATCATGTTTGCAAATTAAAGAGGTCCTTATATGGTTTGAAACAGTCTCCTCGTTAATGGTATAAAAGGTTTGATTCTTTTATGATGTCACATAGTTTTAAGAGGCCTGAATTTGATAGCTGTGTGTACATTAAATTTATTGATGGATCACCTATATATTTGCTGTTATATGTTGATGATATGTTAATTGCTACCAAGAGCAAGAAAGAAATCACTACATTGAAGAAACTGTTGAGTAGTGAGTTTGAAATGAAGGATCTTGGTGCTGCTAAGAAAATTCTAGGTATGGAGATTATAAGAGAGAAATTCTGGTTTATTATTTCTTAGTCGGCAAAGTTACATTAAGAAAGTTCTTCATCGTTTCAACATGCATGATGCAAAGTCTGCTAGTACTCATATTGCTCCTTATTTTAAATTATCAGCTTTACAATGTGCTAGTATGGATGAGGATTTTGAGTACATGTCAAGAGTTCCATATTCTAGTGTTGTTGGATCTTTGATGTATGCCATGGTTTGCTCTCGTCCTGATTTATCATATGCTATGAGTTTGGTTAGTAGATACATGGCTAATCCTGGTAAAGAACATTGGAAGGTTGTTCAGTGGATTTTCAGGTACCTTCGTGGCACAACAAATGCTTGTTTAAAGTTTGGCAAGACTGATAAGGGACTCACTGGCTACGTGGATTCAGATTTTGCTGCCGATTTGGATAAGAGATCTCTCACAGGTTATGTGTTCACTATTGGTGGTTGTGCTGTGAGTTGGAGGGCAACATTGCAGCCCGTTGTTGCCCTATCTACCACTGAAGCAGAATATATGGTTGTTGTTGAAGCATGTAAAGAATTGGTTTGGTTGAAAGGTTTGTTTGTTGAGCTTTTGTGGAGATGATTCTTGCATTAATTTATTTTGTGACAGTTAAAGTGCTATATGTCTCACTAAAGATCAGATGTTCCATGAGAGAACGAAGCACATTGATGTCAAATACCATTATGTTCGCGATGTTGTCGCGCAAGGTAAGCTAAAGGTATGCAAGATAAGCACCCATGATAATCCTGCTGATATGTTGACAAAGTCAGTTTCTGTTGCTAAGTTTGAGCTTTGCTCAAGCTTAGTTGGTATAACTGTTTAGCCCAAGAGATTGTTTGACACCGGAAGTATTTCTTTGTTGTTTCAGGGTGAAGGTTTGTTTTATGCTACAAGAAGAAATTTGTCTCAAGGTGGAGTTTGTTGAGTTGTGATCCAAATTCAGGTATGTACAAGATAAAGGCTAATTTCTGCCGGAGCGAAACGAGACCCGTCGCCGGGAGGGAGGCTTGGGCCGAAGCGTCGCCTATTAGGGTTTTCCATCTCTATATATATACCTCCTGTAAGCCGTCATCTTGGGATAAGAAAAGTTGTAAATCCCCGACGTTTGTAACCTCACTCGATATAGTGAAGATTTGTTGGCTGATGCCCGTAGTTTTTTCTTTTCTTCCTTAGAAGGGTTTTCCACGTTAAAATCTCATGTCCCCTGAATTTGATCTACTGTTCTTCATCGTTTATATTACCTGTCGTTTCTAACAGATCACTCTTACAAATATACAAATAAAGGGAATCAAGAGTTCTACATCGGCTCTGGTGTGACGTCCCCTTCTTTCAGTCTGGCTATGGTGTGCCGTGATGTGGTGTGCTGGACTATGTGCACGATACTTTCTTTTGTCTCCATGAAAATGTAGAAGTGGATGCATGTGGCTGCTTGCTGTTGCTTTCCTTGCAATGTTCTTGGGCCCGAACAAACATTACAAGCAGCTTAAATTTCAAAGAGAACACAAGAGGCCCCCAGGAAGCGGAAAATTTGTCTACAGACTCGGACGATCTCAATTCCCATGTATGGGTGCAGCTAAGCCCTACGCATTACCCAACCCTATAGCATGTGTGAAGTCAACCTTTCACATGGCCACCATGCTGTAACACGGTCTAAGAGGATGACAGGAAGGAGTTTTTCTTGTTTTACTCAGGAAGGGCAACAAAATCTAAGCAGTTCGATACAAAAGGGACATTTTTTAAGAAAAAGGAAATCCACAGAGGGCAATAGCAACTCTGCAAGGCATTCAAGTTGTATCAACAATCCCCAAATATTAACCGTATTTATTTTCAGCACTATTGGAGAAGTTTGCAGCAATTGAATTTTCTTACTGTACACATGATGACAACTTGGTATGGATTTGATTTATAGTTTCTGAGCCCACAAATCTGTACATCTTAACAAGCACATGTGTAACTTTTTATTCAAACTATCCAGCGTAATTTGTTCACGTGAATTACACTAGAAAAGTTCCATAAAAAAGCACACTCATGGTTGTTAAAATGCACAGCAGCAATTGTAATAATACTGGCAAATATTGCGACATCCTATTACAAAAATGCATTTCTTTCTCAGAAATAAAAAACATCCCGAGAAACCTGACTAAATTTGCAATTGAGTCATTTCTTTTGTGTATCAATGAAGGGAAAACCATCCTAGGAGCTGTCCATCATGCTATCACTCCCAGATGAGTTTATCACACCGAAATTGTTGCTATCTGGAAGTTTCACTTCATTAGTTCTTTCAGCTCCGAATGTGAAATTACTAGGGAAGCTGTTCGGGGTAACACGCTCAAAGATAGATGCTGGAGCCTGCTGGTTAAAGGTAGGCACTTGGATGTCGCCTGCTGGTTTTGGAAAACCAAATCCAAGAGAAGGGAACGAATCCACTGGAGCAAAAGGTTGAGCTGGTATGCTCACATTATTAGAACCAAAAAGCTTCGTTTCATAATCAATCAGCTGCTGCTGTGCTGCTGCAGAAAGCAAGTTCATCACTAATGTTAGGACTTGGTAAATGCACTATTATTTGTGTGGCTAGAAGGTCCAAATTTAAGTGTGAGAACTTGTATTAGCTAAACTACTGAGTTCATTCAGATAGTAATTCAACTCAGTAATTGTAGCCTCTCCATGCTTTCAGTAGCTAGTAGACTCAAGAAGTCGTAAGGATTACTTGCTATACTTTAATAAACTAAATAAATATGAACTAATTTCACCTTACTTTGCACTTACCATGATAAGTTTTATGATATTTATTACTGTGGTACCATAAATTGACATTTTCAGATCAGGGCTGGGTTCGACATGTCAGTTTTTTTTCCCTCAAACACCCAAATGTCAGTTGTCAGCCAGTGCAGAAACAGAATTAACATGAGAACAAGCCACTACAATAAATTCTGTGTTGCAACGAATGATGATGTATCATTTCACTTTGATATGCATACATGTGTACATGCTAAGGGGTGGCCCAATCTTATTGTGTAATTCATACGCTCATGTAGCTAAGCATAACTATTTTTGTAATAAGAGCCTACTTGAGCACAAATGATCCTATTTTTCTTCAAGGTATCTGAGAACAAAAATGACAGAAAAGGTATGTGCAATTCATGAAGTTACCATCAGACAGTTGCACTTGTGGTCTCCGCTCTTTCACCCACTGAAAGGATTGTGCCAATCTCCAACCTCTCGACTTCATCAAGAAGGATATTACAAAAGCTGCCGATCTGATAAAGTGTTTTGATAACATTAGTCAAACCAGCGCCAGTAATATGAAAGATTATAGCTCCCAGATGGAAAAATATATATATGTACCATACACACCTACTTTTCCCTGACATGCAATGGACTAGGACGCGTGCTTTCTCCCTCTCACATTGCTCTGAAGTTCAACGAAGCATTTAATTAGTAGTAGAATGAACTTACCGTGGAAATGGTTAACCTACAATCAACAGGTACAGAGAAAAAGAGAATAGTGTGCGTACCTAGAAACTGATTTGCATCATCAAACTGCAGAGTCTTATCCTCTTGAAGGCAGTGATAAGTGAATGAATTCCGGTAAAGATTTTGGCATAAAGGTACAGTCTGCAAGTAAAGGGACATCAATGCCATTTCACATTCAGACAAGAACAAGCATGATGTGAAGTTTCATATGAAATGTCTAGAGAATAAGACATCAGTAAACTCTGATATTGGCAATCTAGGAAGCTCAAGTTGGTTGAGGATGTGGATGTACACAGTATGCCCAGACCAAACAGGTTAATTCCTCATCAAGGCAAATTTGGGAGCCTATTTTCTTCTTAATATAAAGCCACCTACTTCCTCCCGGATTGGTCTATTGACACATTGGTTATCTGGTTACTGTGTGCCCAGTTGTCACTGTAACTTGCAACAGCAAGCTCCCTGCCAGAAGATCAGCTTACTTCCAAATACACCTTTTTACTCTAGGTGCATGTAATGTTGAGTAGAGGTACGTTGTGAAAATATTCGATGGAACCACCCAGTAGAA
The DNA here is from genome assembly GCF_019320115.1 of Miscanthus floridulus. Classification (NCBI taxonomy): domain Eukaryota; kingdom Viridiplantae; phylum Streptophyta; class Magnoliopsida; order Poales; family Poaceae; genus Miscanthus; species Miscanthus floridulus. The sequence goes on along the minus strand of NC_089597.1, from coordinate 60,505,640 downwards.
TCATGAAAACCCCCTAAAAGTCTAAAACATACTTAGAAGTTTTCAAATATTCAAAACTTGGCATATCCATAGTGCCATCCTAACTTCTGTGACATGTTGCATCTATGGATGCACTTTGGATGTGCCAAGCTTCGTTTTGTTTTTAAACTTGTAAGTATGTTTTTAAAGGGGTTTTCACAGTTCCACTGTATATTTTCCAGGTACTTCAGAGTAAAAGACCATCAGAACCATCAATTGGTGAATGGTACCAAGTATGATCAATCGAATAATTTAGGTCACTTCAAAGTCGGAATTTGGCACAGCCATAGTGTACCCATAGATGAGACATGTTGCAAAAGTTGGGATGCAAACTTGTTTTGGAAAAATCAGAAAACGACAGATTTCAGGTGCATATGCACTAGAAATTTTGTCCTCTAGTGCACATGCACCTGAAACTGATCACTTTTTGTGTGAATTTTTCTAAAATGGTTTTTGCGTCCTAACTTCTGGGACAGTCCCATCTGTGGATGGCCCAAGTTTTCTTTTACTTTTAAGTATGTTTTTTTAGAGCCTTTCACGATTCCATGTTTTTTAGAGGCTTTCACAATACCACCACCAAGGTGGTTTCCACCGAAAATTTTCCTAGGTACTTTGACGGAATAAGTTAGGACACTTCTCTATTGCTTCAATGCAAGTTAATGCTACTCAGTGACCCATTATAGAGGAGGAAACAGTGTACTTGCAACCATAGGCGGAAGGGATAGCTTCTAGTACGCCATCGTCCAATTGCTTTTCCCCATGTTTGCATATGATTTTGAAAGGAACCTGATTCCCAGCTGTAAGATTTGGTTCAACAACAAAGTTTGCTTTTACCACATAATTTGTTAGGCTAGAATGTCTTGGGGGTTATTTTGATTTGTAATTTCTTTTATTTCTTCAAACTTAGCAGATTGAATGCTACATTTTTATTCAACATGAGATATTCAAAAAAAATGATCTAAGTCGGTCTGCAACCAACATTGTTGCTGACCCACCAATTTTTTAATAAACTCTTCTTTAGTTTAGGTATTACTGTAAACAATACTGAAATGGTATACATGGTTAGGATCTGTCATGGTATAAATATGCAAATAGTGAAATGAAGTTGAGAATTTAAAGTGCAACATTACTGAAGTAGATGAAATGGATGCATAGCAGATTAGCAGTATAACACCAGCTTAGACTTCCTGCAATCCAAGCTTGATTGCAATCAAAGTCATCAAAGAAGGAAAGGATCACTAACTGAGGCAACATCTGAATGTGGTGAGATAATTAAAGATTCATTATCTACGTTGTGGTAATCAGCTCCACATTGTAACTATTACAAAAATATGTTAACCACCATCGATAGAGCACAGGAGATGCTCTACCAGGAGCAGCCTTAACTTCCACTATGTTTCGACTTGTATTAATTAGGGTCATCTCAGAACTTTTCTATGGCTGAATGGCGATTCTTCAAACAAGCATGCACACACAATGAAACTATGAAAATGATTCAGAGGCATCACTGCCACACCAATATGGCAATACCTGAATATTCCCTGCAGTGGGAAACCAGTAAAAGAGGAACATGTAAAAAAGAAGAATAGAACAGTTCCCCAAGGACAATGCTAGTTCTATAAATGCTTGAAAAGCTCCAATGCAAAGACTCGCAATCTCAAGCAACACAAGATGTACCAAGTCATCCAGGCATCCATCCAAAAAATTAAATGTCTCCAATGCTTGGATTTCAGTGCTACATATTTCATAACATCAGCCTTAACTATCAGTACAACAAAAGATGACAACCCAAAGTAGTAACACAAAAAATGCAGCCCATACTATCACTACCACCATGTTTGCTATTTTCCAATAGAATCATTTTCTGATCATGCAATCCACCATCTTCACCACACAATTGTACCATGAGCGCCCTCTATTCCATTGTATTTCCAATAAATATCTCTAACCCACTGGACATTCAGATGGCACCTTCCCAGTTAAACATAGCCGAACTAAGCTTCAGCCCATTCACAAGAAACCAGGTAACCTTCCATTTATGTGCATGCATACTAATTAACCCCTTTCATTGATTTGCTTACCAAAGCAAGCAACGAGCAAGGGCTAGCATTCAATTCAACTCAGCCTCAAACCCTAGCACTAATCAGTCCTCACCGGATCAAGCACGAGTGCATTAAATTAAAGATAAAGAAAACAAAACGAAGGCTATCCATCCATGCAGGTAATGGTAAGGTGCGGTGTGAATAAGCATACATTGAGGATGTGCGAGACGCCGATGGTCTTGAGGAGCTCCGAGCGGGAGGCGTTGTCGTAGCTGCCGAGGAAGAGGAACTCCTTGAGGATCTCGGACGGGAACGCCGAGTCCTGCTGCCTCGCCCCCGCTGGCGACGCTGCAGGTGGGCGGTGCCCGCAGACGCCGCACACCTCCCCCTCCTCGTACTTGTGGTAGTGCCCGCAGATCCCGCACGGGTTCTCTCGCTCACGCTTCCTCATCTCTCTCCGCCGCCGCCGCCGCCGCCGATGGAATCAAAGGAGATTGCGAAACGCCGTCGATCGAATCGGGAGCCCGCACGCACGGAGGAGTAAATGGAGGGAAGATCGATCGAGGTGCTGCCTTCTCCTTTTCCTGAATAGGAAGGGAGAAGGAAGAGATTTTTTAATGGAGCTGAGACGGATCGGATCGGTTGGGGGCGGGCGCCCACGGGGATGGCGGTGGAGTGACGGGACGAGGGAGACGTGACGCACGCAGACGCACGAGACGGGTCAAAGACTCAAAGCACGGAGTCCGTAGAGAAATCCGAATCATTGGCAGGGGACGGGCATGATTACACGAAGTAGATAGGACCGTGGCCCGTGGAACTGGCGTGCAGGTAGGATGGATGAGGATGTCCATACATCCGAAACATCTATTCGATTTAAACGTGAAGATTCTAAAAATTTTCAACGTGTCACGTCTAATCTTGCGGTACATGTATAGAGTACTAAATATAGACGAAAAACAAAACTAATTGTACAGTTGGGTGAGAAATCGCGAGACAAAACTTTCGAACCTAATTAGTCCATAATTGGACACTAATTACCAAATACAAACGAAAGTGCTACAGTAGCCAAAACCAAAAAAAATTCCAACTAAACGCGCCCTAAATGGATGTATCAGTATTCGTTTTTAAAGATTATTCTCTATATGACTCTGCATCTGTATTCGATAAAAATATATAATATACGATATTATTCGTATCCGCGAAGTACAAATTACTTTAAAACTATCTAAATCTTATAACTATGACTAATTAATTATGTAAATAAAAATAATTTAACATAATTTTAGTATTATGGATGATATATAAATTTTAAGTTTAATTAATTTTAACATGACTAATCATATTAATTAGTATTTTATTTTATTTATATATAATATACTCTCACATTTGGCTTCCAAATCTATGACAATGTTTTTACCTAACTTTTGGCTTGCCAAATCTTTGGCATAGTAAATTTTGAATGTTAACCGAGCAAGCCCTAACTCTTCCGCGGTGCAGCAGCCACAACAGGCACACCCAAACATCCTCCCAAACAAGTAGTCCCACGGTTGTTGACGTAAATAGCTTTATGAATAGATAGATATATCATAATTGCATATACTAGTAAGTTATTGATGTAGATGGCTTTGTAAGTTTCCCTTTCTCTTGCCTTCTCTTCAATTGATTTCTCAACCCCGTGATACTAACTTTGAGAGGGGCGGGACCAGCAAAGGGATCTCATCCTCATGGACCACCCGGCGCCGCTACCGAGGGATTCAGCCGTGAGGATGGTGAATTGCACCGAGGGCGAGCGGCTGAGGAAGGTGAAGGAGGACAAGAAGAGGAAGAAGTAGCAGAAGCTACAGGCATGGGAACGAGGGGAGGACACCGACGATGATGATCACGATGACGACGATGAGGTGATGGAGGGAGAAGAGACAGTAGCCAACGATATCAAGTGGGACAACCTCAAGAATGAGGATGCTCTGACAGGCGTCGGTTCAGCCTTGCCGGCATCAGGACCCTTCCCATTCCATGGAGGGGAGGGCACGTCTGTAGAGCTGGTAGAGGCAGGCCGTGTCGTCGGCCTACCCCAGGAGCCAATAGAGGCGGGCGGCTCTACCATCACGCCCAAGGTGCCAGCGGACATGGGCGGCTCCGCTATCGCGCCTCAAGAGCCAAGGGGAGCGAGCCCCTCTGCCCAGGAGTAGGAGGCGGGCTCAAAACAGCCTCATCCCAATGAGACAGAGCGAGGGTCGGGGAGTTCGCCACCCAAACGCATCTACCGTCCAACGGTGCTGAGGTGAGTTATTAGTTCCTCTGTTTTTTCTTGTTTTAGTTGGATTTCATCGTGACCTATGTTTTTCATCCCTTGCAGCATCGGTAGGCAGCGGAATCCTTTTGCGATGGCGCCAAAAAAGAGCATCGCCCTCTAATCGAGGCGCCAGCCATCGGCTAGTGTCACGCCCATTTTCAGGTGGGAGTGGCACCAGTGTGACTATGTCATCGGCCGGTCGAGCGCCGCCCACGATGGCGCCCATGTGCTTAGCGAGATGGGCGAACGAGGGGGCTCAAGGGGCGCCCTTGGAGGTTGTGGGGCAGCTAGTGATGGCCGCGATACCGCTACTGATGGTAGGGTGGATGGGGCTACCGACCGTGCTCGTGGCGCCGACCATGGCCGGTGCGACGCAGCCGGTCATGACCCCACTGACGCAGGTGGAGGTGGCGGTGGCCGTGACAGACGGGTCATAGCTGGGCGCAACCATAGTGACACCTATGGCACCGGCGTGACCCGTGCCATCGGTGGCCCAAGCGATGGCACCTGCGTAGGCCGGACGGAGGGGGACATGGCCGAGGGGTCCACGGGAGTCATGGTGCTAGGAGAGAGGTTGGCGTCCGCACCACTAATCCCTTCCATCGCCGGAGGGGGCGTCCCGATGGGGACGTCATGGCTAGAGGTGTTGGCGGCACTTGGAGTCGGTGGGGAGTCATCCCTAGCCTTGACATCGGTCGACAGCGGCTCGCCCGTGCGGGGTGAGCCCCTGCTCCAGTGGGCGGATCCTCAGGATCCGGCGTCAACGCTTTTCACCCTCGACGACGCCGCAGAGAGCATGGAGCTAGAGAGCCTCGACTTATGGATCACATCTATGCTCGAAGCCCTGAACCGCGCTATGGGCACATTGTGCGACGTTGTTGTTTCCTCCGGCCGGGTATTGTTTGGTCCTGCTTCTTGCGCTTATCTTCCTTTATATACTTTTTGTATCCTGGCCATCATCTTTCTGCAGTCCCTTATAGCTCATAGCAGGGGCAAATCTTAGTTTCTTCATTAACAGAAGGAAACCTAGGACCGCCTCATTGAGGAGGCATGGCTACATGGGGAGGTGATAGCTTAGCTTGTCGTCGCCCAGTAGAGGGTGGCCAAGCTGACTCCCCTCACCGAGGAGGCGACCAATCTTCAGTCGTGGGTGGCCGAGGCCCATCGAGATGCTGACAAGGCCGAGAAGGCATTCGAGGCCCTATCGGTGAGGTTGTGGAAGGATGATGAGGAAGCCACTAGGGTAAGGAAGGTGCGGGATGAGTTGCTCCTAAAGGACGCCAAGACCCACCAGTGGATCCTTGACCTTCTGGGCAAAGTTGAGAAGGAGAGCGATCTGAAGCTGGGGGCCGAGGAGAAGCTCGCGGCCCTAGAGAAGAGGGCGAGCTTGGATGCCGTGGCAGTCGCTTGGCTATGCAAGGAGCGGGATTAACTGATCCAAACTACGGAGAGGCTCCGTCTAAAATGCGGCGTGGCTCACAAGGAGCGCGACCAAGCTTTTTGAGAGCATGACCAGGCCTACCAAGAGTACGATGACGCACAGCAGAAGGTTAGCTCCCTCTAGGCCAAGCTCAAAAGCGCGATGACCCAGAAGCTAGAGGCCGAGAGCATTTCTACCGGTATGCTCGTGGATCTCGCTGAGGTGAGGAGAAATCTTCAGGTGGAGAGTGATGGGCTTGATATCCTAAGCGCCACCCTTAGATTGGTCTACGACGACCTTGAGGTGGTGTGGTTGGACAGGACCAGCTCGCTCATGGCTCGTGCCATCGAGATCACAGCTCGGGTGCGCTAGCTCGAGAGGAATGCCCTCCACGCCAGGGTCAATCAGTCCTTCGCGATTGCTCATTCTCATTATGGGGACAACATTGATCTAGAGGCGATGAGCCATGGCTACATGCCTGGTTATGAAGTCCATGAGCTAGAAGAGATGGAAACAGTGGTGGCTCCTCTTTTGAAGGACCTAGCGAACAGGATAGAAGGCATAGTTCTCCCCTGGAGGGGCTAGTCAGTTAAATAGGTCAGACGATCATTTTTGTAATAATCGGACAAGTTCTGACCCTTGTGTTTTGTTTGAACAAGTCTGTTCTTTTATTTCAGTAGAACAAGTTTGTTCTTTCTCTCTTTTTATGTATGAAAAGGGGTTAATGTGTTTCGACCCTTCCGTTTATTAAGACCATAGAGTTCAAGGTGTAGGCGGGAAACTTTGATCACGCTGGTAAGCAAGAGTGCCGTAGCTGCTAGGGCGTAGATTTCTTGCAATCTGACCAGCCTTACTCAGTCGTTAGTTTCCACAAACATTGCCACTAGGTTTTTAATATGAGGAAGGGGTCAGGCACGACAATTGCTCTAGAAAAGGGTATATATATACCCTTATCAGCCCCTGAGTGAGACCCGACCCCTTGTCGTTGCTGGGGTCAGGTGTCACTAAAGATCGAGGAGAGGATAGCGAAACTAGTAGGAGAGAGCGTTTCTTGTTTTAGAAACGTTATTCTTAGTTTTCGCAAGTACCCCCTCCCTAGGATCTGAGCCATCGTTCTGCGACCACACATTCAGTCTCCTTGTGAGTCCAACTTTCCTCGAGCCCCTGCGTGTTGCGGGGGTTTGGTCGAGGGTCGGCTCGTCTTTGTGATTGTCACCCCGTTCGTGGTTTCTGCAACTAGAGGGGTTGAGCTAACATCACTTGCCTCGATGGCTCGAGTGACACGCTCGGTGAGCTCGCTAACGGGCATGTTCAAGTGGAATCCAGGTCCATCATTCGTGATGGGGTCAGCATAGCCCTCATGTGGCATTCCACTGCTCCTTAACCTGCCTCCCGGTAGATGCCCGAATCATTCTAGGGACCGACTTAGGTGGCCCGCTAGCCTTCCCTCGATGGAGATTCTGTGGCTTGGCTCTAGGTTAGGATTGAACGAGAAGGTCGAGATGACCCTGTCCGCTTCTGAGCGGGTCGGTCAAAGGCCGCTGGGGCTCATCTGTGTTTTCTCCCCTAGCTCTATTTGACACGAGGCGGCCACGAGCCCTTCATGGGCCGGCCTTCAAACCTCGGTCAGTTGAATTACTGAGTTGAGGTCGGGCAGCTTGAGCCCCCAATCCCCGTTGGGCTCAATAGGGGTCGACTGAGTTTTATGCGTTGCCCCGTCCATGGTTTCCACAACCAGAGGGGTTGAGCTAACGACACTTTCCTCGATGGCTCGAGTGTTGCGCTCGGTGAGCTCGCTAACGGGTATGTTAGAGTGGAATCTGGGTTCATCGTTTGTGACGAGGTTGGCATAGCCCTTATGTGGCATTCCACTGCTCCTTAACCTGCCTCCCGACAGATGCCTGAGTTGTTCTAGAGACCGACTCAGGTGGCCCATTGGCCTCTTCTCGATGGAGATTCTATGGGCTTGGCTCGAGGTTAGGATCGAACGAGAAGGTTGAGATGACCCTGTTCGCTTCTCAGCGGGTCGGGCAAAGGCCACTAGGTCTCATCTTCATATTCTCCTCTGGCTCTATTTGATGTGAGGTAGCCTCGAGCCCTTTGCGGGCCGACATTCAAACCTCAGTCGGTCGCCGCTCATATCGAATGAGACGACTACCGCTTCGTGATGCGACGCGAAGCATTATGACGCAATAATTGCATATGCGATGCTTGGATGTATGAGTTGAATGTATGGATGAATGTATGAATGCATGCATGAGAATGGATGAATGAATGCTCATGCACTAGAGAAGTAAAGTGGGGGTTGGTAAAGTTATCTCGATGGCTCGAGTGATGGGTTCAGGGAGCTCTCACCTGATATGTTCGTATGAAATTTGGGTTCATCGTTCATGATGGAGTCAGCATAACCCGCATAGGGCATCCTGCTATTCCCTACCCATCTCATGGCAATGGCCTGAGTCATCTAATCGACTTAGGCGACCTGCTAGCCTCTCCTCGATGGAGATTTCATAGGTGGGCCCCTCCAAACCCTTCCTAGGAAGGTGGAGGCTAAAGCTCAAGGTGTGGGGACAAAAACTGTGATCACGCTGGTGAGCAAAAATGTCGTAGCCACTAGGGCGTAGATTTCTTGTAGTCCAACCAGTTTTACTCAGCGTTTATTTCTGCACACCTTGCCTTTAGGTTTTAGCATGAGAAAGGGGTCGGGCATAGAGAATGTCTACCGAATAGACACTCTTGCCAGCCCCTGAGTGAGGCCCGACCTCTTGCCGTTGCTAGGGTCAGGTGTCACTTAGAGATGACCCATCTCTCGGTAGTGGCCCGAGCCATCCGATCGACTTAGGTGACTTGCTGGCCTCTCCTCGATGGAGATTCCGCCAGTGGGCCCCTCCAAACCCTTCCTAGGAAGGCGGAGGCTAAAACTCGGGGTGCGGGGACAAAAACTATGATCATGCTGGTGTGCAAAAACACCGTAGCCACTAGGGCATAGGTTTCTTGTAGTCTGACCAGTTTTACTTAGTATTTGTTTCCACACACTTTGCCTTTAGGTTTTAGCATGAGAAAGGGGTCGGGCATAGAGAATGTCTACCGAATAGACACTCTTGCCAGCCCCCGAGTGAGGCCTGACCCCTTGCCATTGCTAGGTTTGGGTGTCACTTAGAGATGACCCGTCTCTTGGTAGCAGCCCAAGCCGTCCGATCAACTTGGGTGACCTGCTGGCACAGGACTTACCTTGATGGCTCGAGTGATGGGTTCGAAGAGCTCTTACTGGATATGTCTAAGTGGAATCCGGGTCCATCGTTTGTGATGGAGTCGACATAACCCGCATGGGGCATCCTACTGCTCCTTACCCATCTCTCGACAGTGGCCAAGCCATCCACTCGACTTGTGTGACTCGCTGGCACAGGACTTACCTACAGAGATAGAGGATGAGATCATCCTGCCCAAGAAATTAGTTAGGCAGATAAGCCAGGCGATGAACTTGTAATAAATGGACAAGCTCTTAAAATTCGCTAAACAGCTTTTTAGCCCTTCTCCCCTTTTTGTATAAAAAGGTTAGTGCATTCTGACCCTTTTCATCGTTGAGGCCGTAAAGCTCAGGGTGCGGGTGAACAAACTCTGATCACGCTGGTGAGCAAAAACACCACAGCCGTTGGGGCATAGGTTTCTTACAGTCCGACCAGTTTTACTTAGCATTCGTTTTCACAACCCTAACTTCTAGGACTCAACATGAGAGAGGGTCGGGCACAGAGAATGTTTGCCAGGTGGATATACTCTTAAATGCGTTCTGACTCTTCCCGTCATTTAAGGCAGTAAAGCTCGGGTTGTGAAAAAAACTCTAATCACACTAGTGAGCAAAAACGCCATAGACACTGGGGCGTAGGTTTCTTGCAGTACGACTAGTTTTACTCAGCATTTGTTTTCGCAACCCTTGTTTCTAGGTCTCAATGTGAGAAAGGGTCATGCATAGAGAATGTCTATTGGATAGATATGCTCTTATTAGCCTCCGAGTGAGGCTCAACCCGTTGCTGGGGTCAGGTGTCACTAAAGATTGGGGAGTCGATAGCGAAACTAATAAGAGAAAGTATGCATATATTAAGGGTAAAAGCGATGTAGTTGTTTGATGTTCTAGGCATTGACGAAGACTTCGCCATCGATGGTCTTGAGCTTGTAGGTGCCTGGTCGGAGCACCTCTGCAACGACAGACAGTCCCTCCCACGGCGAAGAGAGCTTGTGATGGTTCTTGTTGATGTGGATGAGGCAGAGCACCAGGCCCCCGACGTTGAAGGCCCAACCCCGTACTCAATAGCTATGGTACCAGCACAATGGTTGCTAGTACTTGGCCAAGCGAAGGAGGGCGACATCGCATGCTTCATCTAGTTGGTCCATGGCATCCTCGAGGGATGCCTTAGCTCCCTACTCATCGTACGCCTTGACCCTCGATGCTCCATAATCGAGGTCGGTCGGGCGGATAGCCTCGGAACCATAGACCATGAAAAATGGTGTGTAGCCGGTGGCCTGATTAGGGGTTGTCCTTAGGCTCTAGAGCACCGTGGGAAACTCCACGACCCATCATCCACCAAACTTGTTCAACCGGTTGAAGATCCTAGGCTTGAGGCCTTGTAGACCTATCCGTTTGTGTGGGGGTGCGCCATAGCAGCCCAATCAACGCAGATGTGGTATTCATCGTAGAATCAGAGGAACTTCTTTCCGGTGAACCGCATGCCGTTGTCCGTGATGATAGAGTTCGGGACCCCCAAGCGATGGACGATGTTAAGGAAGAACAGCACAGCTTGCTTGTTCTTGATCACAGAGATCGGTCGAGCCTCTATCCACTTTGTAAACTTGTCTATGGCGATAAGCAAGTGCGTATAGCCTTTGGGCGCCTTCTTGAGAGGTCCGACAAGATCGAGCCCCTAGACCATGAATGGCCATGTGATGGGGATCGTCTAGAGTGCTTGGGCTGGTAGGTGGGTCTACCGAGCGTAGTATTGACACCTTTCGTAGGTGCGCACAATATGTTCAACGTCGGCTACCGTGGTGGGCCAGTAGAAGCCTTGTCAGAATGTATTTTTGACCAGGGTTCTAGGCACGGCATGGTGACCGTAGACCCCACCATGGATATTGCTCAGCAACTGCTTCCCTTGTTCAATGGGGATGCACCATTGTAGGACCCCAGTGTGGCTTCGCCTGTAGACCTCGCCATCAATAATGACAAAGGACTTAGCATGACGTGCGAGCCACTGAGCCTCCATTTTGTCCATTGGCAGCGCCTCACGGAGGAGGAAGTCAAGGTAAGGCGCCATCCAGTTGGCTAGAGGGTCGGGCTCTGTCACTAGATCCTCATCAAGCTCCATGACTTTGGGGTTGGATGGAGCCGATGGCTAGTTAGCCCCTGAGCCTAGGGCAAGTGGCCCATCACCGGCTTGTTCTGGGTCCTCATAGCAGACCGAGGGTTTGTACTGATCGCTAGCAAAGACATCTATTGGCATCGGCTCTCGGCCAGACGTCGCTTTCACTAGCACGTTGGTTGCCTCGTTGAGACACCTCAGGATGTGATTGAGCTCGAGACCGTCGAACTTGTCCTCTAGCTGGTGGACTTCTCGGCAATACATAGCCATCTTGGCATTGTGGCTTCTTAATTCCTTCATCACTTGGTCGATGACTAGTTGGGAGTCACCCTAGACATCAAGCCATCGGATACCCAACTCGATGGCGATGCACAGGCTGTTGATGAGCACCTCATATTCGCCCAGATTGTTGGAGGAGGGGAAATAGATGCAAACCATGTACCTCATGTGTACCCCGAGGGGCGAAACAAAGACCAACCCCGTGTCGGTGCCTTTGTTCATCAGCGATCCATCGAAGTACATCATCCAGTACTCCTGGTCGACGACTGATGGCGGCACTTGGACCTAGGTCCACTCTGCAATGAAATTAGCCATCACTTGGGACATGATGGCCATCCGAGGGGCATATGAAATGCCTTGACCCATCAGCTCGAGTGCCCACTTGGTGATTCTTCCCGTGGCATCCCTATTTCGGACAACCTCGCCAATAGGGAAGGACATCATGATCGTCACTAGATGTGACTTGAAGTAGTGACATAACTTCCTTTTAGCAATGGGGACGGTGTACAGGAGCTTCTGGATTTGGGGGTAGCGGGTCTTGGAATCAGACAAGACCTCGCTAATGTAGTATACGGGATGCTGCACTTTGAGGGTGTGTCCCTCTTCCTTTAGCTCTACCACCAGGGCAGCGCTGACAACTTGTGTGGTGGCTGCGATGTAGAGCAGAAGTAGTTTCCCGTCAGTCGAGGGGACCAGGATCAGAGCCTTCATCAGAAGCTACTTGACCGTGTCAAGTGCCTCCTGGGCCTCGGGCATCCATTCGAAATGGTTAGCCTTCTTTAGGAGCCGATAGAGGGGGATACCTCATTCACCGAGGCATGAGATAAAAGTGGCTGAGCACGGTGAGGCACCCTATAACTTGCTATAACCGCTTTATGTTTTGAATCAGGCCCATCCTCGTGATGGCTGAGATCTTCTCTGGGTTGGCTTTGATGCCACGCTCGGAAACGATAAAACCTAATAGCATACCCCTTGGAACCCCAAAAACACACTTCTCGGGGTTGAGCTTGATGTTGTTTGCTTAAAGTTTCATGAAGGTCTATTCTAGGCCGGCTATGACCTGGTCAGCCCATTTGGATTTGACCACGATGTCATCCACATAGGCCTCAACGGTTCACCCGATGAGGTCCCTGAAACACTTGAGCATGCAACGCTGGTACATAGCCCCCGCATTTTTTAGATCGAACGGCATTGTGATGTAGCAGAATGATCTGAATGGGTGATGAAAGATGTCACGAGCTAGTCGGACTCTTTCATCACGATTTCATGGTACCTAGGTTTCGCACCCTGAGGTTGAGTCGACTACTTGGTCTATGTGTGGCAAAGGAAATGGATCCTTTGGACATGCTTTATTGAGATCCATGTAGTCAACACATTCTCCATTTCACACTCTTTTTCATACAAGAATAGGATTGGCTAACCACTCGGGGTGTTATACTTCCTTGATGAACCCAGTCACCAAAAGCTTCGCAATCTCCTCGCCAATCGCCCTATGTTTCTCCTCGTCGAAGCAACATAGGCGCTGCTTCATCGGCTTGGAGCCTAGCCTGATCTTCAAGGCATGCTCAGCAACTTCCCTCGGAATACCTAGCATGTCCAAGGGTTTCCACACAAAGATGTCTCTGTTGGCACGAAGGAAGTCGACGAGCACGCTTTCCTATTTGGAGGAAAGCGTGGTGCCAATGCGCACCACTTTGTCCTTGGAGACGCTGGGTCTATGAGGACCTCCTTGGTGCCCTCTATAGGCTCAAAAGACCCGGTCAACTGCTTAGGGTCGGGTGCTTCTTCGGCGACCTCCTTTCTGATGGCTACAAGCTTCTTGGAGGCGACGATTGCCGCGGCGTGTTCGTAGCACTCGACCTCGCACTCGTAGGCGCGCTGGAATGAGGTGCCAATGGTGATGACCCCGCACGGTCCTGGCATCTTCAGCTTCCGATAGGTATAGTTGGGGGTGACCATGAACTTCGCGTAGCATGGATGTCCTAGGATGGCGTGGTAGGTTCCATGAAACCCGACCACCCAAAAGGTAAGGGTCTCTGTCCTGTAATTGGTCAGGTCTCCCAAGGTGATGGGTAGATTGATCTGCCCAAGTGGCATGGCCTGCTTTCTAGGCATAATGCTGTGGAAAGGCACTCCGATTGGTCGGATGCATGATCGATCGATGCCTATGGCATCGAGCGTTTCGGCATACATGATGTTGAGGCCACAGCCTCCATCCATCAGTACCTTGGTGAGGCACTTTGTGCTGATGATAAGGTCAACCATAAGTGGATATCTCCCTAGTTGTGGGACTCTCTCCGGGTGGTCGGTCCGATCAAAGGTTATGGCGGACTCCAACCATCAGAGGAAGGTAGGTGCGGTTGACTCGGCTGTATAGACCTCGCAGCGCACGACCTTCTAGCGATGCTTGGAGTCGTAGGCCACCGACCCTCCGAAGATCATGAGGCAGCCATCCAGCGTTGGAAAGCCGTCGTCCTTCCCCTCGGCATCGTCTGTGGCCGGCTTGGGGTCCCCCCTATGCTCCCCCTTGTTGGAGCCTCCAGACAGGAACCGCTTCATGAGACCGTAGTCCTTGTATAGATGCTTGACGAGAAAGGCATGGTTCGGGCATGGCCCTTCGAGCAGCTTCTCGAAGTGGTTCAGGGTACCCTCGGCGGGCTTCTGACCCCCCTTGCGGTCAGCGGTGGCCACGAGCGAGCCCTCACACCGCTACTTGTTCTTCTTCTTGCTGGGATGGTTGGAGGCGCCTTCGCCGATGTCCTTGTCCCGCTTCACCTTGCCCTTGAGGCGGTCAAAAATTGCCCCGACCGCCTCCTCGCTTGAGGCATGGCTGGTGGTGATGTTGAGGAGCTCCTTGATGGTTCGTGGGCCCTTACATCCTAGCTTGTGGACTAGGGACTCATAGGTGGTCCCAGACAGGAAGGCTCCTATGATGTCAGCGTCGGCAACGTTGGGCAACTCATTGCACTGTCAGGAGAAGCACCGGATGTACCCATGAAGAGTTTTCCTAGCCTTCTGTCGATAGTTTTTGAGATCCCATGAGTTCCCAGGGCACACATATGTGCCCTGGAAGTTTCCCACAAAGATTTCTTTCAGGTCCGGACAACTTTGGATTCAGTTGGGCAGAAGGTGTTCCAATCACGTTCGCGCCGAATCGGCTAGGAACAATGGAAGGTTGCGGATAATGAAATCGACATTATCCACTCCACCGACTTGGCAAGCAAGCTAATAATCCTCAAGCCACAGTGTCGGTGTTTTGGGTCCGACGGGTCCTCAACCGACTAGTGAAAGTGTACTACGTGCCCCTAATCCCGGATGGTGATGCAAAGAGACACAAGGTTTATACTAGTTTAGGCAATAGGTGCCCTACGTCCAGTCTAAGAGAGTCATATCATATTCCTTGCACCGAGGTGCTTATAGTAGGGGCTTACAAGCTAAGCGAGAGAGGGAGCTAGTCCTAGGTCTCTGCGTAGAGTGGCGTGGGTTGCTTGAGATGTTGATCTCTTGCAGTGAGGGAGCATGTGTGTTACAGAGCGTTGTGTGTTGCTTGCACGTGTGAGTCTGATCTCTCCTTAGAAGCGGCCCTGGTCACTCCCTTTTACAGTCAAAGGGAGGCATAGGGGCGGTACATGTATTTGCTACATGGCGTTTTGTGAGCAGAGGCGATATGTCCGAGCCCTGCAGCTCGTCACTATGGCGACATGGTCGTTGGAGCGGTCTTGTCCTCAGTGCACTGGAGCGACACGCCAGTCACGCTTGATCCTGTGCGACGTGGGAGCTCCTGTGGTGGCATGCGCGCCTTCTTCTGTTGGAGGCGTGCTGGTCACTGTATGTTTGACCGGCGCGGAGAGCCGAGGCTAGGTAGATGCGATAGCGTGGGTGCGCTAATTCTGAGGCTACAGGAGCTTGGCCCTATGCATGATGTGGGAGCTCTTGCAGCTTGACGCAGGGCATGGCACGTACTACGGACGACGTGCCGGTCCCAGAGTACTGACAATGTAGAGAGCCGAGGCCTAGTCGGTGCAGAGGTTGAACCATTGTGGGGGGCTCGGCGGGCACGAGTCCTGAGGCTACAGGAGCCTAGAAGCGGATAGCCGAGGCTCGGAGGGTGCAGTTGGTCTTGTACATCGATTTCGAGGCTACAGGGACCTGGACTTGACTTTCCACGCTGTGCTGTCCATGGAGCAGGGGTTAGGTAGCACAGTGCAGCACGGGTGTCAGCCGTGGGCACAGTGCCGAGCACAACGGCCTATAACCCCTGCCCCGTCCTATCCTGGACGTCATGGCGTCGATGTGACTCCCGTCTCATCGGCCACTCCGCTGTATCGTGCCATCATTCGACTGACGTTGCAGGAGTGGTTAGACGCGTTAGTTGGATGTGACGTCCCATCAGAGAAGTCGGTCAAGACGGCGGTGACGGGGTTGATGCCAAGCCGGCCTCGAGCGAGTCGATAACTGGGTGCTCGTCCGAGGCCTCATGGCGTGGGGCCTCGGGCGAGTCGGAGAATCGGTACCTTGTCCGAGGCCTTGTGGCGCGGGGCCTCGGGTGAGTCAGAAAACAGGTACCTCGTTTGAGGCCTCATGGTTTCGTTCTAGGCCGAGCCTGCTTTGGGTGAGCCCGGATATTGTTTGATGTGGGTCGGGTGGTCCAGCCGGGCCTCGGATAAGGTGGGGGTTTGCCGGTGGTTGTCTCTTGGCTTCGATATTTACAAGGTCTAAGTGATTTTTCAGTTCTTGCTTAGGGGACCCCTTTTTATGGTACCTGACAGTAGCCCCCGAGCCTCGAGGAGAGTGTGAGCGCTCTCCCTGAGGTTTTGACGAGACTTGGCTCACGGCAGCTCCTGGCGGGATGGTGTTTCGTACTCGAGGCTTCGGTGGGTGCGCGCGAGCGCACCCGCCGGGTGTAGCCCTCGAGGCCCTAGAGGAGTGGATTTATTCCTCCAGGGGCTTTTTTCATGTTGAGTGAGGGGTTTTATCGCGTTTGCCGAGCCCCCGAGTGCGAGTTTGGGTCGCTGGGCCTTGGCTTGGTTATAGGAAGAGCCCCCGAGCCTCTGCTCGAAGCAAGAGGGTGATCAGGAGTTTCCCTGTCTTTTTCGTGCGGCCCTCGCGCATCCTTTTCATTCGGAAGGAGGGGAGGAGTATGCCAGGCTACCCTCGGTAGGCGAGTAGTGACACCTCCGGTGAGTTGTACCGGGTAAGTCCGAGTGGAGGCCCATGCCCCATTCGATAGGGGTCGGCTAGCGGTCCAGAGACGCACTCTAAAAGTACCAGAGGGCTTCTCTAGTGGGTCCCAGGGCTGTTCGATTGGCCCCAGGGGCTCAGTGCCTCCCTGCGGTGGGATCCCATTTAGAGACCTCCCTGCCGGTCTCAGACACGACTTAGGGCATCCCAAGCAATTGCTTGCTTGGGCCTCGGCCATGTATGGGCTCGCCCATAGTCATCCGTGACTCTGTTTGTCCTGGGGCGGCTGTCAAGACCCTTGGGGGCCCAGCCTTCGAACCCCTAGACCATAACGGGCTCGGTGCCCAGTTCCTTAGTTTGAAAGGAATCGGGTGGGGGATATTCCCTTCCCATCCGCTGACGAGGCGGGTGCGCCTTTTGAGGCGGTTCCTCAGGGAGACGGAACAGTGCCTGCCATCGCTGTGGTCAGATGCGATGCGACGTCTGCGGATGGGACGTTACTGTGTGCGCGCGGTTAATAATAAAAAGGTGGACGCGTGGGCGGTTTGGTCGGATCCGGATTAACTGCGCTAGATCTGAGGGAAACTTTCCCAGTTTCATCGCCCGCCCATTTTGCCCTCTTTCCTCCCTCATAAATACGTGACGAGCCGTGCCCTGCCCCTCCTTACCTTTTCCGCCTGCGTTCGCCCTTTCTGCCCTCGAGCGGTTGCTAAGAACAGAGGAAGAGAGCGTCGGAGAGAAGAAGGGAGAAGGGGGAGGAAAAGAGAGAGAGAGAGAGAGAGAGAGAGAGAGATAGCGAGAGCACGCCTTACCGCCATAGCCACATTCTCCACCGCACCCATGGCCGGCGGCGCTGTTGTCCTCCAGGCGGATCCTTGGGATCCGTCCGATGTGTCCGCGACGACGCTGCAGTCGCTCGTCGACGACGGTCTCCTCCGCCCGGTCACCGACCCCAATAGACCAGAGTGGATTGCTCCGGGGGATGAGCCGGAGCCAAGGCCACACGATGGCTACATCGTGAGCTTTGTGGCCTTCCACGAGCACGGCCTTAGCTTGCTGGCGGACCGGTTCATGCGGGCGCTCCTGCATTACTACGGCGTGGAGCTCCACAACTTCGAGGCCATCAGTGACGGTTACGTCGTGGCTGAGGATGACGAGAAGGCAGAGGAGGAGGTCATGAAGCTGGTGGAGACGGCTGAGGCCCCTGGCACGACACTAGCCAGGTTGTTCGAAGAGGAGGTGGTTCCTCCTACGCCGACCGCCGATGCTGGCGACCCTAAGTTTTGACCTGGGCCAAAGGGGCCATGTAAATAGATTAGGACTTACATCAGTGTACCATGACGCTTGTGGCCATCGAGGCCTTTTAAAGTACTTGTGTATATGCCTTTTAATCGTTTATTATTGTATTTCTAAGCCTCTGCCCTCTGTCTCGTCTTTGAACATATCTCTTGCAAAAAACTTCCTCGGAGCCTAAGCTGCCCTTCGGGCAAAAGGTGGTGAGGGAGTTGCCGTAGCCCAGAGGCATAGGCCATCTCGTAGCTCAGTCGGCCTTTTGGCTCTGAGATAGACTTTCGGTCCTTAGGTTTTTTACAATCGATTTGTCAGAGTACGCGAGAGAGTTTGGCGTAGAAATTTTTTCGAAAAACGACTAAAAATGGTGTCTAGGACTTAGGGGGGTCCCCCTTCTAGCCCCCAAGGGAGGCTCGGTTCTGCAGAGGCAGAGCCGAGTCTCCCTTATAGCGTTATCGTAACGCCGATCCCCCATCGATGGGCTCGGGGGGTTTCTCGAAAAATTAGAACAACTAAAGAACGCTTCTTTATTGTATTTCAAGAAACAATGTATACAATGCTTGGGAATTTAAGGGTAGAAGCGACGTAGTTGTTCTATGTTCCAAGCGTTGGTGAGGATTTCACCCTTCTCGTTGGCTAGCTTGTAGGTCCCGGGCTTTAGCACTTGGGCAATGATGTACGACCCTTCCCATGGCGGGGTCAGTTTGTGGCGGCCCTTATTGCTCTACCTCAGTCTCAGCACCAGGTCGCCCACTTTTAGGTCTCGGCTTCGAATGCACTGGGCTTGATAGCGTCGTAGGGCTTGCTGGTACTTGGGCGAGTGTAGCAGCACAACATCTCGGGCTTCCTCCAGTTGGTCGAGGGCGTCCTTGTGGGCAGTGCGGTTGCTTTGCTCGTTGTAGGCCTGTAGCCTCAGGGAACCGTACTCCAAGTTAGTGGGGAGGATGGCCTCGGCTCCATAGACTAGGAAGAACGGTGTGAACCCCATGGCTTGGCTCAGAGTGTTCCTTAGGCTCCAGATGACCGACGGAAGTTCAGCAAGCCATTTCTTGCCAAATTTCTTCAATCGGTTGTATATTCTTGGCTTGAGACCCTGTAGGATCATGCCATTGGCACGTTCTACTTGGCCGTTTGTCCTAGGGTGTCCTACGGCCGACCAGGCCACATGGATGTGGTGGTCATCGTAGAATGTCAGGAACTTGTGGCCGGTGAATTGTGTCCCATTGTCAGTGATGATGGTGTTTGGAACCCCGAACCCGTGGATGATATCAGTGAAGAACAACACCGCTTGCTTGGATTTGATTCGAGTGATCGGATGAGCCTCGATCCACTTGGAGAATTTGTCAATAGCTACCAGCAAATGGGTATAGCCCCCGGGGGCCTTCTGCAGAGGCCCAACCATGTCCAGCCCCCACACGGCAAATTGCCATGTAATGGGGACCGTTTGGAGGGCTTGGGCCGAGAGGTGCGTCTACCACGCATAGTACTAGCATCCCTCGCAGGAGCGTACCAACTTGGTGGCATCAGCAACCACCGTTGGCCAGTAGAGCCCTTGGTGGAAGGCGTTTCCGATGAGCGTCTAAGGTGCTACATGGTGCCCGTAGGCTCCCGCATGCAAGTTCCATAGTAGGGCTTGGCCTGCCTCGGTGGTGATGCACTGTTGGAGGACGCCAGATGGGCTTCGCCTGTACAACTCGCCGTTGCTAAGGACGTAAGTTTTAGCTCATCGCGCAAGCCGTCGGGCTTCGGTCCTATCTGCAGGAAGCTCTCCTCGAACGAGGCAATCAAGGAACGGGACTCGCCAGTCCGTGCCCTAATCGGCCTTGGGAGGCTCCACGTTGATTTCCATGGCCTTGGGCTCGGTCGCAGGGGTCTTGGTGAGAGAGGGGGCCTCAGGCCCTACGGTGGGCTCGACCGGTGGGCCCTCTTCTGCCGCCGAGGTGTAGTCAATGGAAGGCTTGTGGAGGCCTCTGGCGAAGATGTTCGGGGGGACCAGGCCCGTGCCGATGCCATCTTTGCCAGTTCGTCCGCGGCCTCGTTGAATTTTTGTGCAATGTGGTTGAGTTCGAGGCCGTCGAACTTGTCATCTAGGCGACGTACCAACTTGCAGTACGCCTCCATTTTGGGGTCATGGCAGTTCGACTCCTTCATCACTTGATCGACGACGAGCTACGAATCGCCTCGTATGTCAAGACACCATACTCCAAGTTCGATGACAATCTACAAGCCATTGACGAGGGCTTCGTACTTGGCTGCGTTGTTGGAGGTGGCGAAGTGGAGCCAGATCATGTAGCGCATGTGCACTCTGAGGGGTGAGATGAAGAGCAGACCCACGCTTGCCCCGGTCTTCATCAGGGACCCGTCAAAGTACATGGTCCAGCATTCCGCCTAGATTTGAGCAGGTGGTGGCTGGGTGTCGGTCCACTCAGCCACAAAATTGGCCAAGACATGGGATTTAATTTCTTTCCAAGGCGCAAAAGACAGGGCTTCCCCCATGAGTTCGATGGCCCACTTGGCAATTCTACCCGAGCCCTCTCGGTTCTGGATTATCTCTCCCAGAGGGAAAGACGACACCATGGTCACCAGGTGGGACTCGAAGTAGTGACGCAGCTTGCGTCAAGCCAAGACTATGCCGTAGATCAGCTTCTGGATGTGGGGGTAGCGTGTCTAAGTCTCAGAGAGCACCTTGCTAATGAAGTAAATAGGTCATTGGACGGGAAGAGCATGCCCCTCTTCCTGCCTCTCGACCACTATGGTCGCGCTGACCACTTGGGTCGTTGCGGCGACGTAGAGTAAGAGGGCCTCGCCCTTGGTCGGCGGCACCAGGATGAGAGGATTGGTGAGCAGTGCCTTGACCTTGGTGAGGGCTTCTTCGGCCTCGGGGGTCCAAGAAAAGTGTTCAGATTTTCTCAAGAGGCGGTACAGAGGCAAGCCTTTTTTGCCAAGGCGCGAGATGAAGTGGCTCAGGGCCGCAAGGCATCCCATAACCCTCTGCACTCCCTTGAGGTCTTGGATTGGTCCCATGTTGGTCACGGCCGAGACCTTCTCTGGGTTGGCCTCGATGCCACGCTCCGAGACTATGAATCCCAAGAGCATGCCTCGGGGGACCCCGAAGACACACTTCTCGGGGTTGAGCTTGATGCCCTTCTCTTTGAGGCATTTGAAGGCTATCTCCAAGTCATCAACGAGATCACTGGCCTTCCTGGATTTGACCATGATGTCGTCCACGTAGGCCTCGACGGTTCACCCGATGTGCTCACCAAAGACCTAGGTCATGCACCGCTGGTATGTGGCCCCTGCGTTTCTGAGGCCGAATGGCATAGTCACATAGCAATACATGCCAAATGGGGTGATGAAAGAAGTCACAAGCTGGTCGGATTCTTTCATTTTGATTTGATGGTAACCGGAATATGCATCAAGGAAAGATAGGGTTTCACATCCCGCAGTGGAGTCAATGATTTGGTCGATTCAATGTAATGGGAATGGGACTTTTGGACATGCTTTATTCAAACCGGTGTAGTCTACACACATCCTCCACTTCCCATTTTTCTTCTTAACTAATACAGGATTAGCTAACCACTCTGGATGGGACACTTCCTTGAATCCGGCCGCCAAAAGCTTCTGCACCTCCTCGCCGATGGCCCTATGCTTTTCCTCATCGAATCGGCGCAGGCGCTGCTTCACCAGTCTGGAGCCGGCCCGGATGTCCAAGGCATGCTCGGCGACATCCCTCGGTATGCCCGGCATGTCCGAGGGACTCCACGCGAATACATCGACATTTGCGTGGAGAAAGTCGACGAGCACGGCTTCCTATTTGTTGTCGAGGGTGGCGCTGACCATTAGCGCTCGGTCGTTGGAGCAAGTGGGGTCAACTGGGATGAGCTTGACGGCCTCTACGGGCTCGAAAGTCCTGGCACGACGCTTGGAGTCGGGTGCCTTGCTACCAAGTCGGTCGAGGTTGAGGGTCTCAGCCTCCACGAGAGCCTCGGCGTACTCGATGAATTCGATGTCACAGTCGTATGCATGCTTGTACATGGACTCGATAGTGATGATGCCATTGGGGCCTAGCATCTTGAGCTTGAGGTAGGTGTAGTTGGGGATCACCATGAACTTGGCATAGCACGGGCGCCCTAGGATGGCATGATAGGTCCCCTTGAACCCAACCACCTCGAAGGTGAGGACCTCCTTGCGGTAGTTGGAGGGAGTGCCGAAGCAGATGGGCAAGTCGATGCGCCCGAGGGGTCGCGTGCGTTTCCCTGGCACGATGCCATGGAAGGGCGTGGCATTGCCTTGGAGTCGTGACTGGTCGAGCTCCAGGAGCTCTAGGGTGTTGGCGTAGAGGATGTTGAGGCCGCTGCCTCCGTCCATCAACACCTTGGTGAGCCAGGTGTTGCCGATGATCGGGTCGACAATGAGTGGGTACTGCCTGGGTTTTGGGACATAATCGGGGTGGTCATCCCGATCGAAGGTGATCGCCTCCTGAGACCAGTCAAGGTACCGGGGAGTGGCCACCTCAACCGAGAAGACCTCCCAATGCTCCTTCTTTCGCTGACGTGCCGTGAGGCACGCTGAAGGCCCGCCAAAGATCATGAAGGCGTTGTGCACCTCGGGGAACCCGTCGTCCTTGTCGTTGTCCCTATCACCGGCGCCCTTCTTCTTGGCATCATCGTTGGGGAGCCCGAGCTTGGCGTAGTAACGCCGGAGCATGGTGCACTCTTCGAGGGTGTGCTTCACCGGGCCCTGGTGGTAAGGGCAGGGCTTCTTAAGCATGTTGTCGAAGAGCCCGGGGCCTCTAGCGGGGCCTCGGGGATTCTTGCGATCTGCGGTCATGACTAGATCGGCCTCGAGGACCTCCTACTTCCCTTGGCGACCCTTTTTATTTTTCTTGGGGAGGTGGGGGGCCGAGGCCCCGGGGGCCTCGTCCCTCCGCTTCCCCTTGGCGTCGTTGTTGGGGAAGATGGCCCCGACAGCCTCTTTGCCCGAGGTGAAGTTGGTGGCGATGTCGAGGAGTGCGGCCGCCGTGGTCGGTACGTTCCGGCCTAACTCTCGGACCAGGTCTCGGCAGGACGTGCCGGAGAGGAACGCCTGGACAATTTTTGAGTCGTCGACGCTAGGCAACTCGGTGCATTGCTTGGAGAAGCGTTGGATGAAGTCTTGGAGAGACTCGTCTGGCCTCTAGCGACAACTCTTGAGGTACTAGGAGTTCCCGGGGTGCACGTATGTGCCCTGGAAATTCCCGACGAAGACCTTTACCAAGTCGCGCCAGTTGTTGATCTATAAGGGAGGGAGGTGTTCGAGCTAGGCTCGCGCTGAGTCTGACAGGAACAAGGGGAGGTTGCGGATGATGAGCAGGTCATCGTCCACACCGCCTAGCTGACAAGCCAGGCGGTAATCGGCCAGTCACAGCTCGGGGTTGGTCTCGCCGCTGTACTTTGAGAGGTTGGCCGGTTGCTGAAACCAGGCCGGGAAGTGGGCACCACGGATGGCCTTACTGAAGACTCGAGGGCCAGGTGGCCCAGGAGAAGGACTACGGTCCTCCCAACTGTCGTAGTGACCGCCTCGGTGCGGGTGGTAGCCTCGGGCGGGCCCATCATTGTCGTGGCGCCGTCGCCTGCTGACCACATCGTGATCGCCTTGCGCCTCGCGTCGGTCGCTGAGGCGGTCGTGCACCGAGGGGGCCTTATTGGCTTTCGGTGCCCGAGCAGGCTCAGGACAAACCAAGGCCTCTCTATCCTGCCGAGGCGGTGCCACGGGTAGTTCCGAGGCGCCCCCGCGCCGTCGAGAGGCGGAACTTTTGGTCTGCTATACCATGGCAGTCTTGAGGAGGTCTTGGAGCTCGCCGTGGACCTATTGCCCCTCCAAGGTAGAGGGCTCGGGCATTGTCCGGAGTAGCATCGCTGCTGCCACGACGTTTTGGCTAGCGCGATTGAAGATAGGGGGTTGCTCGCCCCCTTCGTTGTTGTTGATGCGGTGGTTGACGTCGCGAGCCCTCCACCGGGCTGCTCCGCCATCACCGCGACCCCGCTGCTCTTGCTCGAGAGTGTCTCAGAGCTGCTGCAGAAGGAGTCGGTCTTGTTCGACCTTGGCCTGAAGCTCACTGAGCTGCTCTAGGTCTAGGCCTCGAAGTTCCTCGAGGGCGGGGTTCTCGTTTCGTGCTGCCGGGGGCTCAACGCGTGGAGGTGTGGCGTCGCCTGCCCCCTCGTGGGGCGGGGAGCGATTGCTGTCCCTTCATCCTCATCGCTCGCGCTCGGCACCCTGAGCTCGATGTTGAAGCACTCACGAGTGGGATCATAAGTGTCTTCGTCATCGGAGTCGAAGTAGCTGAAGCAGTAGTCGCTCGCGGCCATGAAGCGGCGCATGGCTTTAGGGTCACGAAGCCCGGAGAAGTCCGCTCTGACCCACGCCTCGTCCTCCTTCGAGGAGTCAGCGTGGGTGTGGGTCAGGGTTGTGGCGATGAGGTCGAGGGCAAAACGTTGGTGGCGTCCTGGGGGCTCTACGTGAGCGGAAGCGTAGGCGGCGGCGGCATTGCCCAACCCGAAGGGGTACGGGGATGGTGTTGTCATCGGGCTCTGCTTCGCCGGAGTTGACTCCTCAGGAGGTGGCGGGGCAGAGCTTGATGACGGGGTGTTGCTGCGCGCCACCGGCGTCTTTCCCTTGCCCAGGCTTAAGCTAGATAGGTCCCCAGCCAGGGACTCTGTACCAACAGCCGAGTATGGGATACTAGCAGAGCGCGGTGCATCGCCCTAAGCTCGCGCGATGTCGGGGTGGTCCTGCCCACGTCGTGCCTGGCGAGCGTGACGAGAGCGGCGGCCTGGGCGCCGCCTGCACCTCGACTGCTGGTGCATGATGTCGTCGTCGATCGATGGGGCTCTGGGTGGGAGGAGTACCATATCGTACTCATATCCTAGAGACATGAACTCTAGGCTCCCGAACCAGATCACCGTGTCGAGACGCAGTGGTCGCACGGGGTCTACCATCCGGAACTTGTTGGGATGACTAAGCTGACACGCAGTATGGCCCCTACCTGGCATGCCAACTGTCGGTGTTTTGGGTCTAGCAGGTCCTCAACCGACTAGTGAAAGTGTACTGCGTGCCCCTAATCCCGGATAGTGATGCAAAGAGACACAAGGTTTATACTGGTTCAGGCAATAGGTGCCCTACGTCCAGTCTGAGAGAGCCATCTTGTATTCCTTGCACCGAGGTGCTTATAGTAGGGGCTTACAAGCTGAGTGAGAGAGGGAGCTAGTCCCAGGTCTCTGCGTAGAGTGGCGTGGGTTGCTTGAGATGTTGATCTCTTGCAGTGAGGAGCGTGTGTGTTACAGAGCGTTGTGCGTTGCTTGCACGTGTGAGTCTGATCTCTCCTTAGAAGCGGCCCTAGTCACTCCCTTTTATAGTCAAAGGGAGGCACAGGGGCGGTACATGTATTTGCTACATGGCGTTTTGTGAGCAGAGGCGGTATATCCGAGCCCTGTAGCTTGTCACTGTGGCGACATGGTCGGTGGAGCGGTCTTGTCCTCAGTGCACTGGAGCAACGCGCCGGTCATGCCTGATCCTGTGCGACGTGGGAGCTCCTGTGGTGGCATGCGCGCCTTCTTCTGTTGGAGGCATGCTGGTCACTGTATGTTTGACCGATGCGGAGAGCCGAGGCTGGGTAGATGCGATGGCGTGGGTGCGCTGATTCTGAGGCTACAGGAGCTTGGCCCTGTGCACGACGTGGGAGCTCCTGCAGCTTGACACAGGGCATGGCGCGTACTGCAGACGACGTGTCGGTCCTAGAGTGCTGACAACGTAGAGAGCCGAGGCTCAGTCGGTGCAGAGGCTGAACCATTGTGGGGGGCTCGACGGGCGCGAGTCCTGAGGCTACAGGAGCCCGGAAGCGGATAGCCGAGGCTCGGAGGGTGCAGTTGGTCTTGTACATCGATTCCAAGGCTATAGGGACCCGGACTTGACTTTCCACATCGCGCTGTCCTTGGAGCAGGGGTTAGGCAGCACAGTGCAGCATGGGTGTCAGCCGTGGGCACAGTGCCGAGCACAGCGGCCTGTAACCCCTGCCCCGTCCTGTCCCGGACGGCATGGCATCGATGTGACTCCTGTCTCGTCGGCCACTCCGCTGTATTGTGCCGTCGTTCGGCTGACGTCGTGGGAGTGGTTGGACGCGTTAGTTGGATGTGACGTCCCGTCAGAGAAGTCGGTCAAGGCGGCGGTGACGGGGTTGATGCCGAGCCGGCCTCAAGCGAGTCGATAACTGGGTGCTCGTCCGAGGCCTCGTGGCGCGGGGCCTCGGGCGAGTCGGAGAATCGGTACCTCATCCGAGGCCTTGTGGCGCGGGGCCTCAGGCGAGTCGGAAAACCGGTACCTCGTCCAAGGCCTCGTGGTTTTGTTCTGGGCCGAGCCCGCTTCGGGTGAGCCCGGATATTGTTCGAGGTGGGCCGAGTGGTCCAGCCGAGCCTCGGATAAGGTGGGGGTTTGCTGGTGGTTGTCTCTTGGCTTCGATATTTACAAGGTCTAAGCGATTTTTTTGGTTCTTGCTTAGGGGACCCCTTTTTATGGTACCCGACACACAGTTCAGGGTTCGTTTCCCCAGAGTTTTTTGGGATGTTGGTTGGTGGTTGGTACCATGGTGGGAAGACGACATTAAGAATGTGTCAGCCGAAGGCCTGAGGTCCTAGCAGGTCGGGGCTCGAACTTCGGTCCTCGCCGCTGTCGTAGCGTCCACCACGATGAGGGTGGTAGCCATGGCTAGCCTCCTCCCTCGCATCACCACGGGCACGCCTACGGGCATCGAGGGTGCCGCGTGCATCACAGTGGTGGTCGAGATGCTCATGCACCGGGACTACAGTGTGCGGCCTACCGCCTTGCAGCGCCTGGTGGACTGACGCGTCCTTGTCGGGTCGTTCTAAGGGCATGCGCTGGCTAGCGTTGAGCTTGCATCGTCGGGACAATGAGCTCTCGGCCTGCTGCGTCGCCGCACGCTCGAGTAGCGTGCGAATCTCACAATGGGCCCGACGATCCTCGAACGACGCGGGCCCTAGAAGACCCTGGAGCAAGGCCGCCGCAGCAGCAATATTCTGGCTCGCCCGGGTGAAGTGTGGGAGGGCTTCATTATCCTCGATGATCCTTCGGTTCACGTCGCGGGCCATGGTGCGCGCACGCCCACCGTCTCTGTGGCGCTCGATCTCTCGCTCGAGCTCTGCGCGTTCCTTCTTGAGTTGGAGTCATGCTTCCTCAAGCTCTTGGTGCCGGGCCTTCAGCTGCTCTACCGGCAGGCGAGGTGGGGCCCCTGCATGCCTCTCGACCTCATTGTCGAAGTCGTTCGTCAGGCTAGCCTCTCCCTCGTAGATGCTTTCGACGTGTCCCTCGAGGGTATCTGCCATGAAACATTCATGAGAGGGATGATGGCTCCCCCTGCTGGAGTCAGAGCTGGAGGGCGACTCTGATTCTCCTCCGAGGAGGTCGTGGAAAGATTCCACGACATATTCGGTCATTCCCACGAACTCGTCGTTCATGGGGGATGGAGGAGTGCGTTGCGCCACAAGGTGGCCAATGGTCTCTACGGCGTTGCGAAGACCGAACGGGAGTGCTATCGGGGCGCTCTGGATGAGGTATTCCGGAGGGAGCGGCTCTCCTTCGGCAACCTACACCATGACGTTGGCAAACGAGAAGGTGAGATGGCGCAAGTCCTCCCAAGACGGTCGGGGTCCCAGGAATGGCGCCGAGCTGGCGCTCTAACCTCCCGTAGTCAAAGCCGAGGATCTGGTCGCTCCTAGGGGCGCGGGCCTCCGATGCGTGTAGCTACATCTCCTCAAGCGCCTCGGCGATCGCGTCGAGGCCGACAGAGTGGAGAGGTTGGATTGCGGCGGGAGCCTGCGCCAACTCTCCCTCCGTTGCGACGATGAAGTCTAGGTCCCCGAAGCGCACGTGCGCGCCCGGGACCCAGCTGACGCCGTGACTGGCCATCCGAGACCTGAAGTGGACGTCAAGACGCGCAAAAGGCCCCTACCTAGCGCGCCAACTATCGGTGTTTTGAGTTACCACTGACGAGTAAATTTGTATATAAAAGGGTGCTGAGAGCTTGGTTGCTACTCTTATGTGTACCTGGATCTAAATGGTTCAGGGATGAATAGAATCGGTCCTCGATGGGTCCATTCCCTCCATGGGACGCCTTGCTTTCCCTTTTATAGGCCAAGGGAAAAGCATGGGTTATAACGGAGGAAAATAGAAGAATGAGAGAGGGAAGAAGTCATTCAGGATCGTCAGGTCCTTCTTCTCCTTCATGCGGGTCTCGTCAACCCGATAGATGTCAACAGGGGCAGCTCCACGTCGCGGCCCTGTCCGTCACTGGCGCCACGCGCAGGCGTCGTCTACCGGTCATAGCGTTCCATTCCATCGCAGCGGACGTCGTGGTGAGCTGACGCGCCTGTCAACGTTCGTACGGGGGTTAGGCAGAACAGCACAGGTACGACCGACGCTGTTTCTGATGTGAATCCTTAGGTGTGGCCCGTCGTGACCATGGGTAACATTGGGGCGTGCCTGTCTCTTCTTTGGTGTTAGAGTTTTTACCCAGGCCCATACGCTTGGACCTAGAGTGGTTGGTGGTTGTATGGGTCTCCGTCGGGCGAGACGGAGCCCGCGACCTTGGGGTCGGACGAGGTGGAGCCCGCCCCAGAGGTCGAGCGAGGCGGAGCACGAACCCAAGGGTCGGGCGAGGCAGAGCCCGCGGCCTTGGGGTCGGACGAGGTGGAGCCCGCCCCCAGAGGTCGGGCGAGGCAGAGCGCAAACCCAAGGGTCGGGCGAGACGGAGCCCACAGCCTTAGGGTCGGGTGAGGCGGAGCATGGACCCAAGGGTCGGACAAGCCAAAGCCCATGGCCTCGAGACGAGATCGGACAAGACGATGCCCCCCCCCCCCCCCCCCCCCCCCACCCCCCCAACCCCCAACCCCCAAGATCAGGCGAGCTATAGTCACATTCTTAACTGCTAGAATAAATCAATATTGATGGTCATTAGCTCCTCTTTAGGTATCCTAATATTGACCCCCGACACCTTCAGAGTTAAAGATCACAGGTAGCAAGACTTCAAATATTACAAGTATAGCAGCTTTGTGGAAGCAATCATTTGAGCGTACCTACAGAAATGAAATGTGCAATCCAGTTTCGAGAGAATATTGGGAGTAAGCTACGCTCACAGGGGTGCAAAAATCAACGACGGGCACACCAAAAACGTTACAACAGCTTATACGTCCAGCACATTGATTAATGACAATACATCTCAGTAAGACTATACTACACCGTCTGACAAGTCGAAACGGCAAGGCCGAGTGGAACTAAAAACAAGAATTACACAAGTGCCAAAGCAGCTGAAGGATGGGCATCATAATTACTCTACTAAGGCATTACAATATATTACCACAAAACAATAGAACATCAGAAAAAGAGTCGATTATATCTAATATACGATGCTAGGTTAAAGATCATGGTGTGCTCGGAACCGGATCGGTGACAGAAACTTGGGAGGCCGTGTCTTCTTTGGCTGTTGCTGCCACACCAACAGGTGCAGCTGCAGCTGCAGCTGCATTGTTCCCAGGAGATGCTGTCTTCGCCGTGTCTTTCTTGCTATCCTTCCCTCCAGACCTGCCATGGCCACCACCGTTCTGTTGGCCACTGATTGAGAGCCTTCTGTTTGGAGGAGTGCCGTTTGAGACGCTGCCGTTCAACTTTGGGCCAATGGCCTTCTTCGAACTGGCAGGCCGATTTGGACTAACTCGTGATCCGAATGGCCCTTCATGATCAGTGTTCAGTTGCTGCTCAATGTAGCGCTTTTGTTCCTGAGATGTCCGGACACCATAGACAAAAAGGAGTGCTGAATCAGTTCATGTTCCCCAAAAGAAGGGGCGAAAATCACATACTTCAAATTGAAACAATCAGAGCATTCTCTGTCAGCATTTCCACAGCAATAATTAGATGTAACACCACCATCCAAAATGAAATTGAATTCAAAGAATAGCAAAATGCCAAATGAAATGCAAAAATGGAAAATGCAGTTATATAGTACCAAATATCAGTAACAGAAAAAAATGACCAGACTCCAGCATAGGTCCAAACGGAACTTAATGGACAATAAATGAATTGGAATTCAGGTGATAATAGCTTCTAGTAAAGAGCATAGCACACTAACCCGCATTCTTTTCTTCTCTTCTTCCCTTTCCTGCCTGAGCATAACATACTCATCCAACATAGCTAGAAGAGGTACACCATCATACATAAAGGACAGACCACGGTTCTCCTCCCATGCCCTGGTCTTTGCCACCAGAGTTTCAACAAGTGCTAGGATAAAAGAAGACATTTTACATCAGCAATCAATGGAACATAAAGCATATCTATCAGATCAAGATACAAGTCCATTCTCCATTGTACATAAAAGAAAATTTTAAGGCACAAACTTCTTTGCAGCTAAAGTAAAGGGCATTCATGTTATAATTTGAACTGATACCTGGAATCTTGTTAACAAGAATACGAGCTTTTTCTGCACGCTTCAGATTCAGGTGGGCACCTCGGCTAGAGTTATACCTGTTGTCATCCTGCAGAAGGTATTTTAATTTTGGGGTTAAAAGCTACTCCACAGCCAGCACAGCTTCGGTATTATCGCAAAAATGATCACAGGATACATGCAGCAGTAATTTTGACTTGTCGAACCAATTATTGCCATACCCGGTTATAATCTTCAAGCCAGCTCTCTTCTTCACACGCAGACATCCATCTTTCTACTTTGTCAAGGATATCTTTTCTACTCAATGCTTCTTCCTTTGCTTTTGCTATCTGGGCATCCATATCTGCAATTAGTTCTGATGGTTCTATGTTACCTGCCTCAATCAGCGCCAATATTTTCTCATGAGCAGCAGCTGTGTCTATTACTATATGAGCACCAGCGTAGATATCTTCCAGCTCAGTTTGCTTCTTGAAAGCTATTTCTTTCATCTTGCTGTATTTCAGCTGGTCTAACCTTTGAACCTCAACCTCAGCCTGAATAAATGGAGAAGTAAATGTCAAGCAGGCCAAAGGAATAGTTCATATGAGGTGATGGCACCAAAAAAAAAAAAAAAACTAAGACCCACTTGTTCAATTAAATCTAGAGCAAGAGATCCAGGTGCTGTGACTTCATCCACAGATGCTGATCTGTTGCATGTAACATGATCAAACATGCGCCTTTCTTCCTTGGGGGCATCCATGAGATCCCAAAGATCATAGAGCTGACCAGCAAGTTCTTGAAGCTGTGAATGTAAGGAAGCCAATGGTGAGATCGTGCACGTAAGCAGAGAGTGCAATTCACATTTACACACTCAGAGATGTGCTTTCACCTTGCTTAGACGCAACTTCTTATCTTCATTAAGTGTAGCTACCGTCTTGTCAAGTTTTGACAATGTATCATTACTAATGCTCTTACAGTTGTCACCAACAGAATCATCTAAACTGGGATGAACTTCAGTCACTGTGCTGAGAAAATCCATCCCCAAGACGGTACAAAGATCATGTACCATGCTTACATACTCAAGAACCTTCTCCAACCTATTCCTCTGCAAAACAAATTATTTTCATGAATAAGAAACCAATACCAAAGCAATGGCCAAGTATGAAGCGCCATAACATCATAACCAATAAAAAGCCAAAGGATAGAAAAGTACCTTCTCTTTCTCAAGCTCCTGGAGCTGAGACCGAAAATCTTCAAGCCTCTCAAGTGTCAAATCATCCTCATTGACTTGAGGTGTTGTCACCTGCTCGCCCACCTCTATGGTGCCAGCAATTTCACCACATATTTGATCAATTTGTGATTGTACATTAACAAACTCTCTTTTTCTTTCATTTTTCTGTTTAGTCAACTGCTCAAGTGTTGGCGCTATAGCAGCTAGCTGTTGCTTGATTGTTCCTGTTGTCTTCTCAGGCTGCATGGATTGAATATTCTCAATTGTATGCCCAGCAGTAAAGCAAATAGATTCAAATCTAAACACTTGGAGTAAGGCTTCATATGACTTCTGAGCTAGAACATTAAATCTGCTGCACAAGGCATTCAGTGGCAAAGAATGTAATGCAGCTAGTTTCATAAGTAGACACCAAATGCCAAAAAGAAGCATACAATGTGATGACAAAATCTATAAGTAAAATAGGGCTATATAAGAAGGCAGCTAGCTCCACTAAGTAGGTATAACATGCCATGAATAACACACTAAATCATGCATAGAGATATACTGGTATTCGTTGACTGCTCTTGCAAAGCATGCTTTTGGGGTCAGAGTTACGGAAGACAGAAATGAAGCTATGAATTCTCCTAGCATGGGCATATAATCACTTACGGTTCTTGCAATAGCTTTTTCTCCAAGAGCAGAAAGAAGCCTAGCAAGTTCTATCTTTGAGTCATCCAGCGCCTGGATCAGGAGATCCCTAGAGTTAGTTGCTTGGTCAACTTTCCTCTTGTAAACATCAAGGCATTCCTGATCCAGCTGATAAAGGACCTTGTCACGGTCCTCCTCACTCTCGCCAACTTCATCCCATATCAACTACAGTAGAAGTAGAAGCAAGCCATCATCAGCCACACTGTATCAAGCAAGAAAGCGTAGAATTGCTGCTATTTGTGGACAACAAAACGCGAACATACCTGCAATTTTTGCAGCAAGGATCCACATGTAATGTCACCGGCCATCACTGACCAGAGCAACCTGTAAGGAAAAAACATTACTTCTGAAAATTATAGCTTACCAGTTAGTACTACTAGAACAGAAAATGCATTTCCAAACTTGATGATTCCAAGCTTTTATCAAACAAAAGTGACGCAATAATCATGTTGGTCTAAAGTAGGCATTAAATCCGCCACGTATAGCGAGCAAGACAATGAGAGTGGCATTCATGCTCCCTATGCCTAACTAGCTCATCCCCAAATTAGCAGCACAAGTACAATCAAACACGGTTAATGACCCTACTGACACTAAACACACAGATAATGATCCCACCAACACTAAAATCCCCAATCATTGGCAGTATTAAATAATGACCTAAAGTTTAGGGGGGTTACGCATCTAGGATTTCAGCTAAACTCCAGCAAACAACTCTAGTAAAACCCCCCAAAATCCCACACAAAAACCCATGTGAACTCGCAAAACTGAAGTGTTTGACCACATTTGACCAAGCAAGAGAGCGCCAAAAAGGACGCGATCTGAGCATGTCGCTATCACCTTTCCTTTACCGGATCAAATCCTTACGCCAGAACCCAATCAGAAGCAGATCCCCCAGTCAGGCATCAAACCCACCTCCTAATGCCCAACAAAACCGCCTAAAACCCACACCATCCGGAGCCGTGCCACCGCATTAGTGCCCAGGCAGCCAGATCCCATCCTCCAGCGACGCCCCCCGACCCCCACCTCCGCCACCACCACGAATTCTGCTACGGGAAACACAGAGAGAGAGAGAGGAAGCAGCCGGACGCTCTTACCAGATCACGCGGAGAAGACTAAGGAACCCGCGGAGCGGTGAATGCAGCAGGCGCGCTGCGCGGTTCAGCGCTCCACTCCACGGGACTCAATGCCGGAGGAGCTCGCCGGTCGCCGGCCGCCACCGCTGAGAGCTCTGAGCTGGAACTGGACTGGAGTGGAGGCAGTAGTACTGCTGCTGCTGCTGCCGCCGCCACACCAAGGGGCAACCGAATTAATTGGGGGCGTTGAGGGGCTGGTGCGCGCGCGGCGGGGCCGCTGGATGCGACTGGTCGGGTGATCGGACGGCCTCGGTCGGCCCAAGGATTTACCACGGGTGTCGGTGAAAAAAGGTACTAGTACGGTGATTAGAATATATATACGCGGGGACCACGTAGGCTTGGCTTTTTCTTTTTTGAGTGGGTATAGTATTTTTCTTTTCCAATAATATTTAGTTGGAATAGTATGCTTTAGCCAAATTTAACCCAACGAATGGGCCTCAATTTTGGACGTTAAATTTTTTTTGGTTCTAGTTTGCTGCTGCCTTCGGGAACTGTTTAGTTACAGTTTGTGGTGAGGCGTTGACCGGTCAAATCTGTCTCCTTCCTACCTGCGTTTGCTGTCCTGCGGTGTTTTAATGCGATTGTAAATTTAACAATTGGGTTTCAAAGGTTAGAGCTTGGAATTTCATAGCGCCATAGCTGCCAAAGTACCATTGTCAAGATTTAAAATTGATAACGTATATATTTATATCAGAATTTTGATCCACAGGGATTCATATTTTGAAGCACTTTCATATCAATTTCTTGGCTATGCGCATTATACAACATGTGACAAATTAATACTTCCAAATTGCTAAGTCGGTAAAAAAAATATTCCTTTTGTTCAAAGTCAACAATGGCACATTATGGTTATACGGGTTGTGTTTGAATATTCAAAGATCCGGTAAGTAAGTTTGTACCGAAAATAGTTCCATAAACAATATACTTTTGTTCGTGTGTTGCAGTACATCTGTCCAAAGGAAGAAAATATAATTCTAACACAGTACCAAGTCAAACTATCTTAAATTTCACTAACTATAAATAAAAAATATCAATATTATAATATTAAATAAGTATCATTAGATTTGTCACGAGACATGATTTCATACTATACTTATTTGGTGCGTAAACATTAATATTTTTACTTATGTATTTGGTCAAAATTTAGACACGTTAACTAAGAATATACCTGTAATAACATTCTTTTGTGAACAGAGGTAGTACATCAGGCAAAAGCTAGTGGCTTTTTTAGATAATGAAAAAAAGTTAGCTCTAAAAAAAAAGATTTACAGTTTTCCTCTTGCAATCGGTGCCTGAAATGATGCCGTGTCATATTGAGGAAGTCTGTACTCAGCACTCAGTTGACGAGGAGAACACAAAAACGCTATTCCAGAGTCTAAAATACAAGTGTCCCGCAGACATCCTTCGTGCAAAAAGAGGAAAAACCACGCATTTTCTCTTGAACGGAGCGAGGCTCGCTCGGCAAGAGACGGAGCAAATTATTTGTAAAAGGAACCGGACAAGAAAGGGCTTGTCACACACAGGACTGCTCCTCCGTGTAGGTAAGGAATCCGGGCCAGCCCATCAGATCGGTAGGCTTTCGGTTGAGCACGAGATCAGTGGCGGCCCACCTTTGGTTCTTTAATCACAGCCAGTGCCTCGTGTTGTAGGACTGTAGGAGTAGATCAATCATCCAAAAAAGCGATTACCGCCGGCCTGCCGCTCCCAACCAGGTGCCGTTTTGAGCCGCGCACAGGCACAGGCACAGGCACAGCCAGCGGACGAGTCCATCCGTCCGGCTCCGGCATCAGCTCCCGTTTTTTTTTTTGTTTGAAACTAGCTCCCGTTTTTTACCAGGCTGCAGTCCTGAATCCTGATGCGATGCGAGCCGGAAACTGGGAAAGACGAAACAGAAGGATGTGGATGTGGACGTGGTGTGTGAGTGTGAGGCAGCTGGCGGGGCGCGTGAGCAGGAGAACCCCGCTTGTCTTGTCCTCTTGCGCGCGGTCGCGGCGGGAACGGGTGGACGCCAAGGAGTGCGTGGCGGGGCCCACGGGAGCCCGGGGCAGGGGCGCGGAGCACATGGCCGTCGACGTGCTGCCGCAGAGATCTACCGCCGCCGCCCTCGGCTCCGCGCGGGGGCGTCACGACCCCCCGCCCGAGCCCAATAATAATGCGTAGCGTACTATCGTGCCGCGTCCCGATCGCGTCGCGTGCCCGTAGCGACACGGCACTGCCACGAGGATTTTTTGGGGTGTGCCGGCCCCGCGGTTCGGCCGGCCTTCGGCGTGTGATTTGCCTCGTAGGAGTACTGCAGCTGTGCAGCTGCCGTGTCCGATGGGCCGCCTGATGCCAACGACACGCACGGCGCGCGTCCTTTGCCTTGCCAGGGCTACGCTGTTCCGCGAGCTGCCTTTTTGCTTGGCAGCCTCTGCACGTCGGCTTGCGTTGCGTCCGTCATGTCATCCAGGGCCGGCCCGAGCCGGACCCTACCAGCCATGTTATCGTTCCTGTTCCTGTTCCTGTTCCCGTTCCCGAAACTTAGGTATTGTTTTGTAACGTGAAAACGGGAACATTCGCGTTTTCGGAACCTACATGTTCTCAAAATGTGGAATATGAGAACGAAAACGTAGGTCATGTTCCCGTTCCCTAGCTGCTAAGAGTGTGTTTGATTGGGTGGATATCTATGAATGTGAGATGGCCATCCATAGATGAGTGGAGTGGTGTATGGTTCGGCGGATTGGATGGATATGGATATCCACAGCAAAGAATATTCCTACTAGATGTTGGATATGGTGGCCACAAAAAAACTGGTGGATAAGCTTATCCATGTTCTCTGGCCAATGTTATTAGTAAATGAATTAAGGATTATTAGTATGTTATATTATTAATTAGTAGTTACGATGACAAAGTTAGTTTAGATAAGTGCTAATATGTTTATTAGTGCACATTTTCTGTGATAATTATGGTGGTAGTAGTGCTAATTAACATATTTTATTTAAAATTAATGATTATAATAACAAAATTAGTATCAATCTATATTTATTAGTGTATAATAAGTTGTTATTATTTTTAAATAATAGACATAATTAATGAACTATCCTCATTCTATCCAATCAAATAGAAAAATAGCTCATCATATCTATCTAATCCGTGGCTATCCATATTCCAATATCTATGAATAGTCATATACCAGCTCAAACCAAACACAGCCTAGTAGCCGGACGGACGGGTGGGGACGGCGCCTGTATGTAAGACTGCACCTGCGTAGCACGCTCCGTGTCTGCCCGATCAGCACGCTCCGTGTCTGTCCGATCGGGCTGCTCCTGGCACTGGGTAGGTTGGTGCGCCTTTGCTTCGGCCATGGGTTTGGTTTCTTCTCTGCACCACAGCCAACAGCACCAGTACGGCGCCTTGTTTAAGCGCACTGCAAAAGGGAAACGGAAGAGACGTGGCTCGTCACAAAGGCATAGTTACAAAGATTAGCATGTGTGACAGTAATCGTTTGTCCATTCATCGGCGCAGTTATCAGGCTCTCAGCTCGGAAACGAATGGGCCGAAGGCCCAAACCTGAGATGGATAACGTGCTCCGTGCACCTACCGGGAGCACAGCCCATTCTTCCTCTTAGGCCGGTTTCAATGGGTTTAGAGTTTCATGAATTCTCAATAAAAAAAAAGAGTTTCATGAACATAAAATAAGCTGACCTTATAGTAATATTGTAAAAGTTTCATGAGGATGAGATTTGCCTACACTGTTTCCGATTATATGGTGGTGTCTTGGTAATAATGAGATGAAACTTCCATCGAGAGTTCGAGACTGAACTTAGAAAAACAAAGACAATTCCAGCCGTTGGTTTTCGAGATCGAGATAAGCTTGTTTGTGAACATGGTTTCAAAATAAAAGGTGCGTCTTAACAAGATCGAGCTAAAAAGGTACGGGTTTCCACCTATAATGTGATTTTTTGCAAATTGGGTTAAAAAAAATGGGAACATTCTTAATTTTGGCGTGACAGCCAAAAGTTCGAATTCTAACATCCTCCCATAGGCCACCACATCACTTTTGGCCTAAGAAAATAAAAAGTCCAAGTCCAACATATTTTGGAAATTGAATTTGGACCATAGAACAGTCCCAGATTGCAATGGCTACCACGACTTCATATGGACTCCGATTGGGATGTTCTAGCTCGAAGAGCTTATCAAGTCTACTATCAGATGCGTCCACAGTCATCATTTTTATGTTGAGACCTTTTCTGCCAACGGTGCTGCGTCACCCTATTTTGGGCCAATGGCCCATGTATCGAGTTGGGTCCATTAGAGACACGTCCTAGGGTTGGAGAACGACTCCAACACCCCTTTGGTCGTCCTCCCATCTACTTATATGCCTCAAGAGCCACCACAAATAGATGAGTTTTTGTTTTGATGTAAGTTTAGCTGCTACTGCTTCCTTGTAGACGTGTGTGTCAGCTAGACCATCCGTTTTACTCGATTAAGAACCCATCTTATTGTGATTCAGATCTGAACATTCATATATCATTTGTCAATTCAGTGCTTCTCTACTTGTTCTTCGATGGCTTGCAGGAATAACCCTAGTGGTTTGGTTGGTCGCGATCTACGAGATCATGATCAACCGCTGAAATTGGTGTATGGATCGCTAAGGGGCAGAGTCCTTAGACGGTTGTAGTCGGGTCGTGAGCGTCTCTCCAGTCAAATCGAAGTTATCTCTCTCCATCAAA
Source organism: Miscanthus floridulus (assembly GCF_019320115.1). Classification (NCBI taxonomy): domain Eukaryota; kingdom Viridiplantae; phylum Streptophyta; class Magnoliopsida; order Poales; family Poaceae; genus Miscanthus; species Miscanthus floridulus. The sequence goes on along the minus strand of NC_089597.1, from coordinate 60,467,540 downwards.
AGACCATGCCACCCATACCCTTATCACATCTTTTTTTTATCTCCTTCCTATGTTTTCTATTTCTCTGTTGTGCAATCACATTCCTATCTTCTTTCCTGTGTTTTTATGTATTTCTTTGTTTTCTATTCCTCAGTTCCGAACAAGCCCATAGTGGTGATACTGGTCTCTACGAAAAATCCCGCCTCGCTTTTTTGTTGGGACCACTAATGATGGTACTCTACATCCATGAGCAATTGGTGGGTCTTGGATGCCATTAGGGGCAAGGGACTTGCAACTTTTCTTTTTTTTTCTTCTTCTTCTTCTTCTTTCTACTTTTATTTACCTCTTTCTCCATTTCGTTACTCTTCATCTTCTTTAGTCATGTGTAAAAATTGTTTGAGGGGGAGGGGGTGCTTTGAGGGGCTCCATGGCCTACATAGGGTAAGGGGCTCGAGACCCCTAGCGCTCACATTGGACCACCCCTATTTGCGAGGCACACAATGATATGAGCGAGCTATGGTTCAAGGGTTATGAACAATGCTGACACGAGCAAATACTAGGAGGAACTACCGAGCTCTAAATATCATAAACAACAGCTAACAATCAATAGAATTATACGTTTGGCAAGGCTCTATGGTTCACCTTATAGCCTCGTCTAATTAAGCTTTGCCCTTGAATAAGGAGGCAAGAAGATTTCCTCGCAAAAAAAAAAAGAGGCAAGAAGATACCAAAACTCGCAATATAAGTGATAGGATACCAAAACCCCTAAGGGCAAGTATATTGGTGTTGTCTCATAGGTGGTCTCACATAGTGCCACGTAATTTTAAGACGACCTCATTCTTTCTCACCTTTATCTTTCCTCCACATAAGCAAACATCCTACGTGGCATTGAATGAAACAGAGTATGAGACTGCTGATGTGTAGCAATGTACTTCCCCTGAGTAGAATGACAAATGAGAACACATACGCTGAGTAAAAGGATTAATAGAGATGATGAGATTAAAGCATGGATGAAAAAAGTAACTAAAAATGATAAGTGAACGAGTGATAGTGTAGGAAAGACAGCATCGCCATGCATGCATCCAACGATCACTATTGACTTCGTCTAAGAAACGATCACTAGTGACTTCGTCTAAAGAAAATATAACACTCTAGCGTAATCTGCCTAATTCATATATAAACTCAATTGTCCTGAAAATCCTAAAAATACAACCTTTTTAGCACAGTAATTTTTAATAGATCCGGACGCTGAGTAGTGATGACGTGTACATACATACATTAGATGCAATCAACAAACCAGAGTTCAAACACGGCAGGATAACACAATCAAAGAGATGGGCGGTTCTATTCTATCGCTGTCTTGCTTGCGCACACCGATCATCCTGACTCCTGAGATCGGACGGCCGAGAGCTGCCAGCTTCAGCCGCGGGGGGACTCGGTTGCAGACGCGTGAGAACCTGGGGTGCCTCACTGCAAAAATACCACCACGATCCACGATCGGAAGCTTCTCCGCTCCCTCTGTTTCCTTCCCGACGAAGCAGCAGCAGCAGCTGCAACGACTCCTCACCCAAATCAAACCAAACCAATCCGCCGCTCACTCCGCCGTCATCTCCGACCTCCGGGGATCTCAGCCGCCGAATCCGGGCCCGTGCTCGCGCTTGGGCGTCTCCCACCTCCGATGGGGAGCGAGTCGGAGCCCGCCAAGGGGCTGCTGCCTTACCTGCAGCGCGCCGACGAGCTGCAGAAGCATGAGCCCCTCGTGGCGTACTACTGTGAGAGACGCTTCTCTCTCCTCGTCGGTTCGTTCCCAATCGCATCCTGTTGGTTAGGGTTTTGATTCGATTTGGGTTTGGGCAGGTCGGCTCTACGCGATGGAGAAGGGGCTGAGGATACCCCAGAAGGAGCGCACCAAGACCACAAACTCCATCCTCATCTCCCTCATGAACCAGCTCGAGAAGGCACGTGCCTACATCTGGGTCTCCTCTCTTGTTCAGTTGGATTAAACAATTGCTGTGGTTAATGTTTCATTTTAGATCTATCTATTATATGCTCTTGTGATGGCAACCAGAAAAGTATTTTGGATGCTGTGTCTTAGTAAAACGTTTCAAGCTTTCTGTACAACTGGTATCAGTAAAAAAATGATTGTTCCATCAATATTGAATTGGGTTCTGTTTGGATATATGTTAAATCATCAGTATAGAATTATAGGTTCTGTTTGGATATATGTTGAATCATCAGTATAGAATTATAGGTTCTCTTTGGATATGTTGAACCAAATGTCTGTGACAAGGATACTAGAGTGGGGGTTTATGCGTTGTCTACTTCTAGCATTCATGTGGTAGGACCTTTGTTATATTGCTGAGCTTGACTTGTTGGTATCATGCTGTGTAACAATTTGTGAAGACAGATTTCACTAGTGTTAATCTGGCACGATGCAAGCATGTCCAGAACTTCTTTACAAATTTAGTAAAAATCTGGAAGTTGTAGTTTTTTTAATAAACACTCGTTGTCGTTGATACTAAAAAACAAGTTTAAACCACAAATGACCTTCATTGTATGTCTTATACAGTCATCTTCATGCCACCACTAGATCGAATCAATCTCTTACTATCTGGAAATTTGAATGCTGGTGTCTTGCATTTTTTAGTTGGTTTAGTGAAACCAATATGGTTATATGTCTTTGCTTAGCATTTGACTAATATATGAGGTCCATCAATTGGAAAAATTATGTATGTGTGGGTTGGATTGATGATCATATCTGCATATTATCTTGACATTTGACAATACGCCAATACCTAAGAAAACAATATGAACTTATTCAGATGGCTTTTGCTTTTATGATGGAAGAAACACTGATTTCAATTTCACACTGACTGGCATAGGACCAGCATATTTGTAATTCTACTACTTTATGGCTGCTTGTAACTGCAATTTCCTGTCCCCTAGAACTAGATGTATATGGCTAGATGCTGATTGATTTTTTGCGATCGTTGTAATAATTGATTGTATGAATTCAGCAGCTGCCCCACCACCTTTAACAGCTTTTGTAGTGTAGCCTTATATGTGGGGTAACTGACATTAAACTTCACCCACTCATAAACCAATAACACAAATGTAGCATGTAGCATGTAGCATGCAACTGGTTTTTGATATGCCTGGCAAATTCATATATTTTCCATTAAATCAGTTAGTCTAAATATGTTTTCTAATCCTCCAGGACAAGAAATCGTTGACTTTGGGGCCTGACGACAATCTTCATTTGGAGGGATTTGCATTAAACGTCTTTGCTAAAGCAGATAAACAGGACCGTGCTGGACGAGCTGACATGTATCACACCGAAATTCCCATTCTGCTTCAATCATTCTGGTATCATCTTTTTACAAAGTCATACTAATGCATGCCAAATTAATCTTGCAGAAACACTGCTAAAACCTTCTATGCTGCAAGCATCTTCTTTGAGATTCTTAACCAGTTTGGCGAGCTTCAACCTGATGTAAGTTTATTATGTTATTGCCTAGTAATGCATTTATTACTATATAATCTTAATGCTCCTTGACCTATACGGAAAGGTTCAATGAACATATCTGTATCACTTTTATTTTGCCTTGAGTAGGTTGAGCAAAAGCAGAAATATGCCATCTGGAAAGCATCTGAAATAAGAAAAGCTCTCAAAGAAGGCCGGAAGCCGGAAGCTGGACCACCTGGTGGGGATAAAGATGAAGCGCCTGTCAATACCACCACCATTTCTCAAGTAACTATCCCAACTCACTAGCAGTGGTTTTTCAATGACTATTGCCATGCTCACTCATAGCTAGTGTGAAATTGCCTCTTTCTATCTACTATAGCAGTATAATTTGCTTTAATGCTGCTAACACCAATCCTAATGTTCCTTCTCATAGGTTACTCAAATCTTGTTAGATTGCTTCTGTTTATCAGTGACTGCATCTTAAATGTATTACCCGTCCAACATACATTCAATTTCCTTAAATGTATATTGTCAACACTCTTTTAGGGCGTTTGGTTTGAGGAACCACTCCATCCTAGATGAGGTGGTGCATCATGAGTTGATTCCTCAAATTTGGTGGGATGACTTCATTCCTCATATACTAGTACTAATTATTGATTGACTTATGAGGAATGAGGTGATGATACATCATTCTATTCCATTCTCCAAACCAAACAAAAAAAGTGAGGAATGAATAGATGATGGACTAACTCATTCTTGAAACCAAACAACCCCTTAATTCATGTAAGCATAGATTCTGGAGAGTTCTGTTACCTTATTTTGTTTCAAATGAACAGACACAAGGCAGGAATATTTTTGTTTATTTAACTTTAGTTGTAACTTACATTCAGTCAGGATTTCCTCCAACCTTTCTTCAATGCTTCCATATTTGTCATTTAATTAGGCTTGAAAGATCTTAAATTGTACAGTAAACACTGATTATGCTTACAGTATTTTGTGCAGATTTTGGCATTCACTGGTTCTCAACTTTTGTATTGTTTGGTACTGTAAACAGGATATGGGGCAAAGTCCTTCCTTCAGCAGTGTACACCAGGGCAGTGAAGCATCACCTGGACCTGTCATCATGGTTATTTCCCAGCTTCTCTTTGGCACTTGTGATTTGCAATATTTTTACATGGTTTCATTGAACGAAGCAGCTTTAATTTTTTTATATATCATTTTGTGCACAGGATTTTAGTAGGCGGGATAGCTTTTCTGCTGTGCAGCCAGGAAACAATGTCCCTCGCCAAAGTACAGAGTTCAATGATCATCCCTCTACCCAGTTACCCTATTCACCCCCACCACCCTCGCAATCCCAGCATCCTTCTCCATCACAATCTTATTCCTCTCCCTCGTACCAGGCAACAGATTACCCTTCTTCTGATTTTCACAAACCATCCCCCAATTATTCATCTCCCCCCTACACAAGCACAGATTACCCTACCTTTGAGGTCCACAAACCACCTTCCAATTATTCCCCACCTCCTTACACCAGGACAGATCACCCTTCCAATGATGGCTACAATCCTCACAGCAATGATAAACCAGATGTTTCGGCTTACCCTCAGGCATACCAACCCCCACCCTGCACAATTGACCCTCAGCACACCTCTCAAAACTACTACTCCACCGAAGCCCCAGCTGCTCCATACAACTACCCTAATTTCCAGTCATATCCAAGTTTCCAGGACAGCACGGCACCTTCTGTCCCGACGCATCAATCTTCATTTTATCCTGCATGTGATGGCCCTGCAGCTACATCATACACTCCTGCCTCAAATTCCTCCGCCCCAACACACTACCACTCAACTGCTGAGTCTTCACCTCAACTTACTCCTCCAGCTGCGCCACCAGCTAGCCAGTATAAATATGATAGCAGTTACCAGCCTGAAGTTGAGAAGATTGCTGAGGCTCACAAGGCAGCCAGATTTGCTGTCGGTGCTCTTGCATTCGACGATGTATCTGTCGCTGTGGATCACCTGAAACGTGCACTGGATCTTCTGACAAACCCTTCTGCTGAACCTCATTAGCTCTTTGCATCACCGTGCTCTTGTCAGAAGCACCATCTGTACATATAGAAGATTGGTATACCACCCATGGATATATTGCCAGTTTGCTTACATACAAGACAGGGTTACCACACAAATCTAGGAGATAATAAGCGAGCCCTGTGGGCTTTTGAAGTGACACTTACAGGAATTGTCAAATTCAATTATTTTATTCAGAGTTTTGTGCTACGTCCCTTGTATTTTTGAGCATGAAACGTCCATCGTATTCATTTGCATATTCTTGAGGTCTGGTATGGTATTTTTGGGTATGGATGGTTGATGCAGTGCCTGCTTTGTTTCTCTTTCATGGTTTGTACCACAAAAAAGCACTTAATTTTGAAACGCTGGAGTAAGGTTCGGGTTGTGCGCACCGCGTCTTCGCTAGGGATTGCTTCACGTCCTGGTCGCGTTGGGATTGCTTCGCGTCCTGATCGCGTTGTCTTGGGCAGGTGTTGCTTCACGTCCTGATCCCCATGCCTTCCGGCAGTTGTCATTTCATCCTCTGACGGTCTATCTGTAATCGTTTGTTTGGTTAATCCTTTCTCGTCAGGGCGTTCGTCTGTTCGGACGTTTTCTTCATGGGCATGTGGACTAGCCCAATAGGCGTGCTCCTCTCACGGCTTCTCTATCTAAAAAAACGGATGTTGATTTCACATTCCTTGTTGCTCGTCGCGGCCTTCTCCTAAGCGCTATCCGACTGCCGCAACCGACTCCACCGCGTAGGGGGTTGCTTGCCGCCTCCACCACGGGGGCACCTCGCTACGGGAGACCTCACCCGCACGCCCTATCGCCAGAGCCACGTAGCCGCCTGGCCGCTGACTCCCCCCCTCTCCACGGCATCGAGCTCTACGGCGGTGTTGAGCTCCGCGTCGACGAGCATCCATTTGTTCAAGTAGATGTTGTCCTTGAAATCGCATGTTGCAAGCGTATTTTTCAAGTGTTTTAGATGTTCCAGAGGTATCTTGCAAGTGTTTTTGGATGTTACAATCGTATGCTCTAAATGTTTCATCTGTTTTTTTAGACGTATCTTGCAAGTGTGTTATCTGGACGTTGCATATGTTTCACACATATGTTGCAAATGTTTTACCTGAATGTTGTGTACGTTTGCAATGATTTTCAAGTGTTTTTAAATGTTTTTGCAAGTGTTCAGATGTATGTTGTAAATGTTTCAGCAGTTTCGAACGTATGTTGCAAAGTGTTGCATCTAGATCTTGCAAAACTAGATCTAGTTTTGCTCTTGTTGCAATGGAACCCACCAACCTTAGCCATCTGCTGTAGTTGCTGGGGCGCCGCCGAACGAGTGCAGACATCTGGTCAGGGAAGCGGAGGGTGCACGGGCGGTCCCCACATGGGGTCGGATGACGCGAGCCCCGTGGGGCACGTGAAACGAGAGTGCAGGCACGAGGTTCGGATGTGGGCGTCCGGACAGACGTCAGCACTGCCGTTTAGAAGAAAAAAACGATGTTTGATCGTGGTGGGAGAGTCCAAAGATAGACAATAACTGTGCCTTTATCTTGTCAAACTAGAGAGCTACGTGTCATTGATTCTTACAATAGAAAAAAAAGAGAACATAAGACAGGACAAAGTCTAGCGCGGCACAAAACCCATTGACATCCTAATAAAACCAAAAAAAGGGTTGCTACAAATAGAGAGGGGAACCCATTATGCACCATAAGGCCCGTTCGCTTGGCTGAAAAAACAAGCCAAAATACTGTTCCGACTGAATTGTCGTGAGAGAAAAATACTGTTCCAGCTGAAAAAAAGCTGAATAGTACGGATTATAAGGTGAAGCGAACGGGGCCATGATATTCATACTTAATGATTTGGAGGATAGGAATGCTAGGTTGAGCCCCTTCAAAAACAGAAGACTTGTTAAGTTTCCAAACCTCCTTGGTCACAAGAATATGATTAGGGAGTTTAAGCCCTTGCATAACTCTTTAAAGCAACCACAATGTGCTATGAAAGCAATCCATAAGCATTTAAATATTCTCTTGGGTTGGCTGAAACATTGTGTGACTAGTCTAGTAGTCTATAGAGTGGTCTATAACAATAGCTAGCTGTTGACGTTGAAGATGACCCCAAGCCAACACATCAGTAGGGCCTTGGACGCCTACAGAGGTTGTAGATTAACCTGCAACACAACAAAAATGCAGCGTAATCGACCAAACCGATTTAGAGACCGATAAGGCCAATGTAGAGCCCATTCTTGGCTAAAAACGCTCCCAAACTTCCCCCGGTAAGACCCAACGGGGAGGAGCATGTGAAGGATCTCCTAGGACCAACAAGGCCACCTAGAATGCAGACAAATCTCGCGGGAGACGTGCCGAACAGCAGGAAGGGTTGAGAGAGGAGTATTAGGGCAAAAGGAGTTGATAAGTTGTGTTTTTGACGATTGGATAGATGAAAACTCAATCAGCCATAATCCTCTCATATATATAGAGGGGGTGGTCTTATCTCGGTAGGAAACATCTCCAAGACGCGTTCTTCAAGTTTCCCACGTCAAAAATATACCAAAAACCGATTTTAGGAAGTCTCCTACTCGGTTTCTAGGTGGAGTCGGCTTAGCCTATCAGCTAAGCTAACTTTTGCGGGTTGGGTCAGCCCTGTGGGCTGGTTCCAGGGGCCAGTCGGCTTAGCCAACTAGGGCACTCGACTAAGCCGACTAGGAGGGGGCATGCCGGCTCAGACGACTGGTCAAGTCGGTTTAGCCGATTGACTTGGCTCGCCGGCGGCTCGCTGTCTTCTCCGCATGTTTTGTTTGTTATTTTGTCGCGCTGTTTGACCTCTAGCTTGCCCATGATGTTCATAACTTGTTCATGGTGCCCAAAACCACTTGGGACATTTTTGAGTGTCAACATATACCACCTTGTTTTTAAGTGAATGATGCATGAACCTAAAAACACTTAATCAAACAAAATAAAACCGAACAGCGACAATACCCATCTCATCTGCTGCTCAGCGACTAAGGACGATGTATACATCAGCCATTTTTGTTCTAAGGGCGATATATGTATCATCCACTGTTTGGAGAGCACTTAGGCTTCTTGCCGAACACTTGAAAAATACCTTTTCAAGTACCTCCCGTTGAATGTTCTTGTGAGACGTTCACATTGTAGTGTCTCTAGCAGATAAGAATTACCAAATATGACTTTGATCACTCTGTAAGGACCATCCCAATTTGGTGACCACTTGCCAAACTGATTGCTCTTCGATCCAATTGGTGGTATGGTTTTCCACACTAATTCTCCCACTTGGAAGGATTTGCTCTTGACTTTCTTATTGTATGCTTTGGCAACTTGAGCTTTATCTTTATGTATTTCCTTGAGAGCTTTTAATCTTACATCAGTCACCTCATTAATGTTATCCATCATCAAATCATGATACACAACGGTCGATAGATCATTTTGTTTGGCAAGCCTATATGCATCCAAATGGACCTCGATGGGTAACATGGCCTCCTGACCATATACCGACTCAAAAGGAGTAACCTTGGTAGCACCATGCCTTGAAATGCGATGTGCCCATAGAGCTTTAGATAAAACCTCATGCCACCTCCTTGGATTTTTCTAAATCTTCTTTTTGATAAGCTTGATTAAAGTCTTATTACTAGACTCAGCCTGGCCATTAGCTTGAGCATAGTATGGAGATGAATTGAGCAACTTGATCCTATATAATTCGGCAAATTCCCTCACCTCCTTAGACACAAATGATGTCCCTTGATCTGTAGTTAATGTTTGAGGGATGCCAAATCTATGGATGATATGCTCAGTAATGAACTCAATTAACTCCTTGGGTGTCATATTCTTCAAAAGAACTGTCTCGGTCCACTTAGTAAAGTAATCCGTAGCAACCAACGCAAAATGGTGTCCCTTTGAAGATGGGGGATGTATTTGGCGAATGAAGTCTAACCCCCAACCATGAAAAGGCCATGGTTTGATAATAGGATGAAGCATAGCAGCAGGCACAAGCTGAACATTTCCAAACTTCTAGCACTCTTTGCATCCTCTGTAGTAACGAAAGCAATCGGCCATCATAGTAGGCCAATAAAAACCGGCTCTACGCAATAACCACTTCATCTTCGGGGCCAATTGATGCGTACCACAAATGCCTTCATGGACTTCTCTCATAACTGCTCTCGCTTGATTTGATCCCAAGCACTTGAGCAACAAATCTTCGGTAGTTCTCCGATAGAGCTCATCATTATGCAGCACATTTAAAAGCGCTCCGCTGAACACTTTTATCAATTTGAGCACTTGGATCACGTAGATATCTCAACAAGAGAGTCCTCCAATCTTCTAAACCGGCCCCAACATCACTGGAAGTTACATTAGGCCGATTTGGTACCTTCTCAGGCAAATTGACTGGGCTGGTTATAGGAGAGTCGGCTGAGCTGACTGGAGCAGTCGGCTGAGCCAACTTGAAGGAGTCGGCCTAGCCGCTTGGCCATGGCAGAGGGGAAATTAGCTGAGCTGACTGGGTCAGTCAGCTTAGCCGACTGGTCTATACCTACACGAAAAAGTTGAAATTTTCATGCATCGACTGTTCTTGAATATGAAAATTATGCCCACCGACATCTTAGCTAGATGCTTGTTGAGCTAACATATTGGCCTTTTGATTTCCATGCCTCAGAATATGCTGAATTCGGAACTAAGCAAAATAGTCAATGACATCAAGGCAAGCATCAAGACAAGTTCTTAGTGATCCTTCTAAGCATTGAAATTCACCAGCAACCTACTATACCACCAGGAAGGAATCACCATAGGCTTCAACATGTTTTACCTCCATGAAATGTAACATAATCAACCCAAATAAGAGAGCTTCATATTCGGTTTGATTGTTAGTGCAATAGAAATCTAATCGGCTTGACATCCCAATTTCAGCACCATTGGGAGAAACAAGAATAATACCAACACCTTGGCCATCTTTACAAACCGATCCATCAAAGAATAATTTTCATGGAGTAAAAGTAAGGTAATTGACTTCATCATCTAAATTAATACCATGCTCAATAATAAAATCAGCAAGAACTTGACCTTTCAATGTTTTCAATGGTTCAAAAGTCAAGTCATATTCAATTAGTGCGTATGCCCATTTGCCAATCCTTCCACAAAGAATTGGCCGATATAACATGTGCTTTATCACATCGGCCTAGCAAGCAACAACACATATACTAGACAAAAGATAATGTCTCATCTTAGCACAAGCAAAGTACAGTGATAAGCATAATTTCTCTATGTGGGCATACCTTGTCTCGGGATCAAGAAGACGACAACCAAGATAAGCAATTACATATTCTTTACCTTCATCTTCTTGAGTCAGAACAACCCCGATCACTTTCTCTTCGGCAGCAACATATAATTTGTGCACAAAGAACCGACGGTGTTGACAAATATTCCTTTATCTTCTCAAATGCTTCTTGTTGCTTGCTTTGCCCCCAAGTGAATTCAGATTCATCCTTCAGCTTCAATTTGGGGGTGAAATGAATAATTTTCCTGGACCAGTTAGCAATAAATCTCCTCAAGTAGTTCACCTTCCCTAGGAACTTTTGCAAGTCCTTCTTGCATGTAGGCACCTGAACATTCTTGATCTTCTCTACCCTCTTGGGATCAACCTCTATGCCTTTATCATGAATAACTTTCTAGCCGATACTACAAAAGCGCATTTGAGCGGGTTCATTTTCAATCCATAGCTGTGCATCCTCTCAAAAGCAAGACGCAAATCGGCCAAATGAGATTTATGGGCAGCTGATTTAATCACAATATCATCAATGTATACCTCCATAATCACCCCAATTAGATCATGGAAAATCAAATTCATAGCTCTTTGATAAGTAGAACCTGCATTCTTCAACCCAAATATCATAACAACCCACTCAAAGAGACCAACAAACCCATGACATATGAAGGCCGTCTTAGACATGTCTTCTTCGACCATGAAAATCTGATTATAACTGGCATTACCATCAAGAAAGCTAATAACCCGGTGTCCCAAAGCATCATTGATAAGCATATCGTCTATAAGTATATGATATTCATCTTTTGGAGTAGCTCTATTCTGATCTCTAAAATCAATGCAAACTTTGATATTCCTAGAATCTTTCTTCTGAACATGTACAATATTAGAGACCCACTCCACATACCTACATGGCTGAATAAACCCCGCTTGCAACTGCCAATTAATCTCCTCTTTAATCCTATCATAAATTGTAAAATTAAATCAATGGAGGTTTTGCTTGAAAGGCCTGAATCCTTTCTTAATGGGAAGCCGATGCTCAACAAGCTCTCGGCTCAATCCAGGCATCTATGTATAATTCTATGCAAAACAATAAATATATTTCTTGAGAAGCGTGATTAACTCTTCTTTATAATTGACTTCTAAGTTTTGATTAATAAACGTCAGTCGGGGCATAGAGCCATCCCCAATATCAACCTGTTCCAAAGGGTCGGCCAACGTAAAACCTTGGTCCAACTTATCGAGCTCATCAAAATCATCAATAGCTTCACATGCATCGGTCTTATTAGGCCGATACTGTTCAACATGATGTTTTAACCATTCAACGTTGGCATCCATTACAATAAATTGATTATACGATGATATTGATCCGATTATCAATCGGCTTTAGAGATACAGAAACAAAACCTTGCTTGGTAACACTAATAAATTCAAAGCTAGAAAGATCACTACCAGACAAGCAAGTAATAGCATCATCCCCTGAGTGTAGGAGCATTGGCTGTAGCAACATCAGCTGATGAATCTGAATGCACAACCTCAACCGCATCTCCCACCCATTGGATGAGAAATTGGTGCAAGATAGATGGCACGCAGCGATTGGCATGGATCCAATCATGCCTAAGTATCAAGTTGTAGCTACCTTGCACGTCAGCAACGAAGAACGCTGTGGCCAAACAACACTATAGATTGACTTTTCACTATCACCACTTTCACTACCGAAGCAATAGAAGCGACTGTGTGCTACTTCACCGTTGGTTGGACCGATAGGGAGGCCTCGTAAGGAATGAAACCGATAGTTGAAAACCATCAATGCGGCGGTGGTAGTGGGGTTGAATTCCACCGTCGTTTGGAACGTCGAGCCGACTAAGATATGTGTTATGGCCGCCGCACCTACACGACTGTTTGGCGTACCGGCGGCAAATATTGAAGGTTAGAAAATGAGAGTGTGTCCCAATGCCCAACTACATACCAACACCCCCACTGGCCTGCTCTACATATTCTTTAAGCCCGCTGCCCTCTGAAACCAACCCTCTTCCATGCTCATCCCAATCTTCCATCGGACTAGAACCATGTTGGCGGACCATTTTTTCAAGTTTCCCAGCTACGACTCGTCCTCCAACAAGGACGAGGTCCAGCAACATGCATCGTCTAAGGAGGCCTCCAGGGAGTACATGGATCCTGATTTGATTCCTAACAGGAGCTCTGACATCCAGGAGGAGGACACCGAGGAGGAGGAGGAGGACAACAACGACGATGAGCCCAAGGATGATGACGTCGACGAATGATGACGGGCCTACTCTAAAGAGACCAAGGCGACCATCATCCTCGCTCTAAGAGGATAATTTTTAGGTGTATTATCTTTGTGGACGAGTACAACCACTCATTGGAAATGTATTTATATATTTTATAATGTAATAAACAAAAGTTCTAGTTCGACCAATACTTCTTTCTTTTGCTATCATCGTTCTTAGTGTTATGTCATGTCGCTGGACCAATGTTTTTGGTGGCCTATAAACCAATTTGTTCAAAATGCTTAGCAATAGAGCAAATTGATGATAATTTCATTACAAATCTATCAACTTAGGCCCTGTTTGGACCCCTCTAGTTTTGGCAGTTTTTAAGAAACTGGCCTTATAAATTGGGTGGGATCCAAACATGCTAGTTTTTAAGAATTCAAAACTGGTCCAAACAGGGTCCTAACGGACCAGTGCTTGATAGACCATGCTGCTCACACTTCAGTACGACCCCTATGCCTGATATAACGATGTTTGGTGCGGTGTCCGTTCTTTCTAATGCCGAAAGCCAGTGGTAAAGAGTATTTCCCTGTCGGACTGCATATCTAGGGGGCGGTAAAGGCTGATTTCCACCGCTGGGTCGATGGCGTAGGTTGTCTTACTTAAAGCCATCCGCTGCCATAGCCATACCCAAAGCGAATCCCATTGTTCCCCTTTCCTCGACCATTGCTAGTTTCCCAATATCTATTGAAGGTTGTGTCCAAATCGAAGCCGGCTCATCACTTATCTGATTCGAGGTTCGCAAAATTTTCTTCATAGATTCAGTTACTTGATTCTTTCTATTGTTCTTATGACTGTGTTATCGATGTTCTTGCTCAATGGGACCTCCGCATTCATTTTTGTATTTCTTCGTGGTATAAGATCTACCTTTGCTGTACACAGATGGATCGTGGATGGATGTATACAAATCGTAATTCAGTTGCATTCGTGCAAGGCCTTGACTCATTTATCAATGCCGTGACTACTTACATGGAGCATAATGTTGAGGCTCTTGGTTTCATAAACTGCCCATACAGGGATTGTAAAAATCTTAAGCAGTGGGATGGCATGGAGCTGATCAGGGGTCATCTGTTTCAGAGGGGTTTCATGCCAAACTATATGGTTTGGACGAAACATGGGGAAGAAGGTGAGAACCCATCTGACGAACAAGCTTCAGTGGGTATAGGAAATCACAATAGGGATGCAAATGTAGGCGAAACAAGGCACGTGAACGAGAATGAGATGGTCCTAGAGACCATGAATGAAGGTGTCGAAGAAATCGTCGCCGTCCTGAGGAATGAGAGTTTGGCATATAATGAAGTGTGAGATGCTCTAGACCAAATGATTGATGCTGGGAAGCCAGATTTTCTTGATGAAAAAATCAAAAGAAGTTAGAGGAGATGAGGAAGCATGCAAAAACTTTGCTGTACCATGGTTCCACTGTGACAAAGTTGGAATATGATATTTTGCTTCTGGAGATGAAAGCAAGGAATGGAATGTCGGACACTAGGTTCAACGATGTCTTATCCCTACTGCAAAAGTTTGTTCCAAGCTTGAATGAGTTGTCTCAGAACACGTAAGAGCCCAAGCAAATGATCTGCCCATTAGGACTCAAAGTACAGAAAATACATGCTTGTCCCAATGACTGCATATTGTTTCACGGAGATTATAAATACTTGGATTCGTGTCCTCGGTGCCATGCTTCATGATACCAAACTGGCAATGATGCCATGATGCAAGCTTGCCACGAGAAAAGACCGGCTACGAAGGTGATGTGGTATTTCCCTATAATTCCTCGCTTGAAGCATTTGTTTGCCACAGCAAAGATAGCAAAACTGATGAGGTGGCATGCGGAAGATCGAGTGAATGATGGAAAGTTGTGGCTCCCGGTTGATGGTGCCTAGTGGAGAGCTATTAATCATAGTTATAAATGGTCATTTTCCAAAATAAGGAACATAAGGTTTGGTTTGAGCATGGATGGGATGAACCCTTTTAACATGGTTAGCAGCAATCATAGCACTTGGCCAGTGAGTCTTTGCATATACAACCTTCCACCTTGGCTATGTATGAAACAGACGCACCTTATGATGCCGATACTGATCCAAGGGTCAAGGCAACCTTGAAACGACATCGACGTCTTCCTATAGCCGTTGATGGAGGAGCTGCTGCAATTGTGTTGGAAAGGTGAGAGAGTGTGGGACGAGTACAAGAAAGTGCACTTCAAATTGAAAGCGCTGCTGTTTGTAACAATCAATGACCTACCAGTCCTTGGTTCATTATTTGGACGAGTGACAAAGGGTTACAAAGGATGTGTCATTTGCTTGGATGGCACTTCCATAAAATTTCTAAAACATAGCAAGATGATGGTTTACATGGGTCATCGTAGGTTCCTACCATCTACGCACCCGTACCGCAAGAACGAAAAATCCTTTGATGGGACAGTACAAGATCGAGAACCACCTCAGTTCAAAATTGGAAGGCAGATCATCAAAATCATAAACAAACTCAAGGTCATCCTAGGAGAGGGCACAAGAAGCGTACCTGCTCTGACAAAATCTCCATGGAAAAAATCTATGTTTTGGCACCTTCCTTATTGGAGGACGTTGCACTTCCGGCACACACTTGATGGGATGCACATTACCAAAAATGTCATGGAGAGCTTGCTGGGCACCTTAATGCAATCGAAGGGAAAGTGGAAAGATTCACTTCAATGTCATATGGACTTAGAAGCTATGGGTGTGAGGGCAGAGCTGCATCCCTTAACACTACCTGATGGCAAAAAGAAACTACTAGTTGCATCATGGTCGTTACAAACAAAGGAGAAAGAGAGGCTCTTACGGTTCTTCCATGAACTAAAAGTGCCTATAGGATACTCATCAAATTTAAGCATGAAAGATTTGAAATTCAACATGAGCTACTTGAAGGCCCATGATTGGCATGCTATCATGATGCAACTCCTTCCTGTTGGAATCAGGGGTGTTATTCCGGTGAAGGTATGGGAGCCAATCATCAAATTCTGCTCATTCTTCAAGGCGATCTCACACAAGGTCATAGACCCAATTGAGCTTAAAAAGCTACAGGACGATCTGATCCACACACTGACTCGGCTCGAGATGCATTTGCCACCAACATTTTTTGATATGTCCATGCATCTCATTGTTCACCTTGTTCGCTAGATACAACAGCTTGGCCCCATTTTCTTGCACCAGATGTTTCCTTTCGAGCGGTTGATGAGCGTTCTTAGGAAGTATGTTCAAAATAGATACATGCCTAAAGGATGCATGGTAGATTGATGGTCAATAGAGGAAGCACTAGAGTTCTGCATTCAGTATTTGGGTCACACTAGGCTCGGTGTTCCTGTGTCACAGCATGAGGGAAGGCTACAAGGAAAGGGGATTATTGGGGAGAAGTGTGTCAGTGCTGGTGAGTTTAATGTTCTAATGCAAGCTCATTTCACAGTCCTGCAACAAGCACCGGTAGTTTCGCCCTTTGTCAAAAAACACAAGGAAGAATTAGCTACAACTAACATTTCTAGGTTCCAGGCGTGGATCGACAAGCAACATGGAAAAGTTTGCCACATGGCTACAACAACATCTGCTAGAGGTTAGATCCAGTGACCCTGACCTTGATGCATTGGCCATGGGACCGAATGATTTAGTGTTGATGTACCAAGGTTATGACATAAATGCGTACACATTTTACACTAGAAAACAAGACAAAAAGAGTACAAACCAAAATAGTGGTGTCCGGATCGATGGTTGTTATGAGCAAAATAAGCAAATGGACACCTACTATGGAATCATAGAAGAAATATGGGTGCTAGAGTATGGAGAATTAAAGGTCCCACTTTTCCGATGCAAGTGGGTTAGACCTAGAGCGGTATTCGTGAACAGGGATGGTGTTACTACCGTTGATCTCAGCAGCATGGGTTATAGAGGAGAACCTTTTGTATGGGCAAAAGATGTAGTCCAAGTAATCTATGCACCAGACCTAGAAAATAATGAGGGAAGACATTGTTCTTCAAGGTAAATGGAAGATCATCGGTGTTGACAATACAACTAAGTAAGAAGGGAACGAATATTAGGACATGCCTGCAGTGGGAGCAAATGTCAACCTACCTCTGTTTGAAGAGGGTGTGGAACCTATGTACATGAGAGTGGATCATGATGAGGCTATAATCATCGTGCCTTGAAAACATTTGTTGTACCTAAATTTTGTTGTTATTGATGTTTTGTACTATGGTTATAACTGCCAACATAACAAATGGTACCATCGTACTGTGGTGACAATACAATTTTCTTCATGTTATGACAACACCAGCGTATGATCCGGTGTTTCTATACAACTGTACCCTAGCCCAAATATGTTCCATCCATCATTCTTCGATTCATCTTGGTCATCCGTTTGTACCCAACCGGCCAACCCTTAAAGGACAGTCTACTTACATCTCACCATCCGCTGCTGCCGCTGACCTCGAACTCTAAGGGAACAAACCTAATTATGATATGACTGATGGCGGACCTAACATTCTGAGTCCACCGATCTAGAATCAGAGTCAGGAACCCGGGTTCCTAGCTAGGGAAACCCTATATCGTGTCATTGTTGCCGTATCTGTGAGGGTTTGTTGACGGTAGTTATCATCCAACATAAACAATCAACTTTACTTGTATAAATGCATAAAAAGGATCACCAACATAGACTTATGGGTTTTAACTGACAATTTCCATGAGTTTTGGTGAATCTGTGTTTTTAGCAAGGTTATTTCAGAAAACCGTCAAGGAGGATCAAATCGTCAAATAAAATCATGCTTATCCGCAGTGAAATCAACTCCAGAAGGTTCCAAAAAACTCGAGAGGACTCCACACCAAAGCAGGGGCCAAGCCACTACCAGGTGGGGCCGACTGACCCCACCTAGGGGCCGCTTGGCCCTTGGGGGACCCACCTATCAGCCTCCTTCATACATCAGTTTCCCACCACCTCCTAAGATGCATCTACACCGTCCTTTAAGTCGGTTTGATCCAAGGGCTCACATTGGACGCTCTGGCCTATATAACTAGCACCTGCGCCCCCTCTAGGGCCCGCTGCCATAAGTCAAGAATAGACCAGAAATTAGGGTTTTTAGAGAGAAGAGAATAGCGCTCCAATTCTTCAAGTTTCTAGTATAGGCTAGCTAGCAAGGTTCAAGTAGAGTTTGGGCTATTTATTAGGTTCCTAGTTTGCTCTAGTAATATGCTTGATATAGTTATGATTGACGATGAATATATGCATATGTTCGCAAAGCTCTTAGCTTAGTTCTTGAGAGAGTTAAGTGGTCGACATTATGTAAGCATGGTGCTTAGATATTGTTTGCCTATGGATGCCTTCTGCACTCTGGGTCATGTGGTAGATCACAGATGTGACACTCCCATTGAGTCCTTTGTAGTCCACTCCCTATTGGTAGAGCATGTAGAACATGGTTGCGAAGGAAGACAAGCTCTATTCTTAATCTTCCTTAGTAATGTTTCTTATGCATAGATCCAAAGTTAGTTATACTATAGATGAAAGTGTATATACTTGGGTGTACAAAAGACTTAGTAGATAAGTAATGACTTAGGAATCTTTTGCTCTTAACGAATCTCCTTCTTAGCCTTACTATATTTTATGAGTATCTATTTCTATCTCTGGAATACTATTATTACCTTACACTTATCATTTATTTATCACTTGACTTACCCCTGCCATAGCATGAGAGTGGTTTTATCATAAGTATACATATTTGTCAATATCTCTATGTCAACACAACCCCATAGCTCCTCCCTATGGATAAAAATATAAATAACAATACCTGGCATACTCTCGGGTGAAATGCTACAATGGTATATTATCTGTGCGCTTGCGGATACCTTATATATATAGTTTACAAGTGTTCTCATAATTACCAACAACACATTTCTGGCATCATGCTTGGGATGACAACTTAGTTAAGAGTGGTGCTAAGAAATGTCAACAAGCATTTCTGGCGCCGTTGCCGAGGAGGGGCACATGGCTAAGAGAATTGACCAAATAAATACTTATTGAAAAAAAATCATAACCTCTACTTTAGCAGGCTTACCCTTGTTTGTCTTTGTTCATATCTTATATAGGGTATTGTAGGATTGGTTATGATTTAGCAATAAATTCCATCAATCAGAATCAACCAAATCAAGAGGAAGCTCAACACTAGTTTCTGAAGCTATGGCTGACAAGACTGCATGAGTTCTCTGCTCCAAGCACTAAGAACATTCGCACTAGACCAACACTCAAAACCAATAATCTTGAGTTTGATCTCAAGCCAAGCCTCATCAACATGGTGCAAGCTACCCCATTCAGTGGAAAGGCACATGAAGATGCTAGTGCTCATCTTCAGAATTTCCTAGAGATAAGTAGCACGGTCATCATCAAGGACGTTGCTCAAGACATCATACTACTCCACCTCTTTCCATTCTCACTTGTGGGAAGAGTGAAGCAATGGTTCTACACCAACAAAGATCACATCAATACATGGGCAAAGTGTTCAAAGGCCTTCCTAGAAAAAATTTTCCCTATAGGCAAGACCAATGCCTTAAGAGGAAAGATTTCAAACTTTCAACAGCATAAAGGAGAGACCTTTCTAGAAGCATGGGAATGTTTTCAAGAATATGTTTCAGATTGCCCTCATCATGGAATGGAAGATTGGTTGCTCATGCAAAGTTTCTACCATGGATTAACTCAGAAAGCCCATGAACAACTCGATGCCACTGTTGGAGGATCATTTATGTCACTCACCCTTGGAAAAGCTAAAACTCTTATGGAAAAGATAGCCTCTAATCAAGGCTGGTCATCATGCAATAAGAGAGAAGAAGTACTAGAAGAGATGTGTGCATTGTCAACCAAGATGGATGCACTGTTGAATTGGCTCGAACAGTGAGACAACTACAAGAAAGATCGTCATGCCATTCAAGATGCTTTCAATGATAAAAACACATGTGGAGAGTATTTGGGGATCGAATTCCCTGAATCACAAGAGGATGTAAACATCATTGTCAACAATTCAGGTTCACAACAATAGAGACAAGGATGGAAACAACAACAACGGTCAACTTACCAAGGTAAGTATCCAGGTAATTACTACAATTCTTCTAATACCAAGCAACCATCCTTAAGAGACTTAATCTTAGAACAATATAGGATTAATAAGAATATTTCTAAAAAGCTTGCTTCTAATGACAAGGTTCTAGAAAAGATAAATATTAAAATGAATAATTTTTCTTCTGACATAAAAGACCAACTTAACTATAATAAAATGATAGAATCTCAATTAGCCTAGTTGGTCGCTGTTCTGCCTTTTGCCACTAACCTTGAGAAGGTCAATGCCATAACCACAAGAGGTGGCAAGTCTACTCATGATCCGCCATATCTGACAAGGTCATGTTTGACACCAGTGGAAGTGGAGGAAAAGGAGAAGAAGGACGATGAAGAAAATGGCCACAAGAGCAAGAGTTACAACAAGATTTCCATGACACGACCTTCCTACCGTTTCCACGCAGAAATATAAAAGCCAAAATGGATGAGCAGTTTGGTAAGTTTGTAGAGGTAATTCAAAAGTTATATATGAATATTCCATTGCTAGATGCCATACAGGTGCCTACCTATGCGAAGTATCTCAAAGACATCCACAACAACAAAAGACCACTGCCCTCCACTGAGGTAATTAAGTTAACAGAGGAGTGCAGTGCAGCCATCCTAAACACTTCACCAGTCAAGAAGGATCTAGGATGCCCCACTATCGACTGTCCGATCGAGAGCCAAAACTTTGAGAATGCATTATGAGATCTTGAAGCAAGTGTCAGTGTCATGCCCAAGAAGGTCTTCGACAAGCTCAACCATTCAACACTCACACCAACATTGATGTGTTTGTAACTAGCCGACCAATTGGTCCGCTACGCTACAGGAATCGCTGAGAATATTCTGGTAAAAATATGAAATTTCTTTGTTCCTATAGATTTTGTGGTACTTGACATGTAGGAGGACATGAAGACACCACTCATTCTTGGGAGACCCCTTCCTGAGCACTACAAATGCGCACGTTGATGTCGGAGCCAGAGAGATCAAATTCCATATTAGCAGAAAGGAAGAGCGGTTCACTTTCATGCCAAGATCAGAATAATGCTCCAATTTGGAATGACATGAGAAGAAAGTATCAGGGTCTCCATCTCCGGGACCGAAGGATACACCTGAGGAATGAACCCGAATGGAGAAGTCTGGTTCGGTGGACTTAAAATTCCAAACCCTCACCGGGAGGTAACTTGGTAGTTATCCATATTTACTTTTCGCATTATATTTTTACTTCGGCATAGCTACTTCTTAAAACTTGCATTAGAAAAATGAAATAAACAATTCTCATCATATCATACTAAAAATTCAAGCCCCATGTAAATAATTTTTATGGAGCGTAAAAACCCCGTAAAAAATATTTACTGTGGAGGCGTAAAAATATAAATACCATCATTCATCTTCTTATATTTCATTGTATCACAAAAGTATTTTTGCATTGCATATTTATACTTGTATACGGTAGAAATATGATTACCAGGACCCACAACTATGTGGGGCCCACCACCATCACCTCCATCTCCACTTAACCTCCACCATCACCTCCATATCTCCACCACCCTCACTCTGCACCATCTAGGAGATATTTTCCACCAAAAGGAGCACTTCACCTACTTAACCATGAAGCAAAGGAAGCATCAAGAAATGGAGAGGCCATTTGGCCACCTTGTGGGGCCGGCTGGCCCCATCACTAGGCTGGGCGGCCTCCTCCTCTCCCCTCTATAAATACCACTTCTCCTGGCTGCTCAACTCACTCACACATACTGCACTTCACCATTTCAAGTTCAAAAATCCAGTTTCAAATTTCATAGTTAAAATTCTCTTGAATAGAGAAGTGTTGGAGTAAGAAAGAGTGGGAAAGTTTGAGTGTGTGAGTAGTGTTAAAATCTTGAGAAAGAGAGGAAGAGGTGCTACTGAAATTTGAGCAAGAAAAATAGAGTTTAAGAGTGGTAGTGCTGTCCAAATAAAGAGAGGAAATTTAAAAGAATTAGGGTGGAAGACATGCCAAAATCTTGATTAGAATATTCGCTAGGCAATCTAGGACGACTAATCTCTGAATGTTTAACTTTTGGATGGATAACCACTAACATTTTTATTTTCCTAATCCCATTCCATGAGTTGTGTTGTTTTTGTCTATTTTTGCAGGAAAATGAGCAAGATCGCCGGCAAGCTCAAGCGGGCAATATCGTTCCGTTCAACGAGAAGTTCTTTGTCCCGAGCAAACACCAACATGGAGGTTGATCCTCCACCTCCTGCTGTTGGAGCACCATCCTGATCAGCCCCCATGGAGAGGAACGTTCTTCTACAAGAAAAGCAGCCCAAACTCTAAGATGAAAGGGAGAAGAACATCTACAGGAAGCTGAAGGACCAGGATTTCATCCTCATCCCTGCCTTCGATCCAACCTACTTCAGTCCATAGGTATGGACTCTGAATTTGAACTCATTTTTAAGGCCGTAGGATGGGAGGATGCATGGGAAATAGATGAGTCAGGGTGCAAAGTTTTGACTATTGAATTTTTATGCACTTTACAAATCACCGACTCGGAAGTCTCATTTAGGTTCTTTGGGAAAGAATTTTCTTTTTCCTGGAAGAACTTTAGTGAGCTTCTAGGATTCCCTGGTCAATGCACAATTGATGTAGACTCAGCTATGCTAGACTTTGATAGGAATAAGTTTTTGAGGGAGACATCGAACGAAATTATTTGCTAGCGCCCTCGCACCAATGACATTCACCACCCTACTTTGCGGTTCATGCACAAATGGCTAGGATTTTCTCTTTTTCCTAGAAATGATTTCCGCACAGTAAGGAATGATGAACTCAAACTGCTCTATGCTATGGTTAAAAGAAAGAAGGTTTCACCTATAAAATTCATGATGCACAATGGGCAGAAATTCCTGGACTTAAGGGAGATGTTGGGTGCACTTCTTTGGTCATCCGCATAGCTAGAAATTTGGGTTTACTAGCAAACGCTTCTATTACATACATTGATAGTGCCCGATGGATTATTAATTATGGCTATTTTAATTATGCTCACATGTTAAAAAAGGGCAGGGATGGGAAAATAGTCATGATGTATATGGACTACATAAATGAGTTTCTGTTACCAGATCAGAACCTCAGTCTATATGTGGTAGATTCATTTGTCTTTGATTTGTAGAAAATAGAGCAAGCACCTCGTAGGAGTGCCTCTGCAAGGATCACTCGCAATCCACAGCCTTGGTACTATGAAGATGACCCTATTCTAGAAGGACCTGCCTTCACCAGCTATGTAGGATTTGATCAAGCAGGACGTTCCTAGGTACACCTTCCTTAGCATGTAGGATGGGACCAGCCGGGATCCTCCCACATGCACCAACCTGAGCATGCGGGTTGGGAGCAGCCCGGTCCTCTGCTCGCTGAGAGATCTTGGCATCAAGGCTCAAGTGTGCAATGGTAGGATGGTAATTTTGATTACTACTAGCAGCAGCAGTACGAGGAGGTCTGCAGTGGCCACCAGAGAGGACGCATGTGCTTCTCTGCCCGTGTCTACCATGACCATCCCATAGGTTATCATGAGCAGCAGATGGAGTATGCTTGTTTCAACACTAGGCTCACCACCATCAAGGAGAACCAGCAGGAGATCCGGAACACTCTTCACCAACATTTCCAGTGGCAAGAAGCAGGACAACGCCTTGTCGCCATCCAACAACAACAGCAATAGGAGAATGACCACTGGAACTACTTGTTTGGCCATCTCCACATTGACCACCCACCTCGATGAAGGACCATAGCAACACTTAGCTTGGTGGAGGAACCCCCATTTACCTAAGGTAAGTTTTCTTTCTAGTATTTTATTATTTTATTTAGTTTATTTAATTTTCAAATTTGTATTATTATTAAAAAATGCAAAACCAAGAAAATAAAATAAAAAATTGTCTTTGTCTTATATATATATATTACTATGATATGATCTAAAAAATAATGAAAACCAAATAAAAAGAGTGTGTATATAGTTTGCTTAAGGTGTGCTTTAGTTTGTTTTTAAGAGTCAATAAATAAATAGAACTTGAAGATGATCTCACATGATGGAAATGATGAATAGTTGCTCTGTTATAATTCCTTTCAAGCACCTAGTTTTTAGCCTTGAATTCTCCTGAGTTTTGGATGAGATTGATTTGACATGAGAATTTGCTCTGAACTTGAAACTCGTGGGAGCATATGCTTGATCTAAGTCTAGGTAATTGATGGATATGATATGAGAAGGTCTGAGATGCTATTTATCTTGTTCCAATTGATACTGAATTCTAGAGATTTCTTTTGAAAAACATAAAAAAATCACATGATGAGATCTTGTATGACAAAGCTTGAATTCCTACCAGACCAAACATGTTTATCTAGGCTAGGAAAACTTTCACTAATGTGCTACTTGTTTTGCATTGAGTTTAGTCAAGCTTTGTTGATGCCTTATGAGAGGTTTGTCATACTCTTAAAATCAAGATCACATACACACCACCCACATATGCACTACTCCTACACAGGGGGTAGGCGCAAAAACATGCCTTCCATCTAGATCCGCCCAAAAATGTTTTACTCCTACATTGGGAGAAAACACCAAAAATATGCTTCATAGGTTTCCACCAAATAAATGCTCCAAGTTCTTATTGTTATCTCTCAAAAGTTTGCTGTAGAAAAGAGGCATGGGCTATGCAAAAGTTATTCATTAAAAAAAAGAGAAGAAAGAAGAAAAGAAAGAGTATTAAAAAATAGACAAGTGTCTGAAGTATTAAAACAATGGGTACTTAGATGCCCACCTAAAAAAAAGATGAATAAGATAGCCCATGTTTTCTTGCAATTGTTTCCAAGTTTAAAATGAGAGATATGTTTTCAAGGAGCATAGTAGAATTAGTCTAGCTACCATATATATCCACCATATTCCATACACATGCACATCTTGATTTAATTGTATGACTTAACTCTCTTTGGATCTGAGGTTTGACTTTACAATATATGTATTGCAAGTATGCTCTCTTTATATAATTACCACTCCTATGAGCTCCACATAAGCATTAGTTATAGGAGAAGAAAAGGCATAACATCATTCATTGCCTTGGTGTGGATCCACAAATACCACATATATGAGAGACTTGAGAGTGTCATACAAAGGAATCTCCGAGTTTTTATTTTTAAAACTTATAAAACTCTAGAATAATGGTTGAACAAAAGAACCTGAGACATAGTGCTTGGCTTGATCGTTCTGTCTTTCAATTGCTCAAGATCCAAGTGAAAGCTAGAAAGCCCCGTGGTTGAAGGTAATATGGGTAAGGTTGAAAGTCAGATTGAAGAATTTTAATCCAGAGGAGAATTCTTGTTTGAAAGCATGTGTACTTTTAAGGAGATGCATCAATGTTTTAAAAAATCCTAAAACTCCTGATCCATTGTTAAGTTTAGCTTTACTCAGGGATGAGCAAAGGTCAAGCTTGGGGGCATTTGTTGATGATAGTTATCATCCAACATAAACAATCAACTTTACTTGTATAAATGCATAAAAAGGATCACCAACATAGACTTAGGGGGTATAACTGACAATTTCCACGAGTTTTGGTGAATCTATGTTTTTAGAAGGGTTATTTCAGAAAACCATCAAGGAGGATCAAATCATCAAATAAAATCACGCTTATCTGCAGTGAAATCAACTCTAGAAGGTTCCAGAAGACTTGAGAGGACTCCACACCGAAGCAGGGGCCAAGCCACTGCTAGGTGGGGCCGGCTGGCCCCACCTTGGGGCCTCTCGGCCCCTGGGGACCCACCTGTCAGCCTCCTTCGTACATCGGTTTCCGACCACCTCCTAGGATGCATCTACGTCGTCCTTTAAGTCAGTTTGATCCAAGGGCTCATGTTGGACGCTTCGACCTATATAACCAGCCCTTGCCCCCCCCTCTAAGGCACACTGCCATAAGTCAAGAGTAGACCAAAAATTAGGGTTTCCAGAGAGAAGAGAATAGAGCTCTAATTCTTCAAGTTTCTAGTATAGGCTAGCTAGCAAGGTTCAAGTAGAGTTTGGACTATCACTCAGGATTTCGGATCTGCCGTCTGGAGACTAGTATAGCCATTACATCTCTTTATTTATGACTTTGTGCTACTTCAACATTATGTTGCTATTTATTATGTTCCTAGTTTGCTCTAGTAATATGCTTTATATAGTTATGATTGATGATGAATATATGCATATGTTCGCAAAGCTCTTAGCTCGTTCTTGAGAGAGTTAAGTGGTCGACATTATGTAAGTATGATGCTTAGATATTGTTTGCCTACAGATGTGAAAGGTCCTAATGGCTAGAGGGGGTGAATAGCCTATTAAAAATTTCTACAACAACACTTAGCAAACCGGTTAGACAATTATGAGGCAAAGCAAGTGTTGCGCTAGCCTACTAAAATTGCAAGCCACCTACCACAATTCTTATTTCTATAGTCTCTATCCACACAATGGCTATGTCACTACACTAAGTTAGTGTGCTCTCAAAGGCTAACTAAAGAGCCACACTAACCAAACTAACAAGCTCTCACAACTAGCTACACTAAAGAGCTTGACAACTAGTTTGCGGTATTGTAAAGAGAGTGAGCAAGATGGTTATACTGCTGAGTCAAGCAGTGAACCAATCAATCACAAGAATGAATATCAATGAAGAACAATCACCTCAGAATCAAATGATGACACAATGATTTTTTACCGAGGTTCACTTGCTTGATGGCAAGCTAGTCCTTATGGCGATTCACTCACTTGGAGGTTCACGCGCTAATTGGCATCACACGCCAAACCCTCAATAGGGTGCCGCACAACCAACACAAGATGAAGATCACACAAGCCACGAGTAATTCACTAGAGTACCTTTTGGCTCTCCACCGGGGAAAGGTCAAAAACCCCTCACAATCACGATCGGAGCCGAAGACAATCACCAACCTCTACTCGATGATCCTCGCTGCTCCAAGCCATCTAGGTGGCGGCAACCACTAAGAGTAACAAGCGAATCCCACAGCAAAACACGAACACCAAGTGCCTAGCTCTCATCCTACTACACATAGATGAAATGGAG
The DNA here is from genome assembly GCF_019320115.1 of Miscanthus floridulus. NCBI lineage: Eukaryota > Viridiplantae > Streptophyta > Magnoliopsida > Poales > Poaceae > Miscanthus > Miscanthus floridulus. The sequence continues at coordinate 60,440,322 of NC_089597.1, read as the reverse complement.
GAGGCCATAACAAGAGGAATGCACTGGCCAGCCTCATGGACGATGTCATTGTTGAGATCCTCCACCACCTCCCCACCCGCTCCTTGTTCTATTGCAAATATGTCTATCACTCCTAGAACCGCTCATCTCGGACTACAACAACCATAATGTGCTACCCTAGACTTTGGTCAGCTTCTTATATGACTTTGATGAAGGCCATCAATGCTACACCAACGTCACCAGTGAACACCCCTCCTTATCCTTCTTGCCCTTCACCTTGGACAATGTAGTTGCCTCAGATATCTATAATGGCCTCATCCTATGCTGGTGCCGAGGGGCTAATGGATTATACCGCTATGTCATCTGCAATCTAGCAACCAAGAAGGTCAAGGAACTACCGCCTAGCATCCATTTTGTTAGTGAGGCTAATGTATCTCTCTATCATAACATTGGGGTTTGATCCGACAGCCTACTCGCACTTCCATGTGATTGAATATATAGATCAGGAGCAGGATTATGAGTGCAAGGGTGTGGACATCTACTCATCTAAAACTGCAGCATGGATCTATAAGGAATCTAAATGGGGACCAAATACTTGTGTGACAATTGAGAGATCTGAAGAAATGAGATCATCAGAAACTTTGTATCTTAACAGTTGTCTGCACATTATGGGGGACTCATGGGCTTACCCTCAGATACTTGCTATGGATATGGAGGGAGAGACATGGAGGAAAATTCCTTATCCCCATGGTTCTTCACCCTCCATCCATGAAGCTTAGGGTCACTTGTGTGTATATACTGTTCATGGTCGCAATATGTCCAAACTTTCAATCTGGATCCTTGAAGACTGTGGTACTAATAAATGGACATTGAAGCATACTGTCAACATTCTGAAGTTTCTTGCAAAGACTAACATTGAATTTGGTTACTACTATGATGTTAATGAGTACTACTCAATGGTTCACCTAGAATGAAATTTTCTTCTCTTTGTTGGGACTCGGAAGGAAAATGACATCATCGCATATAACATGGACAACAGAAAAGTTCATGTCATCCCTACACGTTATAGTCAGTTTTTGAAACGTGGCATCTTGCTAGAAATCAATGGCAAACCTTACTATCTTCCCTATGTTCCCTTGTTCTTGGAGTTGGAGTCATTAGTAGAGGAGTAAATAAAGTTCCATGATGTATCTCTCTATCATGACATGTTTAAATGGATCAATGTTGTTTGATTATATTATCTATGGACATGTTAATTTCCTCTTGGATGGATGTTGTCATTATTTTGCAACAACTTTAACTTGTTTGTAATGTAAGCTAAGGTCTATGCAGTGTGTACCATGAATGTTATTAATGGTTGTTAAAGTTACGTTTTGGTATTAGTTGTGGATTTATAAAATTTACTCACTACCATTCTTAGCATGGATCGGGTAAGCTCACCTTCTTTAGATGCAAGGTAACTCTCCTCATAGAACACAGACAACCAAACACCCTTCACAAACCAAGGACATTAGTTCCTATTCTTCATTTTCATACATCATCCTAGCTAGTACGAAACAGAGCATTCCAAATCTAACATGTTGGTGACCTACTTCAATAAAACATAATACATGATTCCAAATCCAACAACCAGAACACAACAAAGAAAAAACATGTTCAACTTCCGCTATAGGTTCTGCATGCTGAGTTCCAATGCTTTCATGTCACCTCTGCCATTGGAGTGGCCTTCGCTTCCTTCCTCCTCTTTGTCCTCTGAGTCCATTGGCCTAACTTGGATCGTGCCTGACTTTTCAAATCCTTAAAATACTATCGCTGCCATACGAAGTAACCATAGAGTTTTGGATCCTACATAAATTTGTTTAAAAAAAATTAAATCGAGCATTGCAATAGTGGGACATGGCGCCGATAGAGCTGCACTAAGGGAAGGGGCCAGTGAGGGAGAGAGAGAGGGAGAGGGGGGGGGTGGAGAGGGGGTGACCAGTTTGAAACACAACGGCTACTCCTGTCAATTTATAAAAGAGAGGGGGAGCCAAGATAGAGAGGGATGTTGTCACGTGTATGGTGTACCTACTTCTATTTGCCTTTTACTTAAATTCCTCAAAAAAGGTAAAGTTTGGTCTCCTATAACCTGGGCCCGGGATTAATGTATGTTGTGAGGCCGAGGTTAGTTTTACTTCCTATATAAACAAATCCACACAAATTGTTGCAGCACTCAAAACCATAGAGGATACAATATACTATTAGACGCGTTCAAACCTACAGAGGGCGGACTTTCTTGCGTGTGCAGTAACATTTCAACACCAATGGCTCCTCTGTTCTGCATTAGACTAAGGCGAGACTTGCTCCTTGCTGCAAGATTCTTGCAAGTTGAACAAAGTTTGACACAAAATCTTTAGATCTCCAATTAGGCTTATTATGAAAATATAATTTAAGATCAATGTAATGATACTTATTATGCATCCTAATCTTCAATACTTCTCTATATATATTTGGTCAAAATTCAGAATCTTTGAGGGAAAGGGGATGCTCCTCCCATATAGACCTTGCGCGGTTGCTGAGAGTGAAGTGAATGCATAGGAAAGCTAGACACAAGAAGTGCATCTTAGAAGAAGAGCTTTTGACCACCATGACACGCTTGAGATTTGAAAGCCTAGTGCAGTTGTGAAGAGGACTCACAGCAGTCAAGGGACAGTCAGGTAGACCGAAGGCAATTTCTCTTGGTCGGAGGAGCAGAGGCAGTTAGCTAGCTAGAGATGGCTATACAATGGGAGTGAGGCTAGGCTTTGTACAAACAGGGACGCTAGGGCTAGAATAGGCTTCTGACATGACCGCACGATGTTCATCATGACTAGTATCTGAGTAGCAAATATTTTAGATGGTTGGACCTTCTGTCATCTGATGAAGTATACAATGCACTCCAATCCAAGTAGTCGTAGGCTTGCAACAGTCATGGGGCAGCAGCTAGCTATAGATGGCTACATGGTTTCATAGGTTCTAATCAACTGCACTCCCTAGGCTGTGGTTGACACTGTCGCTTCAGGAATCTAACTACTAAGTAAAGACATAGTGTACTATGGAGTACCTTACTATTACTTGATGCATGAAGCCACAACCGGTGCGGCTGTTGTTTGTAGCTCAGCTGATCAGGCAAGTTCTACTCACATAAAAAATAATGTTTTTTAATGTATGACGTGGGGACGAAGTACTTTTGTTAGCTATGAACAAATGCACTTACTTTGCTATGACTTTCAAATGTACCGACGACACTATGTACTATCCTATGAGATGAAATGTATAGCGAGCGAACTTTCTTACATGTGAAGTAAAAACATGTGAACATAAATAAATGTGAAGATCAGAAAGAGAACTAGAAAACTCCGCATTTCCTGGTAATTTGACTGTCTCATCCGCCTGGTAGCCCGCCCACCCGGTAATCAGAACCGTGTCCTCGTGGCGAGTTCCCACGCCAGTTTGCAGATCGTATTTAAGAACTCCTACTATAACCCCCGCTCGACCGCCTCTCCCTCCTCCTCATCAATCAACATAAGTCAATTGCGCCGCTCTGTCTCTCTAGCCCTTTGTCTTTCCACCATCCACATGCTGTAGCTCCATCCACGCACACACCGTCGCTGCATCCATGCCGCCGCATGAGCCCTCGATTGGCCTCCTCAAGCTCCGCATCATGCGACGTCAATGCTGACAATCATGGTAGTGAGGTGGCACCCCACACCGCTGTTGCTAGTGCTCCCTGATGAGCTAGCCATTGAGATCGCCGACCACCTCACTGTGACCTCAGAGTGACCCATGGATGACCTCCGTAGCCTATGGGCGACCTACTCGTCCATGCGCTGCATCTGCTATAACCCCACCATCGATCGGCGTGTGGCACTAGACCAGTGTAGACACAAGCTAAGGTGGGATGATCTCGACAACTTGAAGCTCTCCTTGCTAGCCTGACCCAACTCAGCAACCCGAAGGCTTGCTTCCTCACTGGGATACCAATCATATTCGAGGAAAACCACAGGCCCTGACCATGCCTCAACAATCTTGCCTGCACCACAGATGGCAGGCACAATCTGGCGGCCTATCTAGTCACCATATTGATCTATAGGTACAATGGTGATGCCCGTGATGAAGACACTGCGAGGTGGTACATGAGACAGGTCGAGGGCGAGGAGAATCATGGGTGGCGATGGCAGACCAACGAGTAGGTGGCTACACAACAAGGGGTGTGTTCTGTGATGCCATGAGGCAATCGCCGTGGTGATCCACGAAATGAGGTGAGGCAAGTTGTCACTATGAAAGGTCCTAATGGCTAGAGGGGGGTGAATAGCCTAATAAAAATTTCTACAACAACACTTAACAAAATGGTTAGACAATTATGAGGCGAAGCAAGTGTTGCGCTAGCTTACTCAAAATGCAAGCCACCTACCACAATTCTAGTTTAGATAGTATCTATTCACACAATAGCTATGACACTACCCTATGTTAGTGTGCTCTCAAAGGATAACTAAAGAGCCACACCAACTAAGCAAGCAAGCTCTCACAACTAGCTACACTAAAGAGCTTGACAACTAGTTTGCGGTAATGTAAAGAGAGTAATCAAGAAGGTTATACTGTAGTGTAGATGAAGGAACCAATCAATACAAAGGATGAATAACAATGAAGACCAATCACCTCGGAATCAAAGGATGAACATAATGATTTTTACCGAGGTTCACTCACTTGCTGGCAAGCTACTCCTCGTTGTGGTAATTCACTCACTTGGAGGTTCACGTGCTAATTGGCATCACACGCCAAACCCTCAATAGGGTGCCGCACAACCAACACAAGATGAGGATCACACAAGCCACGAGCAATCCACTAGAGTGTCTTTTGGCTCTCCGCCGGGGAAAGGTCAAGAACCCCTCACAATCACCATGATCAGAGCCGGAGACCATAACCACTCTCCGCTCGACGATCCTCGCTGCTCCAAGCCGTCTAGGTGGCGGCAACCACCAAGAGTAATAAGCGAAATCCGCAGCGAAACACAAACACCAAGTGCCTCTAGATGCAATCACTCAAGTAATGCACTTGGATTCTTTCCCTATCTCACAAAGATGACGAATCAATGATGGAGATGAGTGTGAGGGCTTTGGCTAAGCTCACAAGGTTGCTATGTCAATGAAAATGGCCAAAGGTCTGAGCTTCAACCGGCCATGGGGCTTAAACAGAAGCCCACATGAAATAGAGCCGTTGTACCCCTTCACTAGGCACAACGCGGGCTGACCGGACGCTCTGGTCATGTTGACCAGATGCTGAACCTCAGCGTCCGGTCGCCCGACGACAGCCACATGTCCCGATCACAACGATCACTTGAGTTGACCGGACACTACACACAATACTGACCAGACACTCTGTCACCAGTGTCTAGTCGTTTCTAGTAAGGTTCTAGAAACACATTTTGCCCACCGGACGTGTTCGGTCATGCACGACCGGACCCTGCCAGCGTCCGGTCAGAAACCCTAGCCTCTGTGTGCTGCCCGACAACAGGACTCGACACACCTCACTAGCGTCTGGTCATTCAAGACCCAACGTCTGGTCGTTTGACCAATGCCAGCATCTCTACTGGTATAACTAACCGGACACGCCAGTTCCACTGGAACCAGCATCCGGTCACCTTGTGACCAGCGAGACTAACTCCTCTTCACCTCTAACTTCTTCACCGTTGCTCAAATGTGCCAACCACCAAGTGTATCACCTTATGCATATGTGTTAGCATATTTTCACAAACATTTTCAAGGGTGTTAGCATTCCACTAGATCCTAAATGCATATGCAATGAGTTAGAGCATCTAGTGGCACTTTGATAACCGCATTCCGATACGAGTTTCACCCCTCTTAATAGTATAGCTATCAAACCTAAATGTGATCACACTCTCTATGTGTTTTGATCACCAAAACAAAATAGCTCCTATGGTTTATACCTTTGCCTTGAGCTTTTTGTTTTTATCTTTCTTCTTTCCAAGTCCAAGCACTTGATCATCACCATGGCATCATCATCGTCATGCTATGATCTTCATTTGCTTCACCACTTGGAATGTGCTACCTATCTCATGATCACTTGATAAACTAGGTTAGTACTTAGGGTTTCATCAATTCACCAAAACCAAACTAGAGCTTTCAATCTCCCCCTTTTTGGTAATTGATGACAACCCTTTCATAAAGATATGAATTGAAATTCAATTGAATCCATGTTGCTTGTCCAAGCATATTTACCATGTGTAAGAGGATATGGACAAGTTTCATGAACCCCATATGGTAGCAATTGCTCCCCCTACATATATGCTACGAGTTTGGATTGTAACTTGCACTTATGCTTAGATAGGAAATATAGGAGACAATGTCTACCAAATGATGCTAAGGTATAAAAGATGGACCTTTGAAGCGTGATACCAATCGGAGTGCACCATTATACAATCCTTAGCACCATGGTTAGCTCTATACCACTTGGAAACATACTTTGAAAAGATACCACTTGTGAAAACTTACTTGAAAAAGAAAGTAATCTAATGATTTCATTTTATCATTCAATCTTACAACTAGCATATATCACACAAGCATGGATTTTGTAATTTAAAACTTGTGCTATGCAAGCAAACATATGAAATGCACATTCAAATGGACCATACACGTTCATGAGCTTGCTCCCCCTACTTGTGTGCTTAAAATTTAATTGATCCCTTTCCTTTGTCATATCTCTCCCCCTATGTCAAACTCTCCCCCTATTACTTATATCTTTGTTTCTCTCCCCCTTTGTCATCAATGACCACAAAGGTTTAAATTTTAGATAGGTAGAGATTATCAATGTCAATCAATGGGGTGAGGATCATATTCCAAAATTTGGTCCAATCTAGATCATTTGCCAAAGATATTTAACTCGGTTTGATCCAAGGACAAACTTCTTCACACCTCCAAATAAGGGTTATCTTGTACCATGTTGAGTTAAATACTTAGAGCTCTTTTTCTAGATCAAACACTAGGTTTACAAGCCCATAAACACGTCATATGCTACCACTAGATCAAGTCAAGCATAGAAGCAATAGTGATACCATATAAACATCAAAATCATTTGATTTTCATGAATGAGCCTAATGAAATGGAACCACTTGAATGGTCCTAATAAAAAAAATGAAAATGTGACTAGATGCACTAGCCATGTCCTTAGCAAGGATGTATGTCATGCCAATCAACTTTTACCTTGGATTGCTCAAAGGAGAGGCATGTCATATGAGTGGGGGGGGGGGTGCATCAACACATATTTGAGAAATCCAATATGTTTAACTCATTCCTTAGCTTGCAAAACCTTTTCTCATCCAATGGCTTGGTGAATATGTCGGCAAGTTGATCTTCGGTGCCTATACTCTCAATGTAAATGTCCCTTTTTTGTTGGTGACCTCTTAAGAAATGGTGGCAGACATCAATGTGCTTTGTTCTTGCATGTTGGACCAGATTGTTGGTCAACTGGATTGCACTCTCATTGTCACATAGCAATGGCACTTTCTTGAACTTGATTCCAAAGTCACTCAAAGTGGCCTTCATCCAAAGTACTTGTGCACAACAACTACCGGTGGATATGTATTCGGCTTCGGCGGTTGATAATGCAACACTATTTTGCTTCTTTGATGACCATGAGACAAGTGATCTTCCCAACAATTGAGATGTGCCTGATGTGCTCTTTCTTTCAACCTTGCATCCCGCATAATCCGAGTTGGAGTAACCAACTAGCTCAAACTTTGCTTCTTTGGGATACCACAAACCAACATTTGGTGTATGCTTCAGGTACCTCAAAACTCTCTTTGTAGCCTTCAAATGACTTTCTCTTGGTGAGGCTTGAAATCTTGCACACATACATACACTAAACATGACATCCGGTCTTGATGCGGTTACATAGAGTAGACTTCCAATCATAGACCGATACAACTTTTGATCCACCATGTTTCCACTTGCATCACTATCCAAGTTGCCATTGGTTCCCATTGGTGTGCTAATGACTTTGCTATCACTAAAGCCAAACTTATTGATCATGTCCTTGATGTACTTTCCTTGACTCACAAAAGTACCATTCTTCAATTGCTTGATTTGAAGACCAAGGAAGTAACTCAACTCTCCAATCATGGACATCCCAAACTCATTAGCCATCATCTTCCCAAACTCATCATAAAAATCTTGATTGGTTGATCCAAATATGATATCATCAACATAAATTTGCAATACAAATAGATCTTTTCCAATCTTCTTGATGAAAAGAGTGGTGTCAACCTTGCCCATTATGAACCCTTTAGAGAGTAGAAAATCCCTCAATCTCTCATACCATGCTCTAGGTGCTTGTTTCAACCCATACAAAGCCTTCTCCAACTTGTATACATGGTTGAGCTTCTTGTCATCTTCAAAACCGGGAGGTTGCTCAACATATACTTCTTTATTGATGTAGCCATTAAGAAATGCACTCTTAACATCCATTTGATAGAGCTTGATATTGTGGGCACAAGCATAGGCTAGCAAGATTCTAATTGCTTCCAATCTAGCAACCGGGGCATATGTTTCTCCAAAGTCAAGACCTTCAACTTGTGTATAGCCTTGTGCTACCAATCTTGCTTGTTCCTTACTACTATCCCATCTTGATCTTGCTTGTTTCTAAAGACCCATTTGGTCCCAATCACATTGTGTCCCTTTGGTCTTTCTACCAACTCCCATACTTGATTTCTTGTGAAGTTATTCAATTCTTCATGCATAGCATTTACCCAATCAACATCCTTCAATGCTTCATCTATCTTCTTTGGTTCAATGGATGACACAAATGAGAAATGCTCACAAAATGAAGCCAATCTTGATCTAGTTTGCACACCTCTTGAAATATCACCAATGATAGTGTCCAATGGATGATCCCTTGCAACATTTGTTGGTTGGAGGATTGGAACTTGATTGCTTGCACTTGCTTGATCATTGGGTTGGGATGATGTACTAGCCACTTGATCTTGTTCATTATCATGAGATCCACTTGCACTAACTTGATTTGTATCATCTTGCACATTTGAGTTGGAGAGCACTTGCACTTGATCATCTTCATCATCATTCACTTGCCTAGGCCTCAATTCACCAATATCCATGTTCTTCATGGCATTTGAAAGTTGAATGCCTCTAACATCTTCTAAGTTCTCATTCTCTACTTGTGAACCCTTGGTTTCATCAAATTCAACATCATGAACTTCCTCAAGAGTACCACTATCCAAATTCCAAACTCTATATGCTTTGCTTGTAGTGGAATAACCAAGTAGGAATCCTTCATCACATTTCTTGTCAAACTTGCCCAATCTAGTGCTTTTCTTCAAGATATAGCATTTGCAACCAAAGACCCGAAAATATGCAATGTTGGGCTTTCTACCATTCAAGAGCTCATATGGTGTCTTCTCTTTCAATGGGTGACAATAGAGGCGGTTGCTACAATAGCAAGCCGTGTTGATAGCTTCGGCCCAAAAAGATTGACTCATATTGTACTCACTAAGCATAGACCTTGCCATATCAATGAGTGTTCTATTCTTTGTCTCAACAAGGCCGTTTGATTGTGGAGTGTACTTGGCCGAGAATTGATGTCTAATTCCAAATTCATCACACAACTCATCAATTCTAGTGTTCTTGAACTCACTACCATTGTCACTTCTAACTCTCTTGATGGTTGTTTCAAACTCATTATGAATGCCTTTGACAAATGATTTAAATGTTGCAAATACATCACTTTTGTCCATTAGAAAGAATACCCATGTGTATCTAGTGTAGTCATCCACTATCACAAAGCTATATTTGTTTCCACCGATACTAGTGTATTGTGTTGGCCCAAACAAATCCATGTGCAATAACTCAAATGCTTTACTAGTGCTCATCATGCTTTTCTTAGGATGGGTGTTTCCAACTTGTTTGCCAGCTTGACAAGAGCTACAAAGCTTATCCTTTTCAAACACAACATCTTTCAAACCTTTAACTAAGTCATGCTTAACCAATCTATTTAATTGTTTCATTCCAACATGATCAAGCCTTCTATGCCATAACCAACCCATGCTAGACTTAGTGAACAAGCATGTAGATAATCTAGCTTTACTAGCATTGAAATCAACCAAGTATAGATTCTCATATCTAAAGCCTTTGAAGATCAAGTTAGAGCCATCTACACTTATGATCTCTACATCATCTACCCTAAATATGCATTTGAATCCAAGATCACACAATTGAGCCACAGATAGCAAGTTGAAATTCAAGCTCTCTACTAGCAACATATTGGATATGCTCATGTCATTGGATATTACAATCTTACCAAGCCCTTTGACTTTGCCTTTGCCATTGTCACCAAATGTGATACTATCATAACCATCATTGCCATTGGTGTTGATTGAGTTGAACATTCTTGCATCACCGGTCATGTATTGAGTGCACCCACTATCAAGAACCCAATGCCTTTCTCTGGCTTTGTAATTGACCTACAAAAGAAGATCAATCTTTTTAGGTACCCAAACTTGCTTGGGTCCTTGAAGGTTAGTCACTAAGCTCTTTGGTACCTAAATGGCTTTCTTCTTTGAGCCCATCCATGGTTTACCAATGAACTTAGCCTTCACACCATTTGTACCCTTAGTAAGCATATAGCATGAATCAAACTTTATAAAGGATACATTAGCTTGTGATTTCTTGTTCATGCATTTTTGTTCTACATGACCAACTTGCTTGCAACTAGTGCAAAACCAACCATTATTCTTCACAAAACTAGTCTTGTGAGGAGCAAAGGCCGCCTTGCCTTTCTTAGGGGTGTAGCCCAATCCCTCTTTGTAGAGAGAAGCTCTTTGGCTACCCAAGCACATAAGCAAGCGGTCCTCACCACCATAAGCTTTAGCTAAGGTGTGAGTGAGCTTCTTGACCTCCTTCTTGAGGTTCTCATTCTCAACCACTAGTGAGGTGTCACAAGTGAGACCATCACTACTAGATGAGCTAGAAATGGAAGTGCTACAAGAAGGGTTAGTGGGAGCAATAATGATAGGCATAGATAGTGATTCATCAATTATATCACAAGTTAAACCTACATTGCATGTTTCAACATGCTTCTTCTTATTTTGCTCATCAAGCAAAGAGGAATGAGCCTTTTCAAGCTTTTTGTGAGCTTTGCCAAGCTTCTCATTGGCTTCCTCTAGCCTCTCATGAGATGCATTGAGCTCGTCAAAGGCTTGCTTAAGGTCTTTTAGTTCCTTACGCAAGCTTTTCCATTCCCTTCTCTTGATATCAAAGTGTTCTCTAGCATCCTCTAGCATGTCAAATAATTCATCTTTAGTAGGTTCATCATTATCACTATCACTATCATTTTCATTTTCATGTTTATTTTCATCATCATGTTCTTCATCACTTTCATCATCACAAGATTGTACCTTAGTGGCCTTAGCCATGAAGCATGATGAAGATTCGAAGAGAGAAGGCTTCTCATTGATAGCAATGCTTGCAAGAACCTTCTTTTTAGTGGTCTTGTTATCATCACTATCATCATCATCATCACTTGAGGAAGCATCACTATCCCAATTGACTACATATGAACCACCCTTCTTCTTCTTGAAGGCCATCTTGTCCTTCTTCTCTTTCTTTTCCTTCTTGTCCTTCTTCTTGTTCTTCTCGTTGTCATCATCATTGTCGCTATTGTATGGGCATTGAGCAACAAGATGATCTTTGCTTCCACACTTGAAGCACCTTCTTGACTCTTCTTTGTTCTTGGATGAAGACTTCTTCCTCCTAGCATGATAGCCCTTCTTCACCATGAACTCGCCAAATCTCTTGACAAAGAGAGCCATCTTCTCATCATCATCATCCCATGAATCATCATCTTCACTCGATGTTTCTTGCTTAGCTTTTCCCTTGGATGATGTGGCCTTGAATGCCACGCTCTTCTTCTTCTCATCCTTCTTCTCATCTTTCTTCTCCTTCTTTTCTTCCTTCTCATCTTCATCTCTATATGTATCATCGGTCATGATGTCTCCCAACACTTGGTTTGGTGTCATGGTGTCCAAACCACTCCTCACTAGAATTGTGACCAATGTGCCAAATCTTGAAGGTAAGCATCTCAAGAACTTGTGGGAGAACTTCTTATCCTTCACCTCTTCTCCAAGTGCTTTGAGATCATTGATAAGCACTTGAAGCCTATGAAACATCTCCGGCACACTCTTATCCTCCTTCATCTTGAAGCTTGCAAACTTCTCTTTGAGGATGTATGCCTTTGCACCCTTCATGGCTTGAGTGCCCTCAAATGATTCTTCCAATTTCTTCCAAGCCTCATGAGCCATCTCAATATTCTTGATTTGCTCAAATGTTTTTTCATCAATTGCATCATGAATAGCACTTAGAGCAATGTCATTGTTTTGGAGAAGCACTTCTTCGACGGCGGTGTGATTCTCCGGATCACCAATCTCAATTTTGGTTTCAACTACCTTCCATACTTTTCTATTGATTGACTTGATGTGTGTGGTCATCTTTGACTTCCAATAAGGATAATTTGTGCCATCAAATTGGGGTGGCTTCTTGGTGTTGTTGATTTGAGACATTTTTACACCGAAGGTTTTTAAACCTCAAATCACGGTGACCTCGGCTCCGATACCACTTGAAAGGTCCTAATTCCTAGAGGGGGGGGGGTGAATAGCCTAATAAAAATTCCTACAACAACACTTAATAAAATGGTTAGACAATTATGAGGCGAAGCAAGTGTTGCGCTAGCCTACTCAAAATGCAAGCCACCTACCACAATTCTAGTTTACATAGTATCTATTCACACAATAGCTATGACACTACCCTATGTTAGTGTGCTCTCAAAGGCTAACTAAAGAGCCACACCAACCAAGCAAGCAAGCTCTCACAACTAGCTACACTAAAGAGCTTGACAACTAGTTTGTGGTAATGTAAAGAGAGTGTCGATGAAATATGGTCGGCAGTCTACCTAGGGGTATGCCCAAGGTAGTAGATTATCGGCAGACAGATGTGCAAGCTACAAACAAGATGGTGATGCAAGACAGACACAAGATTTTATCCAGGTTCAGCCACCGTGAAGGCGTAATACCTACGTCCTATGTCTGATTGTATTGCTGTATGTCAATGAGAGATGTTTTATAGAGGGGTCCCCTGCCTGCCTTATATAATCCAGGGGTAGGGTTACAGATCTGGAAACTAATCCTAACCAGTTACAATTGCCATAGGTGGCCGGATAAGGATTCCTATTCTAACCGACCAAGATCTTGCTTGATCTCCAAATTTGCCTTGATTCCTTGCGTGGGACTCCGAACGGATTGGCTGGGCCACGCGTCATCCTCTAACAGGCTAGGCCCTCTGGTCTGGGCCAGCCCAGGCCTAGCCATAAGGGTATAGGGGTTAATACCCCCACAGCTAGTCCCCGAGCGCCATGTATTATGCTGCGACACGCCGTTCGATCCCCTTCGGCTAATGCAATCCGTCTTCATGTCATCTCCAACTGGTTGAAACATTGACCAATCGAATGTGCTAGTACTCTGGTCAGAACAGAGAGTAGTAGACCACGATTATAGCCGAAGATTCTGGTTCTCTGAAGAATGCATGGTGCTCTAAAGAAAAAAAGAAAAAAGATTTCTTTCCTTATCAAGTGTGCCCACTTGTATTTCTAAAAAGAAATGTAAGTGACCCTTGGACAATAGTAGTTCTAGCCAACAGTCAGAGTGTAGGGGTCGATAAAATAAACACATTCACCGCAAGGTGAAGTGTGCCCACTTAGTCCCCGAGCCTAGTAGTAGGTGATGTAGGCACGTGGTGCCAGGGTCTAAAAAGAATTCCTAGTTAAATTTAGAATCCAATCATCGTACAGGCGATACGAGATGCACTGGCAGGTGCATCGTACCGATGTAGTCCTTGAGCTTGCTGGAAGGCAAGGTATGAGCCTTATAGCAAGGTCTAAATAAATGCCTCTCAACTGTATGTGAGTATAAATCACATGTAGCCGAGGAGAGCGGTCTCCAAGCAATGTTCGGAGAGTGGTCAGGGCAGTCCCCGAGCATGATAGTGGTCTGGACAGTCCCCGAGCATGATGGTGGTCTGGGTAGTCCCTGAGCATGATGTGGTCTAGATAGTCCCCGAGCATGATGGTGGTCTGGGCAGTCCTTGAGCACGATGTGGTCTGGAAAGTCCCCAAGCACGAGAAGTGCGGCGAAAAACCATATGCCACTTGTGCGATTATCTTTTGTATTTATGTAATTACTTGCCCTATCAAGTCCAATCTAACATGTCTAGTCAAAAAAGTAGATGGGTATATCATGTCATACTGCCTTCTTGTCTTTTCAAGCAAATAGTTGCGTGCCACCTGTAAGTAGGTGCGTCAGCGTGGGCCCTCCCACACTGGTAACGAAGAGGCGCATACACTGATAATGAAGAGGCGCATATATTGGCATAGATCTTGAGGCTATGAAAACAACCGTCTATGGTGCATGCGCACGTCTCCCAAGAATCTCGAGCAGACAAAACAGCGAGGTCTCTTGGTTAAATACAGTATAGAATTGGAAGTTACTTTTTACTGAACCCCATTACCATTCATAGCCGCAGCCTTCTTCTTCCTCTTGCCAACCCTAATACTCCTGAAATCACCACCAATCAATCCTCCATAGTTTCCTCGTTCATCAGCAAGGCCAGATCCATGGCAAAAAGTGACGCACAGAAGAAAGTAGGAGTCATGGCGAAGGAGTGGTGGAAATCGAGAAGCAACGAGCAGACCATTGAAGACCTCGTCGCCATGGGAGTACTCCACAACAAGGAGCTCGTAGGATGGTGTGCGCTGGGAGGCGAAGGGTACCCCGATCCACAACCAGGTGACATCATGGTGTTTGAAGACTTCTTTAAGCGGGGATTTGGGGTTCTGGTACATCCTTTCCTTCAAGGCCTCTGTCTGTACTACGAGATTGGGATTTGCAATCTGCATCCCAACTCGATCCTCCTTGTCTCCACCTTCATTCATCTTTGCGAAGCATATGGCGGCTTCTAGCCCCATTTCAATTTTTTTGCCATCTTTTCTATCTGCGGAAGAAAGGAAGCGGCGGCTCAAAGATAGCCGGAGGTGTGTACCTCAACCTCCATGATGGAATGAAGCCCCAGTACCTGCACTGCCCATGGAACATGTCACTTGATGACTAGTACAAGAAGTGGTTCTACATCCACGAAGAGCCGAACACGATCACACTGTGCGACATGGGGTTCATTCTAGAGAAGAGGACAAGCTGGTCGGAGAAGCCCGAGCACCTGGAACAGATTCCAGAAATACTTGGGATGATCCCATGGAAGAAACTGGACGGTTCGAGCATGGTCGGGAGCTTCATCAGCCGAAGGATCCAGCCCTGCCAGAGGAGGGTACATCCCGGCTACGAGTACCAAGGTAGCACAGACCCAACAAGGACAAGGCAGGAGGCGCTTGACAAGATCAAAGCCAGAGCTAGAATTGGAGAGCTATTTAACTTAGCTGATCCAAATTATGTTAGATTGAGCGACATCGAGCACGCTTTCAAGCTCGCCTGACCTCCCCCAAAGGTAACTCATGTTGCCTTGTACCCGTAGTCTCATATTGTAGTAGAAACTTACTGTGTTATCTCCTATTTGTTTCCTAGATTAATGGTCAGGATAGAGCGACAGTGTTTGTGTCGCCACCCCCTGGTGTAGATTGGCCGCAAGTTGCTGACCCGACCACCCAGACCAGCGTCGGGGGCGAGGACATTGACTGGGCCATGCTCGGAGTTGGAGAGGAGGTAGTGGCCAAAGCTGCTGGTAAGCGGCCGGTGGCCAGCAAGCGTCGTCAGGTGATCTTTACTTTGTCGGATGATGACACAAAGGAGGGAGAGGATGCAGACATCTTTCGACTCGTCCCTCAAAAGAGGAGGCAGCTGGAGTCGATGGAGCAAGGTGGCTCCTCCATGCTGGTGGGGCCTACATCGCTAACCACTGTAGCACGAAAGACAAGCGGCGGAGGGGTCGAGCTCCAAGGCCCAGCGGCGGTGCTGGATGTAGAGGGAGACCAGGTGCCACCCGCACAACATGTGGAACAAGCACGGCTGAAGAGGTGCGCCTTCGCCACATCATTCCACGCTTCCAACATGTAAGTATTTGTAACCTTGATATAAGCTAGCAATTTGTATTGAATATGGTTGCCTTCTGAACTTATCTCGGATGTACTAGTTCAGCGTCCACTGAAAATCCAGACCAACTAGCCGGTAGCGGCATGGCTCCGCCAGCTATTGTAGAGGAGACTGCCCAATAGCCGGCCATCGAGGAACCCATGGCAGAAGGTCCGTTAGGGCCTCAGCAAACAAGCGGTCAGACAACGGTCCCCGAGCAGGGGGTCGAGGGAAGAGCCAAGCCAAGCACAAGTGCTCCGAGCACTACCCTGCTGAGGGCAACACCTCAGCACCAATGGTAACGGAATAGACCGAGGAGCAGCGGTCGGAGGTGAGAGCATAGAGCACGTTTGTTGATGCTGCAGCCCGTGGAAAGGCCATAGTGATCGCAGAAGCTGCTAACTCTGAACCAGCACCGATACCCGAAGAAGAGCCTGAAGAGGACGAAGTAGAGGAGGTCCTGGGCCGTTCGTAGGACAAGCGACAACATGTGTATGTGTCGCGTTGGCGGAACGACCAGTGGGTTGTTCATGAGGAAATCCCAGAGGTCGAAGAGACCAAGAAAGTTGAACGAGCGGTGAAACGACTGGTGACGGAGGTCCAGGTATGCTTTGTTTCACCTCCTGATTTTGCTGTCTAGTCAAACTTTCTTACTTATCTTTTTGCACACAGGACTTAATGAAGACCGCAAGGTACCGTAAGAAGTGCTTCGACCAGATCGAGGGGATCACTGCAAGCAATAAAGAGCTGACATCAGAAGTGGAACGCTTGCGCCACCAACTTGAAGCCACCAATCATGAGAGGACAGAGCAAGAGTCCTAGAACCAGAACCTGGTCGTCCAGCTCAGTAACAAAGAGCAGGAAAGAACAAGTAAGTAGTCACTTTATCACAACGAGTGCATGACAAGTGTTGTTGCGTTGTTGGTAGTAACAGCTGTAGTGTAGGCTTAGAAGCCGAAGTGGTCCATCTCCGAGAGGAGAATAATCGTGCGAGCATGGAGTGTGATCGCCTGAAGGAGGACAACAGAAAACTGGCGCAAGACCAGTCGTAGCCCTAGGACCACACGACCAAGATGAAAGAGGAACTAAAAAGTAAGTTTTCCAAACCCCTTTGCTCACTTTTGTTGCCCGCCTTATCTTGTCGTGGTATGACGTTTTAATAGCTTGTGCGGTTTCCAATTTTGAAAATCAATGCCAAGAAACATCTGGAGGCCGTGATAAAAGACCGTGATAGCTGGAAGGCGCAGTGCCAAGAGATCACCAAGGATCGGGACACATGGAAAAACCAGTGCCAGGAGGTGGCAACGTGCATTTTGCCGGTCCTAAACCTCATCGATCCAGCACTTACAGAGGACGTGCCAAGGACGCCACAGCTTGGACTGATCAATAGATGCCGAAAGGCATGGGGGTGGTTCCAGGAGTTTGTGAAGGAGGCAGGTGAGTACACAGGCGCACATGTGCTAAGCATGGTACGTGCTCACTACCCCTTGATCGACCTCAAGCGCCTGGAAGCTGGATACCCGAAGGAGGTAGATCTAGACAAGGCTAAGGAGCTTCGGATGACCCAGCTGGACTTGTCGGCAAAAATAATTAGCAACATTAACCTGTGTGGAGGTGGGATAGCACCTGTACAGGGTACGACAGCAACAAGTCAGCTGGAAGCACCGGCATTTTTAAGCCAACTGTCGAAGCCTACGGTCTCGACCAGCCAGGCATCGGAGGGGCCATCTTCTTTAGCTCGACCAATACAAGAGTCCCCGAGACTCGAGCACGATGTCAGGCCTAGCGAGCAGCAGGTGCCGCATGACCCGACCAGCAAATAGTATAGGCTATAGCTGTAGAAGAAGATGTAGTTGTGTTATTGTAAACGTATTTAAGCTTGTAATAACGTAACTGTATATCTATAAAAGCTTGTTTGTTTTATAGAAAACGTATTTAAGCTTGGATCTTGTGTTGGTGTAACTAAGTGAGAACATGTTAGCGTTCTATTTAGTTGTACCAGCTTAGTCGACACGTCATCCTAAAAGGTTTGTATGGACCTGGTTTGTCCTATGGTCAGTGTGAGGTGCGTAGCCTGTGCACACGTAGACGCACATAAGTCAAACTAGAGGGGACCTGCTAATCACCTATAGCATAGAGAGCAGATCCCATGCATGCGTTGGGAGGAACCGGAGATAGGGCCTGCTCCAAAAACCCGGGAAGGAATGGTGGTCGGTTTTGACTGGTTGAGTTAGAATAACAATAGACTTTGAAGTAACACATTAGAGTGGTCGGAGAAATCATAATGGCTTTATTGAATTAAATCGAAAGTACAAGGGGAGTACATATCTTACTAGTTAAGCATAGAAACGCCTAAGCTTGTCGATGTGCCATGAATTGGGTACGTTTGTACCGTCTAGGTGAGCTAACCTATAAGACGTTGGTCGTGTAACCTCCTTGATCATGAAGGGCCCTTCCCATGGAGTTGCGAGTTTGTGGACACCAGCCTGATTCATCTTCCACTTCAGAACCAGGTCCCTGACCACGAAGGACCTCTCCTTAACGTTCTTGTTGTAGTACCTACGCAAAACAGCAAGGTATTTGGCTATACATACGCAAGAATCAAGCCGCTTCTCTTCTATACTATTCACTTCTAGCTCCCGCACTTCATTGGCCTTGTCTTCGTCAAAGTTCTCTACCCATGCTGATCTGAAGGCTATATCTGCTAGGAGCACTGCCTCAACGCCGTAAACCATAAAGTATGGTGATATGCCGGTATTGCGACTGGGCTAGGTTCTGAGGCCCTAGACCACGGCTGGTAACTCTTTGAGCCATCTTCCGAGAGCTTTGTTGTTTTCTCTATACATCCTCTTCTTAAGTGCATCCAAGATCATACCATTTGCCTGCTCGACCTGTCCATTAGCTCTAGGGTGTGCCACCGAGACGTATTTTACTACTATGCTCCTTTCATCACAGAAGTCCCAAAAAGCATTCCTGGTGAACTGAGTACCCTGATCAGTGATGATGCTGTTGGGTATGCCAAAGCGGTGGATGACCTGGTCGATGAACGTGATAGCCTTTTCTGAAGATGCCTGTACCAGAGGCATGTACTCTATCCACTTAGAAAATTTGTCGATTAGCACAAAGACACATGTAAATTTCCCAGGAGCCAGCTTGAAGGGCCCAATCATATCCAGTCCCTAGCTTGCGAAGGGCCAAGAGGCTGGTATTGTCTAAATCTCATGTGCTGGTATGTGGATTCTCTTGGTGAAGAACTGACAACCCTCACAATGGCGGACTAGCTTCTCTGCATCGGCTACGGCTGACGGCCAATAGAACCCTGCTCGAAAAGCCTTGCCAACCAGTGTTCTCGAGGCCACGTGGTTGCCACAGGAGCCAGAGTGGATTTGGTCCAGGAGATGTTCACCATCCTCCTGGGTTATACACTTCATCAAGATTTCCTCCTTTGCGTTCTTGCGCCACAATTTGCCATCGACGAGCTGATACTGCTTACTGCGACGCATCAGGCGTTCGTTTTCTATCCGATCGGTGTAACCGCTACCATTTGTTAGGTACTTGATGAAAGGTACTCTCCAGTCAGGTTTCTTAGTGGTCGAAGGTGGTTCGATGGTGTTTGACGCTAGAACCGTAGCCACCAAAAGCTGGTCTGGAGGCTTGTTGACCGTGGGATCTTCCTCTTCGATGGAAGGCGTGAGCAGGTCTTGAACAAATATGCCATGTGGGACTTTAGCTCAGGATGATCCTAACTTTGACAGCGCATCTGCTGCTTGATTTTTGTCCTAGACCACATGTGTGTACTCGATGCCATAGAACTTGCCTTCTAGTTTTCTGATCGATTTGCAGTATGCGTCCATCTTTTCGCTAGTCGTATCCTAGTCCTTGTTGAGTTGGTTGATGACCAGAGCCGAATCTCCATAGACATAGAGATGTTTGACACTAAGCTCGACCGCAATGTGCAGACCATGCAGGCATGCTTCGTACTCGGCAGCGTTATTGGACGCCGGGAAATAAATCTTGAGGATGTATCAGAGTTGCTCCTTGGATGGTGACATGAAAAGGACTCCTGCTCCTGTGCCATCGATGTTGAGAGAGCCATCGAAGTACATCTTCCAATACTCATCGGGCCCCTGAGAGGTAGGTGTGCTTAAATCTGTCCAGTCGACGATGAAATCAACAAGTGCTTGAGACTTGATTGTAGTACGGCTTGCAAATTCCAAGGAGAAAGGGCATAGCTCCATTGCCCATTTGATGATGCGCTCGTTCACATCCTTGTTGCGAATGATGTCTCCCAGAGGGTACTCGGTCATGACCACCACACAGTATCCGTCGAAGTAATGTTTCAACTTTTGGGATGTTATCAGTATGGCATAGATCAGTTTCTGAATCTATGGGTACTTGGTCTTGGATTCATTGAGTACCTCACTGATGAAATAGATTGGTCGCTGTACCTTGTAGACGTGGCCGGGCTCGTCGCGCTCGACCACCATGGCAGTGGATACCACTCGATTAGTTGCCATAATGTAAAGCAGGAGGGTTTCGTCTTCTCTGGGAGCAGTGAGGACCGGAGGTGATGTAAGGTATTGTTTTAGCTGTGTGAAGGTAGCATCTGCTTCCTCCGACCACTCAAACTTCTCGGATGCTTTGAGCAGCTTAAAAAATGGTAGTCCTTTTTTGCCTAATCTTGATATGAAACGACTGAGGGCAGCCATGCACCCGGTAAGCTTCTGAACATCCTTTACCTTTTTGGGTGGCTTCATGTCCAAGACAGCTTTGACTTTCTCCAGGTTAGGGTGTATGCCGTCGTGACTGACGACGTTGCCAAGTAGTATACCAGAAGGAACACCAAAGATGCACTTCTTTGGGTTTAATTTCCATTGGAATGTATTAAGGGCTGCAAAGGTGCGTTCAAGGTTGTCAACAAGGGTATACGCTTCCTTGGTTTTGACAACTACATCATCAACATAAGCCTCAACAAGGTCATCTTTTATCTCATCTTTGAGGTAGGCCTGTATGGCATGTTGGTAGGTAGCCCCGGCATTCTTGAGCCCAAACGACATGGTTGTGTAACAGTAAGTGCCGAAAGGCGTGATGAAGGATGTCTTGATCTGGTCATCCTTTTTGAGAGCGATCTGGTGATAACCAGAGTAGCAATTGAGAAAGGAAAGCAGCTCGCAACCGACAGTTGAATCTATGACCTCGTCTATGCAAGGTAAGACGAAGGGGTCTTTAGGGCAGTGTTTGTTGAGATCAGTGTAATCAACGCACATTCTCCATTCATTATTCTTTTTGCATATAAGAACCAAGTTAGCTAACCACTCCGGATGATACACCTCTTTAATAAATCTAGCTACCAAAAGCCGTGTAACTTCTACCCTAATAGCCTCCTTTTTGTTGCGAGCAAACCGTCATAGCTTCTGCTTGATAGGTTTGGCCTTGCCATCGACATTTAAGGAGTGCTCGATCAAGTTTTGAGGTACACCGGGCATGTCAGCAAGTTTCCATGCAAACACGCTCATGTTGCTCCTCAAGAACCTAACGAGCGTGTCTTCCTATTTAGGATCCAGGTTAGCCCAGATAAGGGCTGTTTTGCTGGGATCACCATCGACCAGCTGGATTGCTTTATGCTCTTTGGACTTGACGTTCTTGCGTGGGGCCTCGAGCTCTGGGATCTCCAGGTGGTCGGCTAGGGTCTTCTTGGCATCGAGCGTGGTCTTGGCCATGCGAATAGAGAGGTCGTGAGCCTCTACTATTTTGAAGCTATCATCCTCGTAGGTGTAAGCTGTGTACACGTTGCCCTTGAGAGTTAGAACCCCCTTCTCAGTAGGCATCTTGAGCACCAAATACCTGTAGTGAGGTATGGCCATGAACTTGGTGAGCGCTGGTCGACCAAGGATAGCATGGTAGGTGCCTTTGAAGTCAGCGACCATGAAGTTGACATAGTCGGTGCGGAAGTGGTCTGGGGTACCAAATTGCATAGGTAGCGTGATCTACCCAAGAGGAGTAGAGCTCTGTCTGGGGAGAACACCCTAGAACTGTGCCTCGTATGGCTTGAGATCAGCCTGGGTTATCTTTAGAGCTGGCAAACTATTCTTGAACAGTATATCAATGGAGCTGCCACCGTCAATCAGCACTCTGTTGAACTGGACCTTGTTGATACAAGGATCGAGGACTAGAGGAAAACATCCTGGCTCAGGTATTGTGGCCCATTGGTCCTTTCTGCTGAAGGAGATCTCGTGGTGAGACCAAGGAGGGAGCCATGGATCGGCAATGAGGTTGTTGGCATTGGCCACGTTCAAGCAAGCGCGGGCAAGCAGCTTGCGTTCCTATTTGGTCTCGATGGACACTTTGCCTCCAATGATGGTGTGGACGCGATCGGTTGGCTTGACGTACTTATGATAGGGATCTGCATCTTCATCATCATTGTCCTCGTTATGCTGCTCCCCTATGTTGTTAGGCTTGTCGGACGTATCCGGAGCTTGTTGACGCGTGTAGATAGACTTGAGAACGCGGCAATTCTCCATGGTATGGTTCGACTTGGGGTGGAGCTGGCGAGGTCCTTTCAATACTTTGGCATAGTCTTCTTCGTAGTTGCGACATCCGCCACCTTTCTTAATGGTGTTGACCTCGCCGTCGTCTTCCCAAGCCTGCTTGCCCCTGTAATCGTCACGGTGATTACGCCGCTGATTACGCTGGTCGCGGTGGTCGTGGGGGTCATTGCGCTGGTTGCGGTGATCAAAATTGTCGTTCCAACCATGGTTGTCGCGGTAGTCATCGCGGTGTGGATTGTGGTCGGAGCGTGGAACCCTTGCTGCTTCTTCGATGATTATCTTTTTAGCATCATCGGCATCCGCATATTTCTTAGCAGTGGCCAGGAGCGTTGTAACTGATTTAGGTCTCTTGCAGAGGAGCTTATCCTGTAGGGCATCATGGAAGTGGAGACTAGTGATGAAAGCCTCAATTGCCTCATTGTCGGAGATTGACGGGACCTTGATACGCATCTCCGAGAAATGCCGGATGTACTCGCGTAGTGGCTCATCTTTCTGATCTTAAATCTGCTGTAGATCATATTTGTTGCCAGGTTGCTCACAAGTAGCAATGAAGTTGTCGATGAAAGCTTGCTGGAGCTCTTGCCAAGAATCAAAGTAGTTCACCAGCAAGCTGACCAGCCATTGGTGGCCTGCATGGCCGACAGCGACTAGGAAGTAGTTAGATATGATGTGCTCGTCAGCCATGGCTGATGTACACGCGATTTCATAGAGCATGACCCATAATTCAGGATTCTCCTTGCTGTCATACTTCTGATGTTTTTCGAGCTTGAAGTTCTTGGGCCATATGACTTGGCGAAGGTGCGGAGTAAACTGCTTCAAACCCAGAGGGTCATGGGTAGTATCATACTCCATACGGCGATAGCTTTCGTGGGATGCACGATCGTTGGCTCTTTGGTTGATGCGATCGCACAGATCGCGTTTGTAACACCCTAGGTGTTTGGCTTCCGCATAATTGCATTTCATTTCATAAACATGTGCATCATCTATGTCATCATGCCATTTGTCACTGAAACATGCCTATGCAACATTCGCATATTCTGTCTATTCATACTTTCTTGCTTATGAATGGTAGTAGTGCAAAAATGTGAATGCAACATTTATTTCTCATACCTGGAAACATGGCACCATGGTAGGAATGTGGCAAGTTAGGCTTGCAACAAAAGTCATGCAACATATGAAACATTGAATTGCAACATATGAATGAATTGCTTGTTTTAGTTGCTTTATCACACGTGATCGTTAGAAGTGGTATAACAATTTTGTAAAGTGGTTGATCATGGTCTATTACACCTTAACTACACTTAGGTTACTTGTTGGAACATTGATCATGTAGATCAAAATGACCAAAATACCCTCAAGTGAAGGTTTGACTAGATTTGACCCTTGGAGTGTCACGGTTTGACTGATTCAAATGACCAACTTAGAAACCTTGCATGGCTTTACACTCTTTACAAAAGTTGTAGCTAATTTATTAAGAAACAAAAGTTGTTTTATGACCAACTCATGAAAATGTGTGGAACATGTTCAAACAAGGCCCACAAGTCAGATGTCCATGCTGTTTTTCACTGAAAAATTTGTCTAAGTCCTAAACTGCAATTTCAGTTGGATCAGGTCAACTTTGGCTTCATGTAACTGCTGATCCATGGCGATTTAGGGCTTGGTCCTTGAAAGGAAAATGTAGCTGGATGGTACATCTACAATTTTCATGTACACCGTTTTTACTAACGAACAACGGATTAGTCAGGATAAGGTGTTGAAGTGGCGCTGTCAGTCATCGTTGATGAACCTGAATCGCTGTTTTCAGAAAACGGCCAGTGACCGTCATGGCCGATCGGTTTAGAATCCGCTGGCCGTGTGGCGCCACTCATCGCCGCTCGCCTGAGCGCGCAGGCCACGCGCCGTGGGCGCCCTGGCATGGCCAGCCGCGTCTTGAAGCCACCCCACGCCTGCCCGACCGAGTCGCCAGCCCAAGTTGCATTTCTCGCCTCCCGCAGCGCAGCACCGAAGCCGCCCGCCATTGCTGCCAGAGCTTCGTCCTCGCCTAGCTCCCGCATCTTGGCAAAAATGCGTTGCCCAGCTTACCCAGAGCCCCGTCGTGATCCCCTCTTCCTTTTCCACCGTGTTCGCGAGTCGATCGTGCATCGGTAAGGGTCAATCGCCGATCTTTTCCCCACCACCGCCTTGTCGGACCTCGCCAGAGTAGCGCTTCTCACAGCCAGCGCTCCTCGCATCCTTCCATTCCCTCCTCTGGCTCACGTTAGGTCATAGGAGTACCACCGGAGCTCGTAGGGTCACCGTTAGGAACCTTGACGCCGTAGCGTCGTCAGAGCTGGCCCTGCCGCGGCCGTGCGCCGCCATTGCTCGTCGCCGACCCTGTAGCCATGCCAAAAGCTTCAATCAAGGGCACGGCTAGTTGTGCATTGCTGTAGTGAGCACCGTAACGCCGTTGGTTTCACCGGAGAAGCCACCGATGGCGAGTCCCGCCGTCGTCTTCTTCCTTCCCCTGCTTCTCTCTCTGTTGCGCGGGTCCGCCTTGTCAGCCACCGTGGCTGAGGCGGGAGCCCAGCGTGGGCCGCTCCATTGTCTGGGCCGCGCTAGCGTCGCTCGTGGGCCGCCATTCCTCGGGCCGGCCCAACAGCTGTGGCTGTGATTGTTTTCTTATTTGTTTTGTTTGGATTATTTCACAGTTTGGCATATAGATTCAAAAATGTGTATCTCCTAGTTGGTAGATCCAATTGTTATGGTTCTAATTTTGTTGAGTTCCTAGTATTGTCTAGTATTTAATAAAAATATTATAAGAGCACATGTTTTAGAAATTCTGGATAAATTAAATAGGACTTTGAAATGTGTTTTTGGATACGTGCAAACTTGTTTGAATTTTATCTTGAGTTTCTGTGGTCCAAAAATGATGAAATTTTATGGGTAGTCTATTATTGCTTAGTAGAATCTCTGGTTAAAATTTCAGAGCTAGTGCATGTATAGTTTTTAAGTTATAGAAATTCTTTTTATCAATGGATGGATCTTATGTGAATTTTCATAATTTTTCTATAGATCCAGTGTAGGTAAAATTTGGTGAGTAAGGTTCTTATGCTAGAATGATGCTAGGAAAAATGTGAAATCTGTTGCTTGACACTTTTCATTAGGATTTCCTAATTATGCTAAAAATGGACATACCACTCGTTATTTTAGGTACAGCAAGTTTTGCTTGCTCAATGGATTTGAAATTTTTGTGGTAGTCTATGTGAAGCATGAGATAGCTACTGTAATTTTTGTAGATTTTTATGAATAGTTTTACTATATATTGCTTTAATCACCTAATTAACTAAATAAATTGGAAAATAATATTAAATAATTTATTTAGAAGTCAGCACCATACTTTCTAGTGTTCCTCTGGTATGTGCAATAAGTTGGTAAGCTTGGTTTGGTCAAATTAGGCATTTGCATCATCGTTAAATAAATAAGTTAGTAACCCTGCCGTTCTGGATAAATTCTAGGTTACTGGAATTCATTTTGGTTAACGTAAGTATCATGCTGTGATGTTTACAATTGTTTTGTTGAGAATTTCCTAAGCTTTCCAGAATGTCCACATACAAGTCATTTGGAATTGTAGAACTCTGGTTGTGATTGAATTAAGGGACTACTTGTATGCATACGAAGCTTTAAATGTTAAATTATGTATACCTTTACTATTTCTAAGTTTATGGTAATGTTCTTAGGTGTTAGGCCTTTAACTGAAGATGAGCAGCTTTACCTTAGGTTATGCAAGTTAGGTAAGTTGATCTTGTTCTTCAAGTTAAGTTTAGATACTTGTTTTAAAGTGATTTGAATAGGGCTATTCTTAATCGGTAAATGAGTGTCCAGTGATGTTTCGTTAAACACTTACTGTGATTCATTCATCATGAGCATCATATCATTCCTTATGCATCCATGATATTTATCTTGTGCATCGGCATGCAATAGGTGTTCCAGAGGGAGTTACGCTTCTGGAATTCGAGCCAGTACTTCCGGAGGAGCAGCAGCAAGCTCAGGAGCAGGAGGTGCAGGTCCCCGAAGAAGGAGTCAACGAAGAAGTTCTTGAGTGCCCCGATCACCAACCTTCATCTTTTCTGAAAGGAAAGCCCCGGAGCATTCTAAGACTCCTATGTTTTAAAAATGGTTACTTTGAGTATCTTTATTTATTGATGCATTAAGTGATAGGAATTGGATGCGAACACTTCTTGCATATATACCTATTCCTTGACCAGTATACGTACCCTGAATCCTATTTAGGTCCAGGTGCGAATCAAAGCTTAGCCATGCTTAGACCGGTAAGAGTCAGGTGATTTCCTGTCACCTGCATATTAGGGAAAATGTCTGGTCACGGTTGGCTATAATTGCTATCGTGGAAAATAACCATGTGTTATTAATGAATTATGACCGGGCGGGAGGTCGATAGAGAAGCAACAAGGCAAGGAGGTCTTGGGTGTGGATCTATCCCCGTCTGTGTCGGTTAAGGACCGATTCGCTATACGTCCTCATGTCATGTTGAACGCATGCCTATCACTTAGTTGGCCGCATATGAAACATTGAATTGCAACATATGAATGAATTGCTTGTTTTAGTTGCTTTATCACACGTGATCGTTAGAAGTGGTATAACAATTTTGTAAAGTGGTTGATCATGGTCTATTACACCTTAACTACACTTAGGTTACTTGTTGGAACATTGATCATGTAGATCAAAATGACCAAAATACCCTCAAGTGAAGGTTTGACTAGATTTGACCCTTGGAGTGTCACGGTTTGACTGATTCAAATGACCAACTTAGAAACCTTGCATGGCTTTACACTCTTTACAAAAGTTGTAGCTAATTTATTAAGAAACAAAAGTTGTTTTATGACCAACTCATGAAAATGTGTGGAACATGTTCAAACAAGGCCCACAAGTCAGATGTCCATGCTGTTTTTCACTGAAAAATTTGTCTAAGTCCTAAACTGCAATTTCAGTTGGATCAGGTCAACTTTGGCTTCATGTAACTGCTGATCCATGGCGATTTAGGGCTTGGTCCTTGAAAGGAAAATGTAGCTGGATGGTACATCTACAATTTTCATGTACACCGTTTTTACTAACGAACAACGGATTAGTCAGGATAAGGTGTTGAAGTGGCGCTGTCAGTCATCGTTGATGAACCTGAATCGCTGTTTTCAGAAAACGGCCAGTGACCGTCATGGCCGATCGGTTTAGAATCCGCTGGCCGTGTGGCGCCACTCATCGCCGCTCGCCTGAGCGCGCAGGCCACGCGCCGTGGGCGCCCTGGCATGGCCAGCCGCGTCTTGAAGCCACCCCACGCCTGCCCGACCGAGTCGCCAGCCCAAGTTGCATTTCTCGCCTCCCGCAGCGCAGCACCGAAGCCGCCCGCCATTGCTGCCAGAGCTTCGTCCTCGCCTAGCTCCCGCATCTTGGCAAAAATGCGTTGCCCAGCTTACCCAGAGCCCCGTCGTGATCCCCTCTTCCTTTTCCACCGTGTTCGCGAGTCGATCGTGCATCGGTAAGGGTCAATCGCCGATCTTTTCCCCACCACCGCCTTGTCGGACCTCGCCAGAGTAGCGCTTCTCACAGCCAGCGCTCCTCGCATCCTTCCATTCCCTCCTCTGGCTCACGTTAGGTCATAGGAGTACCACCGGAGCTCGTAGGGTCACCGTTAGGAACCTTGACGCCGTAGCGTCGTCAGAGCTGGCCCTGCCGCGGCCGTGCGCCGCCATTGCTCGTCGCCGACCCTGTAGCCATGCCAAAAGCTTCAATCAAGGGCACGGCTAGTTGTGCATTGCTGTAGTGAGCACCGTAACGCCGTTGGTTTCACCGGAGAAGCCACCGATGGCGAGTCCCGCCGTCGTCTTCTTCCTTCCCCTGCTTCTCTCTCTGTTGCGCGGGTCCGCCTTGTCAGCCACCGTGGCTGAGGCGGGAGCCCAGCGTGGGCCGCTCCATTGTCTGGGCCGCGCTAGCGTCGCTCGTGGGCCGCCATTCCTCGGGCCGGCCCAACAGCTGTGGCTGTGATTGTTTTCTTATTTGTTTTGTTTGGATTATTTCACAGTTTGGCATATAGATTCAAAAATGTGTATCTCCTAGTTGGTAGATCCAATTGTTATGGTTCTAATTTTGTTGAGTTCCTAGTATTGTCTAGTATTTAATAAAAATATTATAAGAGCACATGTTTTAGAAATTCTGGATAAATTAAATAGGACTTTGAAATGTGTTTTTGGATACGTGCAAACTTGTTTGAATTTTATCTTGAGTTTCTGTGGTCCAAAAATGATGAAATTTTATGGGTAGTCTATTATTGCTTAGTAGAATCTCTGGTTAAAATTTCAGAGCTAGTGCATGTATAGTTTTTAAGTTATAGAAATTCTTTTTATCAATGGATGGATCTTATGTGAATTTTCATAATTTTTCTATAGATCCAGTGTAGGTAAAATTTGGTGAGTAAGGTTCTTATGCTAGAATGATGCTAGGAAAAATGTGAAATCTGTTGCTTGACACTTTTCATTAGGATTTCCTAATTATGCTAAAAATGGACATACCACTCGTTATTTTAGGTACAGCAAGTTCTGCTTGCTCAATGGATTTGAAATTTTTGTGGTAGTCTATGTGAAGCATGAGATAGCTACTGTAATTTTTGTAGATTTTTATGAATAGTTTTACTATATATTGCTTTAATCACCTAATTAACTAAATAAATTGGAAAATAATATTAAATAATTTATTTAGAAGTCAGCACCATACTTTCTAGTGTTCCTCTAGTATGTGCAATAAGTTGGTAAGCTTGGTTTGGTCAAATTAGGCATTTGCATCATCGTTAAATAAATAAGTTAGTAACCCTGCCGTTCTGGATAAATTCTAGGTTACTGGAATTCATTTTGGTTAACGTAAGTATCATGCTGTGATGTTTACAATTGTTTTGTTGAGAATTTCCTAAGCTTTCCAGAATGTCCACATACAAGTCATTTGGAATTGTAGAACTCTGGTTGTGATTGAATTAAGGGACTACTTGTATGCATACGAAGCTTTAAATGTTAAATTATGTATACCTTTACTATTTCTAAGTTTATGGTAATGTTCTTAGGTGTTAGGCCTTTAACTGAAGATGAGCAGCTTTACCTTAGGTTATGCAAGTTAGGTAAGTTGATCTTGTTCTTCAAGTTAAGTTTAGATACTTGTTTTAAAGTGATTTGAATAGGGCTATTCTTAATCGGTAAATGAGTGTCCAGTGATGTTTCGTTAAACACTTACTGTGATTCATTCATCATGAGCATCATATCATTCCTTATGCATCCATGATATTTATCTTGTGCATCGGCATGCAATAGGTGTTCCAGAGGGAGTTACGCTTCTGGAATTCGAGCCAGTACTTCCGGAGGAGCAGCAGCAAGCTCAGGAGCAGGAGGTGCAGGTCCCCGAAGAAGGAGTCAACGAAGAAGTTCTTGAGTGCCCCGATCACCAACCTTCATCTTTTCTGAAAGGAAAGCCCCGGAGCATTCTAAGACTCCTATGTTTTAAAAATGGTTACTTTGAGTATCTTTATTTATTGATGCATTAAGTGATAGGAATTGGATGCGAACACTTCTTGCATATATACCTATTCCTTGACCAGTATACGTACCCTGAATCCTATTTAGGTCCAGGTGCGAATCAAAGCTTAGCCATGCTTAGACCGGTAAGAGTCAGGTGATTTCCTGTCACCTGCATATTAGGGAAAATGTCTGGTCACGGTTGGCTATAATTGCTATCGTGGAAAATAACCATGTGTTATTAATGAATTATGACCGGGTGGGAGGTCGATAGAGAAGCAACAAGGCAAGGAGGTCTTGGGTGTGGATCTATCCCTGTCTGTGTCGGTGAAGGACCGATTCGCTGTACGTCCTCATGTTATGTTGAACGCATGCCTATCACTTAGTTGGCCGGATAACTCATTCTGACCACGAAGCCGAGTAGCTCAACTCAGGCCGGAAGACCGAGAAGTGAAAGTGCGCACCCTGGCGGTAGTAAGGATGTGCGGGGAGCTATTGGCGTAAGTCCAAGGTGAGATTGACCACCTGGCAGAGTGGACTCCCTGAGGGTGCGGCGCTGCTCGGAGCCGCGATTCCTGAGATGTACCAAAGGTGACCTAAGGCTGCCTTCACGAGGTATGCCTGGGTTTGTGTTAGGAATACCCCTCCAGCTGGATAGGAATCGATTCGAATCGCCGTCTCTCCCGGATAGTGAGAACTTGACTGAGCAGCGGCAACGTAGATGCACTTAATTGAACTTGATGGTTAAATTGATGATGATGATGATACAACATTATACCGGATATGGTTACTAATGTTTGGAGTTAATCAATTGCTTGCTCTAGTACAGGTGCTAATCTAGTTGATAGGTTAATATTGTTAAATTGCTGCTTACTCATAAAGCAAATTATGCTCTCATATCACTAAAGCTTTTATGCAAAATGGTTGTCAAGCTAGACCCACCGATAAAGCCTTGCATAATCCTTGGTGTCATTTATTTCTGGTTTACGACGGGTAAGTCTAGCTGAGTACCTTCTCGTACTCAGGGTTTATTCCCCCTTGTTGCAGATGACGTGCTATATAATGGCTACTGCAAGTATTGTCTCCACCCTGCGGGGGATGAAGACTAGATCATGGGCATGATCGTCTATATTATCTTATCTTACTGCTTTTGCTGGATATGACTATGGTACTGGCTTGTATTTGAACTACATGTGTGTGATGGTGTTAAACTACTTTGCTTCCGCTATTTGAGAACTTGTTTTGTAATAACTATGTGTACTCTAATGTATGTGGTACTTATGAACTACTTGTGAAATGGATGTAACATGTGGCTTGTTATGTTGAATTACTGTGATCTTGGTTGTATGCAAGTTGGTTTGAAATCCTTCGTGGTTTCAGTTGACTACCGGGTTTATATGGGTTCAAGTATGACGGTTTGATCACTCCGGTGATTGCTTTTGTACTTGTGCTCTTATAAATTGGTTGGTTCTGTTACAGCTGGTATCAGAGCTAGATTCAACATTAAACATGTCATATGTGTATTTAAAACAAAAGCTTTTGTTTGCGAAAATCAGTTTTGACAACTTATAGCTACATATATATAGGTGTTCAAATCTGAAATTTTATCTAGGTGTGCCAGTTGTCATATCCTCTATGCCCAAATAAGGACTTTCAGGTGGCTTATTTAAGTAATGACTTTTGGGGGGGGGGTAATTGCTTTCATTTTATTTCGTCGTCCATATGGCGTGCTATGGTATGGATGCCATCCGCTTGGATGGTAATGTATGGATCAAGTGCCTCTACGCCTAGGTAAAGTGAGTTGTGAGAGCATGATCGTCCAACTGTCGGTCTAGGGGAGAGTTAGTTTTGGTTACCGGAATGTTTACATGTTGCACACATGTACATATGAAGGTACTTAATTGTGGGTGTATCAATCGGGTAGCTTTGGATACCGAAGTATATATATCCGGGGATGTATATATGGAGAGTATCTTAGTTTACTGCTTTCATTGCATACTTATTTCTTTTGTTGGGATGGGCTGCAATGAAATTTTCTGCAGGTACACTAACAACGCAACGTGTAGCTCAACTAGATACGTATATGAGAGAACATATGTATGCCACCGTCTATGTCGCTAGAATATTAAATTTTCTTAAGATTCATGAGGACGTACGGAACGTGCATGCATCATGTTTACTCATGCCATTACATTTTTGCATCACTCCCTCCCTTATCTAATTATTCCGTTATAGTTTCTCATCCTGTAAGGTAATCCTCTCACACCCAAGTTGCAATGCTACTACTGATGGCCGCACTAGCACAAGCCCTGGAACAGTCTCGTTGTACTTAGAAGAAATTTCTGAAAACTTGAAGTTGATCAAAAATTTGGCATATGAGCGGATGCATCGCATGAATGTGTGGAGTAAAGTTATGGCGATGTTATGGGGATGAATTATTGTGCCTCTGTTTATTGTATGAAATTAATCTCTCCAATAAGTTCAGTTTGGCATAATTCTACAATTCGTCTGCAATGTATCTGACATCGCCCATCATTACTCACAAATGCGCTTCTGCAGATGTCGCGCAATCTACGTTTAGGCCGTGGTGGGGGTAGTGGTGATGATGATCTTCCACCGCCACCATCGCCCACACCGTCTGATCTATTGGCTATGCTCATGGAAGGTCAGCGTGCGTTGGGGGATGCTATGCGTACCATGGCCCAGCATCAAGCCCAGGGCCGCAATCAACGACAGGGACCAGAGCCCAACCAGTTTAGTGATTTCAAGGAATTCCAAGATACCAAGCCACCCGTCTTCAAGGAAGCTGAAGAGCCGCTCCAAGCAGAAGAGTGGCTAAACACGCTTGAGCACAAGTTCCGTTTGCTCAGGGTGACAGAGCAGATGAAGGCGGAGTATGCTTCGCATCAGCTACAAGGACCAGCAGGTATATGGTGGCGACATTATCGGTCCACCCTACCTGAAAATGCCCAGATCACTTGGAATCGATTCCAGGAGGCTTTCAAGAGTCATTATATTCCTCCCGGGTTGATGGCCATCAAGCACAATGAGTTTATGAAGTTGATGCAGGGCACCAAGACACTCACTGAATATCTTCATGCCTTCAACCATCTGGCAAGGTATGCTCCAGAATTCGTTGATTCAGAAGCAAAGAAAATCACCAGCTTTAAGAGAGGGCTTAGTCCCAAACTGATGAAGTCCATGGGGAACAACAAAAGTATCACTTTCAATGAGTTCGTAAGTGATGCTCTTACTCAAGAGAATAACGATAATGTCTATGCCGCGTCCAAAAGTCGCAAGAGGGTCTTTGAGGTAGGTGTCTCTCAGGCTAGAGCTCTAGTAGCAAAGACTCAGTTTCGCCCACCGACTATAGCCGTTCGATACCGGCCGCCACAAAAGAAGAATCAGGCAAAGACTGGGTTCAAGAAGGCATTCACTGTACCTCTTCCAAAGGGTACCACAGGACCAGGAAATTCTTTTGTTCCGCCAGCTAATAGGCCCTGCTGGAATTGTGGCAGGATAGGTCATTGGTCCAAGAATTGTCCGTATCCTTAGAAGAACAATCAGAAGCAAGGGAATTCTGGCGCTCGTCAAGGACATGTTAACTACACCAACGTGACCGAGATACCCTCAGGAGAGGTGGTCACTGCGGGTAAGTTTCTTGTGAATCACCATCCGGCAGTTGTCCTATTTGATTCTGGTGCTTCGCATTCATTTATGAGTCCAGCTTTTGCATCAAAATACAATCAGAAGGTAATTACAGTATCCACGGGTAGTTATTGCATTAGTGCAGCTGGAAGTAATATTTCGACCAATCAAATAGTGCTGGGGGTAAGTATTGAAATAGAGGGACGAGTGTTTATGGCCGATGTGGTAGTTCTACCAGGGTTAGGGATAGATGTAATCTTGGGAATGAAGTGGATGAGCGGTCATGGAGTGCTCATTGATACTTCCACTAGGGTCGTTATGTTGAGGGATCCTATCAGCAATGAAGCCTTCCTTGTGCCACTTCCTAGAGAGCTAGAACTCCACAACACTGCTAATGCTATCCAGACCCCAAGAATTGAGGACGTCCCAGTAGTGTGTGAATTTCTAGATGTATTTCCTGATGATCTACCTGGTTTACCGCCGGATCGAGATATTGAATTCAAGATCGAGTTAGTGCCAGGCACTGCACCTATTTCTAGAAGGCCTTATAGGATGCCGCCCAATGAGTTAGCAGAGCTTAAAGTACAGTTACAAGATCTGTTAGAGAAAGGTCTTATCCGACCTAGTGCTTCTCCCTGGAGTTGTCCTGCTATATTTGTGAAGAAGAAGGTCAAGTCATTGCGCATGTGTGTGGATTATCGTCCACTCAATGCGGTGACAATCAAGAACAAGTACCCATTGCCCCACATTGATATTTTGTTTGATCAGTTGTCTAAGGCAAAGGTATTCTCTAAAATTGATTTGAGATCTGGTTATCATCAGATAAAGATTAGACCAGAGGATGTGCCTAAGACCGCTTTCTCCACCAGATACGGGTTGTATGAGTATCTGGTTATGTCTTTCGGCCTGACCAATGCTCCTACATACTTCGTATATTTGATGAATTCTGTGTTCATGGAAGAACTAGACAAATTTGTAGTTGTCTTCATTGATGACATCTTAATCTTTTCTGTAAATGCTGAAGAACATGCCGAGCATCTGAGAGTTGTTTTATCCAGGCTACAAGAGCATAAACTTTATGCCAAGTTCAGTAAATGTGAGTTTTGGCTTAAGAAAGTACCTTTCTTAGGTCATGTGTTGTCCGATGAAGGGATTTCGGTTGATCCGTCTAAGGTGCAAGAAGTCATGAATTGGAAAGCACCAACTTCAGTACATGAGATCAGAAGTTTCCTTGGTTTGGCTGGGTATTATCGTCGATTCATCCTAGATTTCTCTAAGGTAGCCAAGCCCATGACCAGGTTGCTTCAAAAAGATGTAAAGTTTGTTTGGACTCTAGAGTGTGAGACTGCTTTTTACACTTTGAGGACCTTGTTGACATCAGCTCCTGTGTTGGCACAACCTGACATCGAGAAACCTTTTGATGTGTTTTGTGATGCATCAGGTACCGGTTTAGGATGTGTCCTTATGCAGGAAGGTCGAGTTATCGCCTATGCCTCGTGTCAGCTAAGGAAGCATGAAGCTAATTATCCAACTCATGATCTTGAGTTAGCTGCGGTTGTGCATGCGTTGAAGATTTGGAGGCATTACTTGCTCGGTAACATGTGCCATATTTATACCGATCATAAAAGTCTCAAGTATATATTCACTCAACCAGAATTGAACATAAGGCAGAGAAGATGGCTAGAGTTGATTAAAGATTATAACTTAGAAGTTCATTATCATCCGGGTAAAGCAAATGTTGTTGCCGAAGCTTTGAGTAGGAAATCTCACTATAATTCTCTCTTGGAGGCAGATTATCATTTGGCGCATCTGTTACATCCTGCTGTGTTGCACAGTATTACCCTTAGTTGCTCTCTAGAAAGTAAAATCATCGAGCTTCAGAAAACCGATGTGGGTGTGTTCCACATCAAAAGAAAGATGAAGGAACAAGAGACAAAACACTTTCGTATTGATGAGAAGGGTGTTCTATGGTTTAAGGACAGACTGGTAGTACCGAAGGACAAAGAGCTTAGAAACCAAATCTTAGAAGAAGCTCACTCATCCAAGTTATCTATCCACCTAGGAAGTAGTAAAATGTATCAAGATTTGAAATCTCACTTTTGGTGGACAAAGATGAAGAAAGAAATCGCAGCTTATGTTGCAAGGTGCGACAATTGTTGTAGAGTCAAAGCAATTCACATGAAGCCTGCTGGACTTCTCCAACCATTGTCTATACCAGGATGGAAGTGGGAAGAGATTAGTATGGACTTTATTGTTGGACTTCCCCCTACCCAAAAGAATTTTAATTCCATATGGGTGATAGTGGATCGTTTAACAAAGTCTGCTCATTTCATACCAGTTAGGGTTGACTATCGGCCAAGTGACTATGCTGAGCTATATTTTAACCAGATAGTACGTCTCCATGGTGTTCCTAGAACCATTGTATCTGATAGAGGACCTCAGTTCACCGCTCGTTTTTGGGAACAACTGCATAAGATGATAGGGACCAACTTTGTTAGAAGTTCTGCTTATCATCCCCAAACCTCCGGACAGACGGAGCGGGTGAATCAAATATTGGAAGACATGTTAAGAGCTTGCATCATATCATCCAAAGGTTCATGGGATAAGTGGTTACCCTTGGCTGAATTTTCCTATAATAATAGTTATCAAGAAAGCATCAAGATGGCCCCGTTCGAGGCGTTGTATGGTCGCAAGTGTAGAACTCCTTTGAACTAGGTTGAATCTGGAGAAAGGAGATACTACGGCATTGATTTTATCGAGGAGGCTGAACAACAAGTCCGTACTTTCCAAAAACATATGAAAGCCGCTCAAGCTAGGCAGAAAAGCTATGCGGATAAAAGAAGGAAGCCCATTGAGTTTGAAGTGGGTGA
Organism: Miscanthus floridulus; assembly: GCF_019320115.1. Lineage (NCBI taxonomy): Eukaryota > Viridiplantae > Streptophyta > Magnoliopsida > Poales > Poaceae > Miscanthus > Miscanthus floridulus. Next base: position 60,403,559 of record NC_089597.1, on the reverse strand, counting down.
TCACGTTTATCTGAAGGTATCACCGATGAAAGGTGTGCAGCGATTTGGAGTAAAGAGCAAGCTTGCACCTAGGTATGTAGGTCCATACCCGATCATAGAGAAGAGTGGGAATGTAGCTTACAAGATAGAGTTACCTTATGAGATGAGGGCTATATTCAATGTTTTTCATGTATCTCAATTGAAGAAATGTCTCCGTATTCCCGAAGAAAGAGTTTCACTTCAAGATGTCAAGTTGAAATCAGATCTATCCTATGAAGAAAGACCCGTGCGGGTTATCGACACGAGAGAAAGAGTAACCCGAAATCGAGTGGTTAAGTTCTACAAGGTTATGTGGAGTAACCAGGGTAGTGAGAGCGATGCAACATGGGAGCAGGAAGATTATTTGAAGGATGTATACCCTACCTTTTATTCAAAATGGTAAACTTTTCAAATCTCAAGGCGAGATTTTTATAAGGGGGGAGGGCTGTAACACCCTAGGTGTTTGGCTTCCGCATAATTGCATTTCATTTCATAAACATGTGCATCATCTATGTCATCTTGCCATTTGTCACTGAAACATGCTTATGCAACATTCGCATATTCTGTCTGTTCATAGTTTCTTGCTTATGAATGGTAGTAGTGCAAAAATGTGAATGCAACATTTATTTCTCATACCTGGAAACATGGCACCATGGTAGGAATGTGGCAAGTTAGGCTTGCAACAAAAGTCATGCAACATATGAAACATTGCATTGCAACATATGAATGAATTGCTTGTTTTAGTTGCTTTATCACACGTGATCGTTAGAAGTGGTATAACAATTTTGTAAAGTGGTTGATCATGGTCTATTACACCTTAACTACACTTAGGTTACTTGTTGGAACATTGATCATGTAGATCAAAATGACCAAAATACCCTCAAGTGAAGGTTTGACTAGATTTGACCCTTGGAGTGTCACGGTTTGACTGATTCAAATGACCAACTTAGAAACCTTGCATGGCTTTACACTCTTTACAAAAGTTGTAGCTAATTTATTAAGAAACAAAAGTTGTTTTATGACCAACTCATGAAAATGTGTGGAACATGTTCAAACAAGGCCCACAAGTCAGATGTCCATGCTGTTTTTCACTGAAAAATTTGTCTAAGTCCTAAACTGCAATTTCAGTTGGATCAGGTCAACTTTGGCTTCATGTAACTGCTGATCCATGGCGATTTAGGGCTTGGTCCTTGAAAGGAAAATGTAGCTGGATGGTACATCTACAATTTTCATGTACACCGTTTTTACTAACGAACAATGGATTAGTCAGGATAAGGTGTTGAAGTGGCGCTATCAGTCATCGTTGATGAACCTGAATCGCTGTTTTCAGAAAACGGTCAGTGACCGTCATGGCCGATCGGTTCAGAATCCGCTGGCTGCGTGGCGCCACTCATCGCCGCTCGCCTGAGCGTGCAGGCCACGCGCCGTGGGCACCCTGGCATGGCCAGCCGTGTCTTGAAGCCACCCCACGCCTGCCCGATCGAGTCGCCAGCCCCAGTTGCATTTCTCGCCTCCCGCAGCGCAGCACCGAAGCCGCCTGCCATTGCCGCCGGAGCTTCGCCCTCGCTTAGCTCCCGCGTCTTGGCAAAAACACGTTGCCTAGCTTACCCAGAGCCCCGCCGTGATCCCCTCTTCCTTTTCCACCGTGTTCGCGAGTCGATCGTGCATCGGTAAGGGTCAATCGCCAATCTTTTCCCCACCACTGCCTTGTCGAACCTCGCTGGAGTAGCGCTTCTCGCAGCCAGCGCTCCTCGCGTCCTTCCATTCCCTCCTCTGGCTCACGTTAGGACATAGGAGTACCACCGGAGCACGTAGGGTCACCGTTAGGAACCTTGACGCCGTAGCGTCGTTAGAGCCGGCCCTGCCGCGGCCGTGCGCCGCCATTGCTCATCGCCGACCCTGTAGCCATGCCAAAAGCTTCAATCAAGGGCATGGCTAGTTGCGCATTGCTGTAGTGAGCACCGTAACGCCGTTGGTTTCACCAGAGAAGCCACCGACGGTGAGTCCCGCCGTCGTCTTCTTCCTTCCCCTGCTTCTCTCTCTATTGCGCGGGTCCACCTTGTCAGCCGCCGTGGCTGAGGCGGGAGCCCAGCGTGGGCCGCTCCATTGTCTGGGCCGCGCCAGCGTCGCTCGTGGGCCGCCGTTCCTCGGGCCGGCCCAACAGCTGTGGCTGTGATTGTTTTCTTATTTGTTTTGTTTGGATTATTTCACAGTTTGGCATATAGATTCAAAAATGTGTATCTCCTAGTTGGTAGATCCAATTGTTATGGTTCTAATTTTGTTGAGTTCCTAGTATTGTCTAGTATTTAATAAAAATATTATAAGAGCACATGTTTTAGAAATTCTGGATAAATTAAATAGGACTTTGAAATGTGTTTTTGGATATGTGCAAACTTGTTTGAATTTTATCTTGAGTTTCTGTGGTCCAAAAATGATGAAATTTTATGGGTAGTCTATTATTGCTTAGTAGAATCTCTGGTTAAAATTTCAGAGCTAGTGCATGTATAGTTTTTAAGTTATAGAAATTCTTTTTATCAATGGATGGATCTTATGTGAATTTTCATAATTTTTCTATAGATCCAGTGTAGGTAAAATTTGGTGAGTAAGGTTCTTATGCTAGAATGATGCTAGGAAAAATGTGAAATCTGTTGCTTGACACTTTTCATTAGGACTTCCTAATTATGCTAAAAATGGACATACCACTCGTTATTTTAGGTACAGCAAGTTCTGCTTGCTCAATGGATTTGAAATTTTTGTGGTAGTCTATGTGAAGCATGAGATAGCTACTGTAATTTTTGTAGATTTTTATGAATAGTTTTACTATATATTGCTTTAATCACCTAATTAACTAAATAAATTGGAAAATGATATTAAATAATTTATTTAGAAGTCAGCACCATACTTTCTAGTGTTCTTCTGGTATGTGCAATAAGTTGGTAAGCTTGGTTTGGTCAAATTAGGCTTTTGCATCATCGTTAAATAAATAAGTTAGTAACCCTGCCGTTCTGGATAAATTCTAGGTTACTAGAATTCGTTTTGGATAACGTAAGTATCATGCTGTGATGTTTACAATTGTTTTGTTGAGAATTTCCTAAGCTTTCCAGAATGTCCTCATACAAGTCATTTGGAATTGTAGAACTCTGGTTGTGATTGAATTAAGGGACTACTTGTATGCATATGAAGCTTTAAATGTTAAATTATGTATACCTTTACTATTTCTAAGTTTATGGTAATGTTCTTAGGTGTTAGGCCTTTAACTGAAGATGAGCAGCTTTACCTTAGGTTATGCAAGTTAGGTAAGTTGATCTTGTTCTTCAAGTTAAGTTTAGATACTTGTTTTAAAGTGATTTGAATAGGGCTATTCTTAATCGGTAAACGAGTGTCCAGTGATGTTTCGTTAAACACTTACTGTGATTCATTCATCATGAGCATCATATCATTCCTTATGCATCCATGATATTTATCTTGTGCATCGGCATGCAATAGGTGTTCCGGAGGGAGTTACGCTTCTGGAATTCGAGCCAGTACTTCCGGAGGAGCAGCAGCAAGCTCAGGAGCAGGAGGTGCAGGTCCCCGAAGGAGTCAACAAAGAAGTTCTTGAGTGCCCCGATCACCAACCTTCATCTTTTCTGAAAGGCAAGCCCTAGAGCATTCTAAGACTCCTATGTTTTAAAAATGGTTACTTTGAGTATCTTTATTTATTGATGCATTAAGTGATAGGAATTGGATGCGAACACTTCTTGCATATATACCTATTCCTTGACCAGTATACGTACCCTGAATCCTATTTAGGTCTAGGTGCAAATCAAAGCTTAGCCATGCTTAGACCGGTTAGAGTCAGATGATTTCCTATCACCTGCATATTAGGGAAAATGTCTGGTCACGGTTGGCTATAATTGCTATCGTGGAAAATAACCATGTGTTATTAATGAATTGTGACCGGGCGGGAGGTCGATAGAGAAGCAACAAGGCAAGGAGGTCTTGGGTGTGGATCTATCCCCGTCTGTGTCGGTTAAGGACCGATTCGCTGTACGTCCTCATGTCATGTTGAACGCATGCCTATCACTTAGTTGGCCGGATAACTCGTTCCGACCGCGAAGCCGAGTAGCTCAACTCAGGCCAGAAGACCAAGAAGTGAAAGTGCGCACCCTGGCGGTAGTAAGGATGTGCGGGGAGCTATTGGCGTAAGTCCGAGGTGAGATTGACCACCTGGCAGAGTGGACTCCCTGAGGGTGCGGCGCTGCTCGGAGCCGCGATTCCTGAGATATACCAAAGGTGACCTAAGGCTGCCTTCGCGAGGTATGCCTAGGTTTATGTTAGGAATACCCCTCCAGCTGGATAGGAATCGATTCGAATCACCGTCTCTCCCAGATAGTGAGAACTTGACTGAGCAGCGGCAACGTAGATGCACTTAATTGAACTTGATGGTTAAATTGATGATGATGATGATACAACATTATACCGGATATGGTTACTAATGTTTGGAGTTAATCAATTGCTTGCTCTAGTATAGGTGCTAATCTAGTTGATAGGTTAATATTGTTAAATTGCTGCTTACTCATAAAGCAAATTATGCTCTCATATCACTAAAGCTTTTATGCAAAATGGTTGTCAAGCTAGACCCACCGATAAAGCCTTGCATAATCCTTGGTGTCATTTATTTCTGGTTTACGACGGGTAAGTCTAGCTGAGTACCTTCTCGTACTCAGGGTTTATTCCCCCTTGTTGTAGATGACGTGCTATATAACGGCTACTGCAAGTATTGTCTCCACCCTACGGGGGATGAAGACTAGATCATGGGCATGATCGTCTATATTATCTTATCTTACTGCTTTTGCTGGATATGACTATGGTACTGGCTTGTATTTGAACTACATGTGTGTGATGGTGTTAAACTACTTTGCTTCCGCTATTTGAGAACTCATTTTGTAATAACTATGTGTACTCTGATGTATGTGGTACTTTTGAACTACTTGTGAAATGGATGTAACATGTGGCTTGTTATGTTGAATTACTGTGATCTTGGTTGTATGCAAGTTGGTTTGAAATCCTTCGTGGTTTCAGTTGACTACCGGGTTTATATGGGTTCAAGTATGATGGTTTGATCACTCCGGTGATTGCTTTTGTACTTGTGCTCTTATAAATTGGTCGGTTCTGTTACAGCGTTCTCCGAGATAATGGCAGAGATTGTTATTGCCATCACGGCGATCTCGGTTGCCACCCTGATTAACCCTACGACCGTGGTTATTGTGGTGATTATCGTGGTTGTCTCGACAGTTGTCGTCCCAGAAGTCACGGCGGTTGTCATCCCGACGGTGGTTGTCGTCCTGACCACCATCATGGCCATCGTTTGCACCTTGACGGCTGTCTGATGGATCATTGTTGTGCGAGCCACGTTGGTTGGGTGGCTGTGAGCGACTTGAGTACTGGCGGCTGTGGCTTGATTTGACTAAGACGGATGGAGCCTGGGCTTGATTTACAATCTCTACGGTCTGGGCCATAGCAGCCGTCAGGTAAGCTTGTATATCATCACGAACTACCTATGTTTCCGGGGTATTGGGTAGTCGTTGCATTGTTGCCATAGCAATAGCTACGTTGGCGTTTGGAGTCCTGAAGACATGCTTGTCCCCCACCCTATCAAAGGCATTATTAAGGTCGCGTGGCTGGACCCTTATGCGTCGGGCCTCCTCTTCTGCCTCGGCTTCGATTTGTCGGTGATTAAACCGGTCAATATTGCATGCTTCGCGTGCTAGCCTTTCTTGTTATATTTCGCCGACTGCCGGTGGTTCGTCATTACTGACAACATTGATCAAGTCTCCTCGCCTTGGTGGGAAGGATGGGAATCGCAGGAATCCCAGGGCATGGTTTGGGATATCTAGATCGTATTCAACACCTTCATCATCATGATGCTAGAGCTTGGTGTGAACGGAGGCATTAGATGTGATGCCGGACGAGGAGCTTGAGCCACCCTCTTGAATTGTGTGGACCGATCCTTCTTGATAATCCTCAATCCGGACCATGTTGATGAAGTTGCGTAGGCCGTAGGGCTAGGCCTGGTGGTTCTCCATCGAGGCTTCGTACTTGGAGAGCTGGAGACCCGTCGCAGGGGCTGGCCGGCAACAAACAGAGCACCCTTCAGGAGTAGATGTGACCACGAGATCTGTATCGAGTCGTGTAGGATGACTGGCCCGAGCTGGTCGGGTAGATCTGTTGTGGGTCATAGTTACCTACTCATTAGGTTGACTTTGAATCAAACTTACCAGAGCTAGGGTTTCGGCAAGTTTAGTGCCGACCCGATCGATGGAGTCGAGCAAGTCGGTGTTGTTGATCTGCCTCCTTTTGTAGCAAGGAAGCAGACGACGGGTTGTCGGCGTGGCTAAAGATGATGCTGGCATGGTCGGAGCCAGATCCACCATGGTCGGAGCCAGATCCACCATGGTCGGAGTCGTTGCCGATGTAGGTGAAGCAGTGGTTGGCGCAGATTGAACCTGCACCTCCTCTAGGGTCATGGTGATGAAGTCGTCAGAGCCAGTGGTCTAGGTGATCTGGCCGATGGTGAACGTGAGGCCATGCGGCGTAGCCATGGAACCAGGGGTGATGACCATCTTGTTCGCCTGGAGAGCAGTATGCATACCCCCTACCTAGCGCGCCACTATCGACGAAATATGGTCGGTAGTCTACCTAGGGGTATGCCCAAGGTAGTAGATTATCGGCAGACAGATGCACAAGCTACAAACATGATGGTGACGCAAGACAGACATGAGATTTTATCTAGGTTTGACCACTGTGAAGGCGTAATACCTACGTCCCGCGTCTGATTGTATTGCTGTATGTCAATGAGAGATGTTTTTTAGAGGGGTCCCCTACCTGCCTTATATAATCCGGGGGCAGGGTTATAGATCTGGAAACTAATCCTAACCAGTTACAATTGCCATATGTGGCCGGATAAGGATTCCTATTCTAACCGACCAGGATCTTGCTTGATCTCCAAATCTGCCTTGATTCCTTGCATAGGACTCCGAACGGATTGGCTGGGCCACGTGTCGTCCTCTAATGGGCCAGGCCCTCTGGTCTAGGCTGGCCCAGGCCTAGCCATAAGGGTATAGGGGTTAATACCCCCACAGAGAGTGATGAAGAAGGTTATACCGCCGTGTAGATGAAGGAACCAATCAATCACAAGGATGAATAACAATGAAGACCAATCACCTCAGAATCAAATGATGAACACAATGATTTTTACCGAGGTTCACTTACTTGCCGGCAAGCTACTCCTTGTTGTGGCGATTCACTCACTTAGAGGTTCACGCACTAATTGGCATCACACGCCAAACCCTCAATAGGGTGCTGCACAACCAACACAAGATGAGGATCACACAAGCCATGAGCAATCCACTAGAGTACCTTTTGGCTCTCCACCGGGGAAAGGTTAAGAACCCCTCACAATCACCACGATCGGAGCCGAAGACAATCACCACTCTCCGCTCGATGATCCTCGCTGCTCCAAGCTATCTAGGTGGCAGCAACCACCAAGAGTAACAAGTGAAATCCACAGCAAAACACAAACACCAAGTGCCCCTAGATGCAATCACTCAAGCAATGCACTTGGATTCTTTCCAAATCTCACAAAGATGATGAATTAATGATGGAGATGAGTGGGAGGGCTTTGGCTAAGCTCACAAGGTTGCTATGTCAATGAAAATGGCCAAAGGTCTGAGCTTCAACCGGCCATGGGGCTTAAATAGAAGCCCCCACAAAATAGAGCCATTGTACCCCTTCACTGGGCACAACGTGGGCTGACCAGACGCTCTGGTCATGTTGATCGGACGCTGGACCTCAGCGTCCGATCGCCCGACGACAGCCACAAGTCCTGATCACAATAGTCACTTGAGTTGACCAGACACTGCACAAAATACTGACCAGATGCTCAGTCACCAGCGTCTAGTCATTTCCAGTAAGGTTCCAGAAATGCATTTTGCCCACCGGATGCATCCGGTCATGTATGACCGGACCCTGCCAGCGTTCGGTCAGAAACCCTAGCCTCTGTGTGCTGCCCGACAACAGGACTAGACACACCTTGCCAGCGTCTGGTCATTCAAGACCCAGCGTCCGGTCATTTGACTGACGCCAGCATCTCTGCTGGTATAACTGACCAGACGCGCCGGTTCCACTGGAACCAGCGTCTGGTCACCTTGTGACCAGCGAGACTAACTCCTCTTCACCTCTAACTTCTTCACCCTTGCTCAAATGTGCCAACCACCAAGTGTATCACCTTGTGCACATGTGTTAGCATATTTTCACAAACATTTTCAAGGGTGTTAGCATTCCACTAGATCCTAAATGCATATGCAATGAGTTAGAGCATCTAGTGGCACTTTGATAATCACATTCTGATATGAGTTTCACCCCTCTTAATAGTACGACTATCAAACCTAAATGTGATCACACTCTCTAAGTGTCTTGATCACCAAAACAAAATAGCTCCTATGGTTTATGCCTTTGCCTTGAGCTTTTTGTTTTTCTCTTTCTTCTTTCCAAGTCCAAGCACTTGATCATCACCATGGCATCATCATTGTCATGCTATGATCTTCATTTGCTTCACCACTTGGAATGTGCTACCTATCTCATGATCACTTGATAAACTAGGTTAGCACTTAGGGTTTCATCAATTCACCAAAACCAAACTAGAGCTTTCACACTACCGCCGCCAGCCCAGGTGCGCGGTGATCTTTTGTGCATAGGCGGCCTTGCGGCGATATAGACGGATGGAAAGGAAGGGTTGTGTATTGCAGCAAGGAGTGTAGGCTTCACTGTGAATTTGTGTTGTTTGCATGGGAACTTGGAATAAGAAACTAGTAATTCATTCTTTACATGCAAGAGTGAATTACTCCCTCTGTCCTGAAATATAGTGTATTCTAGCATTTGAAATTTTCCCTCAAATATATTGTATTCTACAGCTTTTGATTTTCTGTTGTTTTGTTTCAATTTTATTTGTTTCCTTTAGGGATTCAATGAAAGTACTCATATGAAAAAAATGTTTCCCTGTATAACATGAGATGTGTCCGGCCCGGTCATATTTATTATGCTCGGACTTTCTTGCGTGTACAGTAAAATTTGAATAGCTATGTGGTTCCTCCTTTAGGCATTAGATCGATGCGAGACTTGATCAGATGAATTCAGTTATGCATGTTTACCATACTACAGATCATAAAAAGAACAAAAAAAAACCTGTAGGCAAAACCAACCAACAGGGGGCTAGAAACCGGCTACTAAATGACCAAAGAACCTAATCTACACCATGCTCAATAGAGTTTAACCCACCCAATACAAAGTTCAATAAAAGTAAACATAGACATGCAGAGGGCCAAAAAAGACACCCCTGCCCCTCAATAGTACAGCAACAGCAAAGATCCTAGGCAATTAATAGGGCATTCTGGTCTTGTTTAATAGCTTTAGTCTCTTTTAGTCACAAACCAAACACCCTAGGTTCTTTGGTGTTAAACTTTGTAGTTCTATGTTCCCTTGTTCTCAGAGTCATTAGCAGAGGAGTAAATGAAGTTCCATTTGATGTTATGTCATGTTGCATTTGATGTATCTTCCTTATGTTGGGAGTTGGGACATACATGTTGTTACTCTTTCCTTATCTTGTTACTCTTCCTTTATGTATCTTCCCTTGCATTTTATGTCATAGATATTATTACTCTTTCCTATAAAGTTAGTCAAACTTAAAATTGTAAATGACACAGTAACAAGCATCATAGGAAAATGAGGAAAAACTATGGAGGATACTGTTAGACATGTCCAAATGTACAATGGTTTGACTTTCTTACGTGTGCAATAACATTTCAACACTAATGGAGACTCAGCTCTGCATTAGACTGAGGCGACACTTGCTCCTCGTTACAAGGTTCTTCACCGCGTCACGTCAATGCAATAGGCCATGAGGCGACATCCCTACTGCAACAAGCTGTTGATGCCACCCACGCATGCACGTCTATGCGGGAATGCAGGAGCACGCAAGCAGTCATGACAGTCGAGGGAAGACTGAAGGCTGAAGACTGAAGACTAATGAGTTACAGATTGAAGACTGAAGTAGTCATGAAAATAAGACAAGTTGGGTTCAACACAGATCAAAGGCACTAATGTCTACCACAACTACTGAACTAGGGGTCATTTGGTAGCTGGTTTCTAGCCCCTATTGGTTGATTTTGCCTGCAGGTTTCTTTCTGGTTCTCTTTCTGATCTATAGTGTGGTAAACATGCATAACAGAATTCATCTAATCTAGTCTCGCATTGATCTAATGCCTAACAGAGGAGACACATAGCTATTCAAATTTTACTACACACACAAAAAAGTTCGAGCATTGTAAATCTGACCGGGTCAGACACATCTCATGTTATATAGGGAAACCTATTTCATACTATTACTTTCGTTGAACCCCTAAAGGAAACAAATATAATTGAAACAAAACAATAGAAAAGCAAAGGCAATAGAAAATCAAAAGCTGCAGAATACACTATATTCGAGGACAAATTTCAAATGCCAAAATACAGTACATTTTAGGACGGAGGGAGTAATTCACTCTCGCACATAAAGAGTGAATTACTAGTCTCTTATTCCAAATCGCCATTCAAAAAAATGGATTTGTTGACAAAGCCTATAGTTCTTGCTGCAATACAGAGCCCTAAGTTCCCATCCGTCTACAATATAGCCACAGATGCCGCCTTTGCAAGGAAGATCGCCGTGCACTTGTGCCGGCGGCAATAGCGACAACCGTCCCCACATCCTATTGTAGATCACCTTGATGGCTAGGTGGTGGCACAACACACACCCCTTATTGCTTAGCCACCTTCTCGTTGGTCTACCTCTACTGCCTGCTACCACCGCCCATGATTCTTCCTCGCCCTCGACCCATCTCATGTACCGCCTCGCTATGTCGTCATCACCGGCACCGCCATTGTGCCCATAGAGCAATAGGGCAACCAATAGGCTACCAGATTGTGCCTGCCATCGGCTGCACAGGCAAGATCATTGAGGCATGGTCGGAGGCTGTGCTTTTCCTTGAATACAATTTGTATCTTGGTGAGGAAGCAAGCCTCTGGGTTGCTGGCTTGGGTTAGGCTAGCAAGGAGGGCATAGTAGTCGACGGGGTTGGCCCCTGTCCTCTCGTGTCTGAACCGATCTAGTGCCAGACACCGACCGATGGCAGGGTTGCCATAGATGTGGCGCATGGATGAGCAGGTCACCTGTAGGCTGTGGAGGTCACCCGTGGGCCAATCCGAGGTCACAGTGAGGTGGCCGACGATCTCAATTTGCACATCGGTGGGGAGCACCATCAGCGACATGATTGCCTGGGTGGATGGAGCTATGCCATGTGGATGGCGGTGAGACAGAGGGCTGGAGAGGTGGAACATCATGATCGACTTAATTACTTTGATTGAGGAGGAGGCGGCCGAGCGGAGGTTATAGTAGGAGTTCTTAAATGCCCTCTGTGAACTAGTGTTGTAACTCACAATGATGACACAGTTTAGATTACTAGGTGGGTAGGCGACTGGGTGGATTGAATGTAGAGTACACTATTTCGAAACCTAGGAGTCAAAACATGAAATAGGCTAGGGGATGCCAACAAACCGTGAATCCTGAGTGTCATGTCCTGTGGGAGAGCAACCGCTTGGCTCTCCTCATTAAAATGATCAATAGGCTATAGAGAGCACCACCTACTAGGGTATTCTCTCATACGTACTCTACTTAATAGTCCATCACATCACCTCCTCCGATCTCTAGTCATCGGCAGCGACTTCAGCGTAGAGCGAGCAATGGGGCACTGGTCATCCGGCAAGTATTCCATCGACTATGAAGGTGAGGATGGTGAGGAGGTGAATCAACCGACATCGAGCCCTGAGCGTGAGCAGTATCCATTGTCAGCGGAGGAGCCTGCTGAAGATGATGGGGAGCCCACCGACGATGAGGAGGAGGAGGCACTATCGGAGATAGAGGAGGAGGAGCAAGAGGAGGATGAGGCACTAGTGGAGGAGGTGGACAACATCACTAAGACCATTCCACCGGGGTTCACCCCCATTCCACTCTATAAAAAGTGTAGGTTCAACCCTCCATCCCCCAACATGATCATGTAGGATGAGGATGACTCCTCGTCAGAGTAGGACGACGAGGAGGGGTGGCGGTAACGGCGACGGTGGTGGCGGCGGCGTCGATCAGTTGGTGTTAAATAGTATAATAACAGTTGGTAGTAGTAACTAGTAGTACAATGGCGGGTGCATTGAAATGCACTTTTGGTCTATTTTGAATGGTCTCATATACCAGATAAATATTGGAATCAATATAATGGTGGTTTTAACTATTTTTTACTGCTTTTCATGTATTTTGGAATGTGCTTTATTTTGATGAGGGCACACAGGTAATGGCTTTCTTTGAATAGTGAACACCACTATGAAGAAATGAACAAACTGATATAAACACTGAACAAATACTGAATAAGCAAGCACACTGCCAATTATAGATTGAGATACATCAACATTATTGACATCTAGATACATAACACAATTAACTAAGTTCAAACCATCGCCTAACTCATCTTGTTGCCCTTCTGCTTCTGCACCCCTTTTGCATGTTCGGCCTATGGCAAAATGAGGGGGGCAGACTATCCTTTGGTTGTTGATTTTGCATGTCCAAGATAAAAGATCTAGGCAGACAACTAATATATGGTCTGGCCTTGTCTAATACATCATGGCCGGACTGTGCTTTGGTGGCATAAAAGATTAGGCACATATTCTTGGGTCTTGGTTGGTTTTGTAGAGCTAGGCATGTTTACATGCATAATAAGAGGAGAGCAGTGCTACTAGAAAGATAACATAACATCAAACCAGACTTCATATATATATATGTGGAGTACAATAACGATATGAGTTCAGACTACATAACCATGTCTTCATCGACCATAATAAGTGGAGAAACGTGCCACACTACTCAAAGTCATACAACTACTACATAAACATACTAGTTCTAATTGTAGATGATTAACATGAATTCATAGTAGTAATGAGCACTAGGCAACATACTCATCCTAACTACAAATGTTTACAAGACTTGATACTACTAATTAATTTAATGAGTGGTGCCATCCCATAGCTCTAAGCAAGTCATGCAACAAGGGTACCAATAGGCATGATCAAAATCCAACCCCTACAAGGTTAACCTGCCTGGGTTGAAACCAACAAACCTCTCTGCCACGTCGAACCGGAGGATCACTTCACCCACTCCTGCCGTGGACCACCAGGAGCCGATCTAGCGAAGGTGAGCTAGACCATGATGGGGCCACCTCTGTAGAGCCCTCGGACATGTCCTCAGCGAACGGTGAGTAGGACCATGACATTGTAGGAGACCCGCTCCCATCGTGGGGCGCCGGGAGTGAATCCAGCAATGGTGAGCTCGACCATGACGGTGCCATCGATGACGGTGAGGTGGACCACACTAGGAGCAGCAGTGGCGAGCAAACCACTGATGTTGGTGGCATTAACATCATTGTTGAGGGCAATGGGGGGACCAATGCCAACCCAGGGGACAGCATGCAGGACCACAATAGTGCTTGCAACGATGGCGAGGTGGACTGCACTGGGAGCGACGATGGTGAGCGAACCACTGGTGCTAGTGGCATCAACGACGTCGCTGTGGGTGACTGGGAGACAAATAGCAGGCTAGGAGATGGCATGCGGGAGCGTGATAGGTACCAGCAGTCAAGAAGGGTACGAACATGCATCGAAGCAGGGTGCGTTAGCACATTGGAGGAAGTGATGGTAGTCACTAACGACAACATTCAACAACCAATTATTATCCAAAATAGGAGAAATGAACATACTTTTGACACATATGCATGTACTATTGACATAGTTCCACTTGTATTGGAGAAAACATGTTTTTAGGAATCATATTCGAATACAAGTGGAAAATAAACAAAACCAAGCAAAAGGCGCAAAAAAGAAAGCGTAAAGCAGAAATGCACGAAGGAAATAAGAAGAGAAGCCCACCTACACAACTTACTTGGTAGAACACCATCGTGGATGGGGTTCAGGCCCATCTAGGAACTGACCTAGTGAAGGCGGTTGTGAGGCAGGCCCACCAGGGTGCGGGCGCACCCTAGGTGCGGCCATACCCCCACCGCCTCCTCTCAGCCCCACACATCTCTGGCGGTTGCATGCCACCATGCATAGGTGGTTCCCGGGTGTTTCCTAATTTACCAGCGCCAAACAGTCCTCACTCCACTATAAAAGAAGGGCTAGAGCTCATATTCAAAGGACACCATCATTTGGAGCTTCACCTCACTACCCTACTCTTGTACTCTTTTAGCTTTAGTTCTTAGTAGTATTTTGAGCTAGCAAAGCTACTTGGAGAGCTTGTCTCCTTGGAAGAAGAACAACTTTGGTAGGAATAATACTATGAAGAGTTCTTCCATATTCATGCTCTCATATCATTTATATAGTAGTGCTTATGAACTAGACTATAGTTCTCATGTTATAATCATGATATATGAGCTAGCATATAGTTTATGTGTGATGATATTGACATGCAGAACTTTATGCTTAATCATTAATATAACTTATATGAGTAGAATTAGAGCTAAGTTGAGGTGGCGGTTCATCGTGCCTTCGGGTGTGCCCATGTCCTATGCTTGTCGATTCATAGGGTCAGAGTCCCGGGGAGATGTAGGTAGTTTCTATGTAATCGGGCGAGGTGCCCGGGTACATAGGAGCAAGTGAATACATTTCCTACGCCACAGTTGAGGGATAGGTGCCGGGTGGTGATAGCCCTATCCATCCTTTGTAATCCCCCATGTTTGGGTAGGGTGTAGGAGTCTAAATTGTCACATGAGGTTGCTGGCAGACCAGTACTCGGTGGCCTCTTGACCTATCTTACACTTAATTCTAGCTCTAACCATATACGTTGTATGATCATCAACTGTTCTTTGCATGGCTATATTAGAATAATGCCGGCTCCACTTAGGAATATTCTTTTATTCTTTGTTTTCCTTTTATCCTTGAGGTTAGCCCAGATGAGTGTCCACTATCCATGAAATACTATTCTTACCCCTATTATGAGCTATGGTCCACTATGCAAGTATGTAATCATGTTTATGTCTATGCTAGAATATATATACCTTGCCCTCCTTTGGGAAAATATAAATAATGATACCTTGAATACTTCTAGGTGAAATGCTACAATGATAGATCCGTACGCTTGTGGATATTGTCTGTAATCTTTAAGGACTATCATAGTTGGTGTTTCTTGTCGACATTGCTAAGATTATCTCAATCTTACTAATGGTGTTAAGAAATACCAATAGGCATTTCTGGCACCGTTGTCGGTGATGGACTTAAAACCTCCTCACTTGGTGATTGCACTAAGAAATGCCAACAAGCATTTCTGGCACCATTGTCGGTGATGGACTTAAAACCTCCTCACTTTGTGATTGTAGTAAGAAATGTGAATAGGAAGCATGGGCCGGTGCCCGACCATGGTTCCTCGAGGAGGACCTGGAGCGCTTCATGGGAACCGATGGAGAGGCGGAGATGGGGACTTTGCGAAGTAGTGTGAGGCCAGGGCTTCTGCGCAATGCAATGGGGAGTGAAACAATGAGAGTGAGGCTAGGCTTTGTACACACAGGGACGCCAAGGCTGGAACAAACTACTGATGTGACCACACGACATTCATCATTACTAGTACTATCCAAGTATTGAATATTTTAGATGGTTGGACCTTCTATCATCTGGGGAAGTATACAGTGCAGTGCATTCCAAGTAGTTGTAGGAGCAGCAACTAGCTAGAGATGGCTACATGGTTTCATATGTTCTGATCATCTACACACCCTCAGCTATGTTTGAAGCTATCGCTTTAGGAACCCAATACCTTACTACTTCATGCATGCAGCCACAGACAGTGTAGCTCCTGTTTGTAGCACAGCCGATCAGGCAAAAGTTCTACTCATAGCTGAGTACAAGAGTTACATGTCTAGCCCATTCAAATTTACATTGCTCAGACTATCAGGCGAACATACGGTTTACTAGAAATAGGTAAACGTCATTTCATCTAATATCATAGAGGGACATGGTTGGGGGAAAAGTTGTGAGCGAGAAGGTTGGGAAAATGCAAATGGGTGAGGGAAAGGGGGAGCCCAAAGGTAGGCGATTGATGCAATGCTACCGGATGAGGGAAGGGGGACGCTCCTTTCATATAAACCTTGCATGACTGACGAGAGTGAAGCGAATACGGCAGGAAAGCTGGACACAAGAAGTCAATCGATAGAAAAAGCTTTTGACCACCATGACACGCTTGACACCTGAATGCCCTTGACACCTGAATGCCTGGTGCAGTTGTAATAGGTCTTTTCTATACTTATTTCACTCCAATCCAAGTAGTCATAGCAGTCGAGGGGCAGACTGATTGCTACTCCATACGACACTTTATTCTATCCTACAAGATCAAATACTCAGCGAATGGACATTCTTGTGTTCATAGTAAAAGTCAACAGCTATGGCTCCTCCATTCTACATTAGATCGAGATGAGACTTGTTCAGATGAACTCCTCGCTTCATAGTTCTTTCAAGGTCAACAAATTTTATCGAAGGCACTCATGAATGTTTAGCATATTATAGATTAGATCAAAGACAACTAGAAATAAATCTATAGCGAAAAGCAAGCAATAGAGGCTAGAAACCAGCTACAAAATGACCAAAGGACCTGAGCTACACCACGCTCAACAGAGAGTTGAACCCACCTAATACAAAGTTCAACAAAAGTTAACACCAACATGCAAATAAGAGTTCACATATTCGCAAGGGCGTCCCACAGATCAAACCTATTCATGACTACTAATACTATTGATATGTCCCATAGATAGGGTCGAGGTTGGCATGCAGGATCAGCTCCATGGCCACCTTCGCTAAGATGGCATTGGCGGCTGGCTCAAACTCTCGACCAGATCGATGATGTCATCATCCTTCGATCCCGGCTAAAAACCCTGCTCCTCCACCTGGACATTCACCGCTCCACCAATCTAAAGCTAGGCAGCAACCAGCGTAGTGGTAGCCCCTTGATGAATGGCTTCGGTCATAATGGCTCGAAGGTAGACCGACAGAGCTTGGAGGCCCCCTCTGCGACGACCGGATTATCCGCTGTTTCCATGGGGAAGGCCACGTCACATGCAGCTTGCACGCACAGCTGCAGGGTCTAGACCCACGTCCTTAGTTCCATAAGAAGGATCATCATGTTATGGGCCTGGTTCTTGATGATCGCTGTTGACAGTAGTTAACAACCAATTTAAACCGTTAATTAAACATGTATAAGGGCATAAATATAATCACCAATAAAGGTTTAGGGGTTTAAACTAATAAATTCCATGAGTTTTGGTGAATCTGTGTTTCCAGCAGGGTTTAATCAGAAAAAAGCCAAGGAGGACCTAATTGTTAAAGGAAAATATGGAGTTCCACCATGGTACCTATGTGGGAAGACTGTAGAAGGGTCCAGAAGCCATATCATCGAAGCGGAGGGCCACCCGCTGATAGGTGGGGCCGCCCGGCCTACAGGTGGGGCCACCTGGCCCCCCTGGCCCACCTATCAGCCAGCTTTGTATGTCAGTCTCCCACCACTTTTGGGGATGCATCTAGGCTATTGCTTGAGTCTGTTTGATCCAAGGGCTCATGTTGGACCCTCAGGGCTATATAATCCAGCCCCTGCCTCCCCCAAGAATCATAAGTCATCAAGTCATTTGAGAAGACAGAAACCCTAATATCCTCAGAGCTCCTCCTCCTCCATAGCATAGCTAGTTAGGATAGATCTAGAGGGAGGCAAGTAGGACTTCGCTTGGATTCCTGATCTTATCAAGAACGTGGTTTGGTATAAACCTTGTACCCCTCTCTCTTTTGTTTCTTCATTATTTTATATGCTAGTTACAATTGTTATGACAATCTTAGTGTTCATCTCATTCATGTTCTTTGTTATGATGTTCAACGTCTACTTTGATTATATACTTAGTATAGCTAGTTTATCATTATGTTTATGCACAAGTTCATATAGGGGTCACTCTAAAGTACATGGGATGGGTGGTCGACATTGTGTAAGCTTGGTGCTTATACGTTGTTTACCTATGGATACACCCTATATTCCAGGTCATGTGGTAGATCGTGGATGTGACACTCCCATTGAGTTCTTTGTAGTCCACTCTCCGAATATAGGTGCACGTAGAGTCGGATTATGAAGGTAGAACGAGCTCTACCCTCAATCTTCCTTAGTAATATCCCTTATGTGTAGATATAAAGATGATCTTAGCAATGATTACTAGGTGTAATTGCAATAATCAAATGTATGCTTTGACTTGTAATTAAGAATGAGTTAGGAATTATTCCTCTAATATTCTACCTGACCATGCTAATGCCATAGAAAGGAGTGCTCTGAGTGATTTATCATTATCATTACTTATCACATATATATATATATATATATCTTATGACTTATCCCTGTTATGAGTAGAACATTGGTTATGGTTTATTTCTCCTTCAATAGTATAAGTAATCAATACATATCCATGCTAGACCATCCTAGTGGTAAAAATATAAATAACGATACCTAGAATACTCTTGAGTAAAATGCTACAATGGTATATTATCTATGCGCTTACTGATACTTTTCATCCATAGATTTATATATATTCTCTCTAGTCACATACATTAATAAAGAACTGCTTAGTGTTATTCTAGTAGTAATACTATGTAGTACCAACACATATCTTTGGCATCATCACTAGGGATGACAACCTAGTAATGTTAGGGATATAGGTTTATAATAGGTGGCTAAGTACGTCAAACAAGTGACATGTTAATAAACACCAACAATCACCCAGTCAACTCATGCCTGGAGGCCTCATTCTCAGAAACTTGAAGTGCATCGCGCGCGGCGTCTAGCTCACCACGCATCATCTCAGCGTTCAGCCTAGACAATGACAACAACACTTGGACCTTGCGGTAATCCTTCAATAATTGATGGTAGTCTATGTTGTCTGAGTATTCACGCTCTTCTGATGATTTGCCCACTTCATAACCAGAGGGCTGTGCAGGAGCACACGGCCTCGGCGACGGCGAATGGCGACGGGATGACTCTTTGGTAACATCGGGGGGGAAGACCCATGATCGGGGATGGCACCGTCATGGAGAAATCGCTACACAATGCAAGCCAAGTTCAAGCCCATATAGGATAATGGGGAGAGCGATCGGATTGAGACTGCAAATGACTTATACCGAACTAACCGGCTCAACATGGCATGGAATCGCGGGTGGCTGCGCCCATCAGTGGATGCCTCGTGGGGATGCTTTCTGAGCACAATCATGGACAAAGAACTAGACTCCAGGGCCAACGAGGCTTGGGACACTGACACACCCACATTCACCTATAGAGGAAGTAGGCACATTCCAAATATTTGTTAAATTAAACAGCATGAACACATACTAGCTAGTGTGAGCATTGCTCGCATATTCTAGTTAAATGAAGATAAACAACATGAACATGGTATGGTGATGATCCACCTTCGAAGGTGTAACTGGTGGTGGGTTCGAGACCATGCCGATGAGAGGTTCATCTATTGGTGGAGGATTGCCGGCATGGATGGCATCCGGGGCCTCCCCATCGCCACGATCGTGCGTGGACACTCCAATCGCTGTCATCATCAGATCGTCTACCACCACATGGATGGGGATGCTCGACTCGATTGTAGGGTCCATCACACCCTAGAACTCCCACTGGGGGTGGCCCCTCATCTTCAAGGGGAGTACCCGACGACTAAAGAAGGTATGGATCACCCTTGGTGCTGTCAGTCCCCGGTCCTTCAGATCCTCAATCACATCTAGCAATAAGCACAAATCTTATAGTATTGACAGGGTTGGCGGCCTTGACCATGATTCCAACATGTTAGGACGTAGCCAGTCATGAGAAAAAGTCAACAACGGTGGCTGCTCATTGTTAGGGATGTACAACCACCTATGCTCACAATCTAGGTGTGCAGCATAGTGGCGGACAAGGCTCAGGTAGCGCTCCTCCAATCCAGGATGAACTTGGATCAAGGCAACCCCCATCAGACAATGATGATGCCAAGAGGACGCTAATGGAACCACCCAGAAAAGAAACCACCATAGATAATAATGGGTAGGTATTCCCAGGAAGCCCTCGCATAGCATGATGAAGACTGAGAGATGGAGGATCCCCTCTAGGGTTAAGTCATGGAGGCAGAGCCCATAGTAGTAGAGCAACCACCTCAGTAAGGGGTGCGTAGGCAGCCCAAACCCATGGTGGAAAAGGACAAAAGAGACTACATCATTTGCCTTCGGCCTTAGCTCCATGTTGCTTCTCACCGGGACTCTCCACTTGAGCTATTTAGTGGCCTTCGGGATCACCCCCTCTCTTGCAACTGGTCAAACTTAGCCCGATCGACAGATGACCTCGTCCACTCTGCCATGGTCCTAGCAGGAGGCGATGGTGGTGCAGTAGGGTGGAAGGCAAAAGCTTTGGGATGGAATCAAGAGCTCTAGAGAGAGAAGGCAATAGGTATAACCTTCTCTCTTGCCCCTTGTCTCCGCTGATATAGTTTAGGGGCCGACGACCACCCCACGACCGAGATGTTTGTGTGGGTGGACAGTGGGGCTTTGCCCTGTCCCATCCATGTGATGGGTCGGGGGTGACATCCCCTACTATAAAAGGCTACTGATGCCACCCATGCGCGCACGCCTACGCGAGAATGAAGGAGCATGTTGTCTGGGTAGTCAAGATTTTAGATGGCCAGACCTTTTGTTATCCTGTAAAGTAGACCATGTAGTCTAATCCAAGCAGTCATAATAGTCAAGGGGCAGACTAAGGACTTGCTTCAATTTCTCTTAGTTTGTAGAGGCACACATCAGATTATAAAATCTGAATTCTGATTAAAATTATCTTTGATGCATGGTTCTTGCAAGTTCAACAAATCTTATCAAATACACAAAAATAAGACTAGTTGGGTTCAACATAGATAAAGGGACTCATGACTACTACTACTACTATTGATACAAATGTTGTGACCAAGTACACTCCATAGGCAATAGTTTTGCTCATAGTTCTGTACTATATAGTGTCCGATGAGATGAAATGTGCCGTATTCGGACTTTCTTGCGAGTGCAGTAAAATATGAGCAGCTATTTAGCTAGTCAATTTCGGCGGCTTGTTTCTCAATGCATATTTCTCGAAAGGTGTGCTCCTCAGAGATCGTGGAGATGTGACCTTGCGTTACCTCCCGCTATCACCCGGTATCTGCTGGAATTCGAACAACTATGCACGTCCCCTGCTATAAAAATAGAGGAAAAATAGGGGAGTTAGTACAGTTGTCTTGTAAACTTGTGAACACACCTTTCTTGCTCGCCGCCTCCTCCCTAGCACCTCATTCTTCAAGCTTGAACCATGGTGGCGTAGAAGCGTCCAAGGGAGGAGACGACGGGGGACCATCCGAGGAGAGGGTATTCAGGGCCCTCCGTGCTCTGTGTCAAACTAGTGGAAGCTGGGTGAGTATGGATCTTGCCCTCAATCTTTTTGGGAAGATTCTGAAGTTCTTTCTTGGTGCAGTGCCATCTCCATGGATTGACCAACACAATGGCCTCTCATTGGTGGTGATGGACCCTCATTGTCCTAGTGGTCGGCGGCCCATTCCTCGCAATTGGCGGGCTCCTCCTATTTACACCGGAATTTGGTAGAAGGATCTCAGAACCTCAGGAGCTCCTAGGATCATGATAGCAGGGGATCAGTTGCATGTAGATGGAAACCAGCTGATTCAGAAGCAACGCTAGAATCGACTTTCTTCAGATAGCGCCAGCAGATAACGATGGAGGCTATGATCGGCGTTGAGATGAGACATGCGGGACTCTACAAAAAGGGAAAGATTAGAGTCCAAGTTGTCTTAAATTAGGAATGTTTTTATTATGCCAAAGATTCTATTAAGTCAAACTTGAGTAGGGTTCATTTTAGGCCCCGGGTATAAATACCAAACCCTGGCTATTGTAAAGACATCAACCAATCAATCAAATACAAGTCAATTACTTTTTTTGGCTCCGGCCATCCCTTAGGAGTAGAGTAG
Organism: Miscanthus floridulus; assembly: GCF_019320115.1. Lineage (NCBI taxonomy): Eukaryota > Viridiplantae > Streptophyta > Magnoliopsida > Poales > Poaceae > Miscanthus > Miscanthus floridulus. The sequence goes on along the minus strand of NC_089597.1, from coordinate 60,381,390 downwards.
ATCTTGGTGAGTTCTTTGGCAAGTACGGCCGCATTGATCTGGTCGACCTCCACTGCTTGTTGTAAGTACCATCATGGTTTATACCTCTGTTCGTATGGCTGCATCGATCTGGTTGACCCCCACTACGGCTCTGGTATAAGCTAGTTATTGACTCTTGGGTAATTCAAGTATGGCCTGTGTGATTCTGCCTCACACCCCACTGCTTGAATTGGATCAAGGTCAAGTTATCGGCTCTATCTTAGAGTGGCAGTCTTTGGTAGATTCATTAAGTTACCGATATTGCTTATTGCTTTCATTATTTATCTAATTACATCAATATCACTCTGCCCGATTGAGATTGATCTGGATCGGCCTTATATCTTGTTTAACTCATCATTTGCTAATCTAAAACTGATCTAATCTACATCTTAAGTGATGGGTTATGTTTTTATCGGCTATTTTGTGTCAATCTTAATCATGCATAGTGTGCAGTTAAGGCATGTTCGATCTTGAGTAGATCTATCGGTTAGCGAGAACTGTTTCATGGCCCATCATCATGGCTGCGGGATTCTACCTCTCACCCCACTATTGGCACCGTGGAGTGGGGATCGTTGGTTGATAGACCCGTTCCTAAGAAGACATGACCTTAACTATGCGCTATGCCTAAATCGGCTGTTTAGCCAATATCGAATGCTTTCATGAACAATTCACATCACGAGATCATTGAAGTAGAGATAAGTTGAAAGATGTGTTAGCCCCATGATCTTGTTATGGTATTACGGCCTGCATGATTCTGCCTCATGCCCCACTGATATTAGTAACGAGTTAGGGTCATCGAGTCTATTGTTGTTTCAACGACCTGCATGAGTCTGCCTCATGCCCCACTGGTCATGGCGATAGATGTGATCTAACATGTTCATTAGATTTATCTTTATTAAAATGATTAAGTGATGTTGAATTGTTTCTTTGTATAAAAAGGAGTTCGGTTGCTCATGATCATTGGCTAAGTATGGACTGATCATCATTGATATCTTATTGCCATTGATTAATATTTGTTTAAATGATGTTTATCCTGAATGATAACCAATTCTCCTCACACGACCCCATGAGGTCTAACTGACTTATTCTCATGAATATACTGGAATCGGCTATTTAGCCGATTTCCTTTCATATCGGCTCTCACAGCCATACGTTCGGGACTGTCTGGCAACACCGGCAAGTTCCGCCCTTAACTACTGATGAATTTTCTCTCCTTGTCAATTGCAGGGTCAAATTGACTGGCACACCTCGGGTGGATTGCGCAGGATCGACCACCCCTGCGCTGAAGCTAGGCGGATCTGCTCCATCGAGCGGACCCTTCCGGCTTGCTGTGTGTGTCCTTGGCACGGGACGAAATTCTATGTCAACACATGTTTCTAGCACGCCCGATGGGACACCATAGTCATCATGGCGGTTCACAACAACAATAGCATCCTTATGGTACATTATGAAGACCTGCCTAATGAAGATAAGGATACCATCAACAAAGCTATGAAAGAATTTCAGAAGAAGTGTTTGTTGTCCTACACCAAAACACGTGACAACACAATTATTTAGAAATTTCCACTACCAAGAGTTCTACTACATGGGCAGACAGATATGGTCGAAGCTAAAGACAGGCATTTCTTTACGGAAGCCATAGACAAGTCTGTTCGTGATGTCATATCAAGCCACAATGAAGCTTTTGTTGACGCATTTCACAATGCCATGAAAGAGGCGATTCATGGAATTCTAGTTGGTCAGGTTGGATCGACTTGTTATAATATTCTAGATCTGTTGACCTAAGGGACAAATCAAGTCAGTACCAATCATCAAGAAGCAGCACCAACTAGTAATGGTGGCGTCTAGACACTTCAAGGTTCATCTGAACAAATTCTGGGTACTGCTACAAATCAGATACAGTACAATCCTGGACCATTAGTACAACATGTGCAGCAGCCAGCGAGGCAAAGTCAAAACCAGATGATCAATTTTGGCACATCAGGCCACATACCATTGTTGGCTCAGAAGATAGCACCATTAGTTTAAAGGATCCGTAGAGATATAGATCCTTATGTCTATAATCAGAGACTTCAAGTAGCAAGCCAGCAAAGGACCCAACAGATTGAGATTCCACAAGGCTATCACTATGGCATGGATTATAACACCCTCCACATGATACAAAATCCAAGATATCAAGGCACATGGGATTTCAATCCACAGATGGGTCAGCAAGTACCGAGAAATCCAAATCCACAAGCTAACAAGTTGCTGCTCAAGGTGACCGAGATGATGAAGAATCAGTTCGGTCTAAAGCCAAAAGGAATGACCTTTTCGTACAAACGCTCATATCTAGAATGGTATGATTTGGTCGCCCTTCCTACAAATTACAGGCTCCTAGAATTCACCAAGTTCACTAGTCAAGACGGTACAAGCACAATAGAACATGTCAGTCGGTATCTTACACAATTGGGCGAAGCATCAGTTGAGGAGCCCATCGAGTTCGTTTCTTCTCCTTGTCCCTATCAAGGCCAGCCTTCACTTGGTTCTCGTCACTACCAATCAACTCCATTGCCAATTGGGCTGACCTAGAGAAGAAGTTTCATACATATTTTTACACTAGGACTGGAGAGAAAAAATAACCGATTTGACAACCATGAAACAGAGGACTAATGAATTGGGCACTGAATTTCTTCAGAGATTCCAAGAGACTAAGAATCTATGTTTCTCGTTGAGCTTGGCCGATGATCAACTAGCTGCTTTAGCCATCCAAGGAATGCTGCTGATTTGGAAAGAGAAACTGCTGGGACATGAATTTGACAACTTGGGTCAATTGGCTCAACGAGTGGTAGCACTTAATAGCCAATTCCAGAGCATACATAGAGATACCCGATTCTAGAAGAGTACCTCAGTGGCCAAAGCCTATGATCCATATTCAGTCAATGATGGCTATGAAGAAGAAGAAGAGGTTGCTGCAGCTGAATGGAATTGGGGCAAGAAGACAGTGATGGTGCCAAATCCTTGGGGAAGAGGAGTTGAGGAGAGTTATGACTTTGATGTTACCAAATCGGACAAGCTCTTCGATTTCTTGCTTGATAAGGGGCAGATCAAGTTGCCCGATGGTCATGTCATGTTGCTCCCTAATCAGTTGAAGAACAAGAAGTTCTACAAATTCCATAGCACTACTTCTCATTCCACTAATGAATGCAGAATCTTCAGACAGCATATACAGAGAGCTATTTAGCAAGGGAGGCTCAAATTCAATACACCTCGAAAGATGAAAGTCGATGATAATCCTTTCCCAGGAGATCAGAACATGGTTGATGCTGGGCTGTTCAAAGGAAAAACCAAGGTCCTAACATCGACCAAATCGAGAGAAGCTAGGATAGTCGATCCCGAAATGCAAATATCAGCTGATGAGTACAGAGAGATTAGAAGATGTTGTGCCAAACAAAAGAGCCGATATGAGTAGAGGAAAACATTGAAAGCAGAGATGTCAAAGCCGTGGGTCACATCTCGGATTCTGTTGAATAAATGGCAGCGGTAGAAGGAAAAGGATTATCAACGTTGGTTAAAAAGCATACCAGCATCAATTAGAAGAAGAGAAGTATAAAAGGGAACAAGCTAAATTACATTGGAATTGTCCCTTCTTTAGGCATTGCTGGAATGAAGGTTTGAAGTTGCCTACCAGACACGACTGTCCAGAATGTAGCAATCAATATCGGGAGTATAGGCAATCTCGAACCAACCGCCAGTCTATCCGTGCTCAAGATGCATATCATCATAACAACATGGATCGACGCTTAAAAACGAAAGTGTTCATGATCGGTTGGGAAAAAGAGTCATTGGACAGGACTGGGCTGATCATGAAGAGGAAGGCACTGAAAGAAGATACACATGATAGAAAGGCCAGTGGTGCCCAGGAGATTTAATGAGAAGCTAAAAGAGGAGGGTGCAGCGTCTAAGGAACAGAGAGATGGAACAGGCTCAGGCACCCGGTAAAACTCAAGTGTGGCAAATAGCTGATAGAAAGCAACCATCGACTAATATCCAAATGGTTTTTCTATTGTCGTCAGAATTCAGAGTCAGTGGCGAAAGCCAACAGCTGATCCAAGCAGTCGGCTTTGAGAATTTGGATAATCCAATAGATGGCACAAATGGCAAACTAGGACAGGGCTTCACATTGGCCGATGAATTAGAAGAGATAGACATTGGTCCTAGAGATAGACCTAGGCTGACATACATAAGTGCTAAGTTGGATCCTGAGTATAGATGAGAATTGATTGATTTATTAAAGGAATTCAAGGATTGCTTTGCTTGGGAATACTATGAGATGCCTGGTTTGGACCGATCGGTTGTCGAACATCGGTTGCCAATCAAACCTGGACATCGTCCGTTTAAACAAGCTCCAAGGATATTCAACCCGAACATGCTTGATGATATCAAAAAGGAGACTAAGAGGTTGCTGGAAGCAAAATTTATCTGACCATGTCGATATGTGGAGTGGATATCGAATGTTGTCCCTGTATATAACAAGAATGGGAAATTGAGGGTTTGCATTGATTTAAGGGATCTGAACAGAGCCACACCTATGGATGGTTATCCAATGCCGATAGCTGATATGTTAGTGGATGCAGCAGCTGGACACAAGGTTATGAGCTTCATGGACGGTAATGCAGGATATAACCAAATTTTCATGGCTGAGGAAGACATAGCAAAGACCACTTTCAGGTGCCCCGGTGCAATCGGTCTATTTGAATGGGTCATAATGACCTTTGGTTTGAAGAATGCCAGTGCAACTTATCAAAGGGCAATGAATTATATTTTCCATAAGTTGATCGGCATGATTGTTGAGATTTACATCGATGATGTGATGGTAAAATCCAAGGGATACAAAGAACACCTAGCTGACTTGCGAGAAACCTTGGAATGCACGAGGAAGCACGGTTTGAAGATGAATCCTAACAAGTGTGCTTTTGGAGTATCAGCCGGACAATTTTTGGGATTCATGGTTCATGAAAGAGGAATCGAAGTTGGTCAGAAAAGTGTAAAGGCAATTGACGAAGCGGTTCCCCCAACCACCAAAACAGAGTTACAGTCTCTGCTGGGAAAGATTAATTTCATTAGAAGATTCATTTTAAATTTGTCGGGAAGGATCCAGCCATTTTCTCCCTTGCTGAGATTGAAAAGTAATCAAGAATTCACATGGGGTGACATACGATAGAAGGCGTTTGAAGAAATAAAAGAATATATGAAGTGTCCACCCGTACTGGTCCCTCTTCAGCAAGGTAAGCCATTTAAGTTGTACATATCAGCTGATGACAAGACAATTGGGTCGGCCCTGATGCAAGAATTCAAAGGAAAAGAGAGGGTTGTTTTCTATCTAAGTAGGAGGCTACTGGATCTAGAAACAAGATATTCTCCCATCGAAAGGTTATGCTTATGTTTATATTTCTCTTGCACTAAATTACGACACTACTTATTATCGGCCGAGTGCACGGTTGTTTCCAAGGCTGATGTGGTTAAGCACATGTTATCAATGCCAATACTAAATGGAAGATTGGGAAAGTGGATTCTTGCATTATCAGAATTGGACTTGAAGTACGAATCGGCTAAAGCAGTCAAAGGACAGGTAATGGCCAATTTTATCACTCAGCATCACAAGCCAAGCATTAGTTATACAGAGCCGATGCCCTGGACACTGTTCTTTGATGGATCATCATGCAAGCAGGGTGGTGGCATTGGTATTGTTATCATTTCGCCTTGGGGGGCAAGCTTTGAGTTTGCTTTCCCAGCTGAACCAATGGTTACTAACAATCAAGCGGAGTATGAGGCTATTCTCAAAGGACTTCAACTTCTCCATGAAGTAAAGGCCGAAGCAATTGAGGTATTTGGAGATTCATAGTTAATTATTAATCAGTTGATCGACCTATATGAGTGCAAAGAAGAGACTTTGAAAGAATACTATGATGGCTACCAAAAGTTAATCAAGGAGTTTCTTCACGTCTCTTTCCAACATATCTTGAGAGCGCAAAACCAAGAAGCTAACCGTTTGGCTCAAAGTGCATTAGGGTATCGAGTATTTCGGGAAATATTGAGTAGTGAAGCCTCAATTGATGATTGGAGAGTTGAAATAGCCAATTACCTTAGGGATCCGTCTCAGAAAGTTACTAGGAAGCTAAGGTATAAGTCGACTAAATATGTTTTGTTGGATGAGCAGTTATATTATAAAACAGTCGACGGAGTGTTGCTCAAATGCTTAAACCAAGAAGAAGCTAAGGTATTGATGGGAGAAGTGCATGAAGGGATATGTGGAGCTCATCAATCGGCTTATAAGATGAAATGGATTATTCACAGAACTGGATATTTCTAGCCAAGAATACTAGAAGACTGTTTTGAATACTACAAAGGATGCCAAGACTGTCAATGTTTTTGGTAATATCCAGAAATCACCTACGTCGGCCATGAACCCAATAATCAAGCCATGGCCGTTTCAGGGCTGGGGAATTGATTTGATTGGCCAGATCTTTCCACCCTCAAGCAAGGGGCATAAGTTCATATTGGTGGCAACAGACTACTTCACCAAACGGGTTGAGGCAGTTCCCCTAAAAATGGTAACTTAAAAAAATATTGTTGATTTTGTCAAGGAGCATATCGTGTATCATTTTGGGATTCCTCAAACCATCACTACCGATCAAGGGACCATGTTTACATCAGAGGAATTCAGAGATTTTGCTGCCAGTATGGGGATCAAGCTGCTAAATTCATCTCCTTACTATGCTCAGGCTAATGGCCAGGCAGAGGTGTCCAATCAAATTATGATTAAGTTGATCAAGAAGAAAATTGAGGAACAACCAAGGAAGTGGCATTCGACGCTTAATGAGGCATTATGGGCATACAGGATGGCCTGTCATGGATCAATTAAAACATCACCTTACAAACTTGTGTACGGCCATAACGCAGTTCTTCCTTGGGAAATTCAGACTGGATCGAGGCGTGTTATGTTACAGAATGATTTGACAGTCGAAGTCTACAAAAATCTTATGATGGATGGCTTAGAAGACTTAAGTTGCCTTCGGCTACGTGCTCTCGAAAATATTGAAGCCAATAAACTGAGAGTCGCAAAATATTACAATAAAAAGGTTAAGAATAAGCAATTTTTTGAAGGATAGCAAGTTCGGCAAATGGTCACCCAATTGGGAAGGGCCTTATTGGATCAAACGTTGTGCTCCTGGTAATGCGTATATTTTGGAGAAACTAGGAGGAGAAGAAGAGTTTGGCTGATCAATCAATGGGAAATATATGAAGAAATATTATCCCAGCGTTTGGATTAACAGTTAAAAAGCCAATTTGTTCGGTTGACAGCTCTAATAGCCGATGTCAGAAAGGTATCGCCTTTAGTGCAAAAAATGAACCCAAAAGAACAAAAGCCGGTACAATGCGTATTGCCTATAGGGGGAAAGCAAGCATGGATGAAGTAATATGCATAATACGAAGTGCGAAAACAAAGGAAAATCATTCATGATGAGGGAATTGTTTGCTAAAAATCACTTATTACAAGCTATGGGTTGGAGAACAATTTGCTCACTACATCGTCGGCCAAAGTATTGAAAGCTACAGAGTTGGCAACGCTAGAGAATTCCTTAGTCAAACACTCATGATCCTCAGGGGGCACTGCATCCAAGAAACCATGAGGAAGAAGCTGAAGATTGTGGCCAGAGCGGACTTGTGCAGTGGCCAACGCTGTGGCAGCGCCATGGCGAACACCATGGAGAGCAACCTCCCTGACGCGGTTTGGAACATCATGCAAACGGATTGCTAGAACAGCACCCCTGGCATTGACAAACCCCACCGCATGATCCGCGGCTGATCGAAGGCTTTCCAACTGAGCAGTTAGATCTAAAAATTCAAAGGAAGGGATGATCAGAAAATCTCGAAAGCAAAAGTTAAGAAAAGCTAATAAGATTGTGGTAGCCTTCTCGCCTGTGATGGCTTCAGCCTTGGCTAGCCATTCCCTTAGGTCAGCCTCGGAAGACGATCGGATTTGAATCATGGCTAGAGCCGATTCCACGAGGGAAAGGTAGTTGGATAGACTCTGATCAGTCTGATCGATGGAAGCGATTAGATCAACATTATTGATCTACCTCCTTGGATAACAAGGGAGATGGCGATGAATCAGTGTTGAGGATGATCCTGATGGCTGAGCCAGGTTGACCTTGTGCTCCAGAACGAGGGCGACATCCCGAGTGGCACCTTCCTGGCGATGAAGGTGCTGGCGTGATGATGCGGGCTCATTAAGAGCCTCCTCAGTAGGTCTCTTGCTATTCTCCATGATCTCAAACCTATAGAAGAGCAGGAACTATACTAAGGACGCAAAAGGTTTGAGATGAGACAGGTAGCGTTTGGAGCCCCAGCCGTGGTCTATATATATAGCCTAGGGAGGCAAGGAGATGGATTTAGCCGAGGATGTGAAAACTAAAAATAGATACGGAAATGGATCGGCATTCCGGATTTCAGGGGATAGATAATGAAGAGATTACAGATTCGGGCTTATTGCTTCCCCAGATTACGAAACATCGTGGGGTGAGTACAAAGAATTTACATTGACCAGAAATTAACCCCCCAAGACTTCTTTTGATTGAAGGGAGTCCGGGTCCCCACAAGGCCAAAGGTTATCAAGAATTAAGTCACATTGGCCAGTTAGCAAACTTATGTCAGGAGAAAGGGAAAGGCCGCCCGCTTAACAGACGCCTAACTAGTCTCTCAGAGACTGGGAATTGCAGGAAAGAAGCCTGTGGCTCTCCTAGTGGGCATTTGATGAAGCAAACAAGGGAAAAGTGTCCACACATTCTAGCCCTTGCAAACACTAGAATAGCTCTACGAGCCTAGTGAGAAGACGTAGGCGACATCACAAGACTTCTTCTAGCCACAGCAGCTGATTCTTTTCCTCGACAAGGTGCTAGAATGAGTGACACAATCACCCTATGCACAAGAATTCTTCTAACCACTCAGGATCTTCATAGCAAAGAGATGAACCATGGAGGGTCCAGTGAAGTCATAGCTCGAGAGGGTAGGAAGAAGAGAAACATAGCTGAATAGTTGAGTTGCTCTAGCTGGGGTCGGATAGGCATTTTATAGCTGGCCCGGGAAAATGAATCCAAGTGCCCGTAAAACAGTGATGCTCTTGTAAGAAGTTTTGAGGCATGGGCTCATGAATGGACGCAAGCGGTGACAAATAGTGGGCCCCGGATCAAGGTTCTCTGCCCGTGACTATGGACCAATTAGGGATGCATACATGATAATTTTGGAATAAAATTACCTTTATCCCAAAATTGGGGGGCATGTGTTTACACTGGAATTTGGTAGAAGGATCTCAGAAGCTCGGGAGCTCCCAGGATCATGACAGCAGGGGATCAGTTGCGTGCAGATCGAAACCAGCTAATTCAGATGCAACTCTAGAATCAGCTTTCTTTAGATAGCGCCAGCAGATAACGATGGAGGCTATGATCGGTGCTGAGATGAGACATGCTGGACTCTACAAAAAGGAAAAGATTAGAGTCCAAGTTATCTTAAATTAGGAATGTTTTTATTATGCCAAAGATTGTATTAAGTCATACTCGAGTAGGGTTCCCAGGTATAAATACCAAACCTCGGCTATTGTAAAGACATCAACCAATCAATCAAATACAAGTCAATTACTTTTTTTGGTTCCGACCACCCCTTAGGAGTAGGAGTAGAGTAGATCTTGGCGAGTTCTTTGGCAAGTATGGCTACATCGATCCGGTCGACCTCCACTGCTTGTTGTAAGTACCGTCATAGTTTATACCTCTGTTCGTATGGCTGCATCGATCTGGTCGACCCCCACAGCGGCTCTGGTATAAGCTAGTTATTGACTCTTGGGTAATTCAAGTATGGCCTGTGTGATTCTGCCTCACACCCCACTGCTTGAATTGGATCAAGGTCAAGTTATCGGCTCTATCTTAGAGTGGCAGTCTTTGGTAGATTCATTAAGTTACCGATATTGCTTAATGCTTTCATTGTTTATCTAATTACAGCAATATCACTCTGCCCGATTGAGATTGATCTGGATCGGCCTTATATCTTGTTTAACTCATTGTTTGCTATTCTAAAACTGATCTAATCTACATCTTAAGCGATGAGTTATGTTTTTATCAGCTGTTTTGCGTCAATCTTAATCGTGGATAGTGTGCGGTTAAGGCATGTTCAATCTTGAGTAGATCTATCGGTTTGCAAGAACTGTTTCATGGCCCATCATCACGGCCTATGGGATTCTACCTCTCACCCCACTGTTGGCACCGTGGAGTGGGGATCATTGGTTGATAGACCCGTTCCGAAGAAGACATGACCTTAACTATGTGCTATGCCTGAATCGACTGTTTAGCCGATATCAAATGCTTTCATGAATAGTTCATATCACGAGATCGTTGAAGTAGAGATCATTGGCTAAGTATGGACCGATCATCATTGATATCTTATTGCTATTGATTAATATTCGTTTAAATGATGTTTATCCTGAATGATAACCGATTCTCCTCACACGACCCCATGAGTTCTAACTGACTTATTCTCATGAATATACTGGAATCGGCTATTTAGCCAATTTCCTTTCATATCGGCTCTCACAGCCGTACGTTTGGGGCTGTCTGACAACATCGGCAAGTTCTACCCTTAATTACTGATGAATTTTCTCTCCTTATCAATTGCAGGGTCAAATTGACTGACATGCCTCGAGAGGATTACACAGGATCGACCACCCCTGCGCTGAAGCTAGGTGGATTTGCTCCATCGAGCGGACCCTTCCAGCTTGCTGTGTGTGTCCTCGGCACGGGATGAAATTCTATGTCGACACCTCCTCTTCTAGCTATTCGAGTGACAAGCAAGGGGGGGGACATTTGCACCATGGTGCGGGACCTAGATGTGTCTAGGTAGGCTCACCATGCAGAGATCTAGGAGGCGGAGCGACTACGGTCGTGCCTCTCCTCTATGGAGACGACACTCGCCGCAGCCAATAGGGAGACGGCCATAGCTGAAGCAGTAGCGGGTTAAGCGCAGGCACAACTCACTGGCAAGGCATTGTCATTATAGTATCTTCTTGTTTTGTGTGGCCCTACACCTTATTAATTGGTACAGTTTTCTTGTTCTTGCTCTTTTAGCCGTCATGGAGCAGCTAAACGCCCATTTTTGCTACTGGCGGGGCTAAACTTCCTTGAGCGCATCCATGCTCTACCGGCATGGATCCAAGAGGTATTGACGCAAGGCCTTCGCCATGGGGCTACATCAGTCTTGGCCGTCGTCCACCTCCATTCAAATGCGGACTTGCGTGCATTAGAGCTAGGGTTCCCGCCAAAGCTGCCGGTCTATGAAATCTGATTGGTTTTAAGTTTTTGAGTTTCTTTTGTCCATTTCTCTTGATTCCATTTTGTAGTGTTGGTGGGCCCCAAACAGATGGGGAGATCTGCCCATGTGAAAATTTGATTTTTGGCTAAAATTTCGCACCACGTCGAGTAGTGCCGCCAACACGCACCAAAAATTAGATCTCTCTCTTGTGCCCTCTGCATGGAAATTAGGTTTACCATGCCATCGATTTCAGACAAGGGCATTTGTGGTAGTGTGATGTATTGTAGTGGTTGAACTTGGGATATATAGATAGCTATGGGGTTACATATCTCCTATAGTGAGTGTAGATGACATGTGCTTTACTGGATTAATGACTTCCATATAAGTTGTAGTTACTAGTTAGGTGCTTATTTGTAAACTCTTGCTCTATTATGTTGATATTAGGTAGAAGCTTTAGTTAATAAATACCTTTGCAATCTCAATGAACATCCACTAAATGCTTTTGAACAAGAGCAGGAGGCAGAAATCGCAAAGAATCATAGGAAGATGGAAGAACTAGGGGAGGTAGTTGACCGATCTGGTGATACAAATGAAACATATTCAGATCTACAAGATGAGCCAGTGGCCCTTGCAGTTGAGGTGCTTGTTCTATCTTGTATTGAGTTTGGGCGGGAGGGGCTAGGGGGTGCTGATAGCAATGCATTGCTTTGCTATCTAGATAGCAATGCAATTTGTACATGCTTGCTGCTTAAATTTGTTTCTTCAATTTCAGCGTCCGATTCAAAGAAGCCATAGAGGAGGCTCCACCAGTAGGACAAAAGGTAGCACTGATATTAGTCCTAGAGGAAGGCAGTCCAAGAGAGTGAAGTCAACACGACCAGGAGAGTTGACTCTTGGATCTGAGAAGAACAAGCAAAACCGTGCAAAAGTGAAGTACCACCATGCTATAGGATCTCGCTCCTATGTTGTACATTTGCAATCATTTGTAAGTGATGGTTGTGTTTTATTGTTACTCTAGCCTTTGTATAAATAGAAACTTAGGTGCACTGTTAATAGAAGCAATAGTGGCAGGAGCCAATTTGGCATCATCATTTAATTTTGAAGTTGCAATTTTGCACCAATCAATATGGAACCTATGCATTGTGCCTATGTAATCCATATCTATAACCTAATGTTTACTACTTGAATTTTGTAGCATGTAATCCATATCTTCTTGTTTTGTGTGGCCCTACACCTTATTAATTGGTACAGTTTTCTTGTTCTTGCTCTTTTAGCCGTCATGGAGCAGCTAAACGCCCATTTTTGCTACTGGCGGGGCTAAACTTCCTTGAGCGCATCCATGCTCTGCCAACATGGATCCAAGCGGTAGTGACGCAAGGCCTTCACCATAGGGCTACATCAGTCTTGGCCGTCGTCCACCTCCATTCAAATGCGGACTTGCGTGCATTGGAGCTAGGGTTCCCGCCAAAGCTGTCGGTCTATGAAATCTGATTGGTTTTAAGTTTTTGAGTTTCTTTTGTCCATTTCTCTTGATTCCATTTTGCAGTGTTCATGGGCCCCGAACAGATGGGGAGATCTGCCCACGTGAAAATTTGATTTTTGGCTAAAATTTCGCACCACGTCGAGTAGTGCCGCCAACACGCACCGAAAATTAGATGTCTCTCTTGTGCCCTCTGCATGGAAATTAGGTTTACCATGCCATCGATTTCAGACAAGGGCATTTGTGGTACTATGATGGCCACATAAAAGCACAAGGAGTCATCGTCTCTACCTCGATCTCCATCCTCCAGCCACCACTGTCTCTCCTCCCGCTCCAAATCCTAGCCCCATGGCCTTCCTCTCCAATCTCCAACCACCCCCTCTGCCACCCCCTTCAGACCCTAGGTGCCATCGGCATAGTAGCTTGACTCATCAATCTCCACTCTCTAGCCACACCCTCTCTCATACCTTTCTAAACCCTAGCTAGAGCCAGATCCCTTTGATTGGTCGACAGTAGGTCAGCCTAGCCATAGCCAGATCTAGATCCCCTACCTTGGTACCTATCATAACCAGCTAGATCTGAACCCTAGCCAGAGCTGGATCTAGTACCCCTTCGTCAATGCCGGCCCCACCAGTTTTGCGACCACGACAACAAGACCTCGGTGCCGATGATGAAGCGTAGCCAGGGTACGCGGAGAAAGAGGTACCCAAATTGCTTTTATGATAGTGTGATGTATTGTAGTGGTTGAACTTGGGATATATAGATAGCTATGGGGTTACATATCTCCTATATTGAGTGTAGATGACATGTGCTTTACTGGATTAATGACTTCCATATAAGTTGTAGTTACTAGTTAGGCGCTTATTTGTAAACTCTTGCTCTATTATGTTGATATTAGGTAGAAGCTTTAGTTAATAAATACCTTTGCAATCTCAATGAACATCCACTAAATGCTTTTGAACAAGAGCGGGAGGCAGAAATCGCAAAGAATCATAGGAAGATGGAAGAACCAGGGGAGGTAGTTGACCGATCTGGTGATATAAATGAAACATATTCAGATCTACAAGATGAGCCAGTGGCCCTTGCAGTTGAGGTGCTTGTTCTATCTTGTATTGAGTTTGGGCGGGAGGGTCTAGGGGGTGCTGATAGCAATGCATTGCTTTGCTATCTAGATAGCAATGAAATTTGTACATGCTTGCTGCTTAAATTTGTTTCTTCAATTTCAGCGTCCGATTCAAAGAAGCCATAGAGGAGGCTCCACCAGTAGGACAAAAGGTAGCACTGATATCAGTCCTAGAGGAAGGCAGTCCAAGAGAGTGAAGTCAACACGACCAGGAGAGTTGACTCTTGGATCTGAGAAGAACAAGCAAAACCGTGCAAAAGTGAAGTACCACCATGCTATAGGATCTCGCTCCTATGTTGTACATCTGCAATCATTTGTAAGTGATGGTTGTGTTTTATTGTTACTCTAGCCTTTGTATAAATAGAAACTTAGGTGCACTGTTAATAGAAGCAATAGTGGCAGGAGCCAATTTGGCATCATCATTTAATTTTGAAGTTGCAATTTTGCACCAATCAATATGGAACCTATGCATTGTGCTTATGTAATCCATATCTATAACCTAATGTTTACTACTTGAATTTTGTAGCATGTAATCCATATCTTCTTGTTTTGTGTGGCCCTACACCTTATTAATTGGTACAGTTTTCTTGTTCTTGCTCTTTTAGCCGTCATGGAGCAGCTAAACGCCCATTTTTGCTACTGGCGGGGCTAAACTTCCTTGAGCGCATCCATGCTCTGCCAACATGGATCCAAGAGGTAGTGACGCAAGGCCTTCGCCACGGGGCTACATCAGTCTTGGCCGTCGTCCACCTCCATTCAAATGCGGACTTGCGTGCATTGGAGCTAGGGTTCCCGCCAAAGCTGTCGGTCTATGAAATCTGATTGGTTTTAAGTTTTTGAGTTTCTTTTGTCCATTTCTCTTGATTCCATTTTGCAGTGTTCGTGGGCCCCGAACAGATGGGGAGATCTGCCCACGTGAAAATTTGATTTTTGGCTAAAATTTCGCACCACGTCGAGTAGTGCCGCCAACACGCACCGAAAATTAGATGTCTCTCTTGTGCCCTCTGCATGGAAATTAGGTTTACCATGCCATCGATTTCAGACAAGGGCATTTGTGGTACTATGATGGCCACATAAAAGCGCAAGGAGTCATCGTCTCTACCTCGATCTCCATCCTCCAGCCACCACTGTCTCTCCTCCCGCTCTAAATCCTAGCCCCATGGCCTTCCTCTCCAATCTCCAACCACCCCCTCTGCCACCCCCTTCAGACCCTAGGTGCCATCGGCATAGTAGCTTGACTCATCAATCTCCACTCTCTAGCCGCACCCTCTCTCATACCTTTCTAAACCCTAGCTAGAGCCAGATCCCTTTGATTGGTCGACAGTAGGTCAGCCTAGCCATAGCCAGATCTGGTACCCCTACCTCAGCACCTATCGATGACTGTATTGGCCAGATCTAGATCCCCTACCTTGGTACCTATCATAACCAGCTAGATCTGAACCCTAGCCAGAGCTGGATCTAGTACCCCTTCGTCAATGCCGGCCCCACCAGTTTTGCGACCACGACAACAAGACCACGGTGCCGATGATGAAGCGTAGCCAGGGTACGCGGAGAAAGAGGTACCCAAATTGCTTTTATGATAGTGTGATGTATTGTAGTGGTTGAACTTGGGATATATAGATAGCTATGGGGTTACATATCTCCTATATTGAGTGTAGATGACATGTGCTTTACTGGATTAATGACTTCCATATAAGTTGTAGTTACTAGTTAGGCGCTTATTTGTAAACTCTTGCTCTATTATGTTGATATTAGGTAGAAGCTTTAGTTAATAAATACCTTTGCAATCTCAATGAACATCCACTAAATGCTTTTGAACAAGAGCGGGAGGCAGAAATCGCAAAGAATCATAGGAAGATGGAAGAACCAGGGGAGGTAGTTGACCGATCTGGTGATATAAATGAAACATATTCAGATCTACAAGATGAGCCAGTGGCCCTTGTAGTTGAGGTGCTTGTTCTATCTTGTATTGAGTTTGGGCGGGAGGGTCTAGGGGGTGCTGATAGCAATGCATTGCTTTGCTATCTAGATAGCAATGCAATTTGTACATGCTTGCTGCTTAAATTTGTTTCTTCAATTTCAGCGTCCGATTCAAAGAAGCCATAGAGGAGGCTCCACCAGTAGGACAAAAGGTAGCACTGATATCAGTCCTAGAGGAAGGCAGTCCAAGAGAGTGAAGTCAACACGACCAGGAGAGTTGACTCTTGGATCTGAGAAGAACAAGCAAAACCGTGCAAAAGTGAAGTACCACCATGCTATAGGATCTCGCTCCTATGTTGTACATCTGCAATCATTTGTAAGTGATGGTTGTGTTTTATTGTTACTCTAGCCTTTGTATAAATAGAAACTTAGGTGCACTGTTAATAGAAGCAATAGTGGCAGGAGCCAATTTGGCATCATCATTTAATTTTGAAGTTGCAATTTTGCACCAATCAATATGGAACCTATGCATTGTGCTTATGTAATCCATATCTATAACCTAATGTTTACTACTTGAATTTTGTAGCATGTAATCCATATCTTCTTGTTTTGTGTGGCCCTACACCTTATTAATTGGTACAGTTTTCTTGTTCTTGCTCTTTTAGCCGTCATGGAGCAGCTAAACGCCCATTTTTGCTACTGGCGGGGCTAAACTTCCTTGAGCGCATCCATGCTCTGCCAACATGGATCCAAGAGGTAGTGACGCAAGGCCTTCGCCACGGGGCTACATCAGTCTTGGCCGTCGTCCACCTCCATTCAAATGCGGACTTGCGTGCATTAGAGCTAGGGTTCCCGCCAAAGCTGTCGGTCTATGAAATCTGATTGGTTTTAAGTTTTTGAGTTTCTTTTGTCCATTTCTCTTGATTCCATTTTGCAGTGTTCGTGGGCCCCGAACAGATGGGGAGATCTGCCCACGTGAAAATTTGATTTTTGGCTAAAATTTCGCACCACGTCGAGTAGTGCCGCCAACACGCACCGAAAATTAGATGTCTCTCTTGTGCCCTCTGCATGGAAATTAGGTTTACCATGCCATCGATTTCAGACAAGGGCATTTGTGGTACTATGATGGCCACATAAAAGCGCAAGGAGTCATCGTCTCTACCTCGATCTCCATCCTCCAGCCACCACTGTCTCTCCTCCCGCTCTAAATCCTAGCCCCATGGCCTTCCTCTCCAATCTCCAACCACCCCCTCTGCCACCCCCTTCAGACCCTAGGTGCCATCGGCATAGTAGCTTGACTCATCAATCTCCACTCTCTAGCCGCACCCTCTCTCATACCTTTCTAAACCCTAGCTAGAGCCAGATCCCTTTGATTGGTCGACAGTAGGTCAGCCTAGCCATAGCCAGATCTGGTACCCCTACCTCAGCACCTATCGATGACTGTATTGGCCAGATCTAGATCCCCTACCTTGGTACCTATCATAACCAGCTAGATCTGAACCCTAGCCAGAGCTGGATCTAGTACCCCTTCGTCAATGCCGGCCCCACCAGTTTTGCGACCACGACAACAAGACCACGGTGCCGATGATGAAGCGTAGCCAGGGTACGCGGAGAAAGAGGTACCCAAATTGCTTTTATGATAGTGTGATGTATTGTAGTGGTTGAACTTGGGATATATAGATAGCTATGGGGTTACATATCTCCTATATTGAGTGTAGATGACATGTGCTTTACTGGATTAATGACTTCCATATAAGTTGTAGTTACTAGTTAGGCGCTTATTTGTAAACTCTTGCTCTATTATGTTGATATTAGGTAGAAGCTTTAGTTAATAAATACCTTTGCAATCTCAATGAACATCCACTAAATGCTTTTGAACAAGAGCGGGAGGCAGAAATCGCAAAGAATCATAGGAAGATGGAAGAACCAGGGGAGGTAGTTGACCGATCTGGTGATATAAATGAAACATATTCAGATCTACAAGATGAGCCAGTGGCCCTTGTAGTTGAGGTGCTTGTTCTATCTTGTATTGAGTTTGGGCGGGAGGGTCTAGGGGGTGCTGATAGCAATGCATTGCTTTGCTATCTAGATAGCAATGCAATTTGTACATGCTTGCTGCTTAAATTTGTTTCTTCAATTTCAGCGTCCGATTCAAAGAAGCCATAGAGGAGGCTCCACCAGTAGGACAAAAGGTAGCACTGATATCAGTCCTAGAGGAAGGCAGTCTAAGAGAGTGAAGTCAACACGACCAGGAGAGTTGACTCTTGGATCTGAGAAGAACAAGCAAAACCGTGCAAAAGTGAAGTACCACCATGCTATAGGATCTCGCTCCTATGTTGTACATCTGCAATCATTTGTAAGTGATGGTTGTGTTTTATTGTTACTCTAGCCTTTGTATAAATAGAAACTTAGGTGCACTGTTAATAGAAGCAATAGTGGCAGGAGCCAATTTGGCATCATCATTTAATTTTGAAGTTGCAATTTTGCACCAATCAATATGGAACCTATGCATTGTGCTTATGTAATCCATATCTATAACCTAATGTTTACTACTTGAATTTTGTAGCATGTAATCCATATCTTCTTGTTTTGTGTGGCCCTACACCTTATTAATTGGTACAGTTTTCTTGTTCTTGCTCTTTTAGCCGTCATGGAGCAGCTAAACGCCCATTTTTGCTACTGGCGGGGCTAAACTTCCTTGAGCGCATCCATGCTCTGCCAACATGGATCCAAGAGGTAGTGACGCAAGGCCTTCGCCACGGGGCTACATCAGTCTTGGCCGTCGTCCACCTCCATTCAAATGCGGACTTGCGTGCATTGGAGCTAGGGTTCCCGCCAAAGCTGTCGGTCTATGAAATCTGATTGGTTTTAAGTTTTTGAGTTTCTTTTGTCCATTTCTCTTGATTCCATTTTGCAGTGTTCGTGGGCCCCGAACAGATGGGGAGATCTGCCCACGTGAAAATTTGATTTTTGGCTAAAATTTCGCACCACGTCGAGTAGTGCCGCCAACACGCACCGAAAATTAGATGTCTCTCTTGTGCCCTCTGCATGGAAATTAGGTTTACCATGCCATCGATTTCAGACAAGGGCATTTGTGGTACTATGATGGCCACATAAAAGCGCAAGGAGTCATCGTCTCTACCTCGATCTCCATCCTCCAGCCACCACTGTCTCTCCTCCCGCTCTAAATCCTAGCCCCATGGCCTTCCTCTCCAATCTCCAACCACCCCCTCTGCCACCCCCTTCAGACCCTAGGTGCCATCGGCATAGTAGCTTGACTCATCAATCTCCACTCTCTAGCCGCACCCTCTCTCATACCTTTCTAAACCCTAGCTAGAGCCAGATCCCTTTGATTGGTCGACAGTAGGTCAGCCTAGCCATAGCCAGATCTGGTACCCCTACCTCAGCACCTATCGATGACTGTATTGGCCAGATCTAGATCCCCTACCTTGGTACCTATCATAACCAGCTAGATCTGAACCCTAGCCAGAGCTGGATCTAGTACCCCTTCGTCAATGCCGGCCCCACCAGTTTTGCGACCACGACAACAAGACCACGGTGCCGATGATGAAGCGTAGCCAGGGTACGCGGAGAAAGAGGTACCCAAATTGCTTTTATGATAGTGTGATGTATTGTAGTGGTTGAACTTGGGATATATAGATAGCTATGGGGTTACATATCTCCTATATTGAGTGTAGATGACATGTGCTTTACTGGATTAATGACTTCCATATAAGTTGTAGTTACTAGTTAGGCGCTTATTTGTAAACTCTTGCTCTATTATGTTGATATTAGGTAGAAGCTTTAGTTAATAAATACCTTTGCAATCTCAATGAACATCCACTAAATGCTTTTGAACAAGAGCGGGAGGCAGAAATCGCAAAGAATCATAGGAAGATGGAAGAACCAGGGGAGGTAGTTGACCGATCTGGTGATATAAATGAAACATATTCAGATCTACAAGATGAGCCAGTGGCCCTTGTAGTTGAGGTGCTTGTTCTATCTTGTATTGAGTTTGGGCGGGAGGGTCTAGGGGGTGCTGATAGCAATGCATTGCTTTGCTATCTAGATAGCAATGCAATTTGTACATGCTTGCTGCTTAAATTTGTTTCTTCAATTTCAGCGTCCGATTCAAAGAAGCCATAGAGGAGGCTCCACCAGTAGGACAAAAGGTAGCACTGATATCAGTCCTAGAGGAAGGCAGTCCAAGAGAGTGAAGTCAACACGACCAGGAGAGTTGACTCTTGGATCTGAGAAGAACAAGCAAAACCGTGCAAAAGTGAAGTACCACCATGCTATAGGATCTCGCTCCTATGTTGTACATCTGCAATCATTTGTAAGTGATGGTTGTGTTTTATTGTTACTCTAGCCTTTGTATAAATAGAAACTTAGGTGCACTGTTAATAGAAGCAATAGTGGCAGGAGCCAATTTGGCATCATCATTTAATTTTGAAGTTGCAATTTTGCACCAATCAATATGGAACCTATGCATTGTGCTTATGTAATCCATATCTATAACCTAATGTTTACTACTTGAATTTTGTAGCATGTAATCCATATCTTCTTGTTTTGTGTGGCCCTACACCTTATTAATTGGTACAGTTTTCTTGTTCTTGCTCTTTTAGCCGTCATGGAGCAGCTAAACGCCCATTTTTGCTACTGGCGGGGCTAAACTTCCTTGAGCGCATCCATGCTCTGCCAACATGGATCCAAGAGGTAGTGACGCAAGGCCTTCGCCACGGGGCTACATCAGTCTTGGCCATCGTCCACCTCCATTCAAATGCGGACTTGCGTGCATTAGAGCTAGGGTTCCCGCCAAAGCTGTCGGTCTATGAAATCTGATTGGTTTTAAGTTTTTGAGTTTCTTTTGTCCATTTCTCTTGATTCCATTTTGCAGTGTTCGTGGGCCCCGAACAGATGGGGAGATCTGCCCACGTGAAAATTTGATTTTTGGCTAAAATTTCGCACCACGTCGAGTAGTGCCGCCAACACGCACCGAAAATTAGATGTCTCTCTTGTGCCCTCTGCATGGAAATTAGGTTTACCATGCCATCGATTTCAGACAAGGGCATTTGTGGTACTATGATGGCCACATAAAAGCGCAAGGAGTCATCGTCTCTACCTCGATCTCCATCCTCCAGCCACCACTGTCTCTCCTCCCGCTCTAAATCCTAGCCCCATGGCCTTCCTCTCCAATCTCCAACCACCCCCTCTGCCACCCCCTTCAGACCCTAGGTGCCATCGGCATAGTAGCTTGACTCATCAATCTCCACTCTCTAGCCGCACCCTCTCTCATACCTTTCTAAACCCTAGCTAGAGCCAGATCCCTTTGATTGGTCGACAGTAGGTCAGCCTAGCCATAGCCAGATCTGGTACCCCTACCTCAGCACCTATCGATGACTGTATTGGCCAGATCTAGATCCCCTACCTTGGTACCTATCATAACCAGCTAGATCTGAACCCTAGCCAGAGCTGGATCTAGTACCCCTTCGTCAATGCCGGCCCCACCAGTTTTGCGACCACGACAACAAGACCACGGTGCCGATGATGAAGCGTAGCCAGGGTACGCGGAGAAAGAGGTACCCAAATTGCTTTTATGATAGTGTGATGTATTGTAGTGGTTGAACTTGGGATATATAGATAGCTATGGGGTTACATATCTCCTATATTGAGTGTAGATGACATGTGCTTTACTGGATTAATGACTTCCATATAAGTTGTAGTTACTAGTTAGGCGCTTATTTGTAAACTCTTGCTCTATTATGTTGATATTAGGTAGAAGCTTTAGTTAATAAATACCTTTGCAATCTCAATGAACATCCACTAAATGCTTTTGAACAAGAGCGGGAGGCAGAAATCGCAAAGAATCATAGGAAGATGGAAGAACCAGGGGAGGTAGTTGACCGATCTGGTGATATAAATGAAACATATTCAGATCTACAAGATGAGCCAGTGGCCCTTGTAGTTGAGGTGCTTGTTCTATCTTGTATTGAGTTTGGGCGGGAGGGTCTAGGGGGTGCTGATAGCAATGCATTGCTTTGCTATCTAGATAGCAATGCAATTTGTACATGCTTGCTGCTTAAATTTGTTTCTTCAATTTCAGCGTCCGATTCAAAGAAGCCATAGAGGAGGCTCCACCAGTAGGACAAAAGGTAGCACTGATATCAGTCCTAGAGGAAGGCAGTCTAAGAGAGTGAAGTCAACACGACCAGGAGAGTTGACTCTTGGATCTAAGAAGAACAAGCAAAACCGTGCAAAAGTGAAGTACCACCATGCTATAGGATCTCGCTCCTATGTTGTACATCTGCAATCATTTGTAAGTGATGGTTGTGTTTTATTGTTACTCTAGCCTTTGTATAAATAGAAACTTAGGTGCACTGTTAATAGAAGCAATAGTGGCAGGAGCCAATTTGGCATCATCATTTAATTTTGAAGTTGCAATTTTGCACCAATCAATATGGAACCTATGCATTGTGCTTATGTAATCCATATCTATAACCTAATGTTTACTACTTGAATTTTGTAGCATGTAATCCATATCTTCTTGTTTTGTGTGGCCCTACACCTTATTAATTGGTACAGTTTTCTTGTTCTTGCTCTTTTAGCCGTCATGGAGCAGCTAAACGCCCATTTTTGCTACTGGTGGGGCTAAACTTCCTTGAGCGCATCCATGCTCTGCCAACATGGATCCAAGAGGTAGTGACGCAAGGCCTTCGCCACGGGGCTACATCAGTCTTGGCCATCGTCCACCTCCATTCAAATGCGGACTTGCGTGCATTGGAGCTAGGGTTCCCGCCAAAGCTATCGGTCTATGAAATCTGATTGGTTTTAAGTTTTTGAGTTTCTTTTGTCCATTTCTCTTCATTCCATTTTGTAGTGTTCGTGGGCCCCGAACAGATGGGGAGATCTGCCCACGTGAAAATTTGATTTTTGGCTAAAATTTCGCACCACGTCGAGTAGTGCCGCCAACACGCACCGAAAATTAGATGTCTCTCTTGTGCCCTCTGCATGGAAATTAGGTTTACCATGCCATCGATTTCAGACAAGGGCATTTGTGGTACTATGATGGCCACATAAAAGCGCAAGGAGTCATCGTCTCTACCTCGATCTCCATCCTCCAGCCACCACTGTCTCTCCTCCCGCTCCAAATCCTAGCCCCATGGCCTTCCTCTCCAATCTCCAACCACCCCCTCTGCCACCCCCTTCAGACCCTAGGTGCCATCAGCATAGTAGCTTGACTCATCAATCTCCACTCTCTAGCCACACCCTCTCTCATACCTTTCTAAACCCTAGCTAGAGCCAGATCCCTTTGATTGGTCGACAGTAGGTCAGCCTAGCCATAGCCAGATCTGGTACCCCTACCTCAGCACCTATCGATGACTATATTGGCCAGATCTAGATCCCCTACCTTGGTACCTATCATAACCAGCTAGATCTGAACCCTAGCCAGAGCTGGATCTAGTACCCCTTCGTCAATGCCGGCCCCACCAGTTTTGCGACCACGACAACAAGACCACGGTGCCGATGATGAAGCGTAGCCAGGGTACACGGAGAAAGAGGTACCCAAATTGCTTTTATGATAGTGTGATGTATTGTAGTGGTTGAACTTGGGATATATAGATAGCTATGGGGTTACATATCTCCTATATTGAGTGTAGATGACATGTGCTTTACTGGATTAATGACTTCCATATAAGTTGTAGTTACTAGTTAGGCGCTTATTTGTAAACTCTTGCTCTATTATGTTGATATTAGGTAGAAGCTTTAGTTAATAAATACCTTTGCAATCTCAATGAACATCCACTAAATGCTTTTGAACAAGAGCGGGAGGCAGAAATCGCAAAGAATCATAGGAAGATGGAAGAACCAGGGGAGGTAGTTGACCGATCTGGTGATATAAATGAAACATATTCAGATCTACAAGATGAGCCAGTGGCCCTTGCAGTTGAGGTGCTTGTTCTATCTTGTATTGAGTTTGGGCGAGAGGGTCTAGGGGGTGCTGATAGCAATGCATTGCTTTGCTATCTAGATAGCAATGCAATTTGTACATGCTTGCTGCTTAAATTTGTTTCTTCAATTTCAGCGTCCGATTCAAAGAAGCCATAGAGGAGGCTCCACCAGTAGGACAAAAGGTAGCACTGATATCAGTCCTAGAGGAAGGTAGTCCAAGAGAGTGAAGTCAACACGACCAGGAGAGTTGACTCTTGGATCTGAGAAGAACAAGCAAAACCGTGCAAAAGTGAAGTACCACCATGCTATAGGATCTCGCTCCTATGTTGTACATCTGCAATCATTTGTAAGTGATGGTTGTGTTTTATTGTTACTCTAGCCTTTGTATAAATAGAAACTTAGGTGCACTGTTAATAGAAGCAATAGTGGCAGGAGCCAATTTGGCATCATCATTTAATTTTGAAGTTGCAATTTTGCACCAATCAATATGGAACCTATGCATTGTGCTTATGTAATCCATATCTATAACCTAATGTTTACTACTTGAATTTTGTAGCATGTAATCCATATTAGTACCTGTGTATTGTGCAGTTGTACCTATGCATTGTGCATGTAATCCATATCAGTACCTGTGCATTGTGCATGTAATCCATAACAATATGAAACACGTGTTACTTGTTTTGAACTAATCTCTTGGGTTTTCAATTAAAGTCCACTTCCACTATCTATAACATAATGTTTACTACTTGAATTTCACAGGAAGCTATGGAAACTGTGCGAGCAGAACCTGTTGCTGATGGGCACGAACCAATGACTAGTGCTGATGCTATTCCCAAGGACCTTTGCCTCTTCTAGGTCTAGGTCCACTCCCAGGTCAGGGGCAACACCCTTTTTTTGAAGAATGCTGGTATCCTAACAAGCTCTGCCAGAACAGAGACATTGGTGGAGAGAATGCTTCAGGAACAACTTGTTGCTGAATAGGAAAGTTCCACTAACCTCATTGAATAAGTGGGTTAAGTGAAGAGGATGACAGAAAAGACTAAAATGGAGTTTGAGGAGTTCAAGATACAACAACAGGAGGAGTACAATAAGCTACATTAGGATATCATGTGCTTTAGCTCTTCTTCTGGTAACTATTGGTCATCAACTCTGTTGACTTGATGTAGTGAACATTTGTGGTTTGATGTGTGTACTTGTGTGCTGGTTTGATGTGCTAAAATTATTAGTGGGTTGCTGTTGATGTGTAAATAGTAATTTGTTGTGTTTGATTGTCATTCTAAATAATTATGTATATATTCATCGAATAATTATGTAGTCAATCTGTGCAATAGTGATGATCACATATTACTTTTATGATGAATTGATTGTTGAGCACGTGGTAGAACTTGGGCAGCCCACATGATCAAATAAAAATGCAACACGTGGACTAACTAGTGCATGACACATGAAATAGCCATGGCATAACACGTGGGCTAATAAAAATCCAACACGTGGTAGGAAGTTGTCAAACCACATGACCGAATCAAAAAACGAAACATAGATGGACGGCACCATGACACGTGGTCGAATAAGAAATGACCATGTGGACCAATAAAAATACGACACATGGTCTAATAATGAAGTGACACGTGACCCAACTGCAACACAACACATGTGCCAATAGAAAATAGACATGTGGAACAATAGGGACTCAACACATGGTCCAGTAAGAACATAAAATGTAGAAGAACCAGAGATGGCCACCTTGTGCAATAAGAAGGTGACACGTACCTGAACCATCTCCAATGCAACCGACTATAGCATGTACACATGAAAAGCATCTCTAACGGAAGCACCCGCTAGCGTGGCTATCCCTTACCACCCATGCAAAAGTAGTTCTATGATGATCTGTTTTTCGTCATAGATCTATCCAATTCTATGACAAATTTCTAGATTCATCATAGAAGTTCAAGCATGACATGACTTGTACGACAAACCATTTTTTGTCATAAATTCATCATAAAACTGAAATTATGACAAATTTGGCTCCTTCAGTGATGAAAGCTGATCGTCATAGAAGTGGATATTCCTAGTGGAGTATGTTCCCTGAGTATAAACCTCCTGGTCTGACTAACAGACATAGAGGAGGGCACACTATGAGGGCACTACATGACCACATGACACCAACTGATATAGCCAACAATGAGGAAGCTGACCTAGCTTTGCGAGAGGTAGAGGCACATTCTAGGTTTTAGGGTTTACTTGGTGCTGCACTACTAGATAGTGACAATGATGACAAGGATTATACATTGAGGGATGATACTGCGGGATCTAGTTCTAGGCCACCGACTACCAAACATGGCACAAGCACAATTTGAGCTTACACAATCCCTACAATCGGAACTAATTCATATGAGAAAGTCACAAGAAGACAGGTTTGTTGCTGTGATGAGGAAATCACAGAAGCACGATGAGGCGCTGGCTTTGTTATTTTTAGGCCAGTAGACATTTCTTGAGCAGATGAGGGAGGATAGAGCTCACAACGACTATCAGTTTGCATACATTTTCAATAAGACTGGTATGCTACTGTCTGTGCCTATGCCACCCAGTACTCAGCCTTTGTGACGTTTTTCTCGTCCTATGCTTAGCGACGATCATTCTTAGAAATCATCAGGTGAGATGTATATAGAAAGGCTGTTGCACTAGGAGACAGATATTGGCAACAAAGAAGTTTAGGAGAATAGCGAAGTAGCACATATAGAGGGGAGTCTAGTTCTGATGGTGGAGCCCAATATGACTGCTGTTGCGAATAAAGAAGTTGACCCGAATACTGAAGTACCATATACACAGGGGAGTCATGCACCGGCGATGAAGCCCAATACATCTGAAGTTGAGAGCAAACAAGTTTAGGTGAATAGTGAAGTACCACATATAGAGGTGAGTGATGATCTGGCGATGATGCCCAATACAATTGTTGTTGAACCAAATGGTGAATAGGTGAGTGAAGTTGGCAAGGTTTGCCAGTTTAAAGATTCTAATTTTTCTGATTGACTTTTTGTTTTATTATATTCTTAGTTTTTGTGATGGACTATGTAAATTGTATGTGAGTTTGTAAATTTGTTTCCAATTTTGAGACGTGTTGTTCTGAGATTGTCAGTTGTAGTATAAGCACTTTGTTTGTAATGAATTTTAATAAGATTTGCATCCATTCCTAAACAATATCTGTAATGAATCTAATTAAAGATTTGCTAGCTCGTTGGTATGATTCGAATGTGCAGACTATTTGTGAACTTTTATTCATATTAGGCCCTGTTCGTTGTGCTAAAATTTGGCTTAAGCTGATGCTTATGCTGATTTGTTGTGAGAGAAAATACTGTTCATTCACTGAAAAGTACTGTTGAAGTAGTTTGACATGACCCATCAGTGATTATTTTATTCATATTTATCACTGTTCCACAGATCTAGATCCCAAGGTGATTCTTGAGGAGACGTGTGTCCTGGTGCGAGAAGGGGAAAAGCCCCAATCTCAATTCGACCGCATTGCTTCAAGCATTTACAGGCCATCATTTCACCTAGTGTTGGGAACTGTCGCTACACAACTCTCACTGATGTAACACATGAGGTGTTTGGCTTCCACATTTGCACTGGCATTTCATAAACATGAGCATCATTCATCCATTCATGAGCTTGGATTGTTGAAACATGGCTTTGAAACAAAAGTAACATCTCACTTGTTCTTCCTTGTTTCAACACATGTGATGCTTGATTTTTGTGTGATCAATGTGTGGTATGGCTAATTATCCTCTTAAACAACTTAGTTACACTTAGAATGTCATTAGGAACAATGTTCATGTTGACCATATTGCCTAATTATGTTTCCAAGTAATAGTTTGACTTGTGTTGACCCCTAGAGCTCTTTTGTTTGACTATTTAAAAAGTATAGCTTAGAGTGTTTGCATGTCTGAGCAACCTAAAGAAAAGTTGTAGGAAATTTTATAAGGAACAAAAGTTATTTTATGACCATCTCATGAAAATGTGCAGAACATGCTAAAAAATGGCCCACAAGTCAGTTTTGAGGTCTATTTGGAGACTCAGAAATTTTGTAAGTCAAAAACCAAATTTCAGTTTCATTGGCTCGACATTGGAGATGATTTTACTCCTTAACCAGTGAGAATTAGGCCATGATCCTTTAATATAAATTGTAGCTGGTATGTAGGTGTACAACTTTGGTTTAGATTGTTTTTGCTAATGATCAATGGATTAGGAGTTTTATCATCATCAACTTGTGCTGTCAGGCCCTGATGTCTTAACTAAATCGAAGCTACAGTACCTACCCGGTTTCAGAGTTTCAGTGCCGTGTGGAGGCCACTCGTCGCCGATGTCCTACCTAGCCAGGTCATGTCAGGCTATCGCGTGCCATCATAGCCCCCAAGGTCCGCCCGTGTTTCCCCAGTGTTCCATTTCCATTTCCTGCTCCTCCCTTCGCGTTCGCAGCAGCCGCAGTAGACCA
The DNA here is from genome assembly GCF_019320115.1 of Miscanthus floridulus. Classification (NCBI taxonomy): domain Eukaryota; kingdom Viridiplantae; phylum Streptophyta; class Magnoliopsida; order Poales; family Poaceae; genus Miscanthus; species Miscanthus floridulus. The sequence continues at coordinate 60,353,073 of NC_089597.1, read as the reverse complement.
CCACCGTCGCCATTGGCTCCGTCGAGCTCGCGTGAGCTCGCTGCTACACCACAGCCAATGCCATTCTAACCACAACTCTGCTAGCACCTCATGGACCTCGGCAACATTCTTGCTAAGCCAGCTAAGCCTTAGGTGAGCCGCATTGCCGACTCTGCCCCGGTGAAAGCTCACCGGAGCACCGCCGCTCTCACGGTCCACCATGGCTAGCACAGCACGGCACCTCTCCTCCTTCCCTAGCTCTTGTCTCGTATTCCACATCACGTGTAGATGCTCCAGTGATGACGCTACTGATAATGCTGATTCAGCTGAGCCGAAACACGGCCGAGCACCACCGCGCCATGGTTGCTGCCGGTGAGCTCACGCGGCCACGCTCCACCATTTCACCACAGCCAGTAGTAGTAGCGTAGGAAGGTCCGCCATGGTCCTAGGAAGCTGATGCGCTTCTTGTCCAGGCATCTAGCGCTGGGGTTCGTCGGAGCACCGCCGTGCGCCATGGCCGACGCAACTAGAGGCCGGTAGAGTTTAGATTTAGGAGGTCAATCGATGCGGGTGGTCGAGGCGGACATGGTGGTACCCTCCTCGTCGCCGGAGAAGCCGCCGTCGGCGAGCTAGCGCTGATCCCGCGCCGTGCTCTGTTTTTGTTTCGCTAACAAGCGGGCCCCGGTTGTCAGTGACTTAGAGTTAGAAAGATAGTTCAAATATTTCAGATTTGAATGTTGTTTTGTAAAATTTATATCTCCAGTTTTGTAGATGCAAATTGGGTGGTTCCAATTTTGTTAGGATCTTGGTGAAGTGTAGTATTTAGAAAAAATATTAGCACTTGTAGTAGAGTTTCTGGAAGAATTAAATTGAAACTTGAAATGTGTTTTTAAATGGATGCAAACTTGTTTAATTCATATCTAGAGTTCCTGTGCTCCAAAAATTATGAAATTTGGATTGTGAGCTCTCCTTGATGAGTTGAAGCTCTGGTAAAAATTTTAGAGTCAGTGAATGAATAGTTTTTGAGTTATATATTTTCCTTTTATCATTAGATGATCCTTGTGTGAATTTTAATAATTAATCTATCAATCCAATGACTATAAAATTTATTGGAGGTTGTCCTAGTACCTTAAGGATGCTAAAAAAATATAAAATCTATTGCTTGACACTTTTCACTAGGGTTTCCTATTTATGTTATTTTTAGCCTTTATGCCTTGTCATTTTTGTGTAGGATGTAATACTTGTTCAAATGATGTGAAATTTTTACATTAGCCTACTTGGAGCATGTAGTACCTACTGTAATTTGTGTAGATTAAATGGTGTAGTTTTTATATATGTTTATTATTCCTCTTAAATAATTAGATAAATTAAGAAAGACATTAAAAGAAATGAATTGGTGGTGAACACTTTACTTTCTGGTGTTATTTTGATATGTGTGATGAGTTAGTAAAGTTGGTTTTGTCCATTTATATGTTTGCAACATAAGTTAATAATTATTTTCTTGCATTATGTCTTTCTGGATAGTTATGGGAACTTTGCAAATTTCACCATGATAATTTAGTTTTCTGGGAAAGTGGTGAATACAAAAGTTGTAGATAACTTATGTATCTAGCTCCTGTTAAAATATGGTGGCATTTGGCCTAGTAGTTTAGAAGTTACAGTTGTTCAAAGTTGAATCACAGTTTTGCTTGCTCTCTATCTTGTTTAGACCTGATTATGTGTTTATGTAAATTCGACCTGGTAAAGGTTGGAATTTTGCCTTGAGGTCTGAAAATGAATTGTAGGCAATTTCATAAGCTTTCCAAATTGTCTTCTTTCCTGCCATTTCGATTTGTAGACCTCCAGTTATGATCAGTTTACTATACCACTATATAGTCCCTGTATTGCTGAAATACGAATGTTTGTGTGTATGCTTTGTTGCAATGTTCTTGTTGATTGTTTAGGTGCTAGCCTAACTTAAGAACATGCATAGGTGCAGCTGCTAGGTCCTTAACTGAAGATGAGCAATTGTACATTAGGTTGTATAAATTTGGTAAGTTAAAGTGATTTGAATAGAGCTTAAGTTAGAATATGCGGACTGCAGTAAGCATGTGCATTCCCCGAGCATCCCTAACTTCGTTCATGTGCATCCATGATATTTATCTTACACATACATGCAATAGGTGTGCCGGAGGGAGTGATGCTTCTGGAGTTCGAGGGAGCGAGCTAGGAGGAGGAGCCCGAGGTTCATGCAACCAATGAAGCAGCCGCCGAGGAGGAGTTGCCCGAGTGCCCTGACCACCGCCCATCCTCTTTCCTGAAAGGCAAGCCCTGGAGCATTCTAAGTCTCCCATGTTTTTACAAATATATTGAGTATCTTTTATTGTTGATGATGCATTAAGTTTAGGAATTGGTTGGAACCAATTGTTGCATTATATATCTATCCTTATCCAGATATCGCACTTGAATCCTATTTAAGTTCAGGAACAGGTTAAATGCTTAGCCATGCTTAGTGCGGTAGAAGTCAGGTGATTTTCTGTCACCTACGAGCTTTAGGATGAGGTGGGTCACGGTTGGCTATATTTGCTATCGTGAAAAGAACCGTGTTAATAATGAATTAAGACCGGGCGGAGTCTTGTGTAGGTTTGGACATAGTGACTCCGTCTGTGTCATTTAAGGACTGATATGCTATACGTCCTCATGTCATGTTGAACGCAGCTTAACACTTAGCTGGCCGGATAAGTCGTTCTGACCATGAAGCCCAGTAGCTCGATTTAGGCCAGGAGCACGATCAGTTGGTCGCAATCTGGATGGCAGTAAGGATGTGCGGAGAACCATTGGCGTAAGCCCAAGGGCAGGTTAAGTCACCGAGCACTCATGGCAGAGTGGTTCTCTGGTTTTGCGGCACTGATCGTACCTGCGACTCCTGAATTGTACCAAAGGTGACTTGTTTGCGACCCTGATTGGGGAAGCAGGGTTTGTGTTAGGAATACCCCTCTAGCTGGATAGGAATCGATTCAAATTGCCGTCTCTCCTGGATAGTGAGAACTTGACTGGGTAGCAGCAACATAGATTCACTTAATTTAACGATATTGTTAAATGGAGAATGATGATCATGTTGCCACATTTATACCTGCTATGGTTAATAATGTTTGCATCTTAATCAAGTGATTGCTTAGTACAGGTGCTAATATAGATGACAGGTTAATGGATAAAAGTCACTGCTAGCTCAGGTTAAGAGTTGATCATTATTACTTATGCTTTTCCGCAAAAAGAAAGTGTTAGCCAGATCCACTAAATTAAGCTATGCATGATCCTTGGTGTCAATTATTTTTGGATTCCGACGGGTAAGTCTAGTTGAGTACATTCTCGTACTCAGGGTTTATTCACTCTTGTTGCAGATGACCTTCTTTATCACGGCTTCTGTAAGTACTGTCTCCACCCGGTGGGTGATGAAGACTAGATCACGGGTATGATCTCTATTTATCTTATCCGAATGCTTTTGTGGGATGTGATCGGCAAGCTAGTACTTGTATTTGAACTCGGGCATGTGAGTTAAACTATTTGCTTTTGCTATTTTATAAGACTTGGTTTGTAATAACTATGACTCTGATGTGTTGTAATCTATCTATGAACTATTTGTGAAATGTTGTAACGTGTGATGTGTTCTGTTGAATTACTGTGATCTTGGTTGTATGCAAGTTGGATTGAAATCCTTCGTGGTTTCAGTTGACTACCGGGTTTATATGGGCTCAAGTGCGAGAATTTGATCGTTTCGATGATCATTTTTGTACTTGTGCTCTTATAAATTGGTCGGTTCTATGACAGCTGGTATCAGATCTAGATTCAACACTAAACATGTCATATGGGTATTTAAAAACAAAAGCTTTTGTTGTGAAAACAGTTTTCCAACTTATAGTTATATATAAGAGTTTCAAAATCTGAAATTTTATAGTGTGCTGGTGATCACATCCCTTGTAGCCCACATAAGGACTTTTAGGTGGCTTATATAATTACTAACTTGGCGGCAAGTGATTGTTTCTATTTCATCGTCTATGTGGCGTGCTATTGCATGGGTGCCATTCGCTTGAATGGTAATGTATGGATCAATTGCCTCTACACTAAGGTAAGTGTGAGTTGTGAGAGCATGACTGTCCAACTGTCGGTCTAGGGGAGAGTTAGTTGTAGTTACTGGAATATTTACATGTTGCATACATGTACATATGAAGGTACTTAATTGTGGGTATATCTGTCGGTTAGTTTGGATACCAAAGTATATATATCTAGGGATGTATATATCGAGAGTATCTTAGTTTACTACTTTCATTGTTAGCATTATATCTTGTTGGGTTGGGCTGCAATGAAATTTTTTGCAGGTACGCTAACAACGCACCATGTAGATCGACTAGTTACCGCTATTCGAGAGAACGTGTGTATGCCACCGTATATTCCGCTAGAACTTAACTTTTCTTAGGTTTGTGAGGACCTACGGAACGTGCATGCATCATGTTCACTCATGTCATTCATATTGCATTAATCCCTCCCTTATAATTGCTTATCCCAAATGTTAAGTTTCATCTCTCAAAAAAATAATCCTCTCACAAGAGTTGCATCCCTTTTGATACAGATGGCCGTGCCCGTGTTTCCTCCTTGTAGCAGCACCTTTTTGGATCAGTTTGGTATGCCTACCTTGCTCTGGAGGGTGCTAAGCTCAGTTGGGTACCCAGAGGTGCCCCGTTACATATGGGTGTAGACAGTGCCATTTGGAGCTGTGCCATGGTACAATGTGACCTTGGTGGTGCCGCCGAACCCCACGAGACCGCTATGGCATGGGTGGAGCACCGAGTCTGATGGGCAAAGCCCATGGGAAGCCACACAAGTTGCTGCTCTTGATGTGCTTATGGACATAGCATAGAGTTTCGGAGAGGAATTGGTGGATGGACCAGCCTCATCCATTCCCTAAGTGGCTCCTACAGATGCTGAGTGGACTCAAGAAGCTGGCTAGGACTTGGTTCGAGGCCGTGGTGAACGTGTTCAGAGCGACAATATGGAAATGAGTGCTATGATGGTCGTCTTGAAGCTTTGTCGAGTCAGGTAGGACACACTCTCTAGAGTATTAGAAGAAGTTGGCAAGGCAATGGTAGCGTAGTGCAAGTTCAGGTTGCATGCCCACAAGTATCGCTATAGGGCAGAGGCATGTGGGCAAGCTCAGCTAGAGGTGGATGAGATTCAGGGCATTGCAAATTATTGCCTACAGCAGTGGGGGCAAGCAACACGTGAGAGAGATGAGCTTCATAACCAGCTTATGAACTTCACCATAGAGAGAGAGGAGGTAGTACAGGAGTTTGACCATGTGACCCGTCATAAAGATACAGCTCTAGAGTTAGCTGAAGAAGGGCATTAGGGATGGATCATGGCTAACCACAATGCTTTTCAAAGGGAGAATGCGCTCCAAGAGCAGCTACAGGAGCTTCAGGTTGAATACCATCACCTAAACAACCACCTGTTTCCTATTCCTCACCCTCCACCAGTTTACCCAAATCTTGGACCTCAAGTGATTGAGGCCGATGAAGAAGACGAGGACATGTAGATAGATGTCAATGCAGCTAAACCTGCAAATGAAGAGGAAGAGGAAGAGAATGACCCTGAAGAAGTCTAGGGCATCTCCGATGTGGACAGTGACCACTACGACTAGTAGTTAGCTAGCAAGTCTTGCTAGTTTAAGCTTTTGCAGCCATTTGTGTGATGGACCAAGTACTGTGGTGGATGTTGGATGTACCTTTAATTTGAACTTGGCATGTAATGTACCTTAATCTACTCCCTTCAGGATGTTTATCTTAGTTGGTGGATTTTAAAACTTGTCATGTTGGAATGCAATGTGAATGGCGCTAGTAATCTATTGATGATGTGGTGATTGGAGAATGAATTATTGTCTCTGTTTTATTGCATGAATTTTTCATTCTTTCCAGTAAATTCAGTTTGGCATAATTACATTGGTCCTCTCCAATGTGCTGACATCACCAATAATTGCTGGTTGCGCATTGTTGCAGATGCCACGTACTCGTGCCACTGGTGTGGCTGGTGATGATGATGATCTCCCACCGCCACCAACACCCACACCAGCGGAATTGATGGCAATACTAGTTGAAGGACAGCGTACTATGGCAAATGCTCTCCGCACGATTGCAAATCGTGATGGCCGTGGTGCATGCCAAGGACCTAAACCAAATCAGTATAGCGACTTCAAAGATTTCCTTGACACTAAACCACCGATCTTCAAGGAGGCTGAAGAGCCCCTCCAAGCTGATGAGTGGTTGAACACTCTCGAGTAGAAATTCTGTCTGCTTCGCTTGACTGAGGTGCTGAAGATTGAGTATGTGCATCTCACCAACTACATGGGGCAGCTGGTATTTGGTGGAGTCATTATCGATCCACTATGCCCGCTGATGCCCAAATCACTTGGGATCAGTTCAAGTCTGCTTTCAGGGGAAATTATATTCCTCCTAGTCTCATGGTAATCAAGCACACTGAATTTATGAAGCTAACATAGGGGAACAAGAGCTTGAATGAATACCTATAGGCTTTCAATAACATTGCAAGGTATGCTACTGAGTTTGTTGACACTGATGCCAAGAAGATCGCTAGTTTTAAGCAGGGACTTAGCCCCAAATTGATGAAGACTATGGGAAATTGTAAGTGTGCTACCTTTAATGAGTTTGTTAGTGATGCTTTATCTCAAGAAAACAACAATGCTATTTATGCCGCTTCAAAGAATCGCAAGAGAGCCTATGAGGTAGGTGCCTCACAGTCCAAAGCTCTAGTCACATCTAAGGCTCCATTCCATCCTCCGACATCAGCTATTAAGTTCCGCCACTGCTGAAGAAGAATCTAGGCAAGATTGGATTTCGCAAGGCTTTTACAGTTGCTCTTCCCAAGGGCACTACTAGTCAAGGCAGCTCCAATGTTCCTCCAAGCAACATGCCATGCTGGAACTACAACAAGCTAGGTCACTGGGCAAGGAAGTGTCCTTATCCTAGGAATAATAACAACCAAGGTGGCCGCCAGGGGCAGGTGAACTACACTAATATTGCTGATATTCCTTTAGGAGAGGTAGTCACTGTTAGTAAGTTTCTGGTTGATCAACTCCCTGCAGTTGTACTATTTGATTCGGGTGCTTCACATTCTTTTATGAGCCCCGCATTTGCATCCAAGTCTAAATAGAAAACATACACTGTAGAAGGTGAGGGTTATTGTATTAGGGCTACCAGTGGTACTAACCCCACAAAGCTAGTTGTTGGGGGTGTGCAACTTGAGGTAGAGGGACAAAGTTATCAGGTGGATCTAGTAGTTTTACCGAGGTTGGGTATTGATGTGATATTGGGAATGAATTGGATGAGCAGCCATGGGGTGCTTATTGATACATCGACTAGAGTAGTCATGCTCAGAGATCCTAGTAATCAGGAAGGTTTTCTAGTGCAACTACCTAGGGACATCAATCTCTCTTGTGCGGCAAATGCGGTGCAAGCAAAGGCTATTGCAGATATCCTAGTAGTGTGTGATTTTCTAGATGTTTTTCCTGATGATTTGCCTAGCTTGCCTCTAGATCGGGATGTGGAGTTCAAGATAGAGTTGCTACCTGGTACAACGCCCATATCTAGAAGACCTTATAGAATGCCTCCCAACGAACTAGCTGAACTTAAGACCCAGTTGAATGAACTTCTAAAGAAAGGCCTTATCTGTCCTAGTTCGTCTCTGTGGGGGTGTCTGGCTATTTTTGTGAAGAAGAAGGATCAATCACTATGCATGTGTGTAGATTATAGGCCTTGAATGCAGTCACAATCAAGAATAAGTATCCTCTGCCACGCATAGATATCTTATTTGATCAGTTGTCTAAAGGAAAAGTCTTTTCCAAGATTGATTTGAGATCTGGTTATCATCAAATAAAAATCTGACCTGAGGATATTGCAAAAATTGCCTTCTCTACAAGATATGGTCTTTATGAGTATCTTGTTATGTCTTTTGGATTGACCAATGCCCCCGCACACTTCATGTATTTGATGAATTCGGTGTTTATGACCGAGTTGGACAAATTTGTGGTGGTATTTATAGATGATATCTTGGTCTATTCTGAGAATGAAGAAGATCACGTTGAACATTTGCGAGTGGTTCTCACTAGATTGCGTGAACACAAGCTTTATGCAAAGTTCAGCAAGTGTGAATTCTAGCTTCGTGAGTTACCTTTTCTCGGACACGTGTTGTCTGATGGTGGAATTATGGTGGATCCCACCAAGGTGCAAGAAGTGTTGGACTAGAAGGCTCCAATCTCTGTGCACGAGGTTCGGAGTTTTCTAGGGTTGGCTGGTTATTATCGTCTCTTCATCCCGGATTTCTCTAAAATAGCCAAGCCTATGACTCGGTTGCTACAAAAAGACACAAGGTTTGTCTAGACTCCCGAGTGTGATGCGGCTTTTCACACCCTACGAACCCTTCTAACTTCGGCTCTAGTTTTGGCGCAATTGGACATCAAGAAACCTTTTGATGTGTTTTGTGATGCATCCGACACAGGTTTAGGAGGTGTTCTTATGCAGGAAGGATGAGTCATTGCTTATACCTCTCGCCAACTTTAGAAGCATGAGGTGAATTATCCTACACATGACTCAGAACTCACTACAGTTGTTTATGCTTTGAAGGTCTAGAGACATTACTTGCTTGGCAATGTGTGCCACATCTACACTAATCATAAAAGTCTTAAGTACATCTTCACTCAACCTGAGTTGAATATGCGTCAGAGAAGATGGCTCGAGTTGATCAAGGATTATGACCTCCAAGTGCACTATCATCCTGGCAAGGCAACCGTCATTGCGGATGCCTTAAGCAGGAAATCTCATTGCCACTCTTTGACTGAAAGTGACCTCCATCTGTCAAGACTCCTACATCCTGTAGTCCTTCACAACATCACTATCAGTTGTACTCTATAGAGTCGAATTATTGAGCTACAGAAGATAGATCTAGGTGTGTTCCACATCAAGCGCAAGATGAAAGAGCAAGAAACCAAGCATTTTTGTGGTTTATTCCCTCTTGTTGTAGATGACCTTCTTTATCAGGGCTGCTGTAAGTACTGTCTCCACCCGACGGGTGACGAAGACTAGATCACGGGCATGATCTCTATTTATCTTATCCGAATGCTTTTGTGGGATGTGATCGGCAAGCTAGTACTTGTATTTGAACTCGGGCGTGTGAGTTAAACTATTTGCTTCCGCTATTTTACAAGACTTGGTTTGTAATAACTATGACTCTAATGTGTTGTAATCTATCTATGAACTGTTTGTGAAATGTTGTAATGTGTGATGTGTTATGTTGAATTACTATGATCTTGGTTGTATGCAAGTTGGTTTGAAATCCTTCGTGGTTTCAGTTGACTACAGGGTTTATATGGGCTCAAGTGCGAGAATTTAATCGTTTTGATGATCGTTTTTGTACTTGTGCTCTTATAAATTGGACGGTTCTGCAATAGCTGAGCACTCGCATCCCACTCAGTCCTCAGTCGACTCTTCCCATGGACTTCAATGAGCTCATTGGTGACAACTTCTAGCATATGTCGGCACCAGAGTACAACTACAGTGATGCCAATGGCAACAGTGACTATGCGGCGCCGACACTGTTGGAACTAGAGGCTATCTCTGGCGCCATGCTAGCTACAGGTATGGATTACAATCAACCCATCAAATTTTTTTGGGGGGCATTATGGATCTGTAGTCCTGCTTGGAGTCATCTTCTGGCCATTGGAGAACACTTACCTCGGCGGTAGGCACTTTTACGTCGACTCTTTTCAAGAACATAGAGATGTAGTAAATGATGAAATGCTGGGGATAGAAGGGTGGCCATGGCCTGGGTAGGCACCATCAAGGGGATGTCAACTGTAGGGATGACTGCACCATTGGTGCATGGGTTTGGGCACCGACCGCACCGATAGATCCGTCGGTACATCGCGTTGCTAGCAGAGTTGGTGGTTGGCCCCAATCTAGCGGAGTTAAGGAGGTCATGGACAATCAACTACCCACGGAAAAATGAACTGGTACTATTCTTGCTAAGGCTACCACCGTAGCTCCCGCCCTTGTAGTCATTCCTATAGGATGTGGTGAAGCCAGAGCTATCCAAGTCCACTGAGAGGTTCAATGCGGCGTGGGAAGCAGAACCAAGATGGGTACGGTTGTGTCCATAGATGTCCATCATCAGGCGGCAGTTCCTCGAGCCACTGGTACACATGGTGCTCAAATCCCTCAAGAACCTCCTGACCAAGTCTACCGGCGAAGGCGCCTACAAAAATTACAACATGGTGGTTCCATGGAAGAACGCTGCTTGGGATGACGTTTGGAGCGAGTTGGCCAACGGGTTATCGTGACATACGTGATGCGCGAACTAGGAGGGGTCCGTGACAAGCTGATGTCAAGAATGGCACATGCGGTAGCATGTCTTGATGATCTAATGAGATGGGGCACTGAGCTATCACCAGATACCATGGTTCACCTTCTTTAGGAGTCCTACATAAACAATTAGCAAGGTGCTCTGTGCAGGTGGCTCTTCTTGGATGACTGCGACAACAATATGGTCTTAAGCTATGAGCACACGTTCAGTCCATTGGATTGGTGGAAGGAGTTCATTAACAAGCTCATTGTACCGTACTTGGCATCCTGGTTCTAGAGCGTGGTCATCATCCCGCCACATTCGGAATACGTCCACAAATTGATCACCAAGTGGACGTCGGTTTTGTCCCTATAGTCATTGAACTAGGCCCTGAGCGACTTCATGAAGAATTGTGTTGATAGGATATACCACTGGTTGATGCATGATAGGTCAACGAAAAAGGAGGCCATCGCCTAGCGTAGGTAATGGATGTAGCTCCTACCATGGGATGTGGTTGGCATCGACACTACTGCCATGGACTCGATCATTCAAGTGATCCAAGAAATGTACCAGTGACCACACTTCAATCATCGCTATTAAGTTATGTTGTAAATGTACATGTTAATGTAGGCATTATGTTGTTTTACTGTGTACGCCAGATCGGACAAATGCGCAACCTATTAAGCGGCCGCACCTCCCGACTTCATCCGCTTAATGATGAGTATGTTCTAGTGCATCACTGTTGCTTCTCTCTGTGATACGTTGTGCCATAGTTATCGAACTGTGTAATTAATGCGTAGTTTATAATGGCAAACGATGTCGCAAAAGTCAACATGCGAACAGTGTTGTGGATTGCGTGAAAGCTCCGACAGTCATTGAATCCCTTTTCTAGGGTTGACCCCTACGTTATCACCACATGACCCATTCTTATCCTCTTCCACACTCCATCCTCCCATGGTGGTGGCACCTAGCCAAAACACGGTTTCCCTCCCCTTTCCCTTACCACTGTAAGTAGTCGGCGATGGCCACTCACAGTTGGAGTGTTGGCATCGCCATCGAGGACCACAAATGGTTTCACACCTCCATGGCCCGCTGCATCTGTCACCCATGCAACCACAGTAGCACTGTCGAAATGGACACAAACATGTCATCGACCCACCCTAGCAAGCAAGGTGCACATGCTTTCGTATTTCAATTCTATGCATCTAATTTGATATTTAAGAATGCAGATTATTTGAGTTGGAAATGAGATTCAATAGTTTCTAGTCCTTTGTTCTTACTTCGGATTAGGTTTTTTTTTATTTTTTTGTTTTGTTTTTTTAGCTACCAAGTGGTTCAGATTAGTTGATACATTGTTACAGCTTTTTTGCTTTAGTCATTGTCTTTGTGATGGATGGTTAGATGCATTTTCTAGTCTCAATTGAAAGCTGGTAACCCCACCACTAGATCTTAGCCTTCGTTAAGCTTTCAATAAATCTAGGTGGGTGCCTTTGATCCAAAATGAACCAAAACAATAGTTTTTTGGGATTCTATTTAACGCATGTTACTAACCTGCACTAACAATGTATGTCTATGAATTGGTATCTACAGCACCAATGGTATTGACGTTGTACCAAACATCATTACTGTAGGCTCCAGAGCATAATTTGCAGATTGAAGTTGAAGGTGGAGTGTGGCAGAACCTCCTAAGGAATCAGGCCCACGTGCACCTATCGTTGTCTTAACAGACCTCGGATAGCGTTCATGAGTTCCCAACAACTCAACAGGTCTGTCGGTTGTCCTCGGGAAACTCGAATCATCCACGATTCTCTTTTCAAACAGGATCCCAATCATAGACGTTGCAGATTATAACAGTTTATTCAAATATATCCATTAGAGTAAAAGATAGTGGAAGTCTTAAGGTAACATAGGTTACAAACCAGTTGTTTTCAAACTTACAATACCATAAGTGTTATACAACCATAGTAGCAGGATAATATTACATTAACTTTATTTATCATACAAACTAGTGCCTTGTCCAAAGGCCATTCATCACTCCTCATCATCATTGACTTCAAACACAGACATGCAGCAGGGACCAAAACAAGCCTGCGCATGCGACTCACCTGCAACAAGGGTTAACAAACCCTGAGTACAAAGGTACTCAACAAGACTAACCCGACATAAAGGGGTGTAAGACTTTTAAAGATGCAGGGGTTGGGACAAGGTAAGGATGTAGCAAGATTCAAAAGTTCTTTGCCAAAAGCTTACTATTCTTCATCCTATTTGCAAGTTTTACCCCTAAGTCCCTTTTGTTCATTATCTCAACTAAATATATATTTCCCATATTCCAATCCTTCTCATTCCATTCTTTTCTCATATTTTAGTAATTCACCAGTCCTGCATTGCTTCTGTAATGAATCGAGTCTCCATATCCGTGGAGCACCGGCAATTCAAATTGATTCATGTCCCAGCTGGGGATTCCTTATCACATGACATATGTAGAACTTAATCTTGCATATATCAACCTTACTACCGGATCCTCCTATACTAAGCTGCCTCCACGCCACCTGAGAGCACTGCACACCTCAAATCCGGCCACATTCTAGCCATGAGGGTACACGCTACTCCTGCCATCTCTCCACTCCCAGTGCGTGGGCATTCGTCTTAGTATCAGATTAGCCGAAGTAGGCTTACCAGAGTATGTGACCAGTACTACAATGTGTCTTGTTCAGAAGATCCACAATGAGTGGCCTTTAAGCGACATAGCCGGCAACATTACCCAACATTCAAGATAAGTCACCCGACTAGTCTCTAGTTCATTCTACCTTCTTTCTTTCTTTGGCTAGTATGCCATCTTTGATTGTATCGAAACTTTTACTTTGAAAGCCTATCATAAAGCATACTAAGCATTCTACGCCTTTGTAAATGAAAACATCTTCAAGGATGGTAAACAATTATCAAGGTAGGCAATGCATCAAATAGGTAACATTTGAATTAATCAACTTAATGCAATAAGTAACATAGGTGATAAACTTTTCAAAGTAACAAGGTAATGGTTTAATGCATAAACTGGAGCTTGCCTTCGTTGATGATCTCAGGTTTCGGATCAGTATCACGATTATCGAATCCCGTGACAACCGGGGATTCTTCCAGAACTTGTTCAACTAGAATCGTTTCACTCTCGGATTCTACATGAAATGATAACATATGCTTTAACATGATGATAACGTAAACATGATGCTTTCACGGTACATGAAATGTAAAAACACCCCGAATACGATTTTCCTTCACGGTACAGTTGCAAGCCAACAAAACTAACTTGTTATCCTACCATCAAGAACCACACATGTGACTTGACCAAATGAATCTTGAAACCCTACTAGTCACAAAACATGACCAAAACAAGATTCAACACTAATCAAGCACTTAGGGTTTGCTTTTATTTATTTTTGAATTAATTTGGAAATAAGCCCAAAAATGAACTTGTTCCAAATGATCTCAAAATTTTATGTAAGCTTCCTCATGACAAATTAGTGTACCAAAACAAATTTCATAATTTTTGGAGTTATGCAGTGGCCTACAAAAATCATGGAAATTGCATTTATTAATTAATGGACTGAATATTTGAACATTAAAAATATATTCAAATTTCAAGTTTCAAATTTTTGAACCATACTAGAGCATGTACAGAGGCTACACACAAAATTTGAGAATTTTTGGAGCTATGATTATTTTTCTACAAATTTCTAAAGATTCAACACTATTCAAAATCAGAAAATAACAAAACATCACTATTCTTCTCCTTCCTTCTCACTAACAGCCTGACCCCACTCGTCAGTGACTCATACAGGTCACGGCGGCGCTGCCATCACTGGCCGGCCCAAAATGCGCTGATGGTGATGCTCCGGCGAGGTAGACCGCACCCAAATGATCTACACACTCCTACGAACCCATCCCAGCCCTCAGATTGGCAGAAGGCGCACCGGAGAAGACTCCATGCTGGCCATGGCGGCTCGAGCACAATGGCTCACGGCGTAATCCCAGCAATGGCGCAGTAGAGTCTAAAACAAAGTGAGTATCGCGTTCAGTATCTCACCACGATCACGCCGGTGCGGTTGGTGAAGACGGAGATGGTCTAGAATAGCCTGGCCACGTCGAGGCGATGGTGGCGGAGCTCCGGCCGGTCTCGGGGAAGAAGACGTTGCGCCGGGCGATTCCGGCCAACCCAAGCGACGTGAGCAAGCCATAGAGAAGCGCAAGACTAAGGCGATCGCGTTGGCATAGCTAGGCATGACAGAGGCTGCTCAACGGTGGCTACGACGAGTGGCGGAGCTAGCTGGTGGCGGAGTAGAGCAGAAGGGGAAAACGGGGACGACGGCGGCGGCTGCTGCTATTTATAGCCGGGAAGGGCTTGTCCGGCGTTGACAGCGCACGCACGGACCCGCCACGGCACCAGCTGCGTGTCAAAGCACGAGGAAGCGGCGCAATCTGATCGGCGGCGACAATCGCGTGGCACCAGCGGCAAGCAGAGAGGTGGCGTCGGCTGCTTTTCAAATTTTGAAGTATTTACAGAATTGCCACTGCATTAATTTTGCAAATTACTCCCAATTTTTCTAAAGAAGTTGAAAATCTCCAAAAATGAAAGTTGCTCAATTTTTCAAACTCTACAACTTTGCTTCTAGGAACATTTTCAAATTCTACCTCCATTTTGAAATTTGAATTTGGGGTGCATTTGAGTATTTGAATCATTTCAAAATTACTCTAAATTTTATATGTAAACTTGAAAAACTTTGAATACCAAAGTTGATCCTTATAAAATAATCTTCAACTTTGCTTTTTGCCTCAACCCCAAATTCCTCATGGATTTTGAATTAGACAAAAGGGGCAAAAAGGACTTTTATGATTTGAATTTGAATTTAAATTTGATTTGTTTACCTTTTGCTTTAACTTTGATTTTTGACCAGTAACATGGCCCATTAGGGTTATTTGAGTCAAATGACACATGGTCTCACATGATCACATGAAATTTGACCCTTGTGGTCATGATCTTTATTTAGGGTTTTGAATCACATCACATGAAATAACAACATTATGAAATAAACCTTATTTAGTGAATGCATTCAAAATTTTCTTCTTTATGAATGTTTTGCAATGCACATGACGACATGTCAAATTTTAGTGTTAGGTCAAAACACCAGAGGTGTTACATGGAGATGGTGGCATTTGCCCAGTTTCACCATCAACATATCTAAACCTCGAAGGAAATGGGGAGGTAATTACTCAATACTCATGACTCATTACATTGTCAATATACATAACGGCTACCGCCAATAATTGCAACGTTGCGGTCAATGTGTAGGATACTGGCGCACAGGATCCAACAAACATAGCAGTTCAACATAGGACCAAGCGACATCGCAACAAGCTGCGCACTTTCTGACTTGTCATCAACCACTTCGATTATATTAGAGAACCCAAGGAACCAGACACGGTGATAGCACCATACCACAACACCCAGGGTGCGATTGTGAGAAAACTTGTCCTAATCAAATTTAGGTACTGGAAGAAGAGGAAAGGTCAAGAGGATTGGTGTGTTACTGAGGAAATCAAGAAGAAATGTTGGGATCAGATGGTGAATTTGTTTGAATTCAACTTGCACACCACTGATGCAGAAATTATGAAGAAACAGGCATTGCACTACATGCGAAAAATGGATGTATTTCAAGTATGAGTTGTACAAAGAACATGTGTTAAAGGGAACAGAGCCAAATTGGCAAAAAGGTGAGCACCCTACTTAGCAACCATATTGGGAAGCTTTTGTCAGTTGGAAGAACTTAGAGGAAGCTCATAAAATTAGCAAAGTAAATACCCTATACTCCCGTAGAAATGATAAACCCCACCGCACTGGCTCTCGGGGGTACATGAAGAAAGTACTTGAGTGGGAGTTGAAGTTACTAGAGCTATTCCAAAAAGGTGTTACACCATAGACTCAAGGCTAGGATGCCTACTCGTTGAGGTATCTTCTTGCAAGAAAGAGGACCTACAACAATGATGGCTCCCTAAGTTTTCCAAACAATGCAGTCCAGGAACTCGCTAAAAGGATACAAGCACTACAGGCTCAAGTGGCAAATGGTACTTTCATTCCTGATAGGGAAGATGATGTCCTAAGTTGGGCACTAGGGATGAAAGAGTATCCTAGTTGGGCATGAGGTGTAGGACTAGTTCCATGGTAGATTGCCTTCGAAAATGACCAATCCATGTACAAAATTGTGGGAGGCATAATGCTAGAAAAATAGTGAATGTGCATGAAGAATTGTCAGGTATGTTCGAGGCCAAATGGAAAGAAAAGGAGGTGGCATTGACAGCCACATACCAGGCTCAAAGAGAAGAAGCAAAACTAGTTTCTCGGGGAAACTTCAGCTCAGAACGGGTACACAGCAGCTGTGAAAGCACACAACTTCCAGAAGTAGATGCAGATTCCACCTTCAACGTGGATCACATCAGCGAACCTACATATTGCATGCTCTACGTGGAGTCACAAGGATGCAAGGTTGTATTTAGGCACAAGGTGGTTGTCGGTCAGGTTCATCTAGGGAATATGATAAATGGACATTCGTTGCCTCCAGGCTATGCAGTAGTTGTCCGGGATACATTGGCCAAAGAAAAGTATGGCACAATTGAGTTGGAAATGGCCATGGATGATGATAGGTCAACGCTAGCAGTCAACATGGGGTCCTTGGTGCTGTGGTGGAAGCATAACATAGTTCTTATTGCCACAATGTCGGATTGCAGTTCCAATAAAGATGTTGAACTTACCAATCCAAGGCCTACACTTGCAGTGCCACCAATTTCTGAAACTAGGGAGCGACCCCATAAGATTCAAAAGATTAGTGCATCAGACAAGGAAACTGCCACAGATAGCAATCAAAATAACATGCATTGTCCCTCCAAGAAAACAATAGAGACAAAGCAGACAGGCACAAAATAAAATCAATCCAAGAAAACAATAGAGACAGAGTAGATAGGCACAAAACAAAACTAGCAATGGCAGTTTAAGTTAGGTCAATCTCTAGTGCATCCGAATCAGGTCCACAAATTGCCAACAAAAATGCAAGCTCTGAATGAGTGCTACTTAAACCAAAAGGGATTCCAGATTGGTGCAAGATACTAGGACAAACCTTTCTATTATGGAGAGGACAAGGTACTATGGGTGAAGTTCAAGCAATTGTTTGACTTTTACAATGTTTTCCCCTCGATGTCCAAATCTTATCCTTGTGGACCATGTATGTGAGCTTCTGCCCCATGTGTGCACATTTAATTGAATCATCGTTATGAGGACATCACTTCTTCATCACATATAAGCCAAGGAGAGGAGGAGGTCCAGCATGGGCATCCAATTCATCTTTCTCATGGTGGAGGTCTAGTCCAACTGAAGTTGGAGCCCATCTCGGGTTCTAGGACCAGTCTACATTAAACTGGTCACCTAGGACACATCTAGACTCCGTTTTCGATGATCCACATATGGTTGGAAAGCTAGTTTGATAAGGAAGCCAATGCAAGTGGTCTCACATCAAAAGCCCTTCGAAATCGATAGGAATCATTGAAACAAATCAGCATCCAAAATCTATCAGGGTGCTGCGACACCATCTTTTGGTCCGTTGGACCGTGTATCGTGTTTGGGCCCATTAGGGGGCGCGTCTATGGGGGTGACGCCCAAGACTCTATAAATAGCAGCCGTTGCTCTCCTTAGGGTTTGGGTTTTATTTAGTTCTTGATTTCCTTGTGAAACAGACATCGTTTTGCTGTAACTATGCCGCCAAGGCTGCTTGCTGTGAACTAGGGCCCTAGTTCTTGATCTTGTTCGCCTATGGCGATTAGTCCTTTCAAATAAAGACTTGAACTCTTTCTTGTTTTCATAAGCCTCATATCTATTTATAATTTCAGATTGTGTTCATCCCGTTCTTGCTTGTGTTGTCGATTCGCTTGCGGGAAAGCCTTCTTGGCGAGGTCAATCCGCGTTCATGTGGTTGATAACCAATGGAGCAGTGGTGTAACGGTTGTGGGGGTCCGAATCAGTCTTGGTTCGAAGCCTAGATCGTGAACGTTGAGTCTCCACCAATCGACGCTATCATACCTTTCAGAAGATCGGGACTAGTCTACATCAAGTGGTATCAGAGACCTTGTTGCCTATTAGGTATAACTTTGTTTTTTCCTTTAGATTGTTACTGTTTTTGCATTACCTATAGTCCACAAAAAGCTAAAAAAAATATACACCACCACATATTCCCTGTCCTATAGCCTTGTTGTGCTATGCAATTTCGTCTCTATTTCACGTTGTTGAGTTTGTGTCCTAGGGCAAGTTCTGGTTGCTGGTTTTAGATCATTTTGAGTCCAGTTTATGTTTTCCCTTTGTTTTTCATCATAATCCATGAACACCTTCAAGTCTTGCTGTGTTTTCTTTGTATCCATCAAACCCTAGTCCATGCCATCTAATTTATTACACTTACGTTCACTATTTGCATCTATCCATTGCCGCAGAAACAACTTTTGCGCGCATAGTTCCCGTTTTGTCCTCTAATTCGGAGTCCATTCATGAAATTGGTCTAGTTTTTGCATACGAACTCGGATTTTGACATTCCATATATCAAAATCAATCAGAAAAAAATTTTGAATCCATCTATCCCCCGCTTTGTCGGGTTGAGAAATTTTTATTTTGGCCAAAAACTGGTCACAAGATCCTCTTTTCGTGGTCACAAGCTTTTTGTCAATTTTGAGCACGTCTTCTGAATTTTCCACAGGCCACGCGTTTCACTTGTTTAAGCTCATATTTTCTGTGGTTACTTATTTTGTGCTCCTAAGTGAAAAAAAATATCAAAAAAATAAAAAGGAAAAGTCAAAGAATCCCAAAAAACAATGACAACCCAAAAATAGAGAAAAAAGAGGGGCAAAAGTGGAACAATATCTAGAGGAGCACATAAAGAGCGCCATTTGAGTTGTGTTTGCGTGTGCTAAATTCTGCCTTGTTCCTAATCATATTCCTACTATTCACATCACTTGATGCATCTGGTACTTAGAACGTGAGTAGGCCAGCAACTAAGACAAGTAATTGGGATATTTATTCAGCTTTGCTATTCAGTTACGAATATTGCTATTCCTTGCTACTATATTGTGCCTGTCCAAGCTCCACTTTCTTCTAACCAAGTATAGGTTCGCCTTGCAACTATTACACGCAAGCTACAATGGTATCACAGTCATCGACCGATTGCACCGCCTATTGCTTTGGTAAGAACACTTGTAAGACAATGGTAAGACGCTTGAGAGTTGAGTGCCTTGTTTTTCCTTATCCACAACCTAACTAGTTGGTAGGGATAATACTATTTGTGTTGTCTTCTCCTTTCTACTAACCATGTAAGGAAAAGCTAGAGGTAGCGGCAAAGGAAATAGGGACACACCTATAGATTTCAATGACTGTGTTTCTAAGAATGAGCTTCGTATTGTTCTTGATGACAAGTTCAATGAGATCCTTCAACAAATCACCAACTTGGCCAAGAGGATTGAAGATGTTGAACAATGACTTCCTGAACCACATCCTGAAGATGATGATGATGATGATCTCTCTGAGGAGGATGATGGTGACGCGGAGGCTGAAGCCAAAGCTCAACGACGTGCTGAGGATGCACGTAACCGTAATCGGTTGAACTTTAACCGATGCGGTATGGGAGGTAATAACCAAGGTAATAATGATCCTTTCTCTAAAACCAAGTTTAAGATGCCTCCTTTTTCTAGTTTTGCTGATCCTGAAGCATATTTAGATTGGGAGATGGCTGTAGATAAAAAATTTAGCTCCAATCAAGTAGTTGAAGAATATAGAGTTAGACTTTCTACTAGTGAGTTTACTAGTTTTGCTCTTTTCTGATGGAATGATATTTGCAATAATGTTAATGCTAATGCTAATGCTCAAATACCTCAAAACTAGACTATACTTAAACGACGAATGAAATCGAGATTTGTTCCTCCATACTATCAGCGTGATCTGCGATTAAAACTGCAACATTTAAATCAAGGTAGTAAGACTGTTGAGGAATATTATCAGGAGCTTTTAATTGGTCTAGCATGTAGTAACATACAGGAGGATGAAATGGATAAGTGTTCTAGATTTTTTGGAGGTTTGCGTCGTGAAATACAGGATGTTCTGGACTATAAAGAATGGACTAGATTTTCCCAATTATATCATTATGCTCTTAAAGCTGAAAGGGAACTACAGGGACGATAACCTAGGTGTTCCACGACTCCGTCCACTCCTTCACGTCCAACCGAGGTGAGTAAATTTTCTAATATGCAGACACCACCAGCGCCTATAAAGAAGAGTTCTTCTATCACACCTTCTTCTAGTGGATTTGCTACACCTTCGTCTAGCAGCTCTTCTAAAGTTGTTTGCCACCACTGCAAGGGCATGAGACATATTGCTAAAGAATGCCCCAACAAACAGGCATATATTGCTACTGATTATGGTGGGTATGCTAGTGCTAGTGATGAAGAGAATGAATTTGCACTTGCAACTGATCTTTATGTAGATAAATTTGCGAATAGTGCTAAAGATCCTGATGTTGCTGAAGATCCTGATGAGGCAATTGATAGTGTGGCATGCACTATAGACTCAAATCAATCCTTGTTCAGCGTGTTTTGAGTACACAAGTTGAGCCACTAGACAAGCTACAACGCCATAATTTGTTTCAAATGTTCCTCATTGTCAATAATTTCCGTGTTCATGCTATAATTGATGGAGGAAGCAGCAATAACTTGGTAAGTTCTGAGCTTGTCAAGACCCTTGGTTTATCTACATGTGCTCTTCCACATTCATACCATGTTCAATGGTTCAATAATAGTGGTAAGGCAAAGGTAACACAATCTGCTCATGTGCATTTTTCTATCGGATCATTCCATGATTATGCTGAATTTGATGCCGTGCCTATGCAAGCTTGTTCACTTTTGTTAGGCCGCCCTTGGCAATATGATAATAATGTTGTACATCATGGTAGGCAAAATAGATATACTTTTATGTTTAAAGGAAAGACCATTGTTTTACTTCCTTGAACTCCTGCTAAAATTGTGTGATATGAAAAGGAACTTGCTGAAAAGAAAAAGAAAGGCCATGATAAAGACTCTAGAAAACCAGCAAATGAACCATCAAGTAACATGAAAGAAGTTTTATTTGCTCTTAAATCTGTTCTTGCTGATCATGATGAACCATGTTATGCTTTAACTTGTACGTCGTCTATATGTCCACTTGGTCCTACTTCTAGTGCTATGCCTCTTGTTGGTACTAACCTTTTGCAGGAGAAGGAGGATGAATTTCCAGCTAGGAGGCCACCATGGCAGCTGCCTTTGCGAGGGATTGGGCGCCAAGATGAACGTATTCTTCCGGAGCCATTGTTGTTGTCATCCAACGGAGGAGACGATCTACTTTAGTCGAGGACGACTTCAATTCAAGAAAGGGAGCATGATGAGGACATCACTTCTTCGTCACATACAAGCCAAGGAGTGGAGGAGATCCAGCATGGGCATCCAATTCATCTTTCTCATGGTGGAGGCCTAGTCCAACTGAAGTTGGAGCCCATCTCGGGTTCCAGGACCAGTCTACCTTAAACTGGTCACCCAGGATGCATCCGGACTCTATTTTCGATGATCCACATATGGTTGGAAAGATAATTTGATAAGGAAGCCAATGCATGTGGTATCACATCAAAAGCCCTTCGGAATAAATGGGGATCTTTGAAACAACTCAGCATCCAGAATCTGCCAGGGTGCTACGACACCGTCTTTTGGTCCGTTGGCCCGTGTATCGTGTTTGGGCCCATTAGGGGGTGCGTCCATGGGAGGTGACGCCCAAGACTCTATAAATAGTAGCCATCACTCTCCTTAGGGTTTGGGTTCTATTTTGTTCTTGATTTCCTTGTGAAACAGACATCATTTTGCTGCAACTATACTGCCAAGGCTGCTTGCTGTGAACTAGGGCCCTAGTTCTTGATCTTGTTCACCTATGGCGATTAGTCCTTTCGAATAAAGACTTGAACTCTTTCTTATTTTCATAAGCCTCATATCTATTTGCAATTTCAGATTGCGTTCATCCCATTCTTGCTTGTGTTCTTGATTCGCTTGCAGGAAAGCCTTCTCGACGAGGTCAATCGCGTTCGCGTGGTTGATAACCAACGGAACAGTGGTGTAACGGTTGCGGGGGTCCGAATCAGTCTTGGTTCAAAGCCTAGATCACATTGTATCTATGAAATTTAACTTCTTTTGTCTATAGGATGGAGGCAAATACATGCAAGGACAAAAACATTGCAATAGGCTTCTTCAACCTGGTGACCTTTAACTCTAGAATAGTGGACTTCACAACGACGATGGAGGCTATGTGCGACTCCATTCTAGCCTAGGATGATAAATCACTAATTCTCCTGCCATACAATGACAAGTAAGCAAGTAATTCATTTACGTAATTACATGTACTAGGTGGGACTCTAATCTACATCTGATTTTCTTTATTGCAGCGAACATACTTGCCTTGTTGCTATGGACTTGCTTCATCCAAAGCTCTTCGTGTATGATACAAGAAGGAGGGGAATGAAGCATATCAAACCCTTCAAAAAATGATGAATAAGTATAGCTCTCATTCCATGCATTTTACAATGTGGTTTTGTAGATCTCATCATTTATATGTGTAACAAATTTTTTGTTCGTCACAATGATCTTTTTGCTGGATGATGATAGGGCTTACGACAAGTACAAAAAGAAGAGTGGACTCTATGGTCTTTCTTGGAATGATGGGTTCAGAGTATTGGAGGTCGATATGATCCCAAAGCAACATCCTGGTGGTAGATATTTTAGTGCGTTCTATGTAATGCATTACATGAGCGGGATCATCAAAGCCACGAAACACAAAACAGTTTCTTATTATACCAACACACAAATCTCTACTAATTAAATTGAACAATGCACTCCATGTTACATTACTACAATGATGCCTTCTTGTAGTCTGTGTTGCTATCGGATACAAGGGAGTTGACCACTCGAGACATATCATTGCTTCAAGAATGCCTGGCTACTTTTATCCTCGATGAGGCCATACATGGAGACCATGTGGTGTTTTAATTATCATGTATGGTTTTTAATTTATCAACAATAGTTTAAATTTTGCATGTCTGTATCCTAGCTACTACTGTCAGTGTATCGTCTATTGTCAAAAGTACTCTTCTATGTGAACGTATTGTATGGATTTGACAAATATATCTGCATGTCGTGTCATGTAGTTATTAGGGTCCATCTTAATTAATAATTATTGTCAATACCGGATACAATACCATTCTATAACAGACTCTGTTTTGTATTGAACCACCATTCTTGTGTTGTCAACACCACTGCATCATATGACTATGCGACTGTGAGGAAAGCCTCATCACCGTCGCACTGTACCATTAACCGGTGGCAGAAGCATCATCAACAAGGCTGGTCCAACCTATGATGCGGTGGGATCACAAAATCATCACTACTGTCTCGACTAGTAAACTGACACCTAGTACATCCTCATTAAGGTCGGATCATACTATAAGGTGATGGTGGTAATGCCATTCAAACATACGGGTAATACATCAGAGCGACGGTGATGATGTCCTCGACACAGGCGGGTTGTGGTATATGTAACAGAACCATCCAATTTATAAGAGCACAAGTGCAATAGCAACCACCAAGGCAGTCGAACCATCACACTTGAGCCCATATAAATCCGGTAGTCCATCGAGTATCACGAAGGATCTCGAATCAACCAACATACAAACCAAGATCGTACATGATTGAACATACAAGCCACATGTTACAATGAGTTCACAAATAGTTTGTCATACATTGGAGTTCCAACATAGTTATTACAACATCAGTTTAATAGTAGCGGAAGCAACATAGTTCAGAACGACATCAACAGTAGTTTAGATACATAGCTTGTTTTCATAGTCATCTCTAACAAAAGCACAAGGGTGAGATGATATATATAGAATGACCATGCCCATGGTCCTATTCCTCATCCACTACAGGAGCAAAGCAGTGCTTATAGTAGCCATGGTACATCACGTTATCTGCAACAATGGGAATAAAACCCTGAGTATGAGAAGGTAGCTAGACTTACCCATCATCAACTCAAATACTAGACACCAAGGAGTATGCAAGGCTTTATAAGTAGAGCTGGTAGACATTATTTGCATAAAAAGCATTAGTTATCCAATATCTTTTAAACTGTGAATCACTAGTTATTAATCCTATCTCATACTAGATTAGCAACTATCCTATGTCAAACATGTTGGTACCATTAAGTCAATACAATAATAACCATATCAAGTTGAGCCCTTTCATAACCTCATAACCAACAATTCCATCAATTACTACGACAAAGCATACTCCTGTCAAGTTCTCACTATCTAGGAGAGACGGTGATTCGAATTGATTCCTATCCAGCTGGGGAATTATTCCTAACACACATCCATACTCCCCTGTTGGGGTCACATCAGGTCACCTTTGGTACAACTCAAGTCCAAATCACTGGTAAGACTAGCGCCGCACCCTCAAAGATACTACCAATCTGCTAGGAAGCTCAGGACTCGAACCCGCCCTTGGACTTATGCCATTGGCTCTCCGCACATCCTTACTACCTCTAGGGTGTGCACTTTAACTACTCGTGTCCCCGTCCTGAGTTGAGCTACTCGGCTTCGCAGTCGGAATGACTTATCCGGCCAACCGTGAGAGGCATGTGGTCAACATGACAAGATAACCTCCAACGACCGGTCCTTAAATGACACAGATGGAATCACTATGATTACCACCAACATAAGACTCCACCTGGTCTCCAATTAATCAACAACACCAAGTTATGTTCCATGATAGCACAATATAGGCAACCGTGATCGAGTTATCACCTATGGCTCGCAGGTGACAGAAAATCACCCGACATGTACCGGTCTAAGCATAGCTAAGCATAAGGGGCATTCCTAGACCTAATTAGGATTTAGGGTAGATATTTCTAGATAAGGAAATGTAATATGCAGCAAGTGTTGCCAAACAACTCCTATCACGTAATGCATCAATACGAGTAACTTAGGTGACATTAATAAAATAGGGAGACTTATAATGCTCCGAGGCTTGCCTTTCACAAATGTGGCAGGTTGATGATCCAGGCACTCGGGAAGATGATCAGCTTTAGGCTCTCCTTCTCCTAGAGTCTCCTAGTGCTGCACCTCTTGGCTCTCCTCTTGTGGATCGACTTCGAGTTCCACCAACATGATCCCTTCGGCTGCACCTATTGTATGTATATGCATAAGTACCATGAACGCATAAGAAGGATCATGGATGATGAGACATGGGAATGTATATGATGTTGTGATAATGATGTTAAGTTACACAAATGATAACAATGCTAATTCCTTGTTTACTGAGTAGGTGCATAACTCTTCTCTATCCACTTCCAATATTCTTCACAAGACAATTTCTGAGCTACACATAGCAGTTACAAGTTTAAATCACAACTGTAGTTCTACCTATCCAAATACTATGATATTGGACTTTCTGGAAAGAATATAAAATTAACTACAACTCTTATTTAATCACCACAAGCTAATTCAAAATCTATCCTAACCAAAACAGGCAATCTTCCAAGCTCTATCCAGAAATTCCAGAGAACAAGCATTTTGGGAGACCAACTTCAAACAGCTATAACTCCTAAACCATTTAGCCTATTGCCCTAAAATTTTGACACAAGATAGATGAAGAAGTTCCCTACAACTATGTTATTAACCATTTTACAACAAATCACATCTTGCCAACACAGTTCATCAAGTGACAGAATCTATCCAAAACAACCTCTATGATAGAATTATAGAGCAATAATATTTTCACTGCATATAAGCATTCAAAATTGGACATCACCAAATGTACCAATAGTTTAGGAATATCAAATACACTCAAGAAAACATAATGGTCCAGCCCAATTTATTTATTTAAATGCCTTTAATAATTTAATTAGATAATTAGGTGAAATAACCAACAATTATCAAATTTGCACAGTAAATTCTCAGAAAATTACAGTATCTTCCAAGTGCTCCCAATAGGCTACTATACAAATTTCATACCCTTTGAACATGTATAACATCCTCTACAAAAATAACAAGCTAGCAAGGTTTATTTTAGTGAAAATAGTTAACCCTATAGAAAAGTGTCAAGCAACAGATTTTATATTTTTCTTAGCTTCATCCTAGTACCATAATATTGTACAAAAATTTGCATGGCAATATGTTACCTATGTTTATCCTTATGAATTTCCTTAGAAAACACCATTTATAAAAAGATAAATGGAAAGACCCAACTCCAATCAAGTTTACTGCCAGTGTAGTATTTTTCCTAGCTAGAGCATGTCAATACAAACTCAACAAAATTGGAATCACAATTTTTGCACATACCAAGCTCAAGTTATGCATTTTTCAAGATAGAAACCATTTAAAAAGCAGTTATCTAGCTACATTTTATTCTCCTAGAAAAATACCATAAGCAGTGCATCTCATATTTGTTTCTAATACTACACTTAATTAGGAATCCAACAAAATTTGGTTCACCAAAATTGGACACTCCTAGCTTGAGATATGAATTTTTGAAACATGCATTCAAATCTAGAAAATTAAATCAGAAATTCCATTCATCATGGACTGACAGCTAGGGCCTGCTAGTGAGTGGGACCCACATGTCAGCGACTCCATAGCAGGGGAGGTGCTCCGCCTAGCGATATCTCACTGGCGGTGAGATCGTCGGTGACGACGATGACACCTATGTGCTCCCTGTGATCCCCCGCACCCAGTAGTACCCTTCATTGGACTAGTGGTGCACTGGAGCACCCTCGCCGACGGCGATGGCAGATGGTAGAGCCAGCGCGATGGTATGCCGGCGTTGTCTAGCCACCTCGTGCTCCGGTGAGGTATGCTATGGCTTCATGGACTCCTAGCAAAGCTATCAAGGGTGGTTAGAGTTTGGGTGAGGAGGCAGTGAGCTCTGACCATGTGCATGCCTGCGTGGCAGCGCACGGAGCACAGCGGTGCTCCCACCATTTCAACAAGACGATGGCGAGACGCGAGACTCCATCATGCCATATGCTAGGCCAAGGCTTACCTAACTTAAGGATCATGAAAGAGGAGGGAGGCGATGGGCTAGCTCAGCACGGTGAGCTCGGGTGCCACAATGGCAATGGCGGTCGCATGTGGAGCGATGAACCATTCTGGCATCGACACGCAGTAGCATCAACTCTTGATTCGGCCTAAGCTACTAGACACTAGCGGAATGCTGGACAATAGGAGATGGATGCATGTGGGGTAGTGGGATGGCCGGGCCACGGTGAGCCATGAGTGTGGTGGCCGTCCAGTGATGGCACGGTGGCGACAAAGCAAAATGCGCCCTTACCCTGGCTCGACAAGAGGGGCAAGCGAGTCAGGGTGGAAGGTGACAATGGTGGAGCTATTGGTGCGATCAATTGGGGAATGGTGCAGTGATGGCAGCGAGCAGGCACGGCGGAGCAACAGCAATGGCATGGCGGCGTTGTGTGTTGTTTTGTTCTAGCACGGGCAAGAGAGAAGCGAGGCGCAAGAGTGATGGAACGAGCAGCAGAGGCGTGCGACTTAATCCTCCACGCTGGCCTGACCGGTAGGGCCGACACCGGTGTACGGCCACCATGCGGCGCGCCTAGCCTGCCCTAGTCGGCCACTGATGGCGTGGTGTCTGCGGCCATCAGACCCCACCGACATGACTAACAGAGCGACTTAGCGATGATCTAATACAAAATCCATTCGCTAATTGCAAAAACTTCATTAACAAGAATTGTAGAGCTACACGAGATCTACAATATTGCTTACATGAGTTCAGTCTAGATCGACCTAGTTTACAAACTATAGCGCATCAAACATAGGTACATTGAAACTAAAATCACAATTAACACAGCCAAAATTTTGAAGTGTAGTAACAACATTTCAAGGCTATTTGAGGGCTATTTTTGAGCATGCTAGGCACCAAATTTGGTCTTGACCCTAAAATAAAAGTTGTTGCTCTAGTCAAGTACTACACCTTTGCTTAAGGGTGCACTGCCATGCAAAGTCTGTAGAGTATAGTTCAACTTAGGTCAATCATACAACTTGAACATGATAACTTGCACTATAACCATGACTTAGAGGAAAAATTGGTCCATGTCATGAATCCTAAAGTTGTTCCATGTGACATTCTAAACATGTTTAAGGTACTCCTAAGGTCCCACAAACATTTTATACATTGGTTACATGTAAACCCCAGCATATGTAAAGCATTTAGTGACAAACACATGTGATATAAGCAATCATAGAGATAAAATTTGAGATGCTCATGCTCATGAATGATCAATGATGCTTGTGCTCATGCAATGCTAATGCTAAATGCATGCTTAACACCTAAGGAGTTATAGTACAATATGACAGAAACAATGGCCTGATCATGAACGGATCATAAGCCAACACAGCGCTGTGAGTGTACACCCACACATGCGGGTCGTGCTCCAATGTGATGGAAACAAAGACCTCATCATGGATGGATCATAAGGTAATATGGTGGAGTTAGTGTATACCCACATAGCTGGTTCATGCTCCAATGCAACAGAAATAAGGACCTTATCATGGATGGATCGTAAGCCAATATGACGGAGTAAGTGTACACCATAGACGGTCTCAGATAGTGATAGTGAGGGCTATGACCATCACTGCCGATAGCTTACTACCAAGGTCAAAATGATGTGGTTGTGAAAGGTTTGAGTGTAGTAGTGAAAGTCTTACTTCCAATGGTGAGCTGCATGTTAGCAACTGCTCTAGCCAGGAAAAGAGCACCTCCTCCAACACCACTGATGTTCATGTTGGTTTTGACCAGCTCCTCATCCGTGCCACCGAGCTTCTTGTAAAGTGGATATGGCATCAAGTTCACTATCGACCCACTGTCCACCAACATTCTATGGACCAGTATGCCATTGATATGGCCCTTCACATGTAGAGGCTTGAGATTGTTGACAGAGTCATTTGGTTTCTGGAATACAGTGCTCTCCGTTGTGAAGTTAAACTCTACCACTATTGAATCATCCGCCACGATATAGTAATCAATAGATAAAACAACCACATTGACCTCTGCCCTCTCTAGAGTGGCTTCATAATCAACCATCTCCTCATCGGGAACCGCAGGGACCTCCATGCCTACCAGGGTAGCAATGGTGGAAGCAAAATCATTAGAAGACATCTTGAAGGCACCTAAGATAGTGGGAGTCAGCTCAGCCAACTCAGAAGTTGGCATA